>NW_027508734.1:49565000-50165000 GCF_051911475.1 Siphateles boraxobius
CGCGAGCTATCTCTCTCCTGCCTCGGCATCTTCACTTAAAGCACCGGCTCTTCCTTCTAGACCACTGAAAAATACTTCTGTGCTGGTGGGGAAGGCTTACTCGGCGGCTGGGCAGACGGCTGCATGTTTGCATACAATGGCCATTATGCAGGCTTATCAGGCTGACCTGCTCAAAGATGTGTGTGAGGGGGGAGAAATTTCGGCAGATATGATCAATGAGCTCAGGCAGACTGCTGATCTCACTCTCCGGGCCACCAGGGAAACAGCTAAATCTGTTGGCCGGTCTATGGCAGCCATGGTGGCCACAGAAAGGCATTTATGGTTGAGTCAAACCTCTATGAAAGAAAAAGATAAATCTCTCTTATTAAATGCTCCTGTTTCGCCTGCGGGCCTCTTCGGTGACGCTCTTCGCTCTGTCACTGAGAGGTTCCAGGAAGGGAAAAAACAGGCGGCTGCTTTTCATAAGTTTATCCCTCTCAAAGTGCGCGTCACTGGGGCTGCTGAGCGAGGGCAGTCCCAGCCGTCGAGTTCGTCTTCTAAAAGAGCACAGCAGGAGCGGAGTGTCGCGTCTCGTGCCCCCCCGCAGACAAACTGGAGGGACGAGGCGGGGCGCTCTCCGGCGCGGCCTTCTCGGGGCAGGACTGATCTGAGGTCGGTCATTGGCGCCAGGAAGGCCGCGTCGAAAAAGTCCTGACGGGCTGAACGTCAGGACTCTGAGGGTGGTCCCCATCGGGAAAGACTTGAGTTCGCCGCTCAAAAACACGGCGCCCTGTCTTTCTCGATGCCCTCAGGGGTCTGTTCTACTAACCCTGCCTATACAGGGCGTAGAGAGACTCGGCGAGCGATTTCCCGAGGGACGCTCGCCCCCTCCGAGGAGGGTTGTGGAGTGCTCAGACCAGCTGTTTCCTGCCAGTATGTTACAGGGCGCTGTGTCTGTCACTCGGGATGTTCATCCAGAGGCCAGCCTCGAGAGGCTGGTTCCCTTAGTAGAGTTCCTGGCGGAATGGGAAATGCTTCCCAATGTTTCTCAGTGGGTCCTGAATATTATAAAGAACGGGTACGCTATTCAGTTCAGAACGCGTCCACCTCGGTTCAGAGGGGTTCTGCCCACGGTGGTGGGCCCCGAGCAGGCTCTGGTATTAGAACAGGAGGTAGAAACTCTGCTGCACAAAGGGGCTATAGAACGGGTTCCTCCGCCCAGCAGGGAGTTAGGATACTACAGCCGGTACTTCATCGTTCCGAAAAAAGATGGAGGGCTGCGTCCCATTCTAGATCTGCGTCTCTTAAATCGCACTGTAGGGAAGCTCAAATTCAAGATGCTCACTCTCAAACAGATCGTGTCACAAATCAGATCCGAGGACTGGTTTGTCACGATAGACCTAAAGGACGCCTACTTCCATGTATCCATCCTCCCTCAACACAGGAAGTTCCTGAGGTTCGCTTTCGGGGGCGAAGCGTACCAATATCGGGTTCTTCCGTTTGGCCTAGCACTGTCACCCCGCACGTTCACGAAGTGTATGGATGCAGCTATAGCCCCGCTGAGGCTGCAGGGCATTCGTATTCTGAACTATATAGACGATTGGTTAATTCTAGCTCAATCAGAACAGCAGGCGGTTCGGCACCGAGATGTCGTTCTTGCTCACATCAAGAGGTTGGGGTTGAGGCTCAACGCCAAGAAGAGTGTTCTTTCTCCATTACAGAGAACCACTTTTCTCGGTGTAGTGTGGGATTCGACGACGATGCAGGCACAGTTGTCACCTGCTCGTGTTGCTTCGATTCTCGCCGCAGTAGATCAGGTCAAGCTAGGCCAGTCGTCCACTGTAAAACAGTTCCAGAGACTGTTAGGTCTCATGGCAGCTGCGTCCAACGTGATACCTTTTGGCCTCCTGCACATGAGACCGTTACAGTGGTGGCTCAGAACCAGGGGATTCTCCCCGAGGGGAAATCCGTTTCGCATGATCATGAGTTCGCGACGATGTCTTCGCGCCCTGGTTATGTGGAAAGATCCTCGGTTTCTTTCCCAAGGCCCGGTGTTGGGAGCTCCTTGTCGTCGCGTTATGCTAACGACAGATGCCTCTCTCACGGGGTGGGGGGCGATCATGAGTGGTCGCCCAGCTCGGGGTCTGTGGGGGGACCATCACCGTCTATGGCACATAAATTGTCTAGAGATGTTGGCAGTGTTTCAGGCTCTGAAACACTTCCTCCCAGACCTAAGGGGCCACCATGTTCTTGTTCGAACAGACAACACATCGGTGGTCTCTTATATCAACCATCAGGGGGGTCTGCGTTCTCGCCCACTTTACAAACTGGCACGTCAGATTCTCCTATGGTCCCAGGGGAGAATTCTTTCTTTGAGAGCTATTTATCTCCCAGGGTACTTAAATCAGGGGGCAGACATCCTGTCGAGGCAGGGGCCGAGGCCCGGGGAATGGAGTCTTCACCCCGAGGTGGTGGAGCTCCTATGGGAACATTTCGGTCGTGCCGAGGTAGATCTATTTGCTTCCAGAGAGACATCACATTGTCCACTGTGGTTCTCTCTCAGCCTGCCAGCCCCACTGGGGTTGGACGCGATGGTACATCCGTGGCCGAGGTCACGTCTGTACGCTTTTCCCCCGATCGCTCTGCTCCCAGGAGTTCTGGAGAGGGTTCGCCGGGACGGGCTCAGTCTTCTGCTAATAGCCCCATTCTGGCCGGCCCGAGTATGGTTTGCGGACCTAGTGTCTCTCCTCGACGGCTCTCCCCTAGAGATACCGATCAGGAGAAATCTACTCTCTCAGGCGAGTTGGTCGATCTTTCACCCCCGCCCAGAACTATGGAGGCTGTGGGCTTGGCCTCTGAGGGGGCCCAGCTCATAGATTCTGGTCTCTCGACTGAGGTCGTTGAGACCATCCTCCAATCCAGAGCTCCCGCCACAAGGAAGTTATATGCCGCGAGGTGGAAACTTTTCACCTCTTGGTGTGGAGAGCGCCAGCAGGACCCAGTTAACTGCCCGGTTGGTACAGTGCTGGATTTCCTGCAGGACCGGCTCTCCACAGGGTTATCTCACTCCACACTGAAGGTGTATGTGGCGGCCTTAGCTGCTTACCACGACCCTTCGAGTGGAGGTTCTCTCGGGAGACACCCACTTGTATCTCGCTTCCTTCGTGGCACCTTGAGGCTGAAGCCTGCAGTCCGCACGAGGGTACCAGCTTGGGATCTGACCATCGTCTTGGAAGGTCTCTCCCTAGCTCCTTTCGAGCCCATCGAGGAAGTTTCGGAAAAGTTCCTTACACTAAAGACTATCCTTCTTCTTGCTATCTCGTCTCTAAAAAGAATTGGAGATATTCAAGCACTTTCGGTGGCTCCCTCGTGCCTGGAATTTGCTCCTGGTATGGTAAAAGCTTTTCTCTGTCCGAGACCAGGGTATGTTCCTAAGGTACCAACCACTTCGGTTAGACCTATAGTTCTGCAGGCTTTCTGTCCTCCGCCTTTTTTGACGTCAGACCAGGAGAAACTTAATTTGCTGTGTCCTGTTAGGGCTTTAGATGCGTATGTCCACAGAGCTGCCCTGTGGAGGAAATCAGAACAATTGTTTGTCTGTTTTGGGTCACCTAAGAAGGGGTGTCCAGCATCTAAGCAAAGGATGAGCAAGTGGGTGGTCGAGGCCATCTCGCTTGCTTATGGTTCGGCCCATCAGCCTTCACCTTTGGCTGTAAGGGCTCATTCCACCCGGAGTATGGCTGCTTCTACAGCTCTTCTTTCAGGAGCTTCTCTTCAGGACGTTTGTGATGCGGCAGGCTGGTCCTCACCGCACACTTTCGTCAGATTTTATTCCCTTGACCTTAGCTCCACTCCCGGGGCTCAGGTTCTCTCGTAGGCTTGTGTCCCCTTATGACACACGACGGGGATTTGGTCGTATGGGGATGTGGGTATTGCGTTCCCACTGCGATTACACGCAGCGGTAGTCCCTGAAGGGGAACGTCCCGGGTTACGTATGTAACCCTAGTTCCCCGAAGGGACGGACGCTGCGTGTCCTGCCATACTCTCGGCATCCCCTTGGATCGCTTGCTTCAGTAACATTAGAAGCTGGTGGCTTGTGTATTCAGGGGATATTTATAGCTTCCTGGTCGGTGACGTCACCCGCTGTGACGCTCCATTGACTGATTTCATTCATGCTTCAGACGCGCTACGCTGGGGGGCGTTCCCACTGCGATTACACGCAGCGTCCGTCCCTTCGGGGAACTAGGGTTACATACGTAACCCGGGACGTTTTTCCGCCACAGCCAATCATGCTGCATAGGCTACTAATTGTTTCACTGACATTGATGAGATTAACCACTTAGGTACCGAAATTTGGTACCGAAAAACAAGACATGTTTCGATACTCGGTAGTATCAAGTCAATTCGGTCGGTACCTAAAAAGTACATACTATTCCTACATACATGCATACAGTTTTCCAAGGGAAAGAGAGCTGAAGCAGAATATTGGAAAGCAAGAATGTATAGCATAGTTTGAAATCCAGCAGATCAACAGCCTTGAGCAAACCATTAGTTTAGTTCTACATTTAAATCTGTAATTTCATTGGGTGTTTAAGCAAAAGAATCTAAAAGTTTATTATAATACCCATGCGTCACAAAGTTAGCAAAATGTGATATGTAAATTAACAAATGGGAAACGAAGATTGGAGTTTATAGAGACTAAACATACCACACATATGTTTTTGCTTAACCATAGTATGCACAGTCAGAAACATTTACCCATTAAAGTTTAGAAGAAAATATAGGACAAACAACATAAAAAGGAAAATCATGAGATGGGAAAATTAGATACATGTTTATACCTTTCTCAAGTGGTTATATATAGAATATATAGGGTTAACAGGGTTTATTTATCCTTCTCAGTAAGAATTCAGTAAGAGTCACAGCCCTCTGCACATTCCTTTTTTGGGGTCATAAAAATTCTTATCAATGTAACAGGACAATGAGTTCTGCCAGTGGTGTTAGCTTCATTGTGATGTTAGTTTTGGGGGAAGTTACACAGATCTTTGTTGGGAGAATGAGTTTGCCGGACTATTCATTAAATATAATTAATAATTTGTGTGTGTGTGATTGGTCTAGACGCTACAGTCCGACCAGACACAGACTCTTCTTGAAGAGGCATGTTGGGCCGAGTCCATCTCCATTCCAGAAAAGAGATACTCAGCCCGTGGGCGAGATTACTCTCTCCCAGTTGACCTGAAGACCCAACTGGCTATGAAGCACTCGAAGGGTAGGACTCTGTACTGATACTTCAAACCCTCAAACGCAACACGCTGGATAGCCTGTGGTGCAGAGGCTAGAGATCTGAAGTACATGTCATTCAGGTCGAACACTGCAGACCAAGCTTGGGGGCGGGGCATTCTGAAAAATGCCTCTCTGTGTAGCAACTTGGATGGGGACTTACGAGAAAGGGCCCGCTACAAGTGACAAAGGGCCAGGATGGTCATGACCCACAACATACTAGGTACATGAAGAACCGGTTTATAAAAATTTGGCCTTCACATCAGCTGGAGAGCTGCTATATCGAGTCCTTTGCCAGTAGGACAGCGACATGCACGAACAAGACAGGAGCACTGCTCAACCATAGGTGTGATGAATATCACTGAGCTTTCAGGAGCATACCTGCTCAACACCTAGTGTGATGATTATCACTGAACTTGAGCGGGCGCAGAGCGATAATGAATCGCATAGCCGAGTCTGATGGTCACAGTCTGGTCTGGACCGGTTGGGAAGCTCTTTCCACTTCTACGAACCAGGCCCAGGCCCAGAAGACCACAGATGTATTCAAGGTGGGGCAGCAAGGTGGAGGACAGGGACCCAGCTCAGAAGGCCCGGGGGCGGCCCGAAGCAGGGTCTGAGTGTGCGGTGTAACATTTACCTGTCTCAACGGGGCAACAGGAGATGCTGGAGAAGGGCGGATGAACGGGTCTTTGAACGCACCATGCTGCCGGCTGGCGAACAAGAGGGGGCTTAGGCGTGCAAGGGTGTTTTACAGGGTCGTACACCGCCAGCCTCACCATCTTGGGACCCAGGGATCGAGGAATTTGCTCTCTTGACAATTCGGGTACCACTGGACTCCGGGGAGCCAGTGGCGGAACAGTAACCATCTGAAGAGCTCGTCCCCCCATCCCTGGGACACTACGTCTGACACTTGTCCCCTGGTCATCCTCATTTATATAGCACTTTTAACAATGTAGATTGTTTCAAAGCAGCTTTACAGAGATAAACATATAATTTAAGGTAACAGAGATTGGTTTGGTTTTATAGTGGCTCTTGAAAAATATTTTTTCCAACTAAAGTTAGTTTTGATTGATTCACTTCCGTCTAAATGATCATTTGTTATTAAATAGGGGCCGCTAAGACGACACCGTTCTCTCTAAACAGACTTTAAACGTGAACCTGTGATAGACGCTGATGGCGTTCACATGCGCATTAAGAATTGATTCTATAGTTATGTGCGTTTGAATATATGTGCGCAGGTTTGTAATTCCCTACAAACCATGCCTAAACAAACTACTTGTCTATAAATTTTGATGCAGAATTTTTATTTTATCTTATCACTTTGGGTAGGTACGCGAACCTAAAAATTCCACAATGCTTTATCTGTAGAGTGGTATAGGGATCCTCCATAGGGAGAGGCTAGTTGGCACTTCAGCACTGTATTGTCATTAGGTCCAGGCGAAAGTCCTTCGTCAGAAGGTGCCCTTGTTTGGCACTGTCTGAGACAGACTGCTGTGGGGGCCCTGCGGAACCGGAGGCAGCGGCAGGGGATGCCCTCGGTGACGAGCAGGCGGAGGTACTGCCCCCGGCGGCAGGTTGGAGGCAAAAGCTGGCCGCCGGGGCAGGAAGTGTCGGGTGGCCTCCATCTGCAACCCCGGGTGGCGGAGAGCTGTTGGGCGCAGCTCTCCACTGCGTCACCCGAAAAACCTAACCTGGGAAATTGGGGAGTCCAGGAGCCGAACCTTGTCCGCATCCACCATCTCAACCAGGCTGAGTCAACGATAGCGCTCCTGCACCACTAGGGTGGACATTGCTAGACCGACCATGCATGCTGCGACACTCATTCCCGTGAGGGTGAGGTCAGCAGCAGTGCGGAGCTCACTCATGAGTGCACGGTCTAGACTACCCTCGTGCATGTCCATGAGTTTCCTGGCCTGATAGACCTGCAACAACGCCATGGCATGCAAAGAGGAGGCGGCTTACCCGCAAGCTTTGTAAGCTCTGACCGTTAAACCTGACGCGAGCTCACAGGACTGCGAGGGGAGACAAGGTTCCCCCCAAAGGCAGCGGCCACCGGAGACAGGTGCACCTGTGTGGCGACAGACCGCTCCACTGGAGGGATAGCCTCATAACCCTTCACATTTCCTCCCTCAAGGGTAGCGAGGGGGGAAGAACCACTCAGGCAGTTTTCGGCAGTTAAAGGTGCCGTCCTCGACCTAGTAAGATCTTCATGCATTTCGGGAAAGAAGGGCACAGGGGCGGCGGGCTGAGAACCAGTACTGCTCGCCCCGAGATACCAATCATCCAACCGAGACTGAACGAAACACGGCAGAAGGTTCCACTCGAGCCCAACAGCCTCGGCAGCCCAATTCAGCATAGCTGACCGTTCTGAATCCGGCTCGGGCAAAGTTACGCTCCCAGAGGGAGATAACGCAGTCGAGTCATCATCTCCAGAAGCCAGCTCACCCTCTGATGCTGCAATCGGCGTCCTGTCCACTTGGGTAGCCCCGGGTGAAACGGTCGACCCACCCATTACAGATGGACCATCACGTTCCACGGGGGACTCCAATGGCTACGGTGGAAGGGAGGAGTGAGGAGCCCACAGGGAATGGTTACCGGGCGAGACATCCAACACTATCCTCCTATCACCCACCCCACACGGCACCCGAAGGTGGGTTACCAATGTACTTCTAGTATACTTTTTAGAAATATATTAAAATGCAATTCATTGTATTTTTAATGCACTTCAAATAAGCACATTGGGAATACAAATGTATTATAAACATACTACTTGAATTTCAAGTATATTTTTAATACATTTAATACTACGTCTTTTCACCTGGGCTGACGCAGCATCTCGTTCCCTTCTCAGGGAACCCGGGTTCCCTTTCAGTCGAGAACATTGGCCGTAGTTGACATCAACTGAAATAGGGATCACGCTAGCTTAAAAATAGCTTAAAATTGATCTTAAGCCTTTAGGCGCCAGAGGTTTTTTCCTAAAACGTTCGATTTTGACATCTTAATTTCAAAAGGCTATATCTTAAAAGCGATAAAAGATAGAGACTTTCTTTAAATTAAAGAAATATTAAGGATGACCCAAAGTTTATGAAGGGATTACATTTTCCCATCTAATTTGCATATTATGACGTCATATGGTGGCGGCCACCTTGGATTATAGAATTTTTAAGAAAAGTCACATATTTAAATGATAAAAAGCAGAACTTCTTTCCCCCCAAAATGTCCCTCACCTTCTGTATGCTATATTGCACAATACTGAATGCTCAGGTAAATAGTAAGTAGTGAACAAACTGTGTAAATCATTACTAATAAATGGTAGAAACAAACCATATGCATGTAGCGGTTGGCTTTTGCTGTAGAGATTTTACATTTACTACATAGAGTAGGCACTCTGATTCCATGTATGGGGCACATATATATTATTCATATGCTTGTGATAGACTATGCATAATAGCCCCTCTGGCCTGTGTCACACCGCCTCTGCTCCTGTCACGAGCAGCGTGGCCAGATCTGCCTCGCTCGCGCGCCGAGTGTGCACAGCTCGGACTACTGTCATTGTCATTGCGACTCCCCACCCTGCCTCCACGTTGCCCCCTAATTGTCCTATGAATACTTCGACCTCGTCTAACATACCCAGTGGCATTAGACAAAGTCTCCACCACAATATTGTCGCCCGCGATTGCGGAGAGGCACACGGTCAGAAGACAAATATACGTGGCTAGCGCGGTAAAAATCTCCCACTTCGTTCCCAACTTCGTTGACAATATTGCTCTGATAAAATGGTTCACTCGCACACTAGCTCCGCTTTTGTTCACGCTGATTCAATTCGCTCTAGCTCGAAGATTTTGTATAGAACCATGACGTTTTTTTGAGTCAGGGATGAAGTATGACATGTCTGCCATCTAGGGTTACCACGTCCTGGTAAGTTTGGACAATACATCAGTGGTAGCTTAACTGAACCGACAAGGGGGACTCAGATCGCGCCCTCTATCCAGATTGGCGCATCAGATTATCCTATGGTCCCAAGGGAAACTATTGTCTATCAGAGCAATGTACGTTCCGGGGGTTCAGAATCAGGGAGCAGACATCCTGTCGGGGCAGGGGCTGAGGCCCGGGGAATGGAGACTTCACCCGGATGTGGTGAAGTTGATATGGGAGAGGTTTGGACCAATGGAAGTGTTTGCATCTCGAGAGACGTCCCACTGTCCACTTTGGTTCTCCCTCACACATGGTACAGGCCTGGCCGAGGCTACGCCTATATGCTTTTGGAGTCTTGGAGAGGGTCCGTCAAGAGGGCATCAGTCTACTTCTGGTAGACCCATTTTGGCCGGCCTGAGTATGGTTTTCATAATATCACTCCTGACAGGTCCGCCATGGCAGATTCCTCTGAGGAGGGACCTGTTGTCTCCGGCGGAAGGCACGATATTCCACTCACGCCCAGAGCTGTGGAAATTGTGGGTCTGGCCCCTGAGGGGGTTCAGTACCTATATGCTGGACTATCAGCTGGGGTGGTTGACACCATACTTAGCTCTAGGGCTCTGTCCACTAGGAGATTATATGGCCTTAAATGGAATGTCTTTTCCACTTGGAGTAGAGAACATGAGTTAGGTCCAGTTAACTGCCCGGTGGCTTCAGTTCTGGAGTTTATTCAAGATCGTTTCTCTGCGCTGGTGGGCCGACGTGCTTTTTGGGCCGATACAGGTCATTCTTAAAAAAAAAAAAAAAAATTTTTTTTAAACAGCCCATAATACTCGTACATCGGTGGCCCATTTGTTTAGTTTTGCTTAATTTGCGGCACTGGGATCTTTGTGCCGGTGTAATGCATTGGACAAAAAAAGTCAGCGTAGGTTTTTTTTTTTTTACAGACCGGCCCATGAAACGTGTAGATAACGGCCCATTGGTTATTTTCTTGATTGGCACAGGGCTAGTCCAATCACATATTTAAACTCCTCCCCCTCTGGGCTCTGAGCGAGCGTGCAGTGCCAGTGTGTCTCTGTCAAAATAGTCAGAGATGGAGAAGAAACGCAAGAAATGTGCAGAGAAATAGCGTGAAAAAAAGAAACGGGCCCTTCAAGTGTCTGATGAGGATTTTGAGGAGGATCAGGAGAGAATGAGTGAGTGTAGAGAACTGTGGTAAGCAGAACTAGGAAACTTTCAGAACACTGAGGCGATGAGTGTAGGAACTCATTACCCAGTTAGGCATTATTTACACATCGGCATAGTTGACGATTCCGCATTTTACTAGAATTGTAATGAGACGCGTTTGTAAACCATGTTTTCCACCAAAATAAAAGATCATGTGTTTATCTCTTTCAAGCATAGAATTAGTACAAAACTAATTATGCTTTTATTTTTCAGTGCATTTGTTTTACAATATTTGGTTATTACTGTCATGGAACTAATATTATAACTATTATTATGTAGTAGTGTAATGCAGACAGACACTATACCACAGCAGAGTTTTTCTTTGTTCAATTTGCACACTGATTATGGGTTGGAGCTCTTAATTTTTAACTCTCAAAGTGCACCAGGTTGATGAATTTAACATTAAAAAGCAAAAAAAAATTCTTACGGGGGGGGGGGGGGGGCTCCCCCGAATCCCCCTAAAGGGAAAGATGTCCACCCACGACAGATTTACCAAAAATTCTAGAGCTTTATGTTTGTTTTACGATTCATCATTGTGGAGTAGTTTGATTGTATTTTGTACAATTAGTAGTTATTTAATCTATTAACTCTTACTCATTCCTACTCACTCATTAGGCTACATGGCATTAGTGGTTTTAATAGGAGTTAGTATACATATTCAGGGGTGTGAAAAGATCGGTTGTGTTTATGATTATATGTAGTGGGCCAGTCTGGGCCAAAATGCCCGGGACAATTTTTAGTCCCAGTCCAGCCATGGTCCTGTCATTCTATAATTCTCCTTTCACTCACTCAGCGTCAGTGAAATGCAGCAGGACAACTTCCTACCAGTCCTTGTTTCAGACTCTCATCCACAGATGACTGGTTTTGGGCATTTTAACTGCAAGATAAATATAAGCAGCACAGCACAACAGCTGATATGCGCATTGTCTCCAAATTATGACCAGAAATGGATAAATTCTGCTGTATAAAACAAATAAAGAATAAGAGCATAGTTAGTATCCACAAACAGTGGGAAACTCTGTATATTTGTGAAGTGTGCGCATGTCAAAAAAATCTATTCCCATTTGAAGCTTGTGACATATATACACACACATCAACCCGATCACGTTTAGCGTTCATGTAAACACTACATTCAGATTCATCAATTGGAATGAATTCAGTCTGATTGAAACAAAAATTGTTCATGTAAACGTAGCCGGTCCTCCAACGGATCGTATTTTCGAATATCGTACGTTGAATCATTATTGCCGTAACTTTCTAATGCTGTTTTTCAACTGTCCAATCACAATAATTTATTATTGCCGCTAACGGCTCTTATTGGACAAGGTCCTACTCTCTTTACGTAATGTTACACACACTAGCCTTATTTCTATGCCAGACCTTATTATACTGTATACGAAAACAAAAAGCAGGAATAGGCTGACAACAGCTAGTTTGTGTGCGACACTACGAGTTGCACTTTCCGAATTCCACCGCATCTAGATATGATCATTTCAGAGCGGCAGTCTCAAGTGTCACATTAACGTGAGTAAAAAAATCAATTTGCCTCATAGTCTGCCTAATTATTGAAAATATTTGTGTTTTTTCGTGAAATTAATTATAATAAGCATACAGGCCTATGGTATAGCCTAGATCTAAAGAGGAATTTCAGTTAGGCTATTGATTTATTTCTCACCTTAGTGGGTCGTATGACTGGCATACAAAAAAAAAGTGGGTTACAGTAGGCAAAAGGTTGAGAAACCCTGGTCTATGGTGTCAGATGCTGCACTTAAGTCAAGTAACACCAATTAAAATAATTGCATGTATGAAACAATTTTAAACTAACTAATATAGCTTCAAAATATACAAGCAAATAGTAAATAATAAAGAGGTAAAAAGAAACATATAACAAGCAATAAACAAAGTGTGCTTTAAGTATCTGAACATTATCCAGTTAAGAGCAGAAATTTCCTCTTTCTCAGCTTTATTGCTGTTGATTATTACTGATGACATATTACACAGCGAGTACAGTACAATTATACTGCAAGTACAGTTTTAAAATATATATATTTGTGGTGGGAATAGATTATTTTTTTTTAATCTAGATTAATCTCACTGGAATCTTGGAATTAATCTAGATTAATCTAGATTAAAATGGCTCATTTGAATTCTGCCGGAGGCATTCAGAATATGTGTGCTACCCAAATAATGACTAAAAGTAAGTCTTTGAGTACGGGTTTCTCAAGCCAGTTTGCAAATTAGACCTGGGGCTCATCTCCTGTTTCCAAAATGCATCACAAACTGCTTGAGAAAGCTGTTCTACAATGATAATTGGTGATGAAAATAAATCATGTTCAATCAGATGTACTTGTGTTTACTAACTGAAAGAGCTGTGCTGACGGGCTTGCCTCGGTTGCACTCAAACATATTAGTTTGACGACGACTCTTCCCCTGCGCTACATCAGTGCTTGGCCCGGCATCTACCGCATTAGCTAAGGGATGCTTTGCGTTTAGGTGGTAGTTGAGACTGTCAGCTGAATGCGTGGAACGCTTTTCAGAGTGATAAGGTGTGAGGGAGAGAGAGCAAGACAGCGCTTAGTGTGGAGATGGTGAAGTCGCCTGGCTCCGAAGTGAGAGAGTGCGCACGCGACCGGGTCCGTCTCTCTCTCTCTCTCTCTCTCTCTCTCTCTCTCTCTCTCTCTCTCTCTCTCTCTCTGTTCGTTCTTTCAGTTAAACATGTGCCCTGTCACAAGCGCAGCAGTTCATCTACATTACTCACCGATCAAATAAGACTTTGGCGGGACAAAAATTTGCTTTGGCGGGCGCTAAAAAAAATTCAATGCAGGAAAAACCCTGTTATTGCAAACAGGAAACAGCATAATTTGTCTCGTTTGGTAAAATAAAGCCAAGCTTTGGATCATCTTTTCCACTCCATGTTTACCTCCTCTGCTCAAATTGCTTTGACATCATGAATGACGCACAGATGCGTATAGGACGTCGCGCTATGGTGCCCGATAAAGGACAAAAGGGAAAGTTGTGTGTTCGCGGTCTGTATATTATGCCTGGGACTCGGAGCAGTAGCATCGACGATAAGAGGAATCGTTAACGTCGAGGGCATACAATATCGATGGTTCGTAAAACCGATTTTCAATTCCCATCCCTACCCCCTACAGTGCAATTCGGCTAGGTATACATCCGCGCTAAAATATCAAGGTGAAAGTCGTCATAGCTTGCCTAGTATAGACCCAGCTCCCAACCCAATTTTGAGAATAGATTAACGGCGATATTTTTTTTATCGCCCGATAAGAGTCTCACGTTAACGCAGCACGTTAACACCGATAACGGCCCACCACTAATATATATATATATATATATAATATATATATATATACTTGCAATATTTGTATTATACACTACAAGTGCATATTCATTACAATTAAGTGCAATTCTGTTTCACAATGGTACAGCTATATTTTCACAATTGTTGAATTACTTTAAATCATGAGTAGCTTCACAAACCACAGTTGTTGACGTGTAACACAGATTTCTCACAAATATTCAAGACTTGGCACAGATATCCAGTGACAGTTTGTTTTGGTATTCAAGTCAAAGTTTCTCAGACTCTTGCGAGAGGTAATAACGGGCCAAGATCAGGTTGGATTCAATCTGATATCGGAGCGTAAGAGAACATAAGGATTTAGATTCATGGCATAGAGCGGGTCATATTGCAGGTGCCATCGTGACAGGGGCGCTGGAGGCGGCAGAGTAATCAAGCTGCTGTCCATCCGAGAGATATACGTGCACACAACTCATCCGATGGAGACGCTGACTGATAACCATCCACCCATCGATCTGTCACAGGCGCTGTCACACAACTGCCGGCCTATGCAGACCCTCCGAATGGCAACAGACGCAGACACAGATAAGCAAATATGCCATTAATTGCACATAATGCGTGTTGATAGTAGATCTGCTGTGCATTTCTGTCAAGATAAAAAACACCAAATAAGGCTGGATGTGCTTAACAAATCGTAGCTGCTGTTTTTTCTCTTCACCCAGTTAGCAAGTGACAAATATCCCTCTTTGCCTCAAACTCCATCTCTACCAGTGCAGCAAATGTCAGTGGCACTTAAATCTACAGCAGCATTTATTAAAGTGTTAATTAAACAGGGTGGCAGGGATAAAGAAGGACAGACCATCTGCAGTCATTTGTCAGAATGCCCGTCTTCACCTGGATCAGAATTAATGCTTCAGAGCACCAGCAAAACAATGTATCATTGCTGCTGGAATTTCTAAATAATGCTCTACTGATCAAATTGAGCTTGAATGCTCTGAAATATTTTCTCGCAAGTCATTAAGGCTCAAAGCTGTTGCTTTCAGGGGCCTGCACTGCCAGAAACTGCAATGGTAAATGTTGGTAAAACAACAGTGAGGCTTCATAAAAAGTTCAGATCTCTTCAGTTTCCATAATCACAAACCTCAAGGGCTTTAGAAATCAAAATAATTATCAATTACCACCAAGACTAATTGAGTTTACAAAGAGGCAAGTGAATACATTTTGTGGTCCTGGTTGTTAAAACAAAGACGTGTCGAGATTTGGGGAATAAACGGAGTGTGAGAATTTTTTCATTTTTTTTTCCATCCGTCTCTCGTATCTCCATTAGCACAGATCGCATGTTTCACACCAGTCAGGGAGAAAACCACACTAACATTTATTATTAGATTTCAGAATCCGTGCGGCACAGTATCTGCTTCGTCAGCTGACAACACCCCCATCGTACAATGCTTCTGTCACACACTCATGGTTTTTGTAAGCAAACCTCCCTTTGTTTAGCAGAGAAGTTTCTCACTGGATTCATCGCTGCATGGATTACAATGAGCATCTCTGCTTGTTTTGTCTAAGATAGATTTGTTTTGAGAGGAAGGATTCAGGGTAAATTTGTCTGCACTTATTGTCTGTTGTTCTGTATCTTGCCATCAGGAGGCGTGAGAAACAAACAGACTAACCAATGGAGTGAAAACTGTCCACAAATAGTGTTAAAATGTGTTCACGATGCTCATTTGGTGCAATGTCAAGTGCATAAGTTCTCATTACAATGAGATGTTGATGAGCTGATTTAGTTTACATTCATTATATGAGCAAATTAATGAATACATAAACAAACAAACAATCCATTAGAACAACACCAAAAGTAGATATTTTTAAATCAAATTTAGTCTACAACTTGTGATTTCTTCCTGTTATTTGTCATCTTTAGTTGCGTCCCAAATAACGTCTCGGTTTATGACTATAACCCTTGTTCCCTGAGAAGGGAACGAGACACTGCGTCGTTGAAAACGACTCTTTGGGGACGCTCCCTTAGCGTGCGTCTCTGAAGTATGAATGAAACTATTCCAATCCTGATTGGTGTTGCGTCATGACGTAACATGTGACGGCATAACCGGATGCATAAATGTGACGCCGGCACACACACACACACACTAGCCTAGCGATGAAGCAAGGCGGTCTCAGGCCCTGAGGGGCGTGGCAGGACGACGCAGTGTCTCGTTCCCTTCTCAGGGAACAAGGGTTATAGTCATAACCCGAGACGTTTCCTTTCGAGGGAACGAGACACTGCGTCATTGAAAACGACTCTTTGGGGAACGAATGCCCACTAGGCCACGCACCGAAATAGGCATGCCCTGGAGTGAAACTGATTGAGGCACTCAGCTAGGACAAGAGCACATGTGCGCCAGGCATACTAGGGAGGTGTAGATTATAGAACCTAAAGAAAGTGTGTGGGGTAGCCCAACCGGCTGCCTCACAGATCTCCTGGAGGGGAACTCCCGAGAGGAGGGCCCTAGAGGACGCCATCCCTCTAGTCGAATGAGCCCTTATGGCCAGAGGTGAAGGCAAATTGCGCACCTCGTAAGCCAAGGCAATAGCCTGCACAATCCAATTACTAATAGTTTGCTTGGATGCCGGGAGCCCTCTCCTAGGTGAACCAAAACACACTCACAGTTGGTCTGACCTCCTCCACGAAGAGGACCTCTCGAGGTAAATACTCAAAGCTCTGACGGGGCAGAGCAAATGAAGCTTCTCTTCTTCTGCCGACACATGAGGTGGAGGATGGAATGCCTGAAGGGTCGTAGACCTAGCCGTATTAGCAGGCACTTTAGGCACATAGCCCGGTCTCGGGTGCAAAAAGGCCTTAACCTTGCCAGAGGCAAACTCCAAGCAAGCTGGTGTCACTGCCAGGGCTTGGAGATCTCCCACCCTCTTAAGAGAGGTGATGGCTAAGAGAAAGACCAATTTGTAAGTAAGATCTTTGGGCGAAGCCGACTGAACAGGTTCAAAGGGGGCCAGGGATAACCCTTTCGGAACCACTGCCAGGTCCCAGGCAGGAACCCTGGACCTGGTTGCCAGTCTCATCCTCCAAGTACCACGGAGAAAACGAATGACCAGCTGGTGCCTCCCCAGAGGCCCATCACGTGGAATGGCAGCCCAGACACCTTAAGCGTGGAAGGGGAAAGACCCGCAGAGATACGATCTTGTAGAAACTCCAGAACTGAAGCCACCGGGCAGTTAACTGGATCCAAATTATGTTCTCTACACCAAGTGATAAACACATTCCACTTGAGGCCATATAATCTCCTAGTAGACGGGGCCCTAGAGCTAAATATGGTTTCAACCACCCCGGCTGATACACCAGCATTTAGGTACTGAACCCCCTCAGAGGCCAGGCCCACAGTTTCCACAGCTCTGGGTGAGGGTGGAATATTGTGCCCTCCGCCTGAGACAATAGATCCCTCCTCAGAGGAATCTGCCATGGCTGAGCTATCAGGAGTGAAATTATGTCTGAAAACCATACTCGGGTCGGCCACATTGGGGCAACCAGAAGTAGACTGATGCCCTCCTCACGGACCCTCTCCAGGACTCCCGGAAGCAGAGCGATCGGGGGAAATGCGTATAGGCGAAGCCTCGGCCAGGCCTGTACCAGGGCATCCAACCCCAGTGGGGCTGGATGTGAGAGGGAGAACCAAAGTGGGCAGTGGGACGCGAATAGATCCACTTCCAAGGGTCCAAACCCCTCCCATATCAACTTCACCACATCTGGATGAAGTGTCCATTCCCCGGGCCTCAGCCCCTGCCTTGACAGGATGTCTGCTCCCTGATTCTGAACCCCCGGAATATACATTGCTCTAAAAGACAGTATTTTCACTTGGGACCAAAGAATATCCTGATGCGCCAGACTGCACAGAGGGTGCGATCTGAGTCCCCCTTGTTGGTTCAGATAAGCTACCACTGATGTATTGTCCGATCGTACTAGGACATGGTAACCCTTGATGTCTGGAAGGAAGGTCCTCAGAGCCCTGAACACAGCCAACATCTCTAGACAATTTATGTGCCAAAAATGATGATGGTCCTGTCACAGACTCCTGGCAAAGTGGCCGTCCATGACCGCGCCCCAGCCAGTGAGGGAGGCGTCTGTCGAAACGGTTTTCCGGTGACATGACTCTCCTAACACTGGCCCTTGGGACAGGAACCAAAGTTTCTTCCATATTATTAGAGAATGAAGGCATCTGCGCGTTACTCTGATCATACGAAATGGATTCCCCTTGGAGGAAAACCCCTTGGCTTTCAGCCACCACTGAAGGGGCCTCATGTGTAGAAGGCCCAAAGGTATAATGTTGGATGCCGCTGCCATGAGGCCAAGCAGTCTTTGAAATTGCTTTACCGTGGTGGCCTGGCCTAGCTTTAACTTGGACACCATCGCCAGAATGGACTCGATACGCGCCGGAGACATGCGTGCCTGCATCGTAGTCGAGTTCCACACAACGCCCAGAAACGTTGTGCACTGGGACAGTTCTAACACACTCTTCTTTGTGTTGAGTCTCAACCCCAATTTTTGAATGTGGCCAAGGACGACATCTCGATGCCGAACTGCCATTTCTCGAGACTGGGCCAGAATGAGCCAGTCATCGACATAATACAGTATGCGGATGCCCTGAAGTCTTAGTGGAGCAAGTGCTGCATCTATACATTTGGTGAATGTGCGGGGAGAGAGTGCTAGGCCGAACGGAAGAACCCGATATTGGTAAGCTTCGCCCCCGAAAGCGAACCTCAGGAACCTCCTGAGACATGGAAGGATGGATACGTGAAAATAGGCGTCTTTTAGATCTATCGTGACAAACCAGTCCTCAGATCTGATTTGACTCACGATGACAGGAATAGTGAGCATTTTGAACCTGAACTTCCTCAGAGACCGGTTCAAAACCCTGAGATCTAGAATTGGCCTCAACCCCCCATCCTTCTTTGGAACTATAAAGTACCGTCTGTAAAATCCGGACTCCCTGTCTGAATGAGGAACATGTTCTATGGCCTCCTTTAGCAGCAGCGATTGCACTTCTTATTCCATCACCTGAGCCTGCTCTGGAACCATTGTAGTCTGCACCACCCCAGAAAATTTGGGGGGGGCGGTGTCCGAACTGCAGTCTGTACCCTGACTTTATTATATGCAGGAACCATGCAGATATGTTGGGGAGATGATACCATACCTCTACAAAATCTACTAAGGGAACCAGCCTCTCGAGACTGGCCTCTGGTGTTTTCGAGCACCCTTCTCGACCCCCTGAAGCGGAAGACCGGCAGGCTGTAGTCGATACGGTTTTCGTGACCATAACTGATACTCGGTTTTTATTTTTTGAGAAAGACGACGCAGAGTGTGTTCGCTGGAAGATGATGCGGCCCAAAGCGTCACCGACGGCGGGCAACTCACATCGTTTCCTTGAGGGCTCCGCTGCGAGAACAACCTCGGTTGCTCTGCAACGGAGGGCACACCCCTCAGAGGTCCCACCACCCTAGCTAGGACCTCTTTCCTGAAGCCCTCCTAGCCTGAAGGACATCCCTCAGATCGCCCTTCTGACTGGCGGGTTTCTGCTAGGAGCGTTTCCTCCATTGCCAAGCTCCCGGAGGAGGGGCTCTAGAGGAAACGCTCTCCCTTTGCTCCGCGCGGTGTGAGGAGCTGGCTGATGGCTGGAGCTGATGTTCTTGCCCCACCCTACTTGATTTGGACTTTGATTTACGGGGGAGGAACTGCTGGAAGGCCGCAGATTGCTTCTTCGCCTCCTGAAACCTGTCGACGACCGATGTAACGGCGTCGCCGAACAGGCCAGAAGGCGAAAGCGGTGCATCCAGCAAAACAGATTTTTCTTTTTCCTTTAACCCGGATAAATTCAGCCACAGATGCCTCTCCATGGCCACCATAGCTGCCATAGATCGGCCAATGTCGCGGGCCGTCTCTTTAGTGGCCCGGAGAGACAAATCTGTGGCCTTGCGCAACTCCGCAATATCCTCTGGAGTTGGCCCCTCCCCCTCGTCCAAATATTTCAGGAGGTCGGCCTGGTATGCCTGCAAAATAGCCATAGAGTGCAGAGATGAACCAGCCCGATCTGCCGCCATGTAAGCCCTGCCTATTAAAGCAGATGTACCTCTGCAGGGCTTACTAGGCAGCGCCGGGGTTTTAAGGGAAGATGCCCCCTCAGGAGAGAGGTATCCGGCTAACGCCTCTTCTACTCTAGGCATCTTTCCATAACCCATATCCCGTGCCCCCAAAACATCGCTATAATCAACGACAGATGGACTGGAGATACGGGATGAATGCGGTTTATCCCACGATCTCGAGATCTCTTTGTGGAGATCGGGGAAAAACGGCAAACCCCGGTGCTGAGGCTGTGACCTGTGCCGCAGGAAATGCTCGTCTAACTTGCTTTTGACTTGCGTTCCCTGCTCATCTTGTGGCCAGCTGATGTTAAGGACCAGAACCGCGGGGGCCGGAACCGCGGGGACCAGAACCGCGGGGAACACGAGCCTGACCGAGCTCATCAAAGCACGCCAGCCGGGAGCGCAGCACCATCATGGGTAGTGCTTCACAGTGTACGCAGACAGCTCCCTCGAGAGCTGCCTGGGTGTGCTGCGCTCCCAAACAGTTCACACACAAAACATGCGTGTCCCCATCCGTAATGAAACGAGGACATGGGTGCACACACATTCTGAACTGTTGGCTGGCACATACATATAAATGAGGAATTAGACAAACAACACCAAATAAGACAGACAGTCGTAAGATAGAGCGCTTGCTGAAGAGCGAAAAGCTAGTGTGTGTGTGTGCCGGCGTCGCTTTTATGCATCCGGTTATGCCGTCACATGTTACGTCATGACGCAACACCAATCAGGATTGGAATAGTTTCATTCATATTTCAGAGACGCATGCTAAGGGAGCGTCCCCAAAGAGTCGTTTTCAACGACGCAGTGCGAGTTCCCTCGAAAGGGAACACACTATACACTATGTACTTGTGCACTATGTCCTCATCCATGTAATGTATGAACTTTATAAGGTTATTTAGTCATTCAACATAGGAGTCTGAAGCCCCTCCCCCTCTGCTGTGTAATTACAGTTGCGACTGTCGAGTACATGAAGTGTCTAAAATTCCACACTTTTGTTTTTTTCTGTTAATTTGGTGCATCATCCGGGTATTTAAAGTGCACTTTTTCTTTTTGTAATTTAAAATGGCGAAGGGGCTATTGTTTTCTTAAGGATTATTAGGGCCCAAGCCCTGAAAGGGCGCAGAGACCTATTGTTTTCCTAAGGATTATTATTATTAGGGCTCAAGCCCCGAAGGGGCGAAGGCCCTATTGTTTTCCTAAGGATTATTAGGGCCCAAGCCATGAAAAGGCGCAGAGCCCTATTGTTTTCCTTGGGATTATTTGTTATTAAGGCCCAAGCCCTGAAAGGGCGCAGAGCCCTATTGTTTTCCTTAGGATTATTTGTTATTAGGGCCCAATCCCTGAAAGGGTGAAGGCCCTATTGTTTTCGTAAGGATTATTATTAGGGCCCAAGCCCTGAAAGGGCGAAGGCCCTATTGTTTTTGCTAAGGTGTAGTGACAATGACTTGTTTTAGGGAAGTTATTACCTCAAAGGGGGAATATTATTCATAAGATAATGGATATACATTACCGCATACACAAATTAGATTATCCCAAATAGGGACTAGGTTAAGCCTCCCTGTATATGAATCATTAACACGATTGCTCATATTAATTATTAATATAGGTCGGTAAAATCAGATCACTTATCAGGGTAGATTTTCATGTGATTTAAATTTAGTTTGTCAAGCAATCTGTATCTGACTGGAGGCGAAGCTTCCTTATCACAACTTACCGGCCTGTAAACAGCGACAATATCTGTCCTATGGCCACTAGGAGGGATATTTTCGTGTAAGGCACTTTAGATATTTCAATAGTTAAACCAAATAGAGTTAAACCTGTTAAACCTCAGGAACTTCCTGTGTTGTGGAAGGATGGAAATGTGGAAGTATGCGTCCTTTAGATCTATCGTGACAAACCAGTCCTCGGACCTGATCTGTGACACGATCTGCTTGAGAGTCTGCATCTTGAACTTGAGCTTCCCTACTGAGCGATTTAATAGGCGCAGATCTAAAATTGGACGCAACCGCCCATCCTTCTTTGGAACGATGAAATATTGGCTGTAATAACCCAACTCTCTGCTGGGAGGAAGAACTCGTTCTATAGCCCCCTTCAGCAGAAGAGTTTTCACCTCCTGTTCCATAACCAGAGCCTGCTCGGGGTCCACCACTGTGGGAAGAACGTGATCTGAACTGAATCGCGTACCCATGCCCGATAGTCTGCAGAACCCACTGAGATATTTTTGGAAGGCTCTTCCAATCCGCCAAAAATTCTACTAAGGGTACCTTTCTCTCGAGAAATATATATATATGTGTGTATATCGTCTCTTTATTGTTTTTTTATACGTGAACAACTCCTGCCTAGCAAATTCTAAGGACAGACAAAAACACTTGAGACACAGACTGATATATTTCACACACAGAGCGCTTGCTGAAAACTCAGAAGCTGACGCGCTTGTGTTTTGGGGTGCTTATATAGTTTCCTGGTCGATGACGTCACCCGCCTATGACGTTCCGTCTCGCCATTGGACTGATTTCATACGTGCTTCATGACACGTAAAGAGAGAGAGAGAGAGAGAGAGAGAGAGAGAGAGAGAGAGAGAGAGAGAGAGAGAGAGAGAGAGAGAGAGAGAGAGAGAGAGAGAGAGAGAGAGAGAGAGAGAGAGAGAGAGAGAGAGAGAGAGAGAGAGAGAGAGAGAGAGAGAGAGAGAGAAATCTTCTCAGGACAGAACAGTTCAAACAGTTACTTGAAAATGAGACCCAAAGGCTTTTTAGGAAGTTCTAGAAAACCCTAAAACAGCATTTTCTTTTAGGTTATACTTGCATTGATATGGGCCCTTTTTGTGCAGCTGGTTTGAAAAGAAGCGTAGGCTGAAGGTCCGGAGTTTCGTTCAGACGGAGGTAGATGTTGTGATCTCTTCAGCTCGTACGACAGATGATTCATCTTAAATTCGTTTCGTTCGTGCAGGGCCGGCGCTCCGCACACGCACATCACGCACTGCGCGTAGGGCACCAAGTGCTTGGGGGGGCACCAAAAAATCTGGGTCGTGAAAAATCATCACAATAGGCTACTAGTATAAATAACAAATAAAATATGTCTAAAGCATGTTAATATGCAAAAGCAATACAAAAGTAATATAGGCCTAGACCAAATTAGTCGAGAAAAAGGTGAATCTCCTGTGCCAGTCTCCCTCTGGTGCCCCCCCTTCCCCACCTCCCAGTGGTCTGTTCGATTATGCCTCAATCAATGTCAAATTTGGCAGACACCGACCTCAGACATGGCCTCGAAGAGGCACCAAGAGTCGGGGGCGGAAAAAAGGAAAAAGAAGAGACAGCGGGATGATACTTGCGCGTCGCTTGCAGGTAAGACAATGTTTTAAATAAAAATGTTAGTTTTGTAGCGCGGGCGCCCTTGCGTCGTGTATGCATGTCCAGGGGGGCGTCGCTAGTAGTGCAAATGATCCGGGACAGGCTTTTTTAGCCCTGCATGTTGAATATTTTATTTTAACGGGGGTCCGGGGAAATTTTGAAACTTGGGCTGTTTAAGATGCAGTTAGTTTGAGAAGAAAAGGAAGACCGCTTAGATACGTTTTTTCGTTGTTTTTCTATGCGGATAATGCGGTCATTTTCAAGAGGTTCATAGGCCAAGGCCCAAGGGCGACATCTGTTGGTGAAACTGCAATTAGAAAAAAAACCCCACAATCTCAGTGTTTGTATATTTTCATATTCACAGAGTTGTCAAATTATTAGGGCTGGAAAAAAATTAATCGCATCCAAAATAAAAGTTTGTGTCTACATGATATATGTGTGTGTACTGTGTATAATTATTTTGTATATATAAATACACACACATATGCACGTATATATTTAAGAAATATTTGCATGTACTGTATATACTGTAGCCTATATATTTATATATAATTTATATTATATATAAATTTAAATATTTTATATATAAATAACGTCCTGGTTGCGTATGCAACCCACCGTTCCCTGAAGGAGGGAACGGAGGACGTAGTCGACGCGACTGAAATGGGATCACGCTAGGGAGCCTATCATCTTCGATTACTATTGAACGAGCCAATGGAATTTGGCGTGCGTGATTTGCATCACACACTCCGCCCCCGCGGCGCGGGTATAAATACGGAAGTGGATGCACGCACTAGTTGCTTTTCGCTGAGGAGCCGAGAGTAACCCGGGGTCAGCGGTGGTCCAGCGGTAGTGGCAAGGGGACTACGTCCTCCGTTCCCTCCTTCAGGGAACGGTGGGTTGCATACGCAACCAGGACGTTCCCTTTCAGTCGATAACGTCGGACGTAGTCGACGCGACTGAAATGGGATCAACCATTGAACACGCCACTAACGCTGCCACCTTCCAGTGCCTAAACCAAAGCCTCCTGATGCCCCCGCAAACTTAAGGCGGGGAAGGACAGGGCTTAGGCCAGGGAAGTCACTGCTGTTCCTACAGGACCACTGGGAAAGCGTTCCCCGTACGTTGGAAGGAAGGGACGCAGCGGAAGCCACATCCAACCCAGAGGGAGGTAATGTGGAGAATACACATATGAACTGGGCGGAAACCGGGCAGTCTAACATATGGAATGTCACTGGGGTGGCTCCAGCCTAAGACGGGGGGAGACACACCGGACAGTGACGGCAGAGAGACTCTGCCGAGGGGAGACACGGGCTCACCGCAGGGAGCCGTATCGTGGAAGAATACACATATGGGGTCACCGAAGGGACCGCAACATATGGACCCAGACTAACACAGGTTCCACACTGCTTACGAGTGGTAGGCCTAACACCAGACGTTCCGCACGTCCGACGTCGGAGGGGTGTGGAGGAACTCAACAGGGTTCAATTTTAAGGGAACTCAACTGGAGTAAAAAGGCGCACGTATCCAGTCCATAGGAGGGGAATGGCGCAGCAAGCCGACACTTGAACCGGGCTCACGGTGAAACTGGCTTCATGAGAAGGGAGCCCACGGGAAGCAGCGGTTCAACCAGGTGTCGTCCAGCCCCCAACTCTAGAATCTGTTTAGCAAAGTATATCGTCAACGCCCAGGCGGAGCCCTTTACACTCATCATAGAGGAGCTCAACACCTAAGTGGACATGTTGCATCTCGGATCTTTGCCGAAATGAAGGCAAGCACTAAGTGCAACTTTGCATGGAAACAGCCTTCCCTCTCTGCTGCATTCCAACAGATATTTGAAGAGCTGGTCTGAGGTCTATGACTTGCATTCTGTACACGTCCAAGCAAACGGACAGAGAAGCCAGGGCTGGATCTGCCTCCTCCAGGGCAGCGCTTGCAGGCTCACCACCTGCTCCTATTACGGGAGAGGTAGGAACCTTGGGCACAATCCGAGCCGGGGTCTCACCTGTGAGAGTTAGCCGGCCCAGACTCCAGGCACAATACGTTGACCGAAAGCGAGCAAGTCCCTACCCTCTAGTAGAGACCACGCGAGCAGGAGAACTGATATAACAGAATTTTTAACTCACTACCTGCAGTGGCTCAGGGGCGGTCTCTGCAGTGCAGTCGCACCAGGGACAAGGCCCAAGAGGATAAAGAGGGACACAAGGATTTACAAGACCTTGCTCCTCAGGAACCTGACGACCAGAACGTGCTTCTGCATACTTCTGCAACACGATGAGCGTCGTTTAAACACCGAGGCAACATCATTTTGAGGGTGATTTAGGAAAACAGCCTACTGCAACCCATTTTGCAGGAAAGAGAGCACTGAAGTGATCGAAAGCTTTCAGGATCTCCTCAGGAGAGAAGACGCACTCAACGACTAGGTTCCACTTCTAAAGGCGTAAGCACGCTACCCAATTCTAGGGGGTGCTCGCAGAAGTGATGGTAACTATCACATGTCTTGTGATAGCCACCTGAACCTCCACGTTCAGATGTAAGACCGCCCGGAATCTCCGGGGGAAGAACGCGTGTGCCATCGTGCCCCGTCCCCGAAAGAGTTTCCAGGGGAAGTCAGGAAGGCTGTTGAAGGGAACCAGGTCTAGTTGGGCCAATAAGGGGCAACTATGAAGACCTGTTTCTCTCCTGACATGGCACGTAGGTGCAAGTGACGGGCGCAAAAGACAGGAGCATTGCTCAACACAACATGTGAAGATCACTGGGCTTCAGGAGCATTTTCTGCTCAGCACTTGGGTGTGACAAGTTCACTGAGCTTCAGGAGCATTCCTGCTCAACACCTGAGTGTGATAAACTCACCGAGCTTCAGGAGCATTTCTGCTCAACACTTGAGCACGAAGAACCTCACTGAGCGACAGGAGCATTTCTGCTCAGCACTTGAGTGTGACAAGTTCACTGAACTTCAGGAGCATTCCCTCACTGAGCTTCAGGAGCATTTCTGCTCAACACTTGAGTGCGAAGAATTTCACTGAACGACAGGAGCATTTCTGCTCAGCACTTGAGTGTGACAAGTTCACTGAGCTTCAGGAGCATTACTGCTCAACACCTGAGTGTGATAAACTCACTGAGCTTCAGGAGCATTACTGCTCAACACTTGAGTGCGAGGAACTTCACTGAGCACCAGGAGCATTTCTGCTCAGCACTGCGTGTGATGAATTCACTGCGCTACCTGTGATGGACTCACTGAGCTACAGGAGCATTGCTGCTCAACACCTGAGTGCGATGAACTTCACTGAGTTTCAGGAGCAACTCTGCTCAACATGAAGTGTGATGATCTCACTGACCTGAGCAGCGCAAGGCGACCCTGAGTCGCCGTCACTTCTTAGAAGGCTCACTGGGGTTAAACGTATTCTGCGGGCCCCTGGGACAGCTGGGACCCCGTGTTTGTCCAAGGGTAGTCCGCTCGGTTTACTCAAACACTGGCGGAAAAATAAAACCGGGGGGGCAATTGAGCGGCCCCGGAATGGTCAAGACCCAGCGGACCCAGGGGATGGAGTCTCCACTTGCCCTGGCTATAACTGTCGTGAGGCTCGATGGCGGCACGATTGAGTAAGCGGGAGGGGTGGAACAAGGCGCCCTCAGAAGCGTCTGACTCCAAGGAGGAGGTGACGGGAGAGTTTGTGACACCCGCAATGTCTAACAACTCGAGGCACGAATGCCCGTGTAGTCGGGGGTCGCCCAGGCCCCCGTTAAAACACGCCCTTGGTCACCTCGGGACTCGATCGTAAGGCTAGCGCTGAAGCGGTCACATACGGAGGAAGCCAACTTAGGCTGTCGCTATCGTATACCCCAGGAGCCTCTGAATCTTTTCAGTGGGACCCTTTCTCACTTCAACACCGGCTGAACACATTCTCACTGGAGAGACGTGTTGGATCGAGTACCTCTCCAAAACTGAAACAGAGATACTCAGCCCGTGGGCGAGCTCTCTTCCAGTTGACCTGAAGACCCAACGGGCTCTGGAGCACTCGAGGGGAAGGACACCACGTGTCCTTCAGGCCAAAGCTGCAGACCAATCTTGGGCCAAGATGGTCACAACCCACCACCTAGTAGCACGAAGAACGAGTTTACAACTGGCCTTCGTACCGGCTGGAGGAGCGGCTATATCAAATCCTTCGCCAGCAGGATGAGATAAGCACGCACAAGTCAGGAGCACTGCTCAACACTTGGTGTGAAGAATATCACTGAATTTTCAGGAGCACGTCTGCTCAACACCTAATGTGATGTTACTATCACTGACCTGAGCGGGGTCGCCGAGCCTGAGGTGGGGCAGCAAAGTAGAGACAGTGGTGTTAGTGTGCAGTGCAACACTTACCTGTCTCCACCAGCGGCAGGGGACGTGAGAAGGCGGATGACCGGGTCCTCGAACGCCCCAAGCTGCC
The DNA here is from genome assembly GCF_051911475.1 of Siphateles boraxobius. Lineage (NCBI taxonomy): Eukaryota > Metazoa > Chordata > Actinopteri > Cypriniformes > Leuciscidae > Siphateles > Siphateles boraxobius. The sequence goes on from NW_027508734.1 coordinate 49,592,648, forward strand.
TGTTGGCGACCAAGGGAAGCTGGGGGATGTAAGGCTATTATACAGGGTCACATCCGCCATACTGGCCCACTTGGGACTCAGGAATAGAAAAATTGCTCTTTTTCTGAATATGTGGGTACCGCTGACCCCGTTTTTATAGGGGCCAGCGGCGGAACAGACACACACATAACAAAAAACTCCAGCCGGCCCTCCAACCAGCCAGAGGGAGTGGATCGGCGACCACTCCACAAGCAACTCCTCCATCCCTGAGAGCCCGTCCAGGTTCAGCGTTTTCTTTTGCGCTGGAACTTACCACCTGGCTTGGCAGCGCCTGGAGCGGGCTGGGCGCCCCTTCCGCGGCCGGCTCCGCGCCGGAACCTGGGTGAAGGCTGCTGCGGTGGTTCGGCGGGAGCTGAGGCGGCTGCAGGCGGACGCCCTCGGCGACGAGCAGGCGGAGGATCTGACCTCGGGGGGCGGGTGAAGGCAGCAGCGTCCCTCCGAGGCAGGATGTGCCGGATGGCCTCCGTCTGCTTCTGAGCTGTAGAGAACTGTTGGGCAAAGTTCTCCACAGCGTCGCCGAATAACCCAACCTGGGAAATGGGAGAGTCCAGGAACCGAACCTTGTCCGCATCTCTCATATCGGCCAGGTTGAGCCAGAGATGGCGCTCCTGGACCACTAGTGTGGACATCGCCGAACCCACCGCGCGAGCTGCAACCTTCGCCGCCCGGAGGGCGAGGTCAGTTGCAGTGCGGAGCTCACCCATGAGCTCAGGGTCCGAACTACCCTCGTGCATGTTCATGAGTGCCTGGGCCTGGTGGACCTGGAGCAACGCCATGGCATGCAAGGAGGAAGCGGCTTGCCCACAAGCTTTGTAAGCCTTGCCCGTAAGAGCGGACGAGAACTTACAGGCTTTAGAGGGGTGACGAGGATCACCTCTCCAGGAAGCGGCCGCCGTTGGGCATAACTGCATCGCAACGGCCCGCTCCACCGGAGGGATAGCCTCGTAACCCTTCACCGCTCCCCCATCAAGGGTAGTGAGAGGGGAGGAGCTACTCAGGCGGTTTCTGGCAGAGAAAGGTGCCATCCATGCCCTCGTAAGCTCCTCATGCACTTCAGGAAAGAAAGGAACCGGGGCGGCGGACTGAGAACCAGTACGGCCCGCCCCGATATACCAATCATCCAACCGAGACGGCTCGGGACACGGTGGAGGGTTCCACACGAGCCCTACCGCCTCGGCGGCCTTTTTCAGCATAGCTGACATCTCTGGATCTGGCTCGGGCAACACTGGTCTCCCGGAGGGAGGCAGTGCAGCCGAGTCATCATCTCCAGAGTTCAGCTCCCCCTCCGATGCTGCGATTGACAACGTATCCCCTGGAGGGGCCCCAAATGACACGGCTGGCCCGTCCATTACAGAGGGACCAGCGGGATCAATGGGGAGCTCCACCGGTTGCGGTGTGAAAGAGGAGTGAGGGACCCACGGGGCGTGGCCGGGCGGATTACCCCTCACTGTGATCCTCAGATCACCCAGCTTGGACGGCACCCCAGTCCTCCTCTGGGAAGGTAACCCAGAGGAAGAACAGGGGCGGGGCCCAGAGGTGGGGACTGCGCCAACGCTTTTAACGAAGGCGAGTCTAGATCTCAACACCGAGATGGACATGTTCCCGCAGTGAGAACATGTCTCATCCACGAAAGCTGCCTCAGCATGCTGTAAGCCCAAACATGCGACACAACTTTCGTGACCGTCAGAAGGGGATAGTGCCAGACCGCACCCAGAAACGTACGGATGGAATGGCATCTTGAAAAAGACGCACTCACACCCGTGTTGCTCTTTTAGGAAATGGGACCGTCACCAGTGCCGGAGCACACAGGGAATGACCGCGGCAAACACTGAATAGTCTTCCAACTAACAGTGAAGCACTCACTTCTCGCCCTCTAACCAACCGTCAACACACAAACAAACAGTAGAAATTTGATGCTGTTAAAACAGCAGTTGAGAGCTGAGAAGCTCGCGATCACCGCTGCACCACGCTGTAGAACACCAACACTGGAGAGGTCTTCCCGCAAGAACACCGACACACTCGCTCGTTGAACACAACAGCACTCTTCAGAGACATCAAAGACGAACGGCTCCGAAGCGAAAGGCAACTAGTGCGTGCATCCACTTCCGTATTTATACCCGCGCCGCGGGGGCGGAGTGTGTGATGCAAATCACGCACGCCAAATTCCATTGGCTCGTTCAATAGTAATCGAAGATGATAGGCTCCCTAGCGTGATCCCATTTCAGTCGCGTCGACTACGTCCGACGTTATCGACTGAAAGGGAACAAATATTTCTTAAATACATACATGCAAATGTGTATTTATATATATACAAAATAATTATACACAGTACACAGACATATATCATTCATGTAGACACAAACTTTTATTTTTGATGCGATTAATCTTTTCCCAGCCCTATAGAATAGCAGAATGGTCTCTTTATAGAGATGTAGTCCCTCTGTTGAGTAAATTCTATTGTGCAGTTATGTATGGTTATTTGCAGTTTAAAATGTGTACTTTAAAATTCATACTTATACTGGGGGGCACCACCAAGCATTTGTGCTTAGGGCACCCAAATGGCTAGCGCCGGCCCCTGCGTTCGTGAATACACTGAACGAAGGAAAACTATCAACTGAGGTAGATCAACAGAAAGAAAAACTTAGATTAAAACGAAATTTAGAAAGCAAACGAAGAACTCCGCTTGGAGTCATAAAACATAAAACATTTCTAGTCTAGTATTAATAAAATAATGCATCATGTTGCACTTTGGGTTAAGTATTCGATACCATTGAATTTCTTGGATCATAGCAATACCACACAGGGTACTTCTGTGCGCTAGTAAGATAAAGATGCATGATTATTCGTGATTAAACGCATATCAAGTCTGATTATCTGCCACAAAACTTACAGTTATAGCAATTGGTCACATGGGAATGGTGAAGCATGACAAGAAAAACATTTCATACATTTAAAAAGGTATTTTGACCACACGTAGTCAGGAATGAGTGTTTCTGTGTGTGTGTGTGTGTGTGTGTGTGTGTGTGTGTGTGTGTGTGTGTGTGTGTGTGTGTGTGTGTGTGTGTGTGTGTGTGTGTGTGTGTGTGTGTGTGTGTGTGTGTGTGTGTATGTGTAGAAAACTTCATCCAGCTTCGATGGAGTGGTGAACTTTTGCTCATCCCCTGCGGGGAATTGTTTTGTGTGTGCGTACTCTGTGAATTGATGAGTTTAACACCAGAATAGTGGTTGACTATCTGGCTACACAATGTCTTGTTTGTGAGGGGCAATCTCCAAAAGGGGAACCCTGGGGAGTTTTCCTGCGGGATCTCCAGTCAGAGCGGCGCCTTTTGGTCACATGTCGGTAAAACAGGGCATTCCTTTGTTTACTCATTAGAGAAAAGCGCCGCGTGTGCTGATCAGAATCACTAACTTAATCAAGTCCGAACACCAAATTAGAAACCAGTAATTAAAAAGAAATGGCAGAACTGACATCTGCTTGCCGTTACAAAGGATTATTATTAGGGCCCAAACTCTGAAGGGGCGAAGGCCCTATTGTTTTCCTAAGGATTATATGGGCCCAAGCCCTGAAAGGTCGAAGGCCCTATTGTTTTCCTATGGATTATTAGGGCCCAACCCTGAAAGGGTGCAGAGTCCTATTGTTTTCCTTAGGATTATTAGGATCCAAGCCCTGAAAGGGCGCAGAGCCCTATTGTTTTCTTTAGGATTATTATTGCCCAAGCCCCGAAAGGGCAAAGACACACTTACAAATCTGATGTAATTAATATAATTAAGTAAAACCTTTTGCTATTTTAAATACATTTTACTTGTTTTATGCAGTGCTGGTAATTATTTTAAAATAAATAAAATGTTACTCTTATAATGTGACAAAATAATTCAGTGACAATGTGCAGTTAAGAGTAATGTATTAAGAAATAAGCCTCTACAGAAAATATCACTTTGGGCACACAATTCAGTCTCCCTTTGTCCCTCTCAACCGGTTTACAGCAACGAAGGCACAAAGGACTGAATGCATTTGAGAAATATCCTGAAATTAAGAAAAGAGAAAAAATAAACAATAATCAGTAAACAGCAAATACTTTAAAATTAAATGTTAATTTAAAATGTTTAATGTTAATTAATCTGCATTTACATTATTCATTTCACTCATGCCAAATCATATCAAAAACATTAAAAACATCCTGCATGACCTTACTCTTGTAGCCATTTCCTCACATTAATGCACACAGCATGCAGATAAATATATCATGGCTACGAATTAGGAATTTGAGAGTATGCCTACTAATTTTTCACTCGTCTTGATTTAAATAAGGCAACAAATTATTGTCATTTACAACGTGGTCATGATTTAGTAAAAGCAGGGATCATTTAATAGATAGTATGCACGATTTAGTAAATGAATGAGGGGAATTAATTATTTTGTGCACGATGAGGGAATGAAAACCTGCTCACTTATTGTTAATTCGTGGTCCCGATAATTGTCATATTTAAAGAAAATTGCACACAAAATAAAAAATATTAAACAAAACGATCTTGATTTAAGTAACATATTCATGGTTTGTAGGCGTAATTTACTTGTTTAAAACATAAAGTTTAAAACTGAGAAAAAAATAGGCCTATGGCTAACGCGTCGAAAGCTAACGAAGCTAACTTGTCATTAAGAACATTAAACTTTTCAAATTTATATAATTAAGTGATGAAAACACAATCGTTGATCATAGTTACATTTACTGAATAAATTACATCTAAAAATCCGTAATATACTGCAGTTTTTTACTGTTGCTTACCTGAGAACAGATGGAGAGGAGATTGGAAATCCAAATCCCCTCAATGGGTTTTCTTCTTTCCGCGCATACGCAGATTCCTTTCTTCAATGACGTAAATTTTATTCTATTTTTAAAAATTTGCTTCAAGTACTTAATTAATGCGTGTAAATATGCCAGAGAGTCAGAAGTCAAATTTACTTCTCTGTTGGATGTATAATATTTACAAATAAAAAATTAGTATATAATTAGGATTTACTTAATATTCTAAAGTTTTAATTTTTTTACAAAATTATTCTCAGCAAAGATACATGATTTTTCCTGTTTTAATTACTTTGGCATAAAATCATTTTTTACAGTGTACAAAGAAAAACAGTTAGATTTAGACACAACACATCTAGTGCCAACAAGCAGAGCCTCAGTTTTGTTGTCATTTAACTTCAAGAAGTTAGCTGAAAGCCAATCTTTAATTTCAGCTAAACAGCTGGACAAAGACGGTGGAGGAAAATAACCGGTGGGTTTGGCTGACAGGTAAAGTTGGGTGTCATCCACATAACAGTAAAAATTTGAAAATTAGGGCCCAGAACAGAACCCTGGGGAACACCAGTGGTGACTGTAGATATTCTTGATCTAAAACCTTTTTAATTGAATACGCTGACTGCGTCCAAATAGATATGACCTAAACCAAGACAGAGCAGTGCCAGTAATACCAATAGAAACTAACCTGTCAAGAAGTATCCTATGTGAGACAGTATCAAAGGCAGCGCTCAAGTCAAGAAGGACTAGTATCGGTAAAAGCCCAGAGTCAGCTGCCAACAGCAGATCATTGGCTACTCTGACAAGAGCAGTCTCAGTACTATGGTAGGGACGAAAACCAGATTGGAATTTTTCATACAAGTTGTTATTGGAGAGATGTTCATGAATTTGAATTGCAATACACTTTTCCACTACCTTAGAGATAAATAGTAAATTTGAAATCGGACGAAAATTATAAAAATTAAATGGATCACCCCCTGGTTTCTTAAGTATGGGAGTAATAATTAGTAATAAGAGATTGAGATACAGAACCAGAAACAAGTGAAGCATGAAGAATTTTAGTGATCAATGGTGACAGGGCTGGTAAACAAGCTTTCACTAAAGGAGTTGGTAGAGGGTCTAACTGGCAAGTCGAAGATTTAGATTTACCTATCAGACCCACTATCTCTGAAGTAGTTGGTAGTGTAAAGATAGAGAAAACGTTGCGGGTTATGACAAAAAAAGTGCCTAACACTGGCCCTTGGGACAAGAACCAAGGTTTCTTCCATATTAATAGGGAACGAAGGCATCTGCGCATTGCCTTTATTATACGGAACGGATTCCCCTTGGGGAATCCCCCCCCCCCCCCAAAAAAAAAACCCTTGGCTTTGAGCAACCACTGAAGGGGCCTCATGTGGAGCAGGCCCAAAAGAATTATGTTGGATGCCGCTGTCATGAGGCGCAGCAGTCTTCGAAATTGCTTTTCAGTGATGGCCTGGCCTTGCTTTATCCCGGACACCATGGCCAGGATGGATTCGATACGCGCGGGAGACATACGTGCCCGCATCGTAACCGAATTCCATACCTCAGAGGTCCTACACTACAATTAGGCCCTCTTCGCCTGAAGGATGGCCCTAAGTCACCCTTCTGGGTGGAGGACTTCGGTTGAAAGCCTTTCCTCTGTTGCCAGGCTCCCGCAGGAGGGGCTCTAGAGGCAACGCTCTCTTTTTGCTCTTGCCGATGGGAGGAGCTGGTTGACGGCTGAGGCTGGCCACTTGGACCAGCCCTCCTAGATCCATATTTAGAGCGGCGAGGGAGATACTGTTGGAACGCCGCTGACTGTTTTTTCGCTTCCTGAAACCTGTCAACGACTGTAGTGACAGCATCGGAGAACAGGCCAGAAGGTGATAGCGGAGCATCCAACAAAAATATTTGTCTTTCTCTTTTACACCGGACAAATTTAGCCACAAATGTCTCTCCATAGCCACCATAGCTGACATAGAGCGGCCTATGGCACGTGCCGTCTCTTTAGTGGCCCAGAGAGACAAATCTGTGGCTCCTCTCAACTCCGCGAAGTCAGCAGGAGTCGGTCCCTCGCCCTCATTTAGATCTTTAAGAAGATCGGCCTGGTACGCCTGCAAAATCGTATAGAGTGCAGGCATGCACCAGCCTGACCAGCCGCCATATAAGCCCGGCCAATCAGTGCAGAGGTGTCCCTGCACGGTTTGTTTAGCAGCGCCGGGGCTTTAAGCGAAGATACCGCATCAGGAGAAAGATAGCTTTTTAAAGCTTCCTCCATCTGCGGCATCTTGCCATAACCCGCCTCTCTCGCACCCACCACACTCGAATAATCATATAATGAATGTGATGAGATACGTAAAGAGATATCTTTATGAAGATCTGGGAAAAACGGTAAGCCCCGGCGCTGAGGTTGTGTACTGTAGGAGTACTGCAGGAATCTCTCGTCTAGCTTGCTTTGACGGGGATCATCCTGCTTATTTTGTGGCCAGCTGATATATATATATATATATATATATATATATATATATATATATATATATATATATGTATATATATAATTATTTTTTTAATATATATTTTATTATTTTATTTTTTGAGTCTGGCCACAACCTCCTCGAGCTCTACATAAGCAAAAACATGAGCCGGCGAGTGTGACTCATGTTGCTCGCTCCCGATGCTGAGCACATCTACTTTCTCAGAAACAGATAGCTCGAGCACCGGGCAATCGTCACTGGCAGAAGAAGCCGCATCGCGGGCTTCTGCGTCGTGAACGAGTGTTATAGAATCTGCGGATGATGAACAAAAAAGTGCCTCAGCAGTCTCGTTCTCATCCGCGAGATCCTTCTGCGATCCCCACGATCTAAGCCGCGGATCTAAGCCGGGACCTGAATCTCGGGGAACGCGAGCCTGGCCATCATCAGAAAATATAGCCAAGCGGGAGCGCAGCACTCTAATAGGAAGTGCTTCACAGTGAGCCCCCTCGAGAGCTGACTGTGCGTGCTGCGCCCCTAAACAATACACACACAACTGATGTGTGTCCCCACCCGTGAGATATCTAGGGCAGGGGTGCACACACCTAGTGTATTGTTCACTCGCCATAATATAGAGCTTTGCATAGACAAAACAACACCAAATAAGACAGACAGTTTCACAGAGAGCGCTTGCTGAAGAGCGAAAGCTAATGTGTGTGTGTGTGCCGGCGTCACTTTTATGTGCCGTCACATGTTACGTCATGACGCAACACCAATCAGGATTGGATTAGTTTCATTTATACTTCAGAGGCGTCCACAAAGGGTCGTTTTCAACGACGCAGTGCGAGTTCCCTCGAAAGGGAACAGAGTGGGGAGGTGCATGAGTGACAGACTGACAGGAGTCATTTTGAAGAGTACCAGTGAGTAATTGCTGATGTACATTTTCAACCTTAGATGCAAAAAAAAAGTCAAAAAGGGATCACATAAGTCAGTGAAATACATATCGTATGGCAAAGAATTGCCATGGAGCTCCCATTGCTAACTCCAATTACGAGTAGTAATCAGATTTAGCTTTGGACAGTGCATTTTTATAATTTTGAATATGTTCAGCATACATTTCTTTATGAACAGTGAGGCCAGACTAGAGGTACAACCACTCTAACCTACGGCCTTTAGTTTTAAGTTCACACAGTTCAGGTGTAAACCAAGGAGCTGAATGTACAAATGAAACAGATCGAGTTTTCACAGGTGCAAGTTCATCTAAAATCATGTTCAGTCCATCATTGTAATATGTAACGGCATATGTGCGGCAACTCCTGCAGCCTATCAATGGACTATTCGTGACGTAATCACCAATGGGGGCACAGGCGCCCTCGTGCGTCACATCCCGCCAGAATGGGCGTGGCATATCTCTATAGAAGCCGAGTCCAGATAGGGTGTTCTTTGGTTTTTCACACTGAAGCGAAACCAGAACGTAGCAAAAGCTCGGCAGGGTTACGCAACACTCGTTCCCTCTTCTAGAGAGAACCGAGGTTATGTTAGTAACCGGGTGTCGTTCTCTTACGAGAGTACTCTCGTGTTACATAAGCTAGCTTACGATACGGGAACCCAATGTAAAACGCTGTGCATGCTGAAGTGTCCGCACATGGCCCCAAGGGTATGAACCCGGAGAACCATATTAGTGAGTGATATTCAGACCAACGAGTAGTGGGCCTAAAATATATACCATAATGCTATAGTTATAGGAACAAGTGCTTAGCACATAATAACAGACAGGAGGGACCTAAGTTGGCCTGAACTGTATTTTAACTGACTATAATAGCTTGTCAGGCAGGCATTAGACAGAAAATAACTTAGCCTGCAGCGCAGGAACCTCCAGGTTGTAAAACCTTATAAATGTTGAAGGAGAGGCCCAGCCTGCTGCCATACAAATATCCTGAAGTGAAACCCCACTGGACCAGGCCCAGAGGCCACGCCTCTGGTAGAATGGGCTCTGATGCTTAACCCTCTGGGGTCTAAGGTGTTTTCTGGGACCTGGAGGTGTTCTGACATGCTCTGACATTTGTGCTTTTTTCAGTTGCTTATAAACATATTAATGACAAAGTTGTCATTACACTCTATTTAGCACAAACAGGGCTACCATAATATGTGAGCAACATGTATGTACATTAGGGCTGGGTATTGACACAAATTTCACAATTCGATTCGATTTCGATTCACAAGCTTGCAATTCGAATCGATCGCGATAACGATTCGATTCGATTCAATATTGATTATTTTGGATATCAGGTACAATACATGGCAAATTTTCTCAAGGAAAACAAATCTCTTAACCAATGCTGTAAACTATGGGAGTCAGTTGTATCATTAAAATTGTTTCATTAGCCTACTATAGCCTAATATTAAAGGTAAAGATTTACTGATTTGTATACAAACAATTACACTTATTTATTTTTCTAATAATAAAGTTATATAAAATATAAATATTTAAATGGTGGCTGTCATAAAAACTTGCCAGATTTATTCAAACATGCATTAAATATTGAAAAACATAAAATAATTATAAAATAACATAAAATGCATATGTAATATGGTGCATTTATTTAGCAAAATGCTCCTCTCTAGAGTTAATTTTTCTAGCTGACTAACGAGTTCATGGTCACTGGATATGGTTTTTCTGAGGTAAATGTGACGTTACATGACATTGTTTACAAGCTGTTTCACTGACGTCTTTCCTCGGTTGAAACAATGATTGAGCGATTCCATGTGACAACAAGGATTTCGATAAGTTATACTCTATCTTTTAACACACTTTCAGATGCTCATTCATGTTTATTTCACGCTGTAACTGGTAATATTAAGGTGGAAGAGAAGATTATGTGTGCTCGGCGCTGCTGCTTCTCTTGAGCTGCGCCAGAGCGATCTCACGCCACAGCGCCAAAACGGTATTTATGTTTTTGAATTTTCGTAAGAAAATGGACGTAATTTGAAATCTGAGACTTTGTTTCATATCAATAGTAACAAAGTACAAAGATTATTGCGTTTATTGGATGGGATGCGCGCTACAATGTTCCATTCATTCATCAACTGAAAACAGGATGACTAATCGATTCTTGGGATTTAAGAATCGATATCAGTTCGTAAAAATGAGAATCGATTAAAATCGATATTTTTTACCCAGCCCTAATGTACATGTTTGTATTTTTGAGAGAATATTGTTTATGCATGGTTATTGAAAAAAACTAAAACTTAAAGTTTCTGAAATAAGGCCACAAAACATATACTAAATATGTGTCCACAAGACTTTTGACTAATGGATGTTCTCGCCTAGAATTTTTGCTTCAAAATGATCTGAAAATCATCCTGCCTAATCATTCACATAAAACAATACATTGATTGAAATTTTGTAAAACACTTTTTGTTTGGAAAGGCAATATGCGAAAGGGGCGTGACTCATGAATAATACTCTTATTTACACCTGAGAAGACAAAAGACCTGCTTAATGAGCCTGTATAATGAGCCTTTCACACAGAGGTGTGTCACTGAGCCACAAGAAACAATACAAGGACAAAAGAAAAAAAAAAATATATATATATATATATATATATATATATATATATATATATACTACAAAATTGGTTCACAGTTGGAAACATCTCGAAAAAATAGTATTTTTCACCTTGTATTTTTGCTTGCAAATTGTATAATATCCAAGATGAACATTTCTAGTACATTTCATACTGTATTTTCAGAAAGTTTTGGATATGTATCCTCTCCCCAAATTTGTCACTAATAAAACACAATAAAAATAATTTGAAGAGAAGGCTTCTATTAATAATTTGAAGAGAAGGCTTCTACCTTTTAAGATTTTGTTTACATCTACCTTGTAAATATATTCTTTGCTATTTTATTAAAAAGGTTACAATTACAGCAACAAATAACAATATTTCAAGTGTAATATTTCTTTGTAAAAACTAAAGTATACATTTTATTACACGTATTTCAAAGTTAAGGGTTCATTAATTTGAATAAAGCCTACATTGGAACAAACACTATAATAACATCTTAGTAGATGATTTTATTTTTGACAAAACAAACATAGCCTAATATATTTAACATTTGAGCAGAAATTGGTGAACAAAAGCTTATTTGATGTGGCAGTAGTCTATTTTACAGTAAACACTTCATAATCTATATCCAAAACTAGTCAACGAAATGTTGTCTTTCATATTTCGTCTGTAATATCGTTTGTTGTTTTTATGATAGTCCATATTAGGGCATATAAATATTAATTTGCTGTTTAAAACGTTGCTTATACAAAGACATTTTATTTCAACATATTTCAGTCGATTTTTACTCATCTCAGTATAGCAATATAGTTTGGTAAAAGCGGTTCAGTTCATTCATTCACACACAGATAGAGCTCATTAGATTTATAGATACACACAAATAGATTCATATTTAAACAGTCTTTTTGCGATTTACATAGGCTACACTAGGATATCGCATTTAGAACAATAATAAAAAACGTACTTCTCAGTGGATCCGTTGCTCCTCGAAATGAATTTAAACCAGCACTTCTGAGGTAAATTTCCCAGGATTTTTCCTCACAGCCTTGCAAGTAAGTACTGTAATCTGATAAAATTTGATGTGCTGATCTCATCTCATCTGATGGGCGTTTACACATTTGCATGTGTGTTGCCTCAGATCATTTTCGTTTGAATAGCGCGCGCTCTCCGTGGGCGTGTCAAATTAAAAGATAATGAGATTAAATGAGAGCGACTGACATCTCTCTCTTTTCATATAGATTACATAAACAGAGAAAATTTGTTTTTGTTATGAATTAGATCATTTAAAAGTAAAAACTTAAACAATTATAAAGATATATTGCTCATGCCTGGGTGAATAGTAGTCGCTGAGTTTTGTGTAAGTTTAAAGACGTGCTAAAAAAAGCACTTTATTTTCTTTATTGTACAAAAGCACTATGTTTTATTTCGACTGTAATTGGACACATAAATTTAACAGTTAATTTGTTCATATTTCTTAAGTCTGTATGACCAAAAATTACGGAGTATTTTAGGTTTATTTTGCTGCTATGTGAAAAAAATCGAGCAAAACGTACCGGCGCGTTTTCAGACCCCAGAGGGTTAAGTGGCATTGAAGGCCCTTAGACCTATAAGCCAGCGTGATAGCGTCAACTATCCACCTGGAAAGACTCTGTTTCGAAGTGGCTAGCCCTTTGGTACGGCCACCGAACGAAACAAAGAGCTGTTCTGATGCCTGAAAGCAGCAGACCGCTCGACGTAAATTCTCAGCGCCCTAACCGGGCAGAGAAGATTCACGCCGTCCTCGCCATCAGACCCCGGAAGGGCTGACAGTGAAATGACCTGCGCTCTGAATGGAGTGGAGAGCACTTGAGGGACATACCCATCCCTTGGTTTGAGAATAAATTTGGAGTCGTTAGGCCCAAACTCAATGCACGTAGCAATCACAGAGAGCGCGTGCAGGTCACCCACACGCTTGACTGAGGTGAGGGCCATAAGAAAAGCGGTTTTAAACGAGAGGCACCGCAAATCCACGGACTGTAGCGGTTCAAAGGGCTCACCCTTCATAGCATCTAGGACCGTGGAAAGGTCCCACACCGGAACCATCGGGGGTCTAAGAGGATTTAGTCTCCTAGCCCCTCTCAGGAAGCGGATGATGAGATCATTTCTTCCCAAAGATTGGCCATGCAAAGGTTTTGTAAACGGTGCTATGGCTGCAACATATAGTTTGAGTGTGGAGGGGGACCTGCCCTCAGAAGCTCCTGCAGGAAGAAGAGAACCTCCGTGATGCCACAGCATTGTGGGTTTACGTTATGAGCCGAGCACCAGCCGGAAAATACTGACCACTTTGAAGCATAGAGCCGTCTAGTAGAGGGCTCTCTAGCCTGTATGATCGTATTCAGCTTTCCTACTGGGAGACCAGTGGGTACCCGTTGATGGTCCATGCATGCAGGGCCCATAAATCGGGGCGCGGGTGCCAAATTGCACCCCTGGTCTGAGACAGGAGATCTTTACTCACAGGAACGGGCCACGGGGCTGTGCTCCCTAACTGCATCAGCTCCGGGAACCATGTTTGGTTCGAGCAGCACCGAGCATTTTGTTTTCCTGATCCGCTCGATCACCTGTGGTAACAGCGCTATCGGGGAAAATGCATAGAGCGGGCATCTGGGCCAGCTGTGGGCCCTGTCCTTTGAAAAGAATTTTGGGCAGTGTGCGTTCTCTGGTGACGCGAAGATCTGTCACCAGGCGCTGTATCTGCCGAGCCCGCTGTGACGTCAGCCGCGCTTTCATCGACACAGAGTCTAAGTCTGTTCCCAGAAAGGAAATTTCCTTGCTTGGAGACAGCGAGCTCTTGGTCCAATTGATTTGGAGACCCAAACTTTGCAGATGGCTGAGTAATAAAGCCCTGTGTGCTATCAGTTCTGATTCTGACTGAGCTAGAATTAGCCAGTCGTCCAAATAGTTCAATATGGAACTTCGTTCCACTTGCACTTCGTGAATGTACGGGGTGCTAAAGATAGACCGAACGGCAGGACGGTGTACTGATAGGTCTGGCCCTCGAAGGCGAATCGTAAGAAAGGCCTGTGATGGGGCGCTATTTGAATCTGAAAATAGGCATCCTTCAGATCCACTGAGATAAACCAGTCCCTCGGGCGAATTTGCGCGAGGATTTGTCTGGTTGTGAGCGTTTTGAACGATCTCCGCATGAGGGCTTCGTTCAAACGTCTGAGATCTAGGATGGGTCTGAGTCTGCCATCCTTTTTGGGGACAAGGAAATACCTGCTGTAGAAATCTGCTTCGCTCTGGGTCAGAGGAACGGTTTCAATAGCCCCCTTTTCCAGCAGCTTCGCTATTTCGGCACGGAGTAGATGTGCTACTTCCTGTTTTACCGTGGTTTCGACCCTGCCCCGAAAGTGCGGGAGTCTGCGAGCGAACTGCAGCAAAAAGCCTCGCTTTATGGTGTTCAGTACTCATTGTGACACGCCCGGGATCATTTCCCATGCTTTCATACTTAAAGGTAGTGGGAGAATAATGTCTGGGCTCTGGCCGCTGTGTGTGTGTGACGCACATGCAGTGTTTGTGAGCAAGCGAGTGCTCTGAGAGGCGCGCACGCTCTCTGCACACTGAGCACATATCATGTTCATAGATGAGGGCTCTGAGTGAGTGTGAGTCACAGGGCAGCAAATGGTTGTGAGTAGAGGTGAACACTGCATAGTGGGCACATTTCCTACGTTTAAAACATACGCGGTGTGAGCCGGTTTCATTGGTGTGGGCCATGAATGAGTGTGTGTCACTGAACGGGCCGTGCTTGTGTGTAGGGATGAACACTGGGAAGTGGGCACATTTCCTACATTTATAACACCTTCGGCGAGAGCCGGACAAACAGATATAATGCCCTTTTTGAGATTTATCTGCGTAGCCGTGAAATGAATACAGCTTTTGAGTACAGGCGAACGGGTCATGTGATGGGCTCGTTGGCTGCAAAATATACTTCTCCAGCCACCTCTGTTGAGGGAGCTGAGAGAGTGAAGCATGCTATCTTTGATGGCGGTCCGGCCGCGGCAGGACTTAGCCATCTTCGCCTTCTCTGAGGTGTCTGGAAGACTTTGAGGGCTCAGGTTTCAGCACTATCTTGGGCCTGGGTCCCCGGGTCCTTGAAGAGCGCATGCACTGCTGAGGGTCCCCCGTATGGCGATGCTTTGAAGCTGATGGCGGAGGCGGCGGAGGCACAGAGTTCCGGTTAGGTCACTGCTTCTTAGCGCGGCCTTTAGCGGAACTAGAGCGTTTGGGGATGAAATGTTGCATGGCCTGCGACGTCTTCTGAACCTCAGAGTACCGCTCGGTGAAGCCTTTGACCGCCGGGTCGTAGAGACCGGAAGGAGACACGGGCGCGTCGAGGACAGTGGCTCCGTCGGACTCCTTCATGTCGGACAGAGTTAACTGTAGACCTCAGCCTGGCAGGAAATGGCGCCTTCCAGCTCTTAGATAACTCTTCGTGGAGTTCCGGCAGGAAGGGAGCGGGCCTCGTGTGAGGCGTCGAGTGTCGACAAGGCAGAAAACAGCCATCCAGCCTGCTGGGCACGGGTTGCTCGGGCAGCGACCAATCAAGGCCGAGGTCCTCCACGGCTTTCGTGATGTGGCGGAGAAGCTCAGCGTCGAAGCTCGCTGGTATGCCGCTCGGCTCTTGCGGGGAAGGGGCGGGGTCCGGGTTGGAGCCCGACCATCCTCCACATTCGGAGGCGAGGAGAGAATAGGTGTCCTCCTCCGCGATGTCCCCGTGGCACTCGAGAAGCACGGTGGCAGCAGTGGGGTGCTGGCCGGGCGTGATCGAGGTGGGGGAGGCAGAGAGCGATGCACACGGGGATTCAGCCGGCGTGCATTCGTCTGCAGGGGTCATCTCCGGAATTCTCTACGAGCTGCGCTTCTTACGGTGCGGCTCAGACGAGAGAAGCGGAGGGGCGGGGTCCACGTCAAAGGAGGCCAGTCGAGCCCGCAAGGTCGAATTGGCCATGGCGTCGCATTCCGGGCTGACGTCGATGGAAAGTGTGTGGTCCGCGTGGTTTCGTCCCAGGCAGGAAACGCACAGAATTTGCCGGTCCCCGTCCCTGAGAGAAGCGGAGGGGCGGAGTCCACGTCAAAGGAGGCCAGTCGAGCCCGCAGGGTCGAAATGGCCATGGCGCCGCATTCCGGGCTGACGTCGATGGAAAGTGTGTGGTCCGCGTGGTTTCGTCCCAAGAGCCGAACTTAGAAAATCGAGGCATTTGAAACAACGCCTAGCTCTTTTAGGAATGTGTCACGGGCGAACACAAAGCAATAGAAAAGGATATGGGCGTCGGATAGCGCAGCACGAACGGAGATGAAGCGACGAGAAGAAGTCGGCTTCTTGGTCTTCAAGGCAGATGGCTCATCCCGCTGAAAGGCCCGTTGTCGGCGCAGGCTTCTCAGAGAGTCAGTGCTGTGAGTACTTCGCTGAAGAGGTGAAAAATCAAAGAACACCATATCTGGACTCGGCTTATATAGAGATAAGCCACACCCATTCTGGCGGGACATGACACATGAGCTCATTGCTGCTTACGTCACGAATAGTCCATCGATAGGCTGCAGCGGTTACCGCAGAGCAACCATCAGGCGCGCGAGCTGCTTCGCCTAGGTCTGCTCTGTCCAGCAATGCGTTTTAAATTATGCAAAATTAGGGACAATTTTTTGGCTTCAGTATTCTTGAGAAAAGGAGGTTTTCCCGTAGCGTAAGCTAGCTTACGCAACACAAGAGTACTCTCGTAAGAGAAAATGAAAGCGTAGCATAAGTTTATTACCTGTTTATTACCTTCTCATCTAACCAGTCGCGTTCCAATACGTGAAGTATAAAAGATCCATACTTACACTCGTCTGAGTTCGCAGATGTTGACACTTTCACTTATTTGCTCGAGTTCAGTAGCCGACCAAAAATGTCTCAGGACTCGCACATTGTTTGCGAATATTATGATTCTGACGAAGGAATCGGCCTGCCATCTCCTATGTCTGCTCGCTGAAGTTCGCGCATCCAGTGCCGTTCTTCTCCATGGGCGCAGTGGTCCTCTGAAAGTATGGTCAAAGTTCTTGAAGAATCCGGCACACCTATTACCCAAGGTCTTTCAAGAGAGGATCTACTTCTCCTTGCCCATGACACTGTTTCCATCTCCTCGAATCCAAAAGCATCAACATCGACTGCTCAAATAAGACAAACCAGAAGGAAAAGAACCCGCTAAATCTTCTTCACCTATTTCTGCAAAAAGAGCATTGCAGCCTGCCCCCGTACCATCTTCTCCACAGACCAACGACTCTACTGATATGAATTTTCAGCTCCTCTCTGCTGTTCAAAGCCTCTCTCATACAGTCAAAGGCCTGCAATCCAAAATGACTAATTTCAAACATTCCTTTGCCAACCTTCATTCCAGCGCAGATACGGCCATAAACTCTTCTGTTATTCCACAGTTGTGTCCTCCTTCTTGGTTAAGCAACCCCCCGAGCGTGCCTTCGACCTCAGCTACCCTGCCAGCTTCTCTACTTCCTATTCAGTATCCTTTACAAGATGTCTCCGCTCCACCGGCTTCTTCAAATTTCAACCTCTCCACAGCAGCTCCAGCACAATCGTGCAGTAGGCGTTTCGTTTCTCCAGCCGCTGAAACAATATCTAACTCTCTAAGAGCTAATATTGTCCAAGGTAAGGACATTAACCTTGCTACTTTACTGCTTCCTTTCGCCTTTTGCTGACAGGAAAATGGTTGACTGTGGTGACGTGGCATTACTCCTTCAAACTTCTGACCCGCGGTTCCAACATAATCTTTCATTTGGCGAGTTTGTAATTGCTTTTAGTATTTACAGAGATATTCTGTGTCAAGTTTACCCCGACAGAAGGGAAGAGTGAGATCTTATCTAACCATGATGGCGGATTTCAACCAAAGATACGGGGGCACTTTATTTTATGAATACCATAAGTCTTTCTCTGCCAAATCCGCCTCCTTCATCGCTCTCTATAATTCAAGGCTAGACTGGTCAGTTACTGACACCGAACTGCTCGTCCGCCGTTTCGGAGGCCAAAAAAGCTTGGCTTGTGCTATTTGTAGTGCTCACGGCCACAAAGCTTCATTCTGCCCTAAAGCCTTCGCTAGCAATGATCTAGGCGTTGTCCATGGTACTGAAAATGTAAGGCTTTCGTTAAACAGCAGAGGTCGCCCTGTTGCTGATTTCAATGGTGTACCTCTATGTATTCAATTCAATGAGGCTGTCTGCTCTTATCCTAATTGCAAATTTGCTCACATTTGTAGTTCTTGCAAGGATCCACACCCGAAAGCAACAAACTGCAAATTCACATGTATATGCTAATATATCATACACAATATGTTACAGACTAAATATGAATGTTTAGACACGATTTTGTGATTAGTTTTGGATAGATTATAAAGTTTTGACTGTAAAAAAAGACTACTGTCACATTAAATAGGTACGCTTTTGTTCACCAATTTCTGCTCATAGTTAAATATACTATAGTATGATGTTTTGTCAAAAATATAGTAGGTATATTGAATTATCAACTAAGATGTTATTATAGTGTTTGTTCCAATATTCAAACTAATGAATCCTTACCTTTTTTAATACATATTATAAAGTGTATACTTTTTACAAAGAAATACACTTGAAATATTGTTAAAATTGTAATTGTTGTTGTAACTGTAACCTATTTGTAATTGTTTACAATTTCTAATTGTAAAATATGTATATATAGATTATTTCTTTTGTCCTGGAATTCTTTGGGATCCTGTGACACACCTGTGTGAGGCTAATTAATATGCAGCTCATTATGTATGTGGCACATTATCCGGCCTTTGTCTTCTCAGGTGTGAACACGCCTCCACGGATATTGCCTTTCCAAACAAAAGGTGTCTTATAAAATTTAAATCAATGTATTGTTTTGTGTAAATGATTAGGCAGGATGATTTTCAGATCATTTTGAAGCAGACAATCTAGGCAACAACACTCATTAGTCAAAAGTCTTGTGGATACATATTTAGTATGTGTTTTCTGGCCTTATTTCAGACACTTTAAGTTTTAGTTTTTTCAATAACGACGCATAAACATTATTCTCTAAAAAATACAAACATGTACATACATGTTGCTCACATATTACGGTAGCCCTGTTTGTGCTATATAGAGTGAATTTACACCTTTGCCATTAACATGTTTATAAATAACTGAAAAAAGCACAAATGTCAGAGGATGTCAGAACACCTCAAGGACCCCAAAAACTCCTTAGACCTCATAGGGGGAAAATGCAAGCTTCCCTTCCACTAGAGAAGCTTCTAAAGATCAGGCCATTTCTGGAATCTTTTTCCTCTCTACGCAGCGTCTCGAAACACGATATGCTCTCTCTGCTCGGTCACCTAAATTTTGCTATGAGCATCATTCCACAAGGCAGAGCCGTTATTTCTCGGCTACTAACTCTGGCCCATTCTTTTAAAAAATTAAGTGATCCGATCCAGTTGGAGGATGGGTGTTTGTCCGATATAAAATTTTGGACCCTGTTGCTTAACGATTGGAACGGCATTTCTTTTTTTATAATGATGCTTTTTAATCATCCGCAGACCTACATTTATTTACCGATGCCGCCCCATCGATCGGCTTCGGTGGTTTCTTTCAAGGGCAATGGTTTGCAGAGAAATGGCCAAACGAATTTCATAAAACAAAATCAGGCTCTGTTTCTTCCGCACACTACGAGATTTATCCTTTAGTCTTAGCCAGCGTAATTTGGGGTTCAGCCTGGTCAAGGAAACGCATCTTGCTGTTCTGCAATAACAAAGCCACTGTTGCCATAATCAATTAAAGGCAGATCTTCGTGCCAGACAATCATGCCTTTTCTGAGACGCTTAATCTGGCAATCAGTCACTTTCAATTTCATTATTAAGGCTGCTCATATACCAGGTCATTGCAACGTCATTGCTGATGCGCTTTCCCGCTTTCGTTTTCAGACATTCATCGGGCTTTGCCCTTCAGCCAATACGGAACCAACGCCCTGCCCTCCCCTATCAGCAACAATATTAAATTAGTCGATTTTCAAAGATCAGCTAGACATTACATGTCTAAAGGACTAGCTCCTTCTACTTTGAAAGCTTACACCTCCGCTTGGTCTTCTTTTGTAATGTTTTGCTTTTCTTTTCAGATCCCTCTATTCCCTATCTTGATTACGACCGTTTGCTCTTTCCTCGTTTTTTATTTCGAAAATCACAATTAAAAAATGTCCTCCATTCGCATATTGCTCGCTGGCATTCAGTTTTATGCAAAATATTTTAATCCCGACTTTCCAAGTCTCTTCACTGCTTCTCCTGTTCGATTACTGCTCAAAGGCAAAGCTAAATCATCTACAAATTCTCCAGATAAAAGGTTGCCTTTTACTTTACCTTTATTGCAAAGATGAATCCTTTCCGTACGTAATGGGCTTTTTTCTGCATACTCTAACATTCTGCTAGAAGCAGTGTTTCTAACTGAAGAGATTAGATTTCTTAAAATCCGCCCTAAATCCTCAGATCACTCCCCCCTATTTTCTCTACCTAATGGAGCTCCTCTTTCCAAAGCTTGGTTCAGGTCTCATTTAGTTTCTGTCCTCAAAAACTGCAGTCTATCCCCTTCCCAGTATACCGGCCACTCACTCAGGATTGGTGCAGCCATGACAGCAGCTTAACGTAGTGTTTCTACCGCTGCTATCAAGATCCTGGGCAGATGGTCTTCCTCTGCATTCGAGTCTTACATAAGACCTGATCTAAAGATCATTCTCGAAGCTCAGCAAGCTCTGCAGTAACGACTCAGGTAAATTCCTATGCAATTACTGGTGGTGGTGTCATGCTTTACCTATCTGGCGATAGTCTCTGCTTGAATAATTCGCCCTTGCGCCATCGCTGTCAATACGGCCTTAGGGGCCCGGCTTTTCTATGCGTGTTTCGTTTATGCGCAGCATTAACGGCCTAACGGCTCAGCGAACCTCGTCTATGCGTGGCTTAACATGACCTCGTCTCTGTGTGGCTCAGCGTGGCCTCGTCTCTGTGTGGCTCAGCGTGGCCTTGTCTCTGTGGCTCAGCATGGCCTCGTCTCTGCGTGGCCTTGTCTCTGTGTTGCTCAGCGTGGCCTTGTCTCTGTGGCTCAGCGTGGCCTCATCTCTGTGTGGCTCAGCATGGCCTCGTCTCTGTGGCTCAGCGTGGCCTTGTCTCTGTGTGGCTCAGCGTGGCCTTGTCTCTGTGGCTCATTATACAGGCTCATTAAGCATGTCTTTTGTCTTCTCAGGTGTGAATCGCCCCTTTCATATATTGCCTTTCCAAACAAAAAGTTTTTTACAAAATTTAAATCAATGTATTTTTTTTATGTGAATGATTAGGCAGGATGATTTCAAATCATTTTGAAGCAAAAATTCTAGATGAGAACATTCTGTGGCTCAGCATGGCCTTGTCTCTGTGTGTCTCACCGTGGCCTCGTCTCTGTGTGGCTCAGCATGGCCTCTTCTCTGTGTGGCTCAGGGTGGCCTTGTCTCTATGGCTCAGCGTGGCCTCGTCTCCGTGGCTCACAGGGCCTCGTCTCTGTGGCTCAGCGTGGCCTCGTCTCTGTGTGGCTCAGCATGGCCTCGTCTCTGTGTGGCTCAGCGTGGCCTCGTCTCTGTGGCTCAGCGTGGCCTTGTCTCTGTGGCTCAGCGTGGCCTTGTCTCTGTGGCTCAGCGTGGCCTTGTCTCTGTGGCTCAGCGTGGCCTCGTCTCTGTGTGGCTCAGCGTGGCCTTGTCTCTGTGGCTCAGCGTGGCCTTGTCTATGTGGCTCAGAGTGGTCTTGTGTCTGTGGCTCAGCGTGGCCTTGTCTCTGTGGCTCAGGTTGGCCTCGTCTCCGTGTGGCTCAGCGTGGCGTCATCTCTGTGTGGCTCAGCGTGGCCTTGTCTCTGTATGGCTCATCGTGGACTCTTCTCAGCGCGGCGCAGCGTTTAAAAAAATAAAAATAAATTTTAAGCGTCAGCAAATGCATAAATGTATTATGTAATTTCAGCAGCAGAAAAGTATCTTGCATATAAAGTAAAGCATGCTCCATGTTATAGATTATAGAGTTACTGTTCCCACGACGATATTGATGGCACTCTATAATATCCTTCTGTCTACGGAAATTTATACATCCATGTCTACCCAGCTGTTCGCTAACTCTTTTTCTTTTTTCTATTTTAGGAACTAAATAATATACGGCTGGTGGGTATACTTTTCTTTTACGTTCTTTAGGGGTGGGCTCCGTCCAGTGGAATTATTCTTCCACACATTTTTGGGGGTCGGCTGCGCCTCTGCTTTCATCTTCAGGCAGGAAATGCAGAATCCGTACCCTCAGTTCGCGAGTTACGGACGGGGCGTACACCAAATAACTATATTCCATATATTGCTTGCTGGGCTGTTAACAAAATGCATAATTGTACAGTATCTTCTCTCCCGAGTCTTTCTGGTAGAACTGCCAGTTTGGCACAAAAGGACACCAGAAAGTGATCTGATATGGATAGATCAAAAACAGTACAATTAACCCTCTGGGGTCCGCAAACGCGCCAGCGCGTTTTGCTCGATTTTTTTCACATAGCAGCAAAATAGACCTAAAGTACTCCGTCATTTATGGTCATACAGACTTAAGAAATATGAAAAAATAAACTGTTAAATGTCTACTTTTTTATGTGTCCAATTACAATCGAAATAAAACATTGTGCTTTTGTAAAATAAAGAAAATAAACAGGGTGTGCTTTCTGGCTCTCCGTCACAGTGAGCTTTTTTTGAGCACGTCTATAAACTTAAAGGGGTGGCAAAGTATGATTTCACTTTTCTAACTTTAGCTAGTGTGAAATGTTGCTGTTTGAGCATAAACAACATCTGCAAAGTTACAACGCTCAAAGTTCAAAGCAAAGGGAGATATGTGCTTTTAAAGAAAAGGACTACAAAAACGGCTGGCAGGGACTACACAACATTCCTCCCAGGTTTAGTGACATCAGCAACCCTAAAATATACATAAACCCCGCCCCCGGGACAGGCAGTCCATGTTGAGAAGAGGAAAAGTTGTTGTATAAGAGTGGATTTGTGAGTCAGCTCAAACTTTAGCATCCTTCTTTTCACATGCAATAGAAAGTCACTCTGTGTGCATCTCACAACAGTTCCTATACAAGCGATTTATAGATTAACATGACAGAATATCCTAATTGAAGATAGTTAACTCCACATCAGCAACATAAATTCATCAACTAACCATTCAGAGACCTCCTGTTGCATTCTACATGTTGTCACTTCTTCTTGAGTCTCTCCATGTTTGTCTGACTCCGTTTTCAAAATTAAAGGCAGAACAGTTTCTGTCATTTTAGTGTGTCTGCGTGAGGTAATCGCAGCAGCTACACACAAGCTCTTGAAACCCCTCCCTCTGCAGCAACTCATTTGCATTTAAAGGGCCAGGCATAAAACGGTGCGTTTTTGCAAACCCTTTTAACATGCTATATAAAAACTAGAAAAAAAAGTTTGATGGGACAAACTTTAAGTTGGCTTGAGAAAGCCGGACCAGAGAGTTTGAATAAGTTTAAAGTAGTTTGAAGTTTAAAGTAGTTTGAAGTTTGATAGATGGATTAGTTAGAAAGAAATAATAGTAAGAATGAAAGAAAACGGTTGGTTAGAAAGATAGATAAATAATAGATAGAAAGATTAGTGTAAATGAAAGAAAGATTAGTTAGAAAGGAAGATTAGTTAGAAAGATAGATGGAAAGAAAGATTAGTTAGAAAGAAAGAAAGAAAGATTAGTTAGAAAGAAAGATAGATTTGTTAGAATGAAAGAAAGATAGATTAGTGAGAAAGAAAGAAAGAAAGAAAGAAAGAAAGAAAGACAGATAAGTTAGAAAGAAAGAAAGAGATTAGTTAGAAAGAAAAAATATATATTAGTTAGTAAGAAAGATAGATAGATTAGTTAGAAAGAAAGATAGATAGATTGGTTAGAAAGAAAGATAGATAGATAAATTAGTTAGAAAGAAAGATAAAAGATAGATTAGTTAGAAAGAAAGATAGATAGATTAGTTAGAAAGAAAGATAAAATATAGATTAGTTAGAAAGAAAGATAGATAGATTAGTTAGAAAGAAAGATAGATAGATTAGTTAGAAAGAACGATAGATTACTTAGAAAGAAAGAATGATAGATTAGTTAGAAAGATAGATAGATTAGTAAGAAAGAAAAAAGATAGATTAGTTAGAAAGAAAGAAAGAAAGATTAATTAGAAAGAAAGATAGATTAGTTGGAAAGAAAGATAGATAGATTTGTTAGAATGAAAGACAGATTAGTTAGAAAGAAAGAGATTAAATAGAAAGAAAAAAGATAGATTAGTTAGAAAGAAAAAAGATAGATTAGTTAGAAAGAAAGAAAGAAAGAAAGAAAGATAGATTAGTTAGAAAGAAAGATAGATAGATAGATTAGTTAGAAAGAAAGATAGATAGTTTAGTTAGAAAGAAAGAACGATAGATTAGTTAGAAAGATAGAACGATAGATTAATTAGAAAGAAAGATCGATAGATTAGTTAGAAAGAAAGATAGATAGATTAGTTAGAAAGAAAGATAGATTAGTTTGAAAGAAAGAACGATAGATTAGTTAGAAAGAAAGAACGATAGATTAGTTAGAAAGAAAGAAAGAACGATAGATTAGTTAGAAAGAAAGAACGATAGATTAGTTAGAAAGACAGAACGATAGATTAGTTAGAAAGAAAGAAAGAACGATAGATTAGTTAGAAAGAAAGAACGATAGATTAGTTAGAAAGACAGAACGATAGATTAGTTAGAAAGAAAGAACGATAGATTAGTTAGAAAGAAAGAACGATAGATTAGTTAGAAAGATTGATAGATTAGTTAGAAAGAAAGATAGATAGATTAGTTAGAAAGAAAGATAGATAGATAGATTAGTTAGAAAGAAAGATAGATAGATTAGTTAGTAAGAAAGATATATTAGTTAGAAAGATAGATAGATACATAGATTAGAAAGAAAGATGGATTTGTTAGAAAGAAAGAAAGATAGATTTGTTAGAAATAAATAAATATTAGTTAGAAAGAATGAAAGAAAGAAATATTAGTTAGAAAGAAAGATGGATTTGTTAGAAAGAAAGAAAGATGGATTAGTTAGAAAGAAAGATTAGTTAGTTAGTAAGAAAGAAAGAAAGATGGATTAGTTAGAAAGAAAGAAAGTAAGAAAGAAAGAAAGGATTAGTTAGAAAGAAAAAAAGATTAGTTAGAAAGAAAGATACATTAGTTAGAAAGAACGAAAGATACATTAGTTAGAAAGAAAGAAAGATGAATTAGTTAGAAATAAAGAAATATGATTAGTTAGAAATAAAGAAAGATTAGTTAGAAAAAAAGAACGATAGATTAGTTAGAAAGAAAGATATATAGATTAGTTAGACTGAAAGAAAGATTAGTTAGAAAGAAATAAAGATTAGTTAGAAATATGGATTTGTTAGAAAAAGAGAAAGATTAGTTAGAAAGAAATAAAGATTAGTTAGAGAGATGGATTTGTTAGAAAGAAAGATAGATAGGTTAGTTAGAAAGTAAGATGGATTAGTTAGAAAGAAAGATTGATTAGTTAGAAAGAAAGAAAGAAAAAAAGAAAGAAAGAAAGAAAGAAAGATTAGTTAGAAAGAAAAAAATTGATTAGTTAGAAACATAGATTAGTTAGAAAGATAGATAGATTAGTTAGAAAGAAAGATGGATAGATTAGTTAGAAAGAAAGATAGATAGATTAGTTAGAAAGAAAGATAGATTAGTTAGAAAGAAAGATAGATTGATTATTTAGAAAGAAAGAAAGATATATTAGAAAGAAAGAAAGATTAGTTACAAAAAAAGAGAGATACATAGATTAGAAAGAAAGAAAGATTAGTTAGAAAGAAAGAAAGATAGATTTGTTAGAAAGAAAGAAAGATTAGTTAGAAAGAATGAAAGAAAGAAGGATTAGTTAGAAAGAAAGATGAATTTTTTAGAAAGAAAGAAAGATGGATTAGTTAGAAAGAAAGATTAGTTAGTTAGAAAGAAAGAAAGATGGATTAGTTAGAAAGAAAGAAAGAAAGAAAGAAAGAAAGAAAGAAAGAAAGAAAGAAAGAAAGATGGATTAGTTAGAAAGAAAGAAAGAAAGAAAGAAAGAAAGAAAAGTTAGAAAGAAAAAAGATTAGTTAGAAAGAAAGATAGATTAGTTAGAAAGAACGAAAGATGGATTAGTTAGAAATAAAGAAAGATGATTAGTTAGAAAGAAAGAAAGAAAGATATATAGATTAGTTAGAAATAAAGATAGATTAGTTAGAAAGAAAGGAAGAAAGAAAGATAAATTAGTTAAAAAGAAAGAAAGATTAGTTAGAAAGAAAGAAAGATTAGTTAGAAAGAAAGATGGATTTGTTAGAAAAAAAGAAAGATTAGTTAGAAAGAAAGAAAGATGGATTAGTTAGAAAGAAAGATGGATTAGTTAGAAAGAAAGAAAAATAGATTAGTTAGAAAGAAAGAAAGAAAGATAGATTAGTTAGAAATAAAGATATATTAGTTAGAAAGAAAGAAAAATAGATTAGTTAGAAAGAAAAATAGATTGATTAGTTAGAAAGATAGATTAGTTAGATTAGTTAGAAAGAAAGAAAGATTAGTTAGAAATAAATAAAGACTAGTTAGAAAGAAAGATTGATTTGTTAGAAAAAAAGAGAGATTAGTTAGAAAGAAAGAAAGAAAGAAAGAAAGATTAGTCAGAAAGAAAGAAAGATAGATAGATAGATAAGTTAGAAAGAAAGAAAGAAAGATAGATTAGTTAGAAAGAAAGAAAGAAAGAAAGATTAGTTAGAAACAAAGAAAGATACATAGATTAGTTAGAAAGAAAGAAAGAAAGAAAGAAAGAAAGAAAGATAATTTAGAAAGAAAGAAAGATTAGTTAGAAAGAAAGAAAGGTAGATTAGTTAGAAAGAAAGAAAGATTTGTTAGAAACAAAGAAAGATAGATAGATTAGTTAGAAAGAAAGAAAGTTTAGTTAGAAAGAAAGAAAGATAGATAGATTAGTTAGAAATAAAAGAGATTAGTTAGAAAGAAAGATAGATTAGTTAGAAAGAAAGATCGATAGATTAGTTAGAAAGAAAGATAGATAGATTAGTTAGAAAGAAAGATAGATAGATTAGTTAGAAAGAAAGATAGATTAGTTAGAAAGAAATATAGATAGATTATTTAGAAAGAAAGAAAGATAGATTAGAAAGAAAGAAAGATTAGTTAGAAAGAAAGAAAGATACATAGATTAGAAAGAAAGAAAGATTAGTTAGAAAGAAAGAAAGATAGATTTGTTAGAAAGAAAGAAAGATTAGTTAGAAAGAATGAAAGAAAGAAGGATTAATCAGAAAGAAAGATGGATTTGTTAGAAAGAAAGAAAGATGGATTAGTTAGAAAGAAAGATTAGTTAGTTAGTTAGAAAGAAAGATAGATTAGTTAGAAAGAAAGATAGATTGATTAGTTAGAAAGAAAGATAGATTAGTTAGAAAGAAAGAAAAATTAGTTTGAAAGAAAGAAAGATAGATAGATTAGTTAGAAAGAAAGAACGATAGATTAGTTAGAAAGATTGATAGATTAGTTAGAAAGAAAGAACGATAGATTAGTTAGAAAGATTGATAGATTAGTTAGAAAGAAAGATAGATAGATTAGTTAGAAAGAAAGATAGATAGATTAGTCAGAAAGAAAGAATGATAGATTAGTTAGAAAGATCGATAGATTAGTTAGAAAGAAAGATAGATAGATTAGTTAGAAAGAAAGATAGATAGATAGATAGATTAGTTAGAAAGAAAGATAGATAGATTAGTTAGTAAGAAAGATATATTAGTTAGAAAGATAGATAGATACATAGATTAGAAAGAAAGATGGATTTGTTAGAAAGAAAGAAAGATAGATTTGTTAGAAATAAATAAATATTAGTTAGAAAGAATGAAAGAAAGAAATATTAGTTAGAAAGAAAGATGGATTTGTTAGAAAGAAAGAAAGATGGATTAGTTAGAAAGAAAGATTAGTTAGTTAGTAAGAAAGAAAGAAAGATGGATTAGTTAGAAAGAAAGAAAGTAAGAAAGAAAGAAAGGATTAGTTAGAAAGAAAAAAAGATTAGTTAGAAAGAAAGATACATTAGTTAGAAAGAACGAAAGATACATTAGTTAGAAAGAAAGAAAGATGAATTAGTTAGAAATAAAGAAATATGATTAGTTAGAAATAAAGAAAGATTAGTTAGAAAAAAAGAACGATAGATTAGTTAGAAAGAAAGATATATAGATTAGTTAGACTGAAAGAAAGATTAGTTAGAAAGAAATAAAGATTAGTTAGAAATATGGATTTGTTAGAAAAAGAGAAAGATTAGTTAGAAAGAAATAAAGATTAGTTAGAGAGATGGATTTGTTAGAAAGAAAGATAGATAGGTTAGTTAGAAAGTAAGATGGATTAGTTAGAAAGAAAGATTGATTAGTTAGAAAGAAAGAAAGAAAAAAAGAAAGAAAGAAAGAAAGAAAGATTAGTTAGAAAGAAAAAAATTGATTAGTTAGAAACATAGATTAGTTAGAAAGATAGATAGATTAGTTAGAAAGAAAGATGGATAGATTAGTTAGAAAGAAAGATAGATAGATTAGTTAGAAAGAAAGATAGATTAGTTAGAAAGAAAGATAGATAGATTATTTAGAAAGAAAGAAAGATATATTAGAAAGAAAGAAAGATTAGTTACAAAAAAAGAGAGATACATAGATTAGAAAGAAAGAAAGATTAGTTAGAAAGAAAGAAAGATAGATTTGTTAGAAAGAAAGAAAGATTAGTTAGAAAGAATGAAAGAAAGAAGGATTAGTTAGAAAGAAAGATGAATTTGTTAGAAAGAAAGAAAGATGGATTAGTTAGAAAGAAAGATTAGTTAGTTAGAAAGAAAGAAAGATGGATTAGTTAGAAAGAAAGAAAGAAAGAAAGAAAGAAAGAAAGAAAGATGGATTAGTTAGAAAGAAAGAAAGAAAGAAAGAAAGAAAGAAAAGTTAGAAAGAAAAAAGATTAGTTAGAAAGAAAGATAGATTAGTTAGAAAGAACGAAAGATGGATTAGTTAGAAATAAAGAAAGATGATTAGTTAGAAAGAAAGAAAGAAAGATATATAGATTAGTTAGAAATAAAGATAGATTAGTTAGAAAGAAAGGAAGAAAGAAAGATAAATTAGTTAAAAAGAAAGAAAGATTAGTTAGAAAGAAAGAAAGATTAGTTAGAAAGAAAGATGGATTTGTTAGAAAAAAAGAAAGATTAGTTAGAAAGAAAGAAAGATGGATTAGTTAGAAAGAAAGATGGATTAGTTAGAAAGAAAGAAAAATAGATTAGTTAGAAAGAAAGAAAGAAAGATAGATTAGTTAGAAATAAAGATATATTAGTTAGAAAGAAAGAAAAATAGATTAGTTAGAAAGAAAAATAGATTGATTAGTTAGAAAGATAGATTAGTTAGATTAGTTAGAAAGAAAGAAAGATTAGTTAGAAATAAATAAAGACTAGTTAGAAAGAAAGATTGATTTGTTAGAAAAAAAGAAAGATTAGTTAGAAAGAAAGAAAGAAAGAAAGAAAGATTAGTCAGAAAGAAAGAAAGATAGATAGATAGATAAGTTAGAAAGAAAGAAAGAAAGATAGATTAGTTAGAAAGAAAGAAAGAAAGAAAGATTAGTTAGAAACAAAGAAAGATACATAGATTAGTTAGAAAGAAAGAAAGAAAGAAAGAAAGAAAGAAAGATAATTTAGAAAGAAAGAAAGATTAGTTAGAAAGAAAGAAAGGTAGATTAGTTAGAAAGAAAGAAAGATTTGTTAGAAACAAAGAAAGATAGATAGATTAGTTAGAAAGAAAGAAAGTTTAGTTAGAAAGAAAGAAAGATAGATAGATTAGTTAGAAATAAAAGAGATTAGTTAGAAAGAAAGATAGATTAGTTAGAAAGAAAGATCGATAGATTAGTTAGAAAGAAAGATAGATAGATTAGTTAGAAAGAAAGATAGATAGATTAGTTAGAAAGAAAGATAGATTAGTTAGAAAGAAATATAGATAGATTATTTAGAAAGAAAGAAAGATAGATTAGAAAGAAAGAAAGATTAGTTAGAAAGAAAGAAAGATACATAGATTAGAAAGAAAGAAAGATTAGTTAGAAAGAAAGAAAGATAGATTTGTTAGAAAGAAAGAAAGATTAGTTAGAAAGAATGAAAGAAAGAAGGATTAATCAGAAAGAAAGATGGATTTGTTAGAAAGAAAGAAAGATGGATTAGTTAGAAAGAAAGATTAGTTAGTTAGTTAGAAAGAAAGATAGATTAGTTAGAAAGAAAGATAGATTGATTAGTTAGAAAGAAAGATAGATTAGTTAGAAAGAAAGAAAAATTAGTTTGAAAGAAAGAAAGATAGATAGATTAGTTAGAAAGAAAGAACGATAGATTAGTTAGAAAGATTGATAGATTAGTTAGAAAGAAAGATAGATAGATTAGTTAGAAAGAAAGATAGATATATTAGTTAGAAAGAAAGAACGATAGATTAGTTAGAAAGATCGATAGATTAGTTAGAAAGAAAGATAGATAGATTAGTTAGAAAGAAAGATAGATAGATAGATTAGTTAGAAAGAAAGATAGATAGATTAGTTAGTAAGAAAGATATATTAGTTAGAAAGAAAGATAGATACATAGATTAGAAAGAAAGATGGATTTGTTAGAAAGAAAGAAAGATAGATTTGTTAGAAAGAAAGAAATATTAGTTAGAAAGTATGAAAGAAAGAAATATTAGTTAGAAAGAAAGATGGATTTGTTAGAAAGAAAGAAAGATGGATTAGTTAGAAAGAAAGATTAGTTAGTTAGTAAGAAAGAAAGAAAGATGGATTAGTTAGAAAGAAAGAAAGTAAGAAAGAAAGAAAGGATTAGTTAGAAAGAAAAAAAAGATTAGTTAGAAAGAAAGATACATTAGTTAGAAAGAACGAAAGATACATTAGTTAGAAAGAAAGAAAGATGAATTAGTTAGAAATAAAGAAATATGATTAGTTAGAAATAAAGAAAGATTAGTTAGAAAAAAAGAACGATAGATTAGTTAGAAAGAAAGATATATAGATTAGTTAGACTGAAAGAAAGATTAGTTAGAAAGAAATAAAGATTAGTTAGAAAGATGGATTTGTTAGAAAAAGAGAAAGATTAGTTAGAAAGAAATAAAGATTAGTTAGAAAGATGGATTTGTTAGAAAAAGAGAACGATTAGTTAGAAAGAAAGATAGATAGGTTAGTTAGAAAGTAAGATGGATTAGTTAGAAAGAAAGATGGATTAGTTAGAAAGAAAGAAAGAAAGAAAGAAAGAAAGAAAGAAAGAAAGAAAGATTAGTTAGAAAGAAAAAAATTGATTAGTTAGAAACATAGATTAGTTAGAAAGATAGATAGATTAGTTAGAAAGAAAGATGGATAGATTAGTTAGAAAGAAAGATAGATAGATTAGTTAGAAAGAAAGATAGATTAGTTAGAAAGAAAGATAGATAGATTATTTAGAAAGAAAGAAAGATAGATTAGAAAGAAAGAAAGATTAGTTACAAAAAAAGAGAGATACATAGATTAGAAAGAAAGAAAGATTAGTTAGAAAGAAAGAAAAATAGATTTGTTAGAAAGAAAGAAAGATTAGTTAGAAAGAATGAAAGAAAGAAGGATTAGTTAGAAAGAAAGATGAATTTGTTAGAAAGAAAGAAAGATGGATTAGTTAGAAAGAAAGATTAGTTAGTTAGAAAGAAAGAAAGATGGATTAGTTAGAAAGAAAGAAAGAAAGAAAGAAAGAAAGAAAGATGGATTAGTTAGAAAGAAAGAAAGAAAGAAAGAAAGAAAGAAAGAAAGAAAGAAAAGTTAGAAAGAAAAAAGATTATTTAGAAAGAAAGATAGATTAGTTAGAAAGAACGAAAGATGGATTAGTTAGAAATAAAGAAAGATGATTAGTTAGAAAGAAAGAAAGAAAGATATATAGATTAGTTAGAAATAAAGATAGATTAGTTAGAAAGAAAGGAAGAAAGAAAGATAAATTAGTTAAAAAGAAAGAAAGATTAGTTAGAAAGAAAGAAAGATTAGTTAGAAAGAAAGATGGATTTGTTAGAAAAAAAGAAAGATTAGTTAGAAAGAAAGAAAGATGGATTAGTTAGAAAGAAAGATGGATTAGTTAGAAAGAAAGAAAGAAAGATTAGTTAGAAAGAAAGAAAGATAGATTAGTTAGAAATAAAGATATATTAGTTAGAAAGAAAGAAAAATAGATTAGTTAGAAAGAAAGATAGATTGATTAGTTAGAAAGAAAGATAGATTAGTTAGAAAGAAAAAAGATTAGTTAGAAAGAAAGAAAGATAGATAGATTAGTTAGATTAGTTAGAAAGAAAGAAAGATTAGTTAGAAAGAAATAAAGACTAGTTTGAAAGAAAGATTGATTTGTTAGAAAAAAGAACGATTAGTTAGAAAGAAAGAAAGAAAGAAAGAAAGATTAGTCAGAAAGAAAGAAAGATAGATAGATAAGTTAGAAAGAAAGAAAGAAAGATAGATTAGTTAGAAAGAAAGAAAGAAAGAAAGATTAGTTAGAAACAAAGAAAGATAAATAGATTAGTTAGAAAGAAAGAAAGAAAGAAAGAAAGAAAGATTAGTTAGAAACAAAGAAAGATAGATAGATTAGTTAGAAAGAAAGAAAGTTTAGTTAGAAAGAAAGAAAGATAGATAGATTAGTTAGAAATAAAAGAGATTAGTTAGAAAGAAAGATAGATTAGTTAGAAAGAAAGATCGATAGATTAGTTAGAAAGAAAGATATAGATTAGTTAGAAAGATAGATAGATAGATTAGTTAGAAAGAAAGAAAGATACATAGATTAGAAAGAAAGAAAGATTAGTTAGAAACAAAGAAAGATAGATTTGTTAGAAAGAAAGAAAGATTAGTTAGAAAGAATGAAAGAAAAAAGGATTAATCAGAAAGAAAGATGGATTTGTTAGAAAGAAAGAAAGATGGATTAGTTAGAAAGAAAGATTAGTTAGTTAGAAAGAAAGAAAGATAGATTAGTTAGAAAGAAAGATAGATTGATTAGTTAGAAAGAAAGATAGGTTAGTTAGAAAGAAAGAAAGATTAGTTTGAAAGAAAGATAGATAGATTAGTTAGATTAGTTAGATAGAAAGAAAGATTAGTTATAAAGAAATAAAGACTAGTTAGAAAGAAAGATTGATTTGTTAGAAAAAAAGAAAGATTAGTTAGAAAGAAAGAAAGAAAGATAGATAGATAGATAGATTAGTTAGAAAGAAAGAGATTAGTTAGAAAGAAAGAAAGATATATTAGTTAGAAAGAAAAATAGATAGATTAGTTAGAAAGAAAGAAAGATAGATTAGTTAGAAAGAAAGATAGATTAGTTAGAAAGAAAGATATATAGATTATTTAGAAAGAAAGATTAGTTAGTTAGAAAGAAAGAAAGATGGATTAGTTAGAAAGAAAGATGGATTAGTTAGAAAGAAAGAAAGAAAGATTAGTTAGAAAGAAAGATAGATTAGTTAGAAAGAACGAAAGATAGATTGGTTGGAAAAAAAGAAAGACGGATTAGTTAGAAATAAAGAAAGATGATTAGTTAGAAAGAAAGAAAGAAAGAAAGATAGATTAGTTAGAAAGAAAGAAAGATAGATTGATAGATTAGTTAAAAAGAAAGAAAGATTAGTTAGAAAGAAAGAAAGATTAGTTAGAAAGAAAGATGGATTTGTTAGAAAAAAAGAAAGATTAGTCAGAAAGAAAGAAAGATAGATAGATAAGTTAGAAAGAAAGAAAGAAAGATAGATTAGTTAGAAAGAAAGAAAGAAAGATTAGTTAGAAACAAAGAAAGATAAATAGATTAGTTAGAAAGAAAGAAAGAAAGAAAGATTAGTTAGAAACAAAGAAAGATAGATAGATTAGTTAGAAAGAAAGAAAGTTTAGTTAGAAAGAAAGAAAGATAGATAGATTAGTTAGAAATAAAAGAGATTAGTTAGAAAGAAAGATAGATTAGTTAGAAAGAAAGATCGATAGATTAGTTAGAAAGAAAGATAGATAGATTAGTTAGAAAGAAAGAAAGATACATAGATTAGAAAGAAAGAAAGATTAGTTAGAAAGAAAGAAAGATAGATTTGTTAGAAAGAAAGAAAGATTAGTTAGAAAGAATGAAAGAAAGAAGGATTAATCAGAAAGTAAGATGGATTTGTTAGAAAGAAAGAAAGATGGATTAGTTAGAAAGAAAGATTAGTTAGTTAGAAAGAAAGAAAGATAGATTAGTTAGAAAGAAAGATAGATTGATTAGTTAGAAAGAAAGATAGGTTAGTTAGAAAGAAAGAAAGATTAGTTTGAAAGAAAGATAGATAGATTAGTTAGATTAGTTAGATAGAAAGAAAGATTAGTTATAAAGAAATAAAGACTAGTTAGAAAGAAATATTGATTTGTTAGAAAAAAAGAAAGATTAGTTAGAAAGAAAGAAAGATAGATAGATAGATAGATAGATTAGTTAGAAAGAAAGAGATTAGTTAGAAAGAAAGAAAGATATATTAGTTAGAAAGAAAAATAGATAGATTAGTTAGAAAGAAAGAAAGATAGATTAGTTAGAAAGAAAGATAGATTAGTTAGAAAGAAAGATATATAGATTATTTAGAAAGAAAGATTAGTTAGTTAGAAAGAAAGAAAGATGGATTAGTTAGAAAGAAAGATGGATTAGTTAGAAAGAAAGAAAGAAAGATTAGTTAGAAAGAAAGATAGATTAGTTAGAAAGAACGAAAGATAGATTGGTTGGAAAAAAAGAAAGACGGATTAGTTAGAAAGAAAGAAAGATGATTAGTTAGAAAGAAAGAAAGAAAGAAAGATAGATTAGTTAGAAAGAAAGAAAGATAGATTGATAGATTAGTTAAAAAGAAAGAAAGATTAGTTAGAAAGAAAGAAAGATTAGTTAGAAAGAAAGATGGATTTGTTAGAAAAAAAGAAAGATTAGTTAGAAAGAAAGATAGATTAGTTAGAAAGAAAGAAAGATTAGTTTGAAAGAAAGAAAGAAAGATAGATTAGTTAGATTAGTTAGAAAGAAAGAAAGATTAGTTAGAAAGAAATAGAGACTAGTTAGAAAGAAAGATAGATTAGTTAGAAAGAAAGAGATTAGTTAGAAAGAAAGAAAGAAAGATAGATAGATTAGTTAGAAAGAAAGAGATTAGTTAGAAAGAAAGAAAGATAGATTAGTTAGAAAGAAAGATTGATAGATTAGTTAGAAAGAAAAATAGATAGATTAGTTAGAAAGAAAGAAAGATAGATTAGTTAGAAAGAAAGATAGATTAGTTAGAAAGAAATATATATAGATTATTTAGAAAGAAAGTTTAGTTAGTTAGAAAGAAAGAAAGATGGATTAGTTAGAAAGAAAGAAAGATTGGTTAGAAAGAAAGATAGATTAGTTAGAAAGAAAGAAAGATTGATTAGTTAGAAAGAAAGAAAGATCGATTAGTTAGAAAGAAAGAAAGATGGATTAGTTAGAAATAAAGAAAGATGATTAGTTAGAAAGAAAGAAAGAAAGATAGATAAATAGATTAGTTAGAAATAAAGATATATTAGTTAGAAAGAAAGAAAGATAGATAGATTAGTTAAAAAGAAAGAAAGATTAGTAAGAAAGAAAGAAAGATTAGTTAGAAAGAAAGATGGATTTGTTAGAAAAAAAGAAAGATTAGTTAGAAAGAAAGATGGATTAGTTAGAAAGAAAGGTGGATTAGTTAGAAAGAAAGAAAGAAAGAAAGATTAGTTAGAAAGAAAGAAAGACAGATTAGTTAGAAATAAAGATATATTAGTTAGTTAGAAAGAAAGATAGATTAGTTAGAAAGATAGATTGATTAGTTAGAAAGAAAGATAGATTAGTTAGAAAGAAAGATTTGTTAGAAAGAAAGAAAGATAGATAGATTAGTTAGATTAGTTAGAAAAAAGAAAGATTAGTTAGAAAGAAATAAAGACTAGTTAGAAAGAAAGATTGATTTGTTAGAAAAAAAGAAAGATTAGTTAGAAAGAAAGAAAGATGGATTAGTTATAAAGAAAGGTGGATTAGTTAGAAAGAAAGAAAGAAAGATTAGTTAGAAAGAAAGAAAGATAGATTAGTTAGAAAGAAAGAAAGATAGATTAGTTAGAAAGAAAGATAGATTAGTTAGAAAGAAAGATATATAGATTATTTAGAAAGAAATATTAGTTAGTTAGAAAGAAAGAAAGATGGATTAGTTAGAAAGAAAGATGGATTAGTTAGAAAGAAAGAAAGAAAGATTAGTTAGAAAGAAAGATAGATTAGTTAGAAAGAACGAAAGATAGATTGGTTGGAAAAAAAGAAAGATGGATTAGTTAGAAATAAAGAAAGATGATTAGTTAGAAAGAAAGGTGGATTAGTTAGAAAGAAAGAAAGAAATATTAGTTAGAAAGAAAGAAAGATAGATTAGTTAAAAATAAAGATATATTAGTTAGAAAGAAAGAAAGATAGATTAGTTAGAAAGAAAGATAGATTGATTAGTTAGAAAGAAAGATAGATTAGTTAGAAAGAAAGAAAGATTTGTTAGAAAGAAAGAAAGATAGATAGATTAGTTAGATTAGTTAGAAAGAAAGAAAGATTAGTTAGAAAGAAAGAAAGAAAGAAAGAAAGAAAGAAAGATTAGTCAGAAAGAAAGAAAGATAGATAGATAAGTAAGAAAGAAAGAAAGATAGATTAGTTAGAAAGAAAGAAAGATAGATTAGTTAGAAAGAAAGAAAGAAAGAAAGATTAGTTATAAACAAAGAAAGAAAGAAAGATTAGTTATAAACAAAGAAAGATACATAGATTAGTTAGAAAGAAAGAAAGATTAGTTAGAAAGAAAGAAAGATTAGTTAGAACGAAAGAAAGGTAGATTAGTTAGAAAGAAAGAAAGATTAGTTGGAAACAAAGAAAGATAGATAGATTAGTTAGAAAGAAAGAAAGTTTAGTTTGAAAGAAAGAAAGAAAGATTAGTTAGAAACAAAGAAAGATAGATAGATTAGTTAGAAAGAAAGAAAGTTTAGTTAGAAAGAAAGATAGATAGATTAGTTAGAAAGAAAGAGATTAGTTAGAAAGAAAGAAAGAAAGAAAGAAAGATTAGTTGGAAACAAAGAAAGATAGATAGATTAGTTAGAAAGAAATAAAGTTTAGTTAGAAAGAAAGAAAGAAAGATTAGTTGGAAACAAAGAAAGATAGATAGATTAGTTAGAAAGAAAGAAAGTTTAGTTAGAAAGAAATAAGAAAGATTAGTTAGAAACAAAGAAAGATCGATAGATTAGTTAGAAAGAAAGATAGATAGATTAGTTAGAAAGAAAGATAGATAGATTAGTTAGAAAGAAAGATAGATTAGTTAGAAAAAAAGATAGATAGATTATTTAGAAAGAAAGAAAGATAGATTAGAAAGAAAGAAAGATTAGTTAGAAAGAAAGAAAGATACATAGATTAGAAAGAAAGAAAGATTAGTTAGAAAGAAAGAAAGATAGATTTGTTAGAAAGAAAGATTAGTTAGAAAGAATGAAAGAAGGATTAGTCAGAAAGAAAGATGGATTTGTTAGAAAGAAAGAAAGATGGATTCGTTAGAAAGAAAGAAAGAAAGATGGATTAGTTAGAAAGAAAGAAAGAAAGAAAAGTTAGAAAGAAAAAAAGATTAGTTAGAAAGAAAGATAGATTAGTTAGAAAGAACGAAAGATAGATTAGTTAGAAAGAAAGAAAGATGGATTAGTTAGAAAGAAAGAAAGATGATTAGTTAGAAAGAAAGAAAGAAAGAAAGATAGATATATTAGTTAGAAAGAAAGATAGATTAGTTAGAAAGAAAGAAAGATAGATAGATTAGTTAAAAAGAAAGAAAGATTTGTTAGAAAGAAAGAAAGATTAGTTAGAAAGAAAGATGGATTTGTTAGAAAAAAGAAAGATTAGTTAGAAAGAAAGAAAGAAAGATGGATTAGTTAGAAAGAAAGATGGATTAGTTAGAAAGAAAGAAAGAAAGAAATATTAGTTAGAAAGAAAGAAAGATATATTAGTTAGAAAGAAAGATATATTAGTTAGAAAGAAAGATAGATTAGTTAGAGAGAAAGATAGATTGATTAGTTAGAAAGAAATATAGATTAGTTAGAAAGAAAGAAAGATTAGTTAGAAAGAAAGAAAGATAGATGGATTAATTAGATTAGTTAGAAAGAAAGAAAGATTAGTCAGAAAGAAAGAAAGATAGATAGATTAGTTAGAAAGAAAGAAAGATAGATTAGTTAGAAAGAAAGAAAGATAGATTAGTTAGAAAGAAAGATAGATTAGTTAGAAAAAAAGATAGATAGATTATTTAGAAAGAAAGAAAGATAGATTAGAAAGAAAGAAAGATTAGTTAGAAAGAAAGAAAGATACATAGATTAGAAAGAAAGAAAGATTAGTTAGAAAGAAAGAAAGATAGATTTGTTAGAAAGAAAGATTAGTTAGAAAGAATGAAAGAAGGATTAGTCAGAAAGAAAGATGGATTTGTTAGAAAGAAAGAAAGATGGATTCGTTAGAAAGAAAGAAAGAAAGATGGATTAGTTAGAAAGAAAGAAAGAAAGAAAGAAAAGTTAGAAAGAAAAAAAGATTAGTTAGAAAGAAAGATAGATTAGCTAGAAAGAACGAAAGATAGATTAGTTAGAAAGAAAGAAAGATGGATTAGTTAGAAAGAAAGAAAGATGATTAGTTAGAAAGAAAGAAAGAAAGAAATAAAGATAGATATATTAGTTAGAAAGAAAGATAGATTAGTTAGAAAGAAAGAAAGATAGATAGATTAGTTAAAAAGAAAGAAAGATTTGTTAGAAAGAAAGAAAGATTAGTTAGAAAGAAAGATGGATTTGTTAGAAAAAAGAAAGATTAGTTAGAAATAAAGAAAGAAAGATGGATTAGTTAGAAAGAAAGATGGATTAGTTAGAAAGAAAGAAAGAAAGAAATATTAGTTAGAAAGAAAGAAAGATATATTAGTTAGAAAGAAAGATATATTAGTTAGAAAGAAAGATAGATTAGTTAGAAAGAAAGATAGATTGATTAGTTAGAAAGAAATATAGATTAGTTAGAAAGAAAGAAAGATTAGTTAGAAAGAAAGAAAGATAGATGGATTAATTAGATTAGTTAGAAAGAAAGAAAGATTAGTCAGAAAGAAAGAAAGATAGATAGATTAGTTAGAAAGAAAGAAAGATAGATTAGTTAGAAAGAAAGAAAGATAGATTAGTTAGAAAGAAAGAAAGATTAGTTAGAAACAAAGAAAGATACATAGATTAGTTAGAAAGAAAGAAAGAAAGAAGGATTAGTTAGAAAGAAAGAAAGATTAGTTAGAAACAAAGAAAGATAGATAGATTAGTTAGAAAGAAAGAAAGTTTAGTTAGAAAGAAAGAAAGATAGATAGATTAGTTAAAAAGAAAGAGATTAGTTAGAAAGAAAGAAAGATAGATTAGTTAGAAACAAAGAAATATAGATGGATTAGTTAGAAAGAAAGATGGATTTGTTAGAAAGAAAGATGGATTTGTTAGAAAGAAAGAAAAAGAAAGATAGCTTAGTCAGAAAGAAAGATTATTTGGAAAGAAATGAAGATAGATAAGTTAGAAAGAAAGAAAGAGAAAGAAAGATAGATTAGTTAGAAAGAGAGAAAGAAAGATTAGTTAGAAAGAAAGAAAGATTAGTTAGAAAGAAAGAAAGATACATAGATTAGAAAGAAAGAAAGATTAGTTAGAAAGAAAGAAAGATTAGTTAGAAAGAAAGAAAGATTAGTTAGAAAGAATGAAAGAAAGAAAGAAGGATTAGTCAGAAAGAAAGATGGTTTAGTTGAAGAAAGAAAGAAAGAAAGAAAGAAAGAAAGAAAGAAAGAAAGATGGATTAGTTAGAAAGAAAGATTGGTTAGAAAGAAAGATAGATTAAGTAGAAAGAAAGAAAGAAAGAAAAATTAGTTAGAAAGAAAGAAAGATAGATAGATTAGTTAGAAAGAAAGAAAGATTAGTTAGAAACAAAGAAAGATACATAGATTAGTTAGAACGAAAGAAAGAAAGAAAGAAAGAAGGATTAGAAAGAAAGAAAGGTAGATTAGTTAGAAAGAGAGAAAGAAAGATTAGTTAGAAACAAAGAAAGATAGATAGATTAGTTAGAAAGAAAGAAAGTTTAGTTAGAAAGAAAGAAAGATAGATAGATTAGTTAGAAAGAAAGAGATTAGTTAGAAAGAAGGAAAGATAGATTAGTTAGGAAGAAAGAAAGATAGATTAGTTAGAAAGAAAGAAAGATCGATTAGTTAGAAAGAAAGATAGATTAGTTAGAAAGAAAGATTAGTTAGAAACAAAGAAAGATAGATAGATTAGTTAGAAAGAAAGAAAGATTAGTTAGAAAGAAAGATGGATTTGTTAGAAAGAAAGATGGATTAGTTAGAAAGAAAGAAAGATAGATTAGTGGGAAAGAAAGAAAGATAGATTAGTTAGAAAGAAAGATAGATTAGTTAGAAAGAAACAAAGATTAGTTAGAAACAAAGAAAGATAGATAGATTAGTTAGACAGAAATATTAGTTAGAAAGAAAGAAAGATGGATTAGTTAGAAAGAAAGATGGATTAGTTAGAAAGAAAGAAAGAAAGAAAGAAAGATGGATTATTTAGAAAGAAAGAAAGAAAGATTAGTTAGAAACAAAGAAAGATAGATATATTAGTTAGAAAGAAATAATGATTAGTTAGAAAGAAATAAAGATTAGTTAGAAAGAATGAAAGAAAGATTAGTTAGAAAGAAAGAAAGATAGATAGATTAGTTAGAGAGAAAGGTAGACTAGTTAGAAAGAAAGAAAGAAAGATTTGTTAGAAAAAAAGAAAGATTGATAAGTTAGTTAGAAAGAAAGAAAGAAAGATTAGTTAAAAAGAAAGAAAGAAAGATTAGTTAGAAAGAAAGATGGATTTGTTAGAAAGAAAGATGGATTAGTTAGAAAGAGAAAGATAGATTAGTTAGAAAGAAAGAAAGATTAGTTAGAAACAAAGAAAGATAGATTAGTTAGAAAGAAAGAAAGATTAGTTAGAAAGAAAGATAGATTAGTTAGAAATAAATAAAGATTAGTTAGAAACAAAGAAAGATAGATAGATTAGTTAGAAACAAAGATGGATTTGTTAGAAAGAAAGATGGATTTGTTAGCAAGAAAGAAAGAGAAAGAAAGATAGCTTAGTTAGAAAGAAAGATTATTTAGAAAGAAATGAAGATAGATAAGTTAGAAAGAAAGAAAGAGAAAGAAAGATAGATTAGTTAGAAAGAAAGAAAGAAAGAAAGATTAGTTAGAAAGAAAGAAAGATAGATTAGTTGGAAAGAAAGATAGATTAGTTAGGGAGAAAGAAAAGAGAGATTAGTTAGAAAGAAAGATAAATAGATTAGTTAGAAAGAAAGATAGATAGATTAGTTAAAAAGAAAGAAAGATTAGTTAGAAAGAAATAAAGATTAGTTAGAAAGAAAGATGTATTAGTTAGAAAGAAAGAAAGAAAGAAAGAAAGATGGATTAGTTAGAATGAAAGATTAGTTAGAAAGAAAGATAGCCTAGTTAGAAAGAAAGATAGATTAAGTAGAAAGAAAGAAAGAAAGAAAGAAAGAAAGAAAGAAAGAAAGAAAGAAAGAAAGAAAGAAAGAAAGAAAGAAAGAAAAATTAGTTAGAAAGAAAGATAGATAGATTAGTTAGAAAGAAAAAAGATTAGTTAGAAAGAAAGAAAGATTATTAGATAGATAGATAGATAGATAGATAGATAGATAGATAGATAGATAGATAGATAGATAGATAGATAGATAGATAGATAGATACGTTCATTAGTACATATAGAATGGTTGTTTAATTGAATCTAGGGCTTCAGGGAGTTTAGATTTGAGTTTTTGTGTTGTACACTACTGGGCCACCGTAGCCTTGGCTCAATTTGAACTGTTGCAATGAAAGTCAATGGGATTTTTATGGTTTTTAATATTAATTTTTAAGAAAACTGAAAGTCAAATCAGTCTGAAAAGATATAGCAACTCGAGTCAGAACAGTCTGAAGGTCTGACCCAAGTTTGGAGTTTGTAGAGTTAAAACTCTAGGAGGAGTTAGAGTCAGAAAATTTTGGTTAAGAAAAAGAAGAAGAAGAAGAAGAAGAAGAAGAAGAAGAAGTTTAAATAGGGTTTCAGTAAATTGGCTTTCACAAGCCAACTTAATAACTGTGGGGCATTTTGTGCTAAAACTTCAGACACACACACACTCTGGGGACATCAGAGATTTATTTTACATCTTGTGAAAATGCCATTTTACCACCCCTTTAAACAAAACTCAGCGACTACTATTCACCCAGGCATAAGCAATAAAATAGAGAAAATATTCTCTGTTTATGTAATCTATATGAAAAGAGAGAGATGTCAGTCGTTCTCATTTAATCTCATTATCTTTAAATTTGACATGCCCACGGAGAGTGCGCGCTATTCAAATGCAAATGATCTGAGGCAACACATGCAAAGGTGTTAACGCCCATCAGATGAAATCAGCACACCAAATTTTATCAGATTACACTACTTTTCGTTGTCTTGCAAGGCTGTGAGGAATAATCCTGGGAAATTTACCTCAGAAGTGCTGGTTTAAATTCATTTCGAGGAGCAACGGATCCATCTGAGAAGTACGTTTTTTTATTATTATTGTTCTTATCGCGATATCCTAGTGTATGTAAACTGCAAAAAGACTGTTTAAATATGAATCACGTGTGTGAATGAATGAACTGAACAGCTTTTACCAAACTATATTGCTATACTGAAATGACTAAAAATCTTCTGAAATATGTTGCAGTAAAATGTCTTTGTATAACCAACGTATTAAACTGCAAATTAATATTTATATGCCCTAATATAGGCTATCATAAAAACAAAAAAACGATATGCCTATGTTACAGACGAAATATGAAAGACATCATTTCATTGACTAGTTTTGGATGGATTATAAAGTTTTTACTGTAAAATAGACTACTGCAACATCAAATAAGCTTTTGTTCACCAATTTCTATTCAAATGTTAAATATATTAGGCTATGTTTGTTTTGTCAAAAAATAAAATCATCAACTAAGATGTTATTACAGTGTTTGTTCCAATGTAGGCTTTATTCAAACTAATGAATCCTTAACTTTGAAATACGTGTGATAAAATGTATACTTTAGTTTTTACAAAGAAATATTACACTTGAAATATTGTTATTTTAATTGTTGCTGTAATTGTAACCTTTTTAATAAAATAGCAAAGAATTGTAAGGAACCTGGGTCAGGCTTTGGGGATATGTATGTAGAACTTTCCATCAGGTATAACTAGTGTTTACATATATAATATATATTAGTGATGGATGTTATTATTATGTTCTGGGGTATTTGGAAAAATAATTATTATTATTCCAAATGAAGGCATATTTATGTTATATGTTATATTCTTACTAGGTTATAGGTTTGTTTATTATTATTCCTGGTCTCCAGACTATTTGTCTGCGTATGCTTAATTAGTTACAGTGTGCAGACGCCTTTGCCTTTAGATTTCATTTTCATTTAGTTGATGTTCAGGATTGGTATGCCTTGCCAGTGAGTGACTATAAACTAGCATTGCTAGTAATTCAGATAAAAAATTAATATCACATGATTGTGTAAATGTATTAGTTAGTTCTGGTATTTGTATTTTCATTGCAGGTTTACAACCTAACCAACGCTAACTGTCACTAATATACAGCTGACAGACATAGCGTATAGCATTCAGGCTACCTTTGTGGCTGAGGATTGTGTAACTTATGTGTGCGCAATAAAAGCTCATAAAGTGACTCGAGTTGTATCCGCCGTACTTTTCCTGAAACCCTTCCAGTGGGGAGTTTATTGAGCTATAGCAGGTAGCTTAATAGAGGACTGGACAATGTATTAAAAAATTAGTAATTTTTCAATTAATAATTATTCATATGGGTTTGACCCAGATAATCATACATGTTAAATCTCCCAAAAAGGGATAATATGTTCCCTGCATCTGCATTCATATATGCACCTAGACAATTAACCACAAAGGATTATAGTTAATTGCATATGTAGACTATATTTTACTGACAGGTTATTATCAGCTCAATTGTATATCAATACTTAATCAAAATGGATTATAATTAAATATTTAAAATAGCAATTATGTCTATCATAGGTCGATCATCAGGATAATCTTTAAGGGGATTAATTAATGATCGAATGTTTGTCCAGCAAATCTGATGATTCTATCTCATTAAACCTCACAAAATTATCCTACTTTATAGACTT
This sequence comes from Siphateles boraxobius, assembly GCF_051911475.1. Classification (NCBI taxonomy): domain Eukaryota; kingdom Metazoa; phylum Chordata; class Actinopteri; order Cypriniformes; family Leuciscidae; genus Siphateles; species Siphateles boraxobius. The sequence continues at coordinate 49,636,805 of NW_027508734.1, forward strand.
TCTAGAGAAATTATTCCTCTGGCCACAAGGAATAACTTTCCTGATCTATAACGATACCTCTTTAAGTAGGCTATGTCAGCGTTTGGTCTGGGGTTTTTCCGGTTTTGACCACCAGAGGTCCCTATGATGCCGTTTGTCTGATCTAGTTATTGTTTGCACCTGTGCCTCGTTTCCCTTGTGTGTATTTAAACCCTTAGTTTTCCTTAGTTCTTTGCTCTGTGTTTGAATGTTAGCACCCAGCCTCTGTTAAGCTGTGAATTTGTGTGACTCCAGTTGGATTCTCCTGTGGTAATCTGTTTTTGATTCTCATTTTATTTTTTGACTTTCTTTTGAGTTTTTTGCTGTTCTTTCTGACCTTGTGGATTCACCTTTTTGTTTTGGAGGATACCTTCTCTTTTTGGAATAACTTTTTGGATTTACATTTTTTTTGCCTGATTATCCTTACTGTTTCTCCATTAAATCTTCATCTCTAGTACTGCTGTGTCTGCCTCATCTTCTGGGTTCTGTCAACTTCTAGTGGCTCAGTTTACTAAGTGACTGTTTCTCACACCGGAGACCCGAGTTTGGGACCGGGTCCTGACAGAAACACAGAGCCAGAATGAACCCAAAGGCAGTCAGTCCCCAGGAACTTCTTGCCACGCTGTCTCAACACGAGGGTACTGTCCAACGTCACGAGGCCGCCCTGGTTCAGCAAGAGGCCTTGATGGTTAGGCATTCTCAACTCTTGTCGGAGATGCTGACTTCCTTAAAGCAGTTATCTGATCGACTTCCCCCGGCACCCACTCCTGCACCATTACCTGATATTCAAGTACCCGTAGTAGTTAACCCCCTGGCTGAACCTCGTCTTCTGCCTCCCCAGCGGTTTTCAGGTGATCCGAGTGCTTGTAAGGGGTTCCTTACCCAATGTTCTCTCTCCTTTGAGCTGCAACCCTCGTCTTTTCCCTCCGATCGGTCCAAGATTGCATACATCATCACCCTGCTGTCGGAAAAGGCCCTGGCCTGGGCCACGGCTGTGTGGGATGCCCAAAGTCCCTGCTGTGCCAGCTACTCTGCCTTTACTAAGGAATTCAAGCGAGTATTCCAGGGTCCTACCAGTGGTCCAGACTCAGCCAAACAGCCCCTGACTCTCCGCCAAGGTCGGCACAGCGTGACGAACTATGCCATCCAGTTCCGCACGGTAGCAGCAGTGAGTGGCTGGAATGACGAGGCGCTCACGGTGTGCTTTCTGAAGGGTCTTTCCGACGCCATCCAAGATGAACTGGCCACTTGGGAACCATCGGAAAATCTTGAGTCCCTGATCAAGTTGGCCTCACGTATAGACCAGCGCCTGAGAGAGAGAGAGAGAATTCAACCGTAGACCTCTCGCCCCAGCTCCTATCAGTCCCAGTTCAAAGTCCCCACCTTTACCCCTGCTGGCTCCACCAGAACCCATGCAGATCGGACGCATCTCCCAGGCTGAAAGAGACCGCCGGATGAGGGAAAAATGCTGTCTATATTGCGGCAAACCGGGCGCTTTTCTGGTCTGTGTGCCCCAGGCTCCAGGGAAACCCACTGTCCCGTGCCTGGGGGGACTGTAACGGGAAACATTACCTCCTCCCATCCGTCCAATTCTCGTCTGCTCATCCCAGTCACCCTTTCCTGGGACAAGCGCAAGATACCTCGTAGTCTTAGTAGACTCTGGAGCCGCAGGAAACTTCATGGACGGAATCTGGGCAAAGGAGAATAATGTCCCCTCTGAGCCTCTCACAGACCCCATGAGGGTCACTACATTGGATGGAAGCCCTCTGGGATCTGGACTTGTCACTCGCGTCACTACTCCCTTGCGACTTCCAGTTTCCCAAAACCAGGAAGTGATAAACTTTCATCTTATCCCCTGCTCCGAGTTCCCTCTCGTCCTTGGCTGCCCCTGGCTGCACAGCCATAACCCTCACATCGACTGGTCTGTGGGCACTGTCAAGCAGTGGGGTCCTACCTGCCAAGCCACTTGCATTTTCCAGAGTTCCTTGAGTCCTCCTCCAGAGTCTCTAGAATCCATCGACCTCTCCCGAGTTTCCGAGTGTTACCATGACCTCAAGCCAGTATTTAGCAAACAGAAGGCCACCACGCTACCACCCCATAGACCTTACAATTGGCCAATTGACCTGTTTCCGGGCTCCTGCCCCCCAGGGGTCAGATTTTTTCCCTCTCTCTCCTCCCGAACGAGCTGCTATGGATACCTACATCAGGGATGCATTGGCAGCAGGCCTCATTCGTCCATCCACCTCGCCTGCGGGAGCCGGGTTTTTCTTTGTGGCTGTTACGACCCTAAGGGTCATGTGTTTGGTTGGGGTGTATTTCTTTCTTCTCTCTCTCAGGTGGTGGCCCCTCCCACTCCATGTCTGGGCTGCATGCGTGAACGGCAACAGGTGTGCCTGATTAACACTCAGTACCTGGAGGATAAGAAGACTGTTCTTAGCACAGTTTGGGTGTGTTGTTTTGAGATGTGTGCTGGTTCTGTTCATTTCTCTTCCTTCCAGTTGTGACCAAATTGCAGACCAACTTTATTCAACCTGTGGGTTGAACACCAACTTGCATCGTGTTGTGAGTTTAGAACAGTGTTTGGTGTTTGTTTGTGTGTTAACCTCCTCAGTGGAGAGAGGATTGTTTAGTAGTCCAGTTAATGTTGAATCTTGTTTTTGTTCTCATTTATTTAGTTTGTGTTTATTGTTTGCCTTATCTTGCTTGTTTGCTGTCTCATTGTGAGAGAGTAATTTTGTATTGGTTTTTCTTTGTCCATATTATAATAAATAAACATTTCAACTGCACATGACTCTGACTTCCGGTTGTCTTTTGCCCTGGTTATTTTAAATTATTGTTGCTTCCCCTTCCCCTGGATTTACCGTTTTGGGGGAACGTAACAGTGGCCAAAAAAGATGGTGGATTACGTTCATGCATTGATTACCAGGGACTCAATGCCATAACCGTCCCCAACCGCTACCCACTACCCCTTATGGCCACAGCGTCTGAGCTGCTCCAGGAAGCAGTCGCCTTCACTAAGCTTGACCTGCGGAACGCATACCATCTTGTGCGAATCAGACACGGTGACGAGTGGAAGACCGCTTTCAACACGCCCACTGGTCACTATGAATACTTTGTGATGCCCTTCGGTCTGACCAACGCCCCGGCTGTGTTCCAAGCTTTCATAAACGATGTACTTAGGGATATGCTTAACATCTTCGTGTTCGTTTACTTGGATGATATCCTCATCTTTTCGAGCTCCCTTCAAGAAAACACTAAACATGTCAGACAAGTACTCAAACGCCTTCTAGACAGCCATTTGTACGTTAAGCCGGAAAAATGTGAATTCCATTCTTCCCGAGTACAATTCCTGGGGTTGGCAGTGGAACCCGGCTGAATCCAAATGGATCCCAGGAAAGTAGAGGCGGTAGCGGATTGGCCTACCCCTAAATCCGTTAAGGAAGTCCAGCGGTTTCTGGGCTTCACCAACTTTTACCGCAAGTTCATCAAGAACTTCAGCTCAGTGGCAGCTCCTCTCTCAGCTATAACCAAGGGTGGCAACACAAGGTTTCTGTTTTGGGAGAAAAAGCTGAGACGACCTTCCAAGGACTCAAACAACGCATCCTCTCTGCTCCCATCCTGACACTACTTACAGCGAATGAACCTTTTGTGGTGGAAGTTGATGCCTCAGAGGTTGGTGTTGGAGCTGTCCTGTCTCAGAGGGGTGAAGACAAGAAACTTCACCCTTGCGCTTTCTTCTCTCACCGCCTTACCCCGGCCGAGAGGAACTACAATGTGGGGGATCGGGAACTCCTAGCGGTTAAGATGGCACTGCAGGAGTGGAGACACTGGCTCGAGGGGGCTCCTCAACCATTTAAAGTGCTTACGGACCACAAAAATCTGGAGTATATCCAGCAAGCCAAGCGGTTGAACTCCAGACAAGCTCGATGGTCTCTTTTTTTCAACCGATTTCAGTTCACCCTCACCTATTGGCCCGAGTCAAAGAATCGCCAACCGGACGCCTTGTCCCGAGTCTACATTCCCTTCGGCTCGAGAAGATACTCACGTGCCTGTCTTTCCTACCGCTAAGATCGTTGCCCCGATCTCGTGGCAAGTTGAGGACACCGTGAGACGAGCTCAATCTACCGAGTCGGGTCCGAAAGGTGGTCCTGCCAATCGGTTGTTTATCCCCAAGGCTGTGAGGTCCCAGGTCCTTCTGTGGGGACACAACTCTCGCCTAACCTGTCACCCAGGCATAGGTCGTACCTTGGAGTTCATTCAACGAAAGTTCTGGTGGCCCACCATAAAAGAAGACGTTAGCACCTTCGTCAAGGCCTGCCGCGTGTGTTGCCATGGCAAATCTTCTCGTCTCCGCCCTCAAGGACTCCTTCACCCTTTATCTATCCCCCATCGACCCTGGTCCCATATCTCATTGGACTTTATTACAGGCCTTCCTCCGTCCCATGGCCATACTACTATCTTAGTCATCATCGACAGGTTTTCTAAGGCGGCCAGGTTCATCCCTTTGACTAAATTACCTTCTGCTAAGGAAACGGCGGAGCTGGTAATTAATCACGTGTTCCGAGTCTTCGGCATTCCTCGGGATATGGTTTCCGACAGAGGACCCCAGTTCACCTCGAGGTTTTGGAAGGCCTTCTGCCAACTCATAGGAGCCACTGCCAGTCTTTCTTCAGGGTACCACCCGGAGGCCAAACCGAGAGGATGAATCAAGAGCTGGAAACTGCCCTCAGGTGTATGGTTTCCAACAACCCGTCCACATGGCCGTCCTTCATCGTATGGGTGTTGAACACCCTGCGCTCCTCCTCCACTGGTATGTCTCCGCACGAGAGTCAATTTGGCTAGGCCCCCCCATTGTTTTCTGACCAGGAGGCAGAAGTCGGAGTTCCTTCAGCCCTGAAGTTCGTCAGACGCTGTCGGCTTACGTGGAGGAAAGCCAGTCACAATCTTCTACGTTCCTCTCAACGGTATCAACTTCAAGCCAACAGACGTCGCCGTCCCGGCCCCACCCTGTCCCTCGGTCAGAGAGTCTGGCTCTCCACAAAAAAACTTACCTCTACGGGTGGAGTCTCGCAAGCTGTCCCAGAAATACATTGGTCCCTTTAAGGTTGCCAGGAGAGTTAACCCCGTTACATATCGCCTGCACTTACCCAGATCCCTTAAGATTAATCCCACGTTTCACATCTCCTTACTAAAACCTGTTGTTTTTTCTCCCCTTGTCCCGGCAGGCAGACCTCCCCCTCCGCCCCGTATCATCGGAGGCCAGCCGACTTATACCGTCCACCGGATACTGGACTCTCGTCGGGTGCAACAATCCTGGCAGTATCTGGTGGACTGGGAGGGCTATGGTCTCGAGTAGCGCTCATGGGTTCCTGCCAAGGACATACTGGACCCTGATCTCATTCGACAGTTCAGGGCCCTCCAGCCCGAGAAAGCTGGTAGGAACGTAAGGAGCCGTTCCTAGAGGGGGGATTCTGTCAGCGTTTGGTCTGGGGTTTTTCCGGTTTTGGCCACCAGAGGTCCCTATGATGCCGTTTGTCTGATCTAGTTATTGTTTGCACCTGTGCCTCATTTCCCTTGTGTGTATTTAAACCCTTAGTTTTCCTTAGTTCTTGCTCTGTGTTTGAATGTTAGCACCCAGCCTCTGTTAAGCTGTGAATTTGTGTGACTCCAGTTGGATTCTCCTGTGGTAATCTGTTTTTGATTCTCATGTTATTTTTTTGACTTTCTTTTGAGTTTTTTGCTGTTCTTTCTGACCTTGTGGATTCACCTTTTTGTTTTGGAGGATACCTTCTCTTTTTGGAATAACTTTTTGGATTTACATTTTTTGCCTGAATATCCTTACTGTTTCTCCATTAAATCTTCATCTCTAGTACTGCTGTGTCTTTGCCTCATCTTCTGGGTTCTGTCGACTTCCAGTGGCTCAGTTTACTAAGTGACTGTTTCTCACACCGGAGACCCGAGTTTGGGACCGGGTCCTGACAGGCTATCAATAAAATTTTAAAGCACGTAGCGTTTGATCGTAACATTAAAGGGACTTGTATATGAGCATAGAGACAGAGTCAATAAATTAATATAATGAATTTAATAAAGGAAAACTACGTATACGGTTACAAACGTTACAAGGAATAAAATGTATTTACAACAAAATACAACAATAATGAAAGAGAATGCATCAATAAAGAGAGAGAGAGAATCTGGAAGGATCAGTGGCAAATTACAGACCTTAAAACCTTTGAGAGACAACACAGGGAAACACATCTTAATGCTCTGAACACTCGAAAAACGAATATACTTGCACATGGTTCTCTTTGATGCTGGAAACGGCTACGTGGGTGAGCGGCCTCGTTTCGTGTGTGTGTGTGTCGTCGGAGCGTCACGTGGTCTGCAGATGGTCTGGAGTGCGCACTTTCAAACGAAGGTTTAAAGGTCTCGGACGTAAATACACCAAAGAAACGATTCAAGCTAAGTTCACTTACTCATCCGAGGAAATGAACAAAGTAGAAAGGAAAAATAAAACTTAAACAAACAAAAGAAAAGATTCCCGGAGGGGAATCACTCAGAGCAGTTACATGGTGATGCGAAGAGAGAAGTAAGAGAGAGAGAGAGACTGATCTTGATCAGTCATTTAAAAGGGTGAAGATGTCACACCCTCTGGGGGTATGTGAGCCAATCCGAAGTTGTGCCTTTGGAGGGAGATTTTATGACTCTTTTTGTTCAGACAGCACATTTGAATCTGTAATTGCATTGGTTGTTTAAGAGAAAGAATCTTCAATATTCTTATAATACCCATGTGTCACAAAGTTAACAAAATGTAATGTAAATTAACAAATGGGGAACGAAGATTGGAATTTATAGAGACCAAATATGGTTCACATATTTGTATGCAAAGTCTAAAACATTAACCCATTAGAGTTTACAAGAAACCAAAGGCCAAAACAACATCCGAGGGAAAATCATGAGATGTGAAAATTAGACACATGTTTATACATTTCTCAAGTGGTTTTATATATATATAGGGTCTGGCTCATCAATCATCTTCTTCGTCCTCAATTCCTCATTTAATCAACGTCCAGGGTTTGTAAATATCAATTTGATTGCCCTCTCAAATTAGTTTTCATTATCTTTTTTTCCGCATTTCCATTTGTTTAACCGTGGTTTTCCAACTAGTGATCTTAATATACAAAGTACACAACAGAATAATAACCCCCTTTCAATATTGCATCTCCAAAAAACATCCCTAATTGAGCAAACCTTAATTTTCCAAACTTTTATTAAGTTTTCCTTAACTTCTGCTCTTAAGTTTTTCTTGACTCAACCGTAACCGCTAAATTTTCCTCCCTGCACAATATTATTTAGTAAAAGTGCAACACTGATCACCAAACATAAGTCATTCTACTTTTTTCACATAATTGTTTCCCTTTCAAGGGAACTCGAGCTGCGTTTGAGACGCGGTGGGAACGCTCTGCGTGATTATGTCGTGAAGCACGTGTAAAATCAGTCCAATGGAAGCCCGCTACGACATAGGTGACGTCATAGACCAGGAAACTATAAAGCAACCCTGAAATCAGACCGCGTCAGCTTCTGCACCTTCAGCAAGCGCTCTCTGAATATCTGTCCTTGTCTATTTATTGTTGTCTGTCAAGCCCAATATATCTATCATTATTATGGCAAGCAAGATTAGACGGTGTGTTGTTCCCTGCCCTCGTTATATACGGGTGGGGACACACACATCAGCTTTGTGTTGCTTGTTTGGGAGTGGAGCATGCTCAGTCAGTCCTCGAAGGGGGTGAATTTGTGAGCATTGTATGAGTCTATCTATGAAGACGCTCCGCTCTCGCCGATCGTTCTTTGAGGAGGACGGTACGGTTTGCGCTCCTCGCGCGGGTCCCGCTGTTGCCTAGACACGGCGGCGACTCGCATTTTGGGGTTCGAAATCGGATCTGACAGCGTGGGTTGGGACGGGCCCCGCCCTATCTCAGCTTTCACCTGCAGATCCAGTGTGCTGCGATTTCCAGTTCTGAGGAATTGGTATCGTTTGTGTTTTGTTAAGAAAAAGTGAACAAAACAAATAAAAATATGAAGAAAAAGGCAGATGTTTGATTTTTCAATAAATAGGCAGCTCATAACTCTGTTGAATAAAGAGGAGCTTTTAAAAGGAGGCTTTTCTAATGCTGTTGCTAGTTAAATATTTACTGGACAGCTGAACATTATGAGAGTGAAAATAAAAAGAGTTTATTAGATGAAATATATCTAAAAAAACAGGAAAACTCTGTATCTCAGCCTCCTCGTCGGGGACTACTGTTTTTTCTCTATCTCCACACTGAGGTGTTGAGATCGTGGAATAAACCGGTTTCTATTTTATGTGTTTAATACCCAAACGTCTAACTAGAGTAATGTTATGGGTATTAAGTATCATGGTATGACAGTGCCTTGGATTATAGAGACGCTTGCAAGCTTTCTCTCTCCCGAGTCGGCGTCTTCATTTTTAACCCCGACGTTACCCACCAGCCATCTTTAATAATAAATAAATTTTATTAGGCAGTACTGGTGGGTAAAGTATTTAAGGACATAGATGAATGTGAGGATGTCAGCATTGACTCTATTCGAGTATATATATATATATATATATATATATATATATATATATATATATATATGTTTATATGTATACGTTTTTCTGATATAAAAATCAAGAAAAAGAAAGATGAAAATGTCTGTTCTTCTGGACGCTCCGCTTTCAAGAAAACTAAACCTTTCAGCGGCGTTCCAGAGGTTTCTTCCTCACCAATCTATGTTCCTGAAACAAACAAAATAAAAAAAGCGAAAAAAGTAGGGGTGCGACTCTCTGAGGAGGGTCGCAGAGCTGCCAGTTCGGTTGTTCCCTGCCGGTTCGCCGTTCAGGGCACCGAGGTGTCAGCGTCCCCATACCATCCTCCGAGGAGGGTCGTAGAGCAGTCAGTTCGGTCTCCCTGCCGGTTCGCCGTTTCAGGGTGCCGAGGTGCCTGCTTTTTCCTAGGATCCTCCGAGGAGGGTCGTAGGAACTAAGCTAGTTAGAGGTAGGCAAGATCTGAGGACTGTCGTCATCTCTAATAAAGCTTAGACAAGAAGTCCTGTCGAATGAAAAAAAAAAAAAAGAGGGACGGTTTTGAGAAATTGATTCTCCTAACGGCGCCCTCTGGGGTGCGACTCTCTGAGGAGGGTCGCAGCGCTGCCAGTTCGGTTGTTCCCTGCCGGTTCGCCGCTTCAGCGCGCCGAGGTGTCAGCGTCCCCGTGCAATCCTCTGAGGAGGGTTGTAGAATGGTCAGTTCGGTTGTTCCCTGCCGGTTCGCCACTTCAGGGCACCGAAATGGTTGTTCAATCAAATCCAGAGGCCAGTCTCGAGAGACTGGTTCCCTTATCGGAATTTCTGGCAGCATGGAAACTTCTGCCAAATATTTCTCTATGGGTCCTGCACATAGTAGAAAAGGGTTACAGAATTCAGCTCGGTTCTCGTCCGCCCAGATTTCAAGGAGTCCTCCCCACGGTGGTGGACTCACAGCAGGCTCTGGTAATGGAGCAAGAAGTACTGACACTTCTTCGAAAGGGAGCTATAGAAAGGGTTTCTCCTCCCACTAGAGAGTCAGGGTTTTACAGCCGTTACTTCATTGTTCCAAAGAAGGATGGAGGGCTGCGTCCTATTCTAGACCTGCGCCAGTTAAACAGCAGGGTTCAGAAACTCAAGTTCAGAATGCTTACACTCAAACAGATTGTATCACAGATTCAGTCCGAGGACTGGTTTGTCACAATAGACTTGAAGGACGCGTACTTCCATGTATCTATCCATCCTCATCACAGGAGGTTCCTGAGGTTCGCTTTCGGGGGCGAAGCATACCAATATCGGGTTCTTCCATTTGGCCTAGGTTTATCTCCCCGCACTTTTACAAAATGCGTGGATGCAGCTCTGGCTCCGTTGAGACTCCAGGGCATCCGCGTATTAAATTACATCGACGATTGGTTGATTTTAGCTCAGTCAGAGCAGGTGGCAGTTCAGCATCGAGATGCTGTTCTGTCCCACATAAAGAGTTTGGGGTTGCGGCTAAACACCAAAAAGAGTGTGCTCCTCCCTGCTAAGAGGACCACTTTTCTAGGTGTAATTTGGGATTCGACCACAATGCAGGCACGCCTGTCTCCTGCTCGTATTTCTGCGATTCTCACAGCCGCAAAGAATGTGAAACTAGGCCAGTCACTCACTGTGAAACAGTTTCAGAGACTGTTGGGTCTCATGGCAGCTGCGTCCAACGTTATTACTTTTGGCCTTCTGTACATGAGACCCCTGCAGTGGTGGCTCAGGACCAAGGGGTTTTCTCCGAGGGGAAATCCGTTCCGCAAGATCAAGGTCACGCGGCTATGCCTTCGTGCCTTGGCCTTGTGGAAGAAACCTTGGTTCCTCGCCCAGGGGCCAGTGTTGGGAGCTCCTTGTCGACGCGTCACGCTTTCGACGGATGCTTCCCTCACGGGATGGGGGGCGGTCATGAGTGGCCGCTCGGCGCAAGGTCTGTGGCAGGACCATCAATGTTCCTGGCACATAAATTGTTTAGAGTTGATGGCGGTATTTCTAGCACTCAAATATTTCCTGCCAGACCTGAGAGGCCATCACGTGTTGGTCCGCACAGACAACACTTCGGTGGTCTCCTATATCAACCATCAGGGGGGTGTGAGGTCACGTCACCTTTGCAAATTGGCCCATCAGATCCTCCTATGGGCCCAGGGGAAGTTACTGTCGCTCAAGGCGGTATATATTCCGGGGCGTCAGAATGTGGGAGCAAATATTCTGTCGAGACAGGGGCTGAGGCCCGGGGAGTGGAGACTTCACCCAGAAGTGGTGGAGTTCCTGTGGGAAAAGTTCGGTCGTGCCCAGGTAGACCTTTTCGCATCATCAGATTTAACCCATTGTCCCATGTGGTTCTCTCTAACGCACCCAGCTCCTCTCGGTCTGGATGCTATGGTGCAGGTGTGGCCGAGGCTGCACCTGTACCTCTTTCCCCCGATATCTTTGCTTCCGGGGGTTCTGGAGAGGGTTCGCCGAGAAGGGGCTCGTCTGCTTCTAGTAGCCCCTTATTGGCCGACCCGAGTTTGGTTCTCGGACTTGGTGTCTCTTCTGGACGGCTCCCCCTTGGAGATCCCAATCAGGGTGGACCTCCTGTCTCAGGCCGGGGGCACGATATTTCACCCTCGGCCGGAGTTGTGGAAACTGTGGGCCTGGCCTCTGAGGGGGCCAGGCTCAGGGAGACCGGTCTTTCGACCGATGTTGTAGAAACCATTCTTCAATCCAGAGCTCCTTCCACGAGAAGGCTGTATGCGCTAAAATGGAAACTTTTCACCACGTGGTGTGTTAAACGTCAGTTAGATCCTGTTAACTGCCCTGTTGGTTCAGTTCTTGATTTTCTGCAAGACCGTTTCTCGGCCAGGTTATCTCCTTCCACCCTAAAGGTTTACGTGGCGGCTATATCTGCCTACCACACCCCTCTGGGGGGTACTTCTATTGGGAGAAACCCTCTAATTACTTGCTTTCTCCATGGTACATTGAGGTTGAGACCTGCACTGCACGCTAGAGCACCGGCTTGGGACTTGGCCATTGTACTCGAGGGTCTGGCTTTAGCTCCCTTCGAGCCCATCGAGGAGGTTTCTGAAAAGTTCCTCACTCTAAGGACTTTATTTCTCCTTGCTATCTCATCTATCAAGATAATTGGTGATTTACATGCTTTGTCGGTTGCTCCTTCATGTCTGGAATTTGCACCTGGTATGGTGAAGGCATTTCTCTACCACAGGCCGGGTTATATTCCTAAGGTCCCACTGAATGTTGGGGGCCCAATAGTGCTGCAGGCACTTTCCTCCACCCTTTAATACCCCTGACCAGGAACAGCTTAACCTGTTATGTCCAGTCCGGGCTTTAGATGCCTACGTTCACAGAGCTGCCCTGTGGCGTAAATCTGAGCAACTATTTGTTTGTTTTGGGTCACTCAAGAGAGGATGCCCTGCATCTAAGCAGGTTATGAGTAAATTGGATAGTCGAGGCTATTTCATTGGCTTATGAAGCGGCCGGACAGCCTTCACCTATGGCTGTGCGGGCCCATTCTACTCGGAGTATGGCGGCCTCTATGGCCTTAATTTCGGGAGTTTCCCTTCTTGACGTGTGTAATGCGGCAGGATGGTCCTCTCCGCATACATTTGTCAGGTTTTATGACCTTAACCTCTCCACTCCTTGGGCGAGGTTGCTTGCTTCTTAGTGTGCGCAGGACCTCACACAGAATGAGCATTTGTCACTATGGCGTAGTGGGTATAGGGTTCCCACCGCGTCTCAAACGCAGCTCGAGTTCCCTTGAAAGGGAACGTCTCAGGTTACGTATGTAACCCTGGTTCCCTGATAGGGAACGAGACGCTGCGTTTGCCTGCCTTACTTCCTGCATGCCCTGATCGACTTGCTTCAGGTTTTTCAGAAGCTGTCGCGGTCTGATTTCAGGGTTGCTTTATAGTTTCCTGGTCTATGACGTCACCTATGTCGTAGCGGGCTTCCATTGGACTGATTTTACACGTGCTTCATGACGTAATCATGCAGAGCGTTCCCACCGCGTCTCAAACGCAGCGTCTCGTTCCCTATCAGGGAACCAGGGTTACATACGTAACCTGAGACGTTTTCTCCTAATGCAGACAAAGCATTATAATAAATCTTCTGCCTATTATAGTAGTCTAATTGATTTATTAAGCATTTTTGTTCTACTTGATCCATATTACTATTAATTCAAAATATGGCTGGGTAAACATAACTCTCTCGTTTTTATCACTTCTTATGAGAGAATATCATTTCTTAAATTCGAAGAATCTATCTTTTAGTCAGTCAATTTAAGTGAACAGAACACTTTACACCTATCTAATAAATTGCAATACATTTCACTTACTGTCTATTTTATTACCAAATTTAAACAATAAATTCCATTTTGACCTTTTTAATCTCGCGTGTTGCTTCCTATTCTCATTGTAGCTCCTCAGTTCAAGACTAAACTGAATACATTTTCTTCGTTTCTACTAATTTCTAAATAATCTATCATGAATAAACTAATTATGTCTCATGTAATCACTCTAACTAAGAAAGTTTCAGAGCATTGTTACATTTATCTCATAAAAGTCATTCAATAAACTCATTAGACAATTAGAAAAATAACTCTAGAGAACAACTTTTTGCACTCTTTCATATTCCTTATATGTACATTTCTTTTTCTTTATATCTAACAATCTAAAAGTTTTTCTATCAACCATTTAAACCATTAGCATTATAACTTAATCATTATTAAAACTTCCTTATGTTCGTATGCAACTTATTTTTAATCTTCAATACTTCTGTTTAGTTGACATATAATATGACCTTATTTCTGATAGTTTTTCAATCCAAGGATTACTTCTCTGTTTGAAATGTAATTCCTGTTCCTGCCCCTCCTCTGTTGATTTCATTGCTTTTACCCATCTATATCATGTCCACATAATCCATTACCAAGTTTTTTAATAGTTCTTCTGTTATACTGATATATGGCCTATTTTTGTGGCTGTTCTTTTTTCACTTAACTTTGTTTTTGCCACACATTTAACAAAACTTTGCAAAAATGCCTTTTAATTTAACTTTATTTTAAATTGTAACTTTCTTTACCTTACTCCCCCCTTTGCGCACTGGTTTAAAACCATTGCGCATCTGGATTGAGAAAATTCAAAATTATTCATTGGTTCAACAATCTGTCCTTCATGTGAATGCCAAATATCTATTCTTGACCCCCCTCTGGTGCCATTTAGATTGTTTACAAGGGCCTGTTTGTTATTGGATTTCAATAACTTCCTCTAAGTCTATAAACTTTCTATACTTTCTATCAAGCACTACTTGATATGATTTTAACTAATCAATTGCATATTGAATCAAATTGTATTCTTATCAATTAAAATTAAAATTTAATATTAATATTTAATTGCTTTAATTTCAACTGTAGCCTTAAATTAATTAAGAATACCCTTGTATTGACAAGTTACATTTTGTCAAAGAGTACCCCTTAAGATTTATTTTAAAGTTATTTTTAGTTTTAATTTTTTCCTTCATGAATTGTCTTAATTCCCACTGTACTATATTAATTTCTTACATTAATTGTTAACATTATTTTAGTTTATTTTCTATTTTTCATTATCATTGTTTTCTATGTTGCTTTAATATATTTTTCTCTTCAATCATTTTTGTTATGGTGGGGTTATTATTAAGTTGCTACTGAATTTATTCAAGGGCTGAACATTCAATCATAGGAAAGTTGGTTGATGTTGACTATTGTTTGAGCTTGTACTCATCTCTGTTGATTCTCTCTTCTTTGCACAGCTCCTCTCATTACTGTGTTTCTGGTCAAGTTTGTCTTCTTTTTCCATTCATGATTTGACCATTCTGTTAGTCGTTTTGTCAATCATTACATCTTTCACCAGGGTGACTCTTTGCAAGTCGTTGCAATGGACTCTTTCTCTCATTGTTAGCATGTCCTTGATCCCTCACTTCAGTTGTGAGGGTTTGCTGAAGTCAGTTGGTGTATTTTAAGTTGAGAGACATGGACTCAAAAATCAGTCTGTTGATCACTTCTTCTGAAATTACAAAGCACAGTTACTGGTTCTTTTTGTTAGACTCGTCCCAGAATCCTTCCTGGAATCGAGCTGCTGCTATCTGTAAATTAAAGCTTAATTATTTTTGTTAGTGAAAACAACATGTGATTTCAATCATCTGCTCTCTGGCCCATTCTCCTTCTCGCTGTTACCTGTAGAAAGGTCATGTGGGCTGAGTGGTGTCCTTTCTTCTTTAATTAACAACAGGACTTTAATCCATATATTCCGATTTGGGTTTCATAAATTTGACTTTACATCATTATATTTGCAACTTTTTGCATTTTTCTCATGATCAATTTCAAATGTACTCTTATAATTAGTCAATTCAACTCCACTATCAACCCACTATTTATTAGGCATCTTGGAGAATACTCAACCCACTTTGTTACAATACAAAAGTTACAAGACAATATTTCATACTTTTGACAAAGATCAGCTCAATCATGATATGCTGAAAAGAAAGTCAGATGTGTTATGCTGCAAAGAAAGTCAGATATGTTATGCGCTGCGCAAATGTGGCACTGTTTTTTCTATTTTTATTTTTCTCTTTTCATTCTTTGTTTTTTCATATTGTTACTTCAGTTCCTGACCAGGAAATTTAACCAAATCCATCCATGGTCATTAATTTATTGGGCAGAATTTGCCCTGTGGGTCCACATATTGAATTTTAAATACAAGTGTATTGGCAAAATAATTGATTTGCCTTAATGTTTCTTCAAACATCATCTCTCACTCCATTCACACTCAGTCTCTCTCACACACACTGGCCAGCATACATTCTTGCAGGTTGTGCTCTAAATGTGGCATCCTATAATTTTAGCCACAAGGTCTGATCTGGTCAACACAACTAAGTCAAACACTACTGAGAAGTGTCAATGATCATAAGGTTTAGTCTAACACCATTGTTATAATCCTTTTTTTTTCTTTTTACAAATTCTAATAGACTAAGTATTTTAGAATAATAGGCCTGCCAATTGTAATTTTTCAAATGCATTTTTTCATTTGTTTGTCTAATTTTTCCTATTCTTTTTGTGTTTTGCTCATGAGCTGCTTTACGAAATAAATTGGAGATCTCTGCATAATCTTGGATCCATGGCCAACAACATCTCCATCTCATCATCCAAGTTTTGACAGCATTTTTTGCGATTTCATAATTTTGGACTTTTGGAGTAATTTTTTCTCCAATCTTATCTGTGTGCATGCTATCTTATTATCCTTAATAAGAAACACAGATAAAATACCTCATAACCTTATGAGTATCGTTATCCTTAACGAGCAGAAAATGATTAGCCTTAATCATTAATGATATTCTTATCATTACACTTGTCATCCTTGACAAGAAAAAACAATAACTGCTATCCTTAACAGTAAACATAAAAAAAACTGGTTAACCTTAACCAGTACACTACACAAACTCAAATCCTTACATACGTACGACAAAACCTTTAGCGGCACATCAGCAGTACCAATATTCATACAATCTGCACCAGATTATATAAACACAGGCAAACACTAACGGGAGCTCCACCGCGCTATAACACATTACTTGATATCGTCAACAACAATAGACACTTATTTCTAGAATCAAAGATCCCCTTTTCAATTTTTTCAAGCTAAAATTGCTCACCTCAAAGTACAGTGGCTACTGTTGTCTGTGTCGGTCACCAGTGTCGCCTTTCGTGGCACCTTCAGCTTCAAAACCCAAGTCCCATCTGGGGTGCCAAATGAAGTGGTTTCAATTGTTCTGAAAAATAACTTAGCAGAGATCTTTGATTCCAGAAATAATTAGACTTTATTTTCGAACGCCGTTCCGTTCCATAGATCGGCGCTCTAACGCTCTGGCCCACTGGCCCTCTGGCCTTCAAGCGCGCCCAAGTATTTTTTGGTTCAGAGTTATATACATACATGTTCTTCCAAAGAAGGTAACACACCCTATAGATGGTTTTGGGTAAAGGTCTTTTATCATGTCACTTCTCAGAATATAATTTTCTGCAGCAAACAACATTCCATGTGTATGTGAAAGGTCTTTCACATACACAGAGGAAATCCAAAGTCACAGACAGAAGAAATAATTGTGTCCAAATATATAGCAAAATTACTTGTTTTCTAAATAATAAAATCTTCAACAACGGATGGCAGGTGAATCATGATGGTCGTGTAGCAGGTGGTCCTTAGGGCTGAGGACTCAGCTTGATCCTAATCCTGAGAGGTTCAAAGCGGTCTCTGGCGTGGTACTCTCTTTCTGGGGGTCCCGTCAGGAACTTCCGGATACGGCTTTCGTGAGCTTGGCTGTAGATGTTCGCATCTCGTTGACTCTTTTAAACAGGATTAGGGCCAGGCCCAGGGTCATGGCGTAACCTACTGTTGTAGAGAGACACAGCGCGGTGTCAGCTGCGGTCTGGGCTTGGACGACAGGTGAGGTAGTCGAGATGGGCAGTCGAGACAAAGCTTGGAGGGCTGTGTCGATAGGAGCAATGTAAATTAGCTGGGATCCCCCTTTTTTCAATCCACAGTTCCAGTTCTGGATCTAGGGTGAAGTTGTGGTTCTTACAGAAGGATGAGATTTCCAGTTCGGATTAATACTCTTCGCTTGGAAGATGGTACGATGCCAGGTCATCAAGGTGGAGGATGGCACCTTTCGGTACTTGAATCCACATGCTCTAGTTGAGCAAGGTGACACTCGTGGGCGTGTCATGCTGGTCGTAGGTGAGTGTAGCTGTGCGCACAGGAGTGTTAACGAGCCACCTGTCGCCTACAATCTCTGCTCGTGTCTCAGTGACTTGAGTGTGAGGCTTGGCTTCGGCAGGGCAGCGTGTGTCGCTGACCATGGGTTGAAACCCGCAGATTCCGTCAGTGTTGTCTCTGAGGAAGGTTTTGCTAGGGCAGAGATAGTGAATGTCTTTGGTTAGGGTGCACATGTGCAGGTTCGGGGCCAGGTACAGCTGTGTGTCGCTGTCGTGGTGGGATGGCGTTACCTAGGGAGTAGGCAAGGTGTATTTGTAGAGGGTCAGTTGGCATGGTGCTGGCGGAAGCCAGCACGGTTTGCACAAGGCTTAAGGGTATCAGGTACGGTGGAATTCTACCCATGGCTAGGCTGTCAATGAAGGAGCTCACCTCCCGCTTCATGTCTCTCATCAGGGCTGTGTCCAGCTGAGTTTGGCCTAGCGCAGACTTGTGATTTGGAGCATAACGTGCCTCAACATTGCGCCCCTGGAGGGTCATTAACCCTGTGGTTATGCGTGAATTGGTGACCACGTCATCTCGGATGCGCTTGCTGTTGTGGAACGTTACAGGCTGGTGGCAAGTCTCAATGATAACTTTTTGGGCTCCAATGTAGTTGGAGAATCTCTGGATGGCCCATACAGTGCAGAGCAGAGCTTTTTCACAGTCTGAGAATTTAGTCCCTGTGGGAGAAGTGTCTTGCTCGCATATGTAACTACTCTTTTGTCTTGATCATGCCTTTGGTACAGGCCAGCACTGAGACAGTGGTTGGAGAACCCAGCTTCTAGATAGAACTCTTTTTGTGGGTCAGGGTAAGCCAGACATGTAGCTGTGCAGAGATGTCGTTTTAGCTCATTCATGACATTTTCTTTAACTTCTGCCCATATAAATGGGCAGTCTTTTTTCAGAAGGGCAGTTAGAGGTTTCGCAATGTCTGAGTAGCTTTCGCTGAACTGACGTGAGTAATTGCACACCAATAGAAAGCTTCGCAGCTCTGAGATGTTGGTGGGTGGCTTGATGTTTTGAACAGCTTGAATATGGCTGGACTGCGGTTCGATGCCCCGTGATCCAATGAGTAGGCCCACATAGTTGACTCTGGTTCGACACCACTGTCCTTTGTGGAGGGCGATCTTGGCGCCGGCAGTGGATAATTGGTTCAAAACATAGTCTATCTCTTTCAGGTGGTCAGCCACTGTTGTGCTTTTCATTAGAACATCATCAACGTAGATAAGGTGACCTCTCATTCTGCTATCTGGGCATGCTTTGTACAGGAAGATGTTGAACTCAGCAGGTGAGGTGGCATAGCGTAACGGGTACCTGGTGAAAGTGAATTGTCTGTTGCCGAACGTGAAGGCTAGCTTGTGCTGATCTTCTGGATGCACAGGTATGGTCCAGAATCCAGAGGCCCCATCAAGTGTAGAGAAGATTGAGGCTCCTCTGATTCTGGGTATTTCTTGCTCCAGCTGGGTCATGGGCCATCGGGACAGTGGCACCTGTTGATTCAGTTTCCTGTAGTCAATGGTGGGTCGCCACTTGCCTTTTGGTTTGGAGGACGGGCCAGATGGGGGCAGAATAGGTGCTGTTGCATGGATGGATAACACCTTTTTCAAGCATGGATTCGATGATCTCTTGCACCGGTTCGTGTGAAGCGATGGGGATCTTGTACTGCCTGAAAAAAGTGGGAGGAGCATTAGGGTGCGTTGGGATGCGCACAGTGTGGAGTTTGGTGAGACCACAATCTAAAGAGTCTTTGGCAAAGGATGCTTTGTACTTGTAAAGGACTTGTCTGAGTATTTGTAGATCTGCATTGTCTTTAATTGCATCAGCATCTTTTAGAATTTGCTGAACTTGAAACTCAAATCCTGGGTACGGTTCCTCTGTTGGTGTGTCGTCTGTCGAGTTGGCAGGCAGAGGTGCAGCAGTGTCGTCAGTCTCGCAGGCAGGCTGTTTGGAGACTGTGTATACTGCAAGGTGTTGGTCCTCTGTCAGTTCTGTTCTGCATACCTGGTCTTTGTCCATTGGCATGACCGAAGTGATGGAGATGATCTTGAAGGGTGTTGTGAACACTATGTTGTCTGTGTTCCCTTCGGGCATCATTGAAGATGGGATGGGCCCAAAGATTGGTGAATGTGAGTTCAAAATCAGGAAAGTCGTGGCTCACTAGCCACCCCACCTGATAGGCTTTTGGAATGGTGATGTCCATCGCCATGCAGTTGTTGAGAAGGATGTAAACTACACGAGATGACACTTCAGTAAGGGGTGTGGCTTCCAGCGTGAGTCCAAGTTCAACACATTCCGGTGAAGGTTGAAAGAAGCCCAGCGTGTGGTTTAGGGTTTGACCACAACACATGTTGAGCCGGACGGCGACCCCTTTGGTGTAAGCTGGTATCACAGTTTCATGTTCATTGATTAGGGTGCAAACCTCCGGAATGGTCTGACCTGACAGGAGGTTCTCAGTGTTGGTTGGAACAACAGGGGGCTGTAAAGTCAATGGGGCCCACACTACCTCATTAATGATGTCCACATGAGCCTTGAGGCAAGTCAGGATGTCTGCTCCAATGTAGACATCATGGGGCGGGTCCGGAAGGACCAGGAAGTAATGGGTCAGACACCGTTGGTTCCAGTTCAAGTTCCAAGCGCAGACACCTTTGGCCGTCATCATGGTTGATTGGCACGTGTTTAAAGGAAAACTGGTGCGCTTGTTGGCAGAAGGAAGGTCCGGTGTGTCTTCAATGAGAGCATTGAATAGTGAGACACTGATGGTGGAGTTGTCTGCCCATAGTGCAAGTACAATGTCAGTAGTGGTTACATCATTCAACTGCAGGTCAGTTGTGACCTTGGGGCAGAAGGAATCAGAGTCTTTGGTGAGCTGAAATGTGCAGAGTGGTGAATCTTGGTCTAGTGCTGGAACTGTGTCCCCGTGGCTGGCAGTGAGAGTTCCCGTGAACTCTGTGACCTGACAGTCTGGCTCTGCGGGAATTCTCGTGACCTCTGTGACCTGACAGTCTGGCTCGGTCGGCCTGTGTGACTGGAGGGGGAGGGGTTCCCGCACTTGAGCCCAAACTTTCAGTTGTTTGAAGTCCAGTAAAGGTTCAAAGCGATCTAGCAGGTCTTTGCCAATTAGAAGTGGGTAAGTGTTCATTTTTGGGATGTGCACTGGGTGGATCAGACTCATAGAACCAATTGTCAGGTGAATGGGAACTACCTGTTCGAGCTGGATGTCATTCTGGCTGTACGATTGCAGATTCAGCTCACACGTTTGAGATGTCAGAGTTCAATCTTGTCTCTTAGCTTTAACACTGAGTCTTTCAAAGAGTTGAGCTGAAATTAAAGTAAGGTCTGAGCCAGTGTCTAGCAGGGCTTCAAGGCTCACCTCATTTTCCAAAGTGATGGCTAGTTAGAGTTTCCGGGCCACCTTCTTTTCGACCAGGTTCCCTAGGAGTCTTGGCGTCGGGGCTGGTGTGGTGACCGATGGGCGGTTAGGGCCGGTCTTGTGTGGTTCACTGTGGAGGCTGATAGCCAGGACAGAATTTCCTGGTCCTTGGGGATTTTGGTCCCAGTTGTAGGAAATTGTGCTGTTTTGCTCAGGCTGTGCAGCTGTCAGCTGTGGTGGCTGGGTGATGCTGTCACTTTGTGACGTGACAGTTAGCTCTGTGGTCTGTGGCTGACGAGCAGTGTTCTGGGTGCTTGGTCTTACGCTTAGGCATAGGATGTCTGGCTCGTCCCTGTTGTCTTCCTTGTGAGATTTTCTGTGCAGAATCTCTTTCAGCACCTTCAGGATCTCTGCCCTCTCTGACGTGGCTGCACTGTTTTGATCTCATGTGGGCTCAGACTTGGGCTTACCAGTGACACGTTGAGAGGGGTTCCGATGCCGGCTTTCTGGGCTTGATGCTCCGGACGATGGGGATCGGCTATTTCTGGGTCACCGGCTGGCTTCCCAGGTGGCTCCACCCCTTGGGTTGTTGGATGGGTGTTGCCAGTCCCAGAATCTTTCAGAGTGCCCACTCTGGTGCTTCGGACGAGCACCATTGCGGTTGTGCTGCCCTCTGGTGGCCTGGAACTGTCTTGACTCTCTGAATCAGCTCTGAATAGTGTTCGGAGACAGGGGAGATTGTATGGTTTTTCACAGTCTTTTCGGACACAGTCTTTTGCTTGACATAAGCATTGTGGGCCAAGTCTCATAGCTGTTGGGTAGACAGGGTCCGTGGACAGGCCAGGATGCCCATGTGTTATAACTCACTGTGGGATGCAGATTTCGGAGAAACAGAGTTCTGAAGTTGAAATCCTCTTCCATACTTGGCTCGTTCCGTGCTCCGAAGTAGGCTTGTCGGAATCGGACGTAGTAGGTCTGTGGGGTTTCAAGTCTTGTCTGATTGAGGTCCATGGTGATGATGAGCCCTTGGTCTGATTCTGGATCAGAGAATTCTCAGATCAAAGCTTGTCGCAGCTGCTGGTAGTCAGTTCTGACAGTCTCTGGTTGACGGTCTAGGAAGCTGCGCACGTCACGGCTAGACGTAATTCTTAGCAGGTGAAATCTGTACCCAAGTAGTTACATTGGCGACAGTCTGTAAATTCAAGTCATTGTCTTGCAGGTAGGCATGCACGTTGTGGCCTCCTGCAGGGTTCGGAGTGAACGTAGGGATGCTTCTGGCCAGCTTGTCGAGTTCTTTGGGGGCCATGTCGAGGTTAGCGGCAGGGGTTCTCTGGAAGCTGGCTGGTGTCATCTTGAGCAATGGGCTTTCAACCCCCCTTTCAGCTCTGAGTTCGTGGCTGAAAGGTACGGACCTGCTGGTTAGGGGAAACTTTGTGGTGTGCGTTTCCCCTTCCCGGTCATTCTGCAGTCTATAAGAGTGTTTCAACTCTTTGTGAACACTGTCAAATTCATCTTTGAGATCATGTCTCTGCTGAGTAAGCTCGTGGATTTCAGCTCGGGCTGCATGCAAGTGTTTTTTGCAGGCCTTGGCTTTAGCGTCTCTTTCTTTTAGTTCAGTCTCTGCTCTTGCAAGGAGAGCTTCACCTTGTCGGAGTTTCTCGTTGAGTTCCTCTCTGGCGTTTCTCTCCGCTTGCTTTCTTTGGTCTGTGTCAAGACGAAGATCACACAGGGCCTTTTGAAGTCTTTCCGCTTCTTTCTGTAGCGCTGGGTCTGTTGCATCCTCTGTCCCGCGCTGCTCGTGGGTCTCGCGGAGTAGTTGATCTAGACGGCTCTGCTCGTGGGCCTGGTTCCTCCGGGCCTCCTCCGCTTGAAGCTTTAGTGTTGCGGCTTCCTGCTCCAGGTTGATGCTGCTCCTTTCGCTGAGCCGTGCCTGGGCGACGAGGGTGTGAGCGAGGTTTCCAACAATTTTGGCCCAGTCTTTGTAGCTGTAGCTCTGGGTCGGATAGTGCACCATCAGCTTGTCCAAGTCGGCGTCCTTGGGCAGGAAGGAGGTCGTCATGGCTCTCGACCATGTCTGGAGGTTGTCCCAGTGGGCTGCGGGACTGTAGGACCCGAACATACTGGCTCACTGTGGGCGAGAGGAACACAACACACACAAACAAAGAGACCAATGCAAGTTCGTTCTAAGGTTAACAAGCTATACTCATATAGCTATAATTTTGGGGCTAACTGATGTAAACAGTTAGCAGAGCCAATTAACTTGGGTCGACGAAGGACCCGAACTATAGATTTGACAGGCAGTAGCCTAGCGGGTCACGTGATGACACCGGCTACTTGGGTTGTCGCTCTATTATTTCGTTTCCTTGGTGGCTCTCAGAGGTTCTGTCTCTAGGCGAAATGAAAGGAACAGATCACAACAGAACAGAAAAATAACAAGATGGAAAATATTGAAGTAGAATGAAACAAATAAATAAGTAAATAAATGAATATGTCTGTAATGAAATGGACAAATACTAACACAGAAAGTGGATAAGGAGATAAGGAGGCCTAAACCTGCTATCCAGGGTTTAAGATAGGGCCAACAGGTGAGTAGGGGCTATCGGGGTAGAAACCCTAGGATGATGGTGTGGCTTGGAGAAGAGATGGGCCAAACACTTAAAATACCGGGAGATATCTAGTATTCTGTGGCTTATAGTAAGTGGAATGGGTTTTACTAAATATTACTTTACCTGCGGTGAATTGAGGCCTCTCTGGTGGGAACCCGTGGCTCAATCAACTCCTCCGACGGTTCCCAACACTTGACCGCAGTGTTCTCGGGCAACTTCGTTGTCTCCCTGTACCTTGCTGCGCCCTCTCAAACAACCTGACTTTAAACACAACCGGCACCCCGAGGTGTAAACTGCCAGACGGCACGGCAAAGTGGATTTTCCCCAGAACCCTCAAAAAGAGTGGCCCCTCTTTGGCCCTTGGTTTAGGTAATTATTCCAAATTTGCCTTGTGTGTCGGCTGACGTGGTTGACGTTACCTTTTGGAGTGCCAAATTGCTGATGTCACAGTTGCGTGCCACAGCGATGGTACGGGATTCGGAAGTGTCCGAAACTCACGCATGGCCAGCGTCAGTACCGCCATTTGGGTAACTTCGCCTGCGAGATACCAATCAGAGAATGCCGCAACTCACCACAGTGCTCTAGTGAATGCCACTAATAAATAAACAAAGGTTAAACAAGTGAAACTTAAAGTGGATTAAGGCTTCCTTATTTAAACCAAATAGATTTATTTTTTTATGTAGCAATAAGAGTCAATGGTTTTACTAAATAATAATAAACAAAGGGGGATTATGATAATGATGGTATTTTATCAAAATAACCTAACCCCAAAAGAGAAAATAGAAAAGAAAGAAAACCAGATGAAACACAGGAGGAGACAGGCTGTAGTAGCGTGTTGGTGCCACCAGGGTGCGTACTTCCTCAGTGGTGGTGTACCTGACTGCACAGACAAACTTAATTCAAAGAAGTTTACATTTACATTTCGTCATTTAACATTTTCGTCATTTAATTTTTGTCCAAAGCGACTTATATTTGAGGATTAAACCAGCGAGTCATCGTGGAGAGGCAAAAACAATGCAAGAAGTGCTCAGAATACAAAGTTCAAACATTGCTCAGAGTAGCATAAACCAGACAAGCGAAGATTTCAAGGTAAAGGTTTTTTTTTTTTTTTTTCTATGTTAAGTGCTCACAGAAGAGATGAGTTTTCAGTTGTCTTTTGAATGCTGTCAGGGATTCTGCATTCCGGACGAGGGTGGGTAGGTCATTCCACCAGCATGGAACCGTGAATGAGAATGTTCTGGACAGTGATTTTGTGCCTCGCTGTGATGGTACCACGAGCCGTCGCTCATTGATCGATCGTAGGCTTCTGGTAGGGATGTAGACCCGTAGGAGCGAGTGAAAGTAGGAGGGAGCTGAGCCAGTGGTCAATCTGTAAGCAAGTGTCAGCGCCTTGAACTTGATTCGAGCAGCGAGTGGTAGCCAATGCAGGGAGATGAACAGCGGAGTGACGTGGGCCCTTTTGGGCTCGTTGAAGACAAGATGAGCAGCAGCTTTCTGGATCATTTGTAAGGGTTTAGTTGCACATGATGGAAGACCAGCTAGAAGAGCATTGCAGTAATCAAGCCTAGAAATAACCAGGGCCTGGACGAGAAGTTGTGTTGCATGCTCAGTTAGGAAAGGCCTGATCTTCCTGATGTTGTGCATTGCAAACTTGCATGATCGAGCTGTCTTTGAAATGTTGTCTGTGAAGGTTAGCTGGTCATCAAAGATTACTCCAAGATTTCTGACCGACCTTGATGGGGTGATTGAGGAAGAATCTAGCTGGATAGTGAAGTCTTGCTGTAGAGACGGATTGGCAGGGAGAACGAGAAGCTCAGTCTTAGCCAGATTAAGCTGCAGGTGATGTTCCTTCATCCATGCCGAGATATCCGCCAGACAGCTAGAGATACGAGCAGCTACTGTGGGATTGTCTGGTTGAAATGAGAGGTAGAGCTGGGTGTCATCAGCATAGCAATGGTAAGAGAAACCATGTGCCTGTATGATGGGTCCCAGTCATGTGGTGTAAATGGAGAAGAGGAGGGGTCCAAGGACTGAACCCTGGGGAACCCCTGTGGTCAGTCGATGTGCTTTGGATAACTCGCCTCTCCATGTGACCCTGAATGACCTACCTGTGAGATAGGACTCAAACCAGTGGAGGGAAGTTCCAGTGATGCCCAGTGATGAGAGGGTGGACAGAAGGATCTGATGATTCACAGTGTCGAAGTCAGCAGACAGGTCTAGGAGAATGAGAACTGATGATTTGGAAGCAGCTTTAGCGATCCGCAGGGCTTCTGTGACTGAAAGTAATGCGGTCTCGGTCGAATGCCCTTTTTTTGAAGCCAGATTGGTTGACATCCAGCTGGTTGTTCAGAGACAGGAAAGATGATACTTGGTTGAAAGCAACTCGTTCAAGTGTTTTTGCAATGAATGGTAGGAGAGAGACAGGTCTGTAATTCTCTAGAAATGATGTGTTTAATGTTGCTTTTTTTAGCAGTGGGGTTACCCGAGCCTGCTTAAATGCTGTAGGAAAAATGCCAGTATGGAGGGATGAGTTGATGATGTGTGTGAGTGCTGGTAGAAGTGTGGGAGAGATGGTTTGTAGAAGGTGTGAGGGGATGAAGTCTAGAGGGCAGGTGGTAGGATGCCTGGAGAGGAGAAGTTTAGATACTTCATCCTCGGTTAGTGGAGAGAAGGAGGAGAGAAGGTTATTGGCTGTGGGAGAGGTTGGATTAGGTTCCTCTGTGTGTGGACCAGAGAACTGACTGCTAATGGTTGTTGTTTTGTTAGTGAAGAAGTTAGCAAAATCATCAGCAGTTAACGAGGAGGTGGGTTGTGGTGGAGGTGGACAGAGGAGAGAGTTGAATGTCTTGAAGAGTGTTCGTGTGTTAGAGGCGGTGTTGATCTTGTTGTGGGAATATGAAGATTTTGCGGCGTGAACATCAGCAGAAAAGGAAGAGAGCAGAGATTGATACATACTCAGGTCAGATGTATCTTTTGATGTGCGCCATTTCCTCTCCATTGCCCTGAGTTTGGTGCGATGTTCACGAAGAACCTCAGATAACCAGGGGTTAGAGGGAGTAGCGCGTGCTGGCCTGGAGGAGAGAGGGCAGATAGTGTCTAAAGAAGAAGTTAAAGTGGAGCGTAAAAAGTATCCGTTGCGGTATTCACATCTAGAGATGAGAATTGTGAGGGTGAGGGAAGAGAAGATGACACAGCAGAGGAAAGACGGGAGGGAGAAAGTGAGCGCAGGTTTCGACTTGTGAGTACCTGTGGTGATGAGCCGTTTGAGATTGAATGAGGCTAGGAGAGAGATGAAATCTGTAGCATACGGCTTCTCTAGATGAAAGTTGAAATCGCCAAAGACTACAAGTGGAGTGCCGTCCTCAGGGAAAGAGGACAGCAGCACATCTAGCTCCTCAACAAAGCTTCCCAGTTGACCTAGGGGGCGATAGATGACTACAATCTGGATCTTAAAGGGAGTTGTAAGTGTAATAGCATGATATTCAAATGAGTTGTTATTGCATAGAGAAGGGAGAGTTGAGTATTTCCAATTGTTAGAATTGAGAATACCAGTCCACCCACCCCTACCAGACTGGCGAGGGGTGTGAGAGAAAGAGAAGTTGATAGAGAGAGCAGCAGGGGTTGCTGAGTCTTCTGGACGGATCCAGGTCTCAGTTAAGCCCAAAATATTGAGAGTTGAAAGAGATGCAAAGGCCGGAATGAAGTCAGCTTTATTGACTGCTGACTGACAAGTGGCCTCCTTCAATTGGTCAGAGGTCTTACATAGGATTGGCTGCTCAATGCTTTGTCCCTCCTCTAAACCCCCACACTATTGGTCCAGTTTATGGCCTCATTTCGGTTTATTATTACTCATTATTAATATTTATTATCATTGGTGTTCATGGTTATAATGTCAAGACAATCAGATAGACAAAGTTGAGTTTGTTATTTTTATTATTTGTAAATGACACTGGGCACATGACATATATATACACACATTCAAAATTCTATAAATAAAAATACATTAGCACAGAATACACTTTACTATTAGTCATACAATATATAACCCCATATAATATATAAGGTCTGTGTATAATATATAGAAAACAATATAATATACAAATACTTTAGAATATATAAATAGTACAATATATAAATAATACAATTTATAAATAGATAACAATATTGTCACACTACTGCAAGGATGAAGACACAGAGAATGGCGTTAACAGGTTTTATTTTAGACATTGTATGCAACTCCTGAATACAGGAATGAGCTTCGAGATCCACACAGGGAACACAGGGAGAAGACTTGAACTTGAGTCCGTCTTGTAGATACTGGAAATAGCTGACCACTGGAATCCTGATAGAGATCCGCGAATTCCACTGTAGAACACAGAGAGGCGGTTTGGAGAATCCCGGGGAACCACCGAACACAGAGGCTGCTTGGAATATACACACACACTGGGAGGTTAGTGTAGAAGGACAATACTTGCGTAGATATATTGAGGATACTGGAACCAGACCGAATGGTTTAGGAACCGGAGAGTCACTGGCATCAAAAGACGAGACCTGACAATGAGCTGTAGACTGACTGGGGTTTATATGCAGAGCTGGCGTGGTGAGTGAAGTGATGAGGGTGCAGGTGAGGTGAATCAGAATTCCAGTGATTGCGATCGGGACCAGGTGTGTTGGGTTGAAGCTGGCTGGGGTGTGTCGTTGGGTGAATCCGTGACGGTACCCCCCCCCCCCCTCCACGACCAGCTCCTGAGGGCCGTAGACCCCGACGACGAGGGCGACCTCGTGGACGGGGGCCTGGACGATCCGGGTGGTCACGGTGGAAGTCCTGGAGGAGCATGGGGTCCAAGATGTCGTCCCGATGGACCCAACAGTGTTCCTAAGGTCCAAACCCCTCCCAGTCCACGAGGTACTGCAGCTGGCCCCCCCCCGTCGTCGAGAATCCAAGATGGTGCGGACCTGGTATACGGCTTCGTCTGTGGGGTCCACTGGAGGAGGAGGGGGTACTTCGCCAGCTTCAGCATCTGTGGAAGGGGAAGAGAGAGGTGCAGTGTAGGGTTTTAATAAGGAAACATGGAAGGTGGGTGCAATCTGGTAGTGATGGGGTAGTGCAAGTCGATATGTGACGTCATTGACCTGCCTCAGCACCGCGAATGGACCTATGAACCTGGGACTCAGTTTACGGGAGGGCAGTCGGAGGCGGATATCCCTGGTGGAGAGCCACACCAGCTGACCAGGAGTGTAGTGGGGTGTGGGTCCTCGACGTACATCGGCCTGTTGTTGGAACCTCCGTACTGCCCCTTGTAGGTGGACGTGGGCTGAGTCCCAGACCCTCTTACTCTCGGTGAACCAGTGCTGGACCGCTGGAACGTCCGATGGTTCGCCTGTCCATGGGAACAGAGGTGGTTGGTATCCCAGAACGCATTGGAACGGCATCAAGCCTGTAGATGTTTGGCGTAGAGAGTTCTGGGCATACTCTGCCCATGGGAGGTACTGGTCCCAGCGGTCCTGTGCGTCATGGCAGTAGGTTCTCAGGTATCTCCCGATCTCCTGGATCTTACGCTCCGCTTGGCCGTTGGATTGAGGGTGGTACCCCGACGTCAGGCTGACCGATACTCCTAGAAGCTTAAAGAACGATTTCCAGACTCTTGATATGAACTGTGGTCACCGATCCGATACTATGTCCTCTGGGATTCCGAAGTGGCGGAAAATCTCGGTGAATAACATCTCTGCTGTCTTGAAGGCTGTGGGGAGTCCGGAGAGGGATATCAATTTACAGGACTTGGAAAATCTGTCAACGACCACTAGAATGCAGGTCTTGGAGTTGGACGATGGTAGATCGGTAACAAAATCCACGGCGAGATGGGACCAGGGTCTGTTCGGAATTGGTAGGGGCATGAGCTTCCCTTCTGGGAGACGTCGAGGTACCATGGCCATAGCACAAGCGGTGCACCCCTGCATGTATCGGGAGATATCCTGGGCCATGCCGGGCCACCAGTAGTGCTGTTGGAGAAGTGAGAGGGTTTGTTGGCTGCCTGGGTGTCCAGAGCCCGGAGAGGTGTGTACAGAGTCCATGAGGTGAAGGCGGAAGTTGGTAGGTACGAAAACCTTCCCCTCAGGACCCCCCGGCGGAGCAGGTTCGGTAAGGGTGGCATCGGCAATGAGTTCGTCGATGTTCCACTGGATGGGACTGACAAACATGGCTGGAGGGAGTATGGTTTCGTTGATTTCTGTGGAGGTTTCGGATTGATATAGGCGTGATAGAGCGTCTGCTTTGAGATTCTTGGAACCCGGGCGGTAGGTAACTGTGAAATTAAAGCGTGTGAAAAAGAGAGCCCACCGAGCCTGGCGAGGATTTAATCTTCTGGCCTCCTGGAGATACTCAAGGTTGCGGTGGTCTGTAATTACTTGAAATGGGTGGTTGGCTCCCTCCAACCAGTGTCTCCACTCCTCTAAAGCTAATTTAATAGCCAAGAGTTCTCGATTACTGACATCATAATTCTGCTCTGCCGGGGACATCTTGCGTGAAAAGAAGGCGCATGGATGGAGTCGTGGAGGGGTCCCCTGCCGCTGTGAAAGAACAGCTCCAACTCCGTTGGTGGACGCATCCACTTCCACTATGAACGGGAGATCAGGGTTGGGATGACACAGCGTAGGAGCAGAACAGAAGGCTTTCTTCAAACCCTCAAAGGCCTCGGAAGCTTCAGCAGACCAGGTTAACCGTGTGGTACCCTTCTTCAGCATGGAAGTTACTGGAGCGCAGATCTTACTATAATCGCGGATGAACCGACGATAGAAATTGGCAAAGCCAAGAAAACGTTGCAGCTCCTTCAGGGACTGGGGTTTAGGCCAGTTGATCACCGCTTCTACCTTATTTAGATCCATAGAAATGCCGTCTGGCTGAATCACGTACCCCAGGAAGTGCATGGATTCTTGATGGAACTCGCATTTTTCTAACTTCAGGTACAGTTGGTACTCACAGAGGCGTTTAAGGACTTGCTTCACCTGTAGTACATGTTCATCGAGGTTGGAGGAGTAGATTAGGATGTCATCAATGTAGATGACCACAAACCGATGGAGCATGTCTCGGAATATCTCGTTCATGAAGCCCTGGAAGACTGCTGGACTATTCGACAGCCCGAACGGCATAACCCGACATTCATAGTGCCCAGCAGGAGTGATAAAGGCAGTCTTCCACTCATCGCCTTCACGTACACGAACCAGGTTGTAAGCACTTCTCAAATCGAGTTTGGTGAAGACCCGAGCTGAACGTAGCTGTTCCAGAGCCGAAGGTACCAAGGGCAGTGGAAATCTGTACTTGATGGTAGAAGCATTAAGGATGCGGTAATCAATGCATGGGCACAGTCCTCCGTCCTTTTTCCCGACGAAGAAGAAGCTCGAGGCGGCAGGGGACGTAGAAGGTCGAATGTATCCTTGGCGTAAGGCTTCCTCCACATACTCCTCCATGGCCTTCTGCTCCGGGATGGACAACGGGTAGATCTTCCCATGCGGTAGAGTGGCCCCAGGCAGCAGGTCAATAGCACAGCCCCATGGCCGGTGAGGTGGTAGAGTGGTGGCGAGTTGTTTACTAAACACGTCCTGGAAGACCCGGTATTCCGGAGGGATCTGATGGGAAGACTCTGTGACTGGACTTTCGACGGAGGTTGAACCCAGGACTGCGGAGACAGCGGATATGGCGGATGAGGATTGTTTCTTGACAGGACGTAGACAATGCTTTTTACAGTGATCACTCCAACGAATTACTTCTCCAGAAGTCCAGAAGATGTCAGGCGAGTGTTGAGTAAGCCACGGGCGTCCCAGGACCATATCTGCAGTGGAGCCCTCCAGTACCAGTAAAGAGCATCTTTCTTGGTGAAGACAACCGATGGACAGGTGTAATTCGGGACTGCAGTGCTGAATACTTCTTTTACAAAGGGGTTTTCCAAGGATGGAGTGTATATTCAGTGGTTGATTTAATCGTCGACGGGGGGTTTGCAAACGGTCGAGTAGAGAAGCTGAAATTAAGTTCCCCGCCGCGCCGGAGTCAATCAGAGCTTTCGCTGGAATAGAGTGTTTCAGATATGTTATTAAGACTGGAGTTTGTTTTAGGTTTAACATTGGAAATGGTAGATCTACAGTACTCACCGCCGAACGGCTGGGACGGACAGGACATTCGACACGATAATGTCCAGAAGCACCACAGTAGAGACATAGATTATTAGTTTGACGCTGGTTACGTTCAGATGTAGTTAAACGTCCTGTATCAACTTCCATTGGCTCAGGTACTGGAGGGCTTAAGGACGAGGAGATGCGAGTACGAGCAGGGAGATTAGACAAACATGCAGTGCGACGTTGGTCTATGAGGATCGAGCGTTGGATGAGTTTTTCAATCCCAATGGTGTCATCATAGATGGCCAATTGTAGCCCGACATCTGGGTTGAGTCCTTGACGATAAGCGCATATTCAAAGCGATTTCGTTCCATCCGCTGCTTGCCGCGATCGTCCGAAACTTCAAAGCGTATTCTGAAACAGAGGAGGTGCCTTGTCGTAGGCGAAACAGCTGATCATGAACGGAGATGGCACTAGAAGTTTGAGCGAATACAGTGTGAAGATGTTCAAAGAATTCATTTAAAGTCTGTAATGCGGGTGCATTGGATTCCTGGAGAGCTTGAGCCCAGTTTAATGCGCGACCCGAGAGCAGAGAAATTATAAAAGCAATTTTGGCTCTTTCAGAAATAAACTGAGCAGCGTTTACCTCCAAGTAGAGTTTGCATTGAAGAAGAAATCCGTTGCAATCCTCCCCGCCTGCATATGAAGCTGGTTTGGCCATGGGACTTATTGAGGCAGGTCGGTAGTTCTGAAGAGCGTGACGGAATTCAATGAGGGTTTCTTGAAGTAATTGTTGCGGAGCGACGGCTGCATTAGCAGAGGCATCCATCAGCAGCTGGGGTGCGGCGGCACCCCGAGGGGCTTCGGTGGATGCAGCGTGGATCTCAGAAGCAGAGGAAGCTTGCATGGTGTGTGGTCAGGTCTTCTGTCACACTACTGCAAGGATGAAGACACAGAGAATGGCGTTAACAGGTTTTATTTTAGACACTGTATGCAACTCCTGAATACAGGAATGAGCTTCGAGATCCACACAGGGAACACAGGGAGAAGACTTGAACTTGAGTCCGTCTTGTAGATACTGGAAATAGCTGACCACTGGAATCCTGATAGAGATCCGCGAATTCCACTGTAGAACACAGAGCGGCTGTTTGGAGAATCCCGGGGAACCACCGCACACAGAGCTGCTTGGAATATACACACACACACTGGGAGGTTAGTGTAGAAGGACAATACTTGCGTAGATATATTGAGGATACTGGAACCAGACCGAAGGGTTTAGGAACCGGTGAGTCACTGGCATCAAAAGACGAGACCTGACAATGAGCTGTAGACTGACTGGGGTTTATATGCAGAATTCCGGTGATTGCGATCGGGACCAGGTGTGTTGGGTTGAAGCTGGCTGGGGTGTGTCGTTGGGTGAATCCGTGACAAATATGGAATTGTATAGAATATATAAATGCAGTATATATATATAGAAAACTATATAGAATTATATATAATACAATCTATAAATAATACTTTATAATATAAATAATACTATATATATATATATATATATAAACAGAATATTCAAATTATACTATAGAATAATATTTAGATGCGTAATACTAAAATAATTCACAGGCCAGCTTCTGTGGTCTCCACCGCGACTCGATCTGCACCAACTCGAGCATGATGAGTTCCCAAGTACTTCTGGTCTGCTTCCAGTCTTTTTTGTAGCACCCCACACAGCGCAGACAAAACTGTACTGCGGGTTGGAGGCCGAACAACCCACACTGACTTTCCATCCAAGATAGCATCCTCCTCTTCAGACATGTGGTCAACTGTTGTAGTCTTCCAGATAGCTGCCTCTTCCTCTTGTCTGGAGAACGCCAGTCCTGCTGCTCAGCAGCTGCAAAATAGGAGGGAAAAAAGTAATTAAACCACTGAAAATATCAAATTGGTTGGGATGGGAGCCTCTCCCAGGCTGAGTCTTTTACTGAGATTAAAATGTATTTACACTTACTCTTCTTTTTCTTTGTCTCATGCGCACAATGATCCTGCTGTCCTCCATCTTGTCTTTGTTCTCATCTTGGGCCATCCTGTAACCCCTTCTAACAGTTTCAAAATACGTCTTGCAGGATGCTAGAGAGAGGAAGATAGAGAGGGAGGAGAATGTGTTTATTTATAACTAACTAATCTATACAGATAAATAGTTGTAGCCTTGGGACATTCTCTTGTGACTTACCTTTAAAAACAGCAGGATCTACGTCCAGTTCAGCCATGGAGACGCTATTATAAAGATAGGTTGTGACCTCGAGGTTGTGGGGGGAGGATAGACTGTGGAGCAGTAATTAAAGAAGGTTGATTTAAAATATAATTTAGAAGAAAGGACTGTTATGAAACAATAGTTTTAAAGATATACCTTGTCTGTGGGTCATATTTGTGTATGTTATTTTCCCCATTGTGCAATCTCCGTACAGCTTTCTGTAAACATCCAACATAGTATGAGGGCTCAATTCAAATACATTAATAAATAAAGCACACAAAGTTAAGCGGACACCGTCAAATGTTTGTGACGGTCAGAAAATAAGAATTATTCAGAATTATTCCCAGCTCTCTTTAATTTCTTTGAAGCAGGCTCCTCTTTTGCCTCTTTGAGCTCATTGATGTCAGCCTCCATCTTATCCAACCTCTTGTCCATCGTCTCCAGCTTTTCAAATATCCTCTTCCAACTTGCATTTACCATATACGCCAGTCTGTTTTCGTTCGGACTCTGAGTTTGAAAAGCCACATTGTCCCGACGTAAAGGAGTAACATCTCTACTCTGCTCTCCGTAAAACTCCAGCGATCTTTTGCAAGCCATCTTGAAGAGCAGAGGACACCTAGATACAAACTTCTTTTCAGGGTCTACAGTCTTTGTTGTAGATTGACTCAATGTAAAGCACTTATCAGCCCACCTTTACTGAATACTAATGAGGGGGGCAGGGGAATAGGGGCAATCTTGAGCTGCCAGTCCCAAAACAAATTAGCATTTACAAAGCAAGCCATCAACTAACAGCATGTGGTCAGACAAGTTCCTGTTTTCGGGCCTTTGCGGGCATTTACAGGTACGCGTAACAAAGTTCCAAAGATCCCTGCCAAAAAGCACATTTAGCGGGCGTATTCATTGTCTGAATTCTCCCGTATACACCCCTTTTGACGCAGTGTTGATTAAGGGAAATAGAGTGCAAGTAGGAAAGGAAGGGAGAAGATGATACTTAAGTGCTTAGCTGGTGTCGTTGCTCGGTGGAGTCGCACAGGTAGAGTCGATGGTCTTTACCCGAGTCGGTCTTCACAAGAGAAGGCTGATACGCTCTCGCGGAATATAATGCGCTCAAATTACTGAGTGAGGACAGCTGTCTCGGACCAGCAATTAACACAGCATCCTCGAATAATCCGAAAATGTCAGAGATCGAAACTAGCTGTTGGCCAGTGACTCACTTAAGTGCTATGCAATTTAAACTGCAATAATATCCATACACGGCTCTTATAAAAAGTAGCAATGCGTCTAATTAAAATACAGATTTGTGAGAAGGTAAAAAATTAAAATAACCACATAATCGAAAATGGCACTAGCTTGACTTAAATACTAAGCTGAAACAACAGGAGAACTGGATATTAAGAAAAAAACGACTTGCGCGCTCTTGTCGACTCCACAGACTTGACCGCTGTCCTGTCGCTGTCCAGGATAATCTTAAAGGGGATAGTTTAAATCAAATTTAAATAA
Organism: Siphateles boraxobius; assembly: GCF_051911475.1. NCBI lineage: Eukaryota > Metazoa > Chordata > Actinopteri > Cypriniformes > Leuciscidae > Siphateles > Siphateles boraxobius. The sequence goes on from NW_027508734.1 coordinate 49,672,032, forward strand.
GCATGCAAGAAGAATTAAGGAAAATCAGAATAATATCCGATAACTACCAATGATAACAGTAAGGTATCATTAATAATTATGAAATAATAAAAAGAGAAAAGTAGAAATAAGCCAAGCAGGATGAAACACAGGAGGAGGCAAACCGTAGTAGTGGGTTTTCACCACAAGGGGGCACACTTCCTTCTAAGTGGATATCAGTGGCTGAACTGAACCTTTAAGTTGAAGTTTTAATTAAAATCTTCTTTGACCAAACTTAAAGTAAATGTACCAGTCAAAAGCACGAAAATTGTCTAACACGAAATAATATTCGCATGAGCAAAGCTGTAAATGTAAATAATTATTGAGAATTTAGACAGGCTAATTCATTAGTCACATGGAATTTAACAGTAAGAGAGCATTATCTGATAACGGCCACGAGATGGCGCTATAGCGCACATGCAGGCTAAAATCAAAAGGCAAGGCGTAATTTGAGATTTCTAACGGAAGGACTTAAGGGACACCCTCTGGTGTTTAGCAAGCGGAATTACAACCAACTTTAATGTGATTCAAAACTAAGAGCGTTTCTACGCGTCGATTTTCTGCAAAAATCACAAGTAATTGATTGAGACCTCGGCAGGTCTTGCGGTGCTATTATCCTACACAAAAAACGGTGGCAGGGTTTCTTTGCTACCCTACGCGTAGATGTGGACAACAGGAATTATGCGTCTGTCGTTTCGACTCCCATTACACATTATCAATATAGCACTTATGATTCCAATGTGTTAGGTTTTCGATTGATTAGCTACGTCAATGTTAACCAGGAGTTATCGTTAATCTAACGATTATAATATCAGGCCTTTTAACCGTAGATAGAGAACATCGTCCATCCAGTTGTATTCACGCTCTGAGAAGATTTCTTCGTTCTAACAGGCGGATTTGATAATATTAAAAATGTAGTACTGCAAAAGAGATTTTCATCGTTTTTGCGGGAACAATTATAACATTATGGACTTTTGATCAATTAACAATTACTAAAATGTTACACATATTTAACTGTTAATCGTGCTGAACTGAGACTTTTGTGCCCTTAGTCAGCTCAGTCAGTGACTTCGCTTGCGCGACTTCTTACTCCTCGAACGGGCGTACAATATTAATAACAATATACACATAGATTGAAACTGAATTGCTCATAAACAAGTTTAAAATGTGCTAAGCATTTTCTCCACCAAACTGTAAGGAACCTGGGTCAGGCTTTGGGGATATGTATTCAAAAATTAGTAATTTTTCAATTAATAATTATTCATACGGGTTTGACCCAGATAATCATACATGTTAAATCTCCCAAAAAGGGATAATATGTTCCCTGCATCTGCATTCATATATGTACCTAGACAATTAACCACAAAGGATTACATTTGCATATGTAGACTATATTTTACAGACAGGTTATTATCAGCTCAATTGTATATCAATACTTAATCAAAACGGATTATAATTAAATATTTAAAATAACAATTATGTCTATCATAGATCGATCGTCAGGATAATCTTAAAGGGGATTCATTTATGATCGAATGTTTGTCCAGCAAACCTGATGATTCGATCTCATTAAACCTCACAAAACTATCCTACTTTATAGACTTTCTAGAGAATTATTCCTCTGGCATAACGATACCTCTTTAAGTAGGATATCAATAAAATTTTAAAGCACATAGCTTTGGATCGTAACATTAAAGGGACTTGTATATGAGGATAGAGACAGAGTCAATAAATGAATATAATGAATTTAATAAAGGAAAACTACGTATACGGTTACTAACGTTACAAGGAATAAAATGTATTAACAACAAAATACAACGACAATGAAAGAGAATGCATCAATAAATAGAGAGAGAGAATGAGAGAGAGAGAGAGAGAGAGAGAGAGAGAGAGAGAGAGAGAGAGAGAGAGAATCTGGATGGATCAGTTGCAAATTACAGACCTTAAAACCTTTGAGAGACAACACGGGGAAACACATCTTAATGCTCTGAACACTCGAAAAACGAAGATACTTGCACATGGTGCTCTTTGTTGCTGGAAACGGCTGTGTGGGTGAGCGGCCTCGTTTCGTGTGTGTGTGTGTGTGTGTGTGTCGTCGGAGCGTCACGTGGTCTGCAGATGGTCTGGAGTGTGTACTTTCAAACAAAGGTTTAAAGGTCTCGGACGTAAATACACCAAAGAAACGATTCAAGCTAAGTTCACTTACTCGTCTGAGGAAATGAACAAAATAGAAAGGAAAAAAAACTTAAACAAACAAAAGTAAAGATCCCCGGAGGGGGATCACGCGGAGCAGTTACATGGTGATGTGAAGAGAGAAGTAAGAGAGAGAGAGAGAGAGAGAGAGACTGATCTTGATCAGTCATTTAAAAGGGTGAAGATGTGTGTGTGAGCCAATCCGATGTTGTGCCTATGGAGGGAGATTTTATGACTCTTTGTGTTCAGACAGCACATTTGAATCTGTAATTTCATTGGGTGTTTAAGAGAAAGAATCTTCAAGATTCTTATAATACCCATGTGTCACAAAGTTAACAAAATGTAATGTAAATTAACTAATGGGGAACGAAAATTGGAATTTATAGAGACCAAATATGGTTCACATATTTGTATGCAAAGTCTAAAACATTAACCCATTAGAGTTTACAAGAAACCAAAGGCCAAAACAACATCCGAAGGAAAATCATGAGGACTGAAAATTAGATACATATTTATACATTTCTCAAGTGGTTTTATATTTATATATATATATAAGATTAACAGGGTTTATTTCTCCTCCTCAGGAGAATTAAGTGAGTGTCACATCTCTCAGGAATTCCCTTTTAGAGGTCGTAAAAATCCTTATCTATTGTAACAGGATTCTGTGAGTGTCCAAGTTCTGCCAGTGGTGTTAGCTTCGGGGGAAGTTAGACAGACCCTTGCTGGGAGAGTGAGTTTGCCGGACTATTCACTAGACAAAACCAACAATCTGTGTGTGTGTGATTGGTCCAGACGCTACAACTACTACACAGATCCCTCCATAGGACCTGGGCAATTGGACAAACATAACAACATCTCAAATATATCTAACTGATGTCTTTTAAAGGAGGAAATCGGTAAAGGTTTGTGTATGTTTGTGTATGTCCATTTGCGCATCTGGCATTCCTTTGAGGAGATAGCGTTTCGAAGCCTGACCCCCGGCTGTGTGTGTGTGTGTGTGTGTGTGTGTGTGTGTCTTGTACACAAGTTCCTTCTTGCTGGAAAGGGGGAAGGCTTGGTTTTAACTCAGTTCACTATGAAAGTGTCAATGAACGCCATTAGGAACAGACTCTGTGGTGCCCAACCTGGGTTATGGACCATAGTCAGAGAGGTTAGAAGCATTCTTACATGTATAAGTGCATGAGTCGTCCTGACATAGTCCAGATACCCTACAAGGTCAATATAAGCCTTCTCTTCAAATTATTTTTATTAGTGACAAATTTGGGGAGAGGATACATATCCAAAACTTTCTGAAATACAGTATGAAAATTAACTACACAATTACTAGAAATGTTCACCTTGGATATTATACAATTTGCAAGCAAAAATACAAGTGGAAAAATACATTTATTTTTCGAGATGTTTCCAACTGAGAACATTTTTTGTAGTATATATATATATATATATATATATATATATATATATATATATATATATATATATATTGTCCTTGTATTCTTTCTTGTGGCTTAGTGACACACCTGTGTGAAAGGCTCATTATACAGGCTCATTAAGCAGGCCTTTTGTCTTCTCAGGTGTGAATCGCCACTTTCGCATATTGCCTTTCCAAACAAAAAGTGTTTAAAAAAAATTAAATCAATGTATTGTTTTATGTGAATGATTAGGCAGGATGATTTTCAGATCATTTTGAAGCAAAAATTCTAAGCGAGAACATCCATTAGTCTAAAGTCATGCATAAACAATATGCTAAACCATGCATAAACAATATTCTCTCAAAAATACAAACATGCACATACATGTTGCTCACATATTATGGTAGCCCTGTTTGTGCTAAATAGAGTGTAATGACAACTTTGCCATTAATATGTTTATAAGCAACTGAAAAAAGCACACGTCAGAGCATGTCAGAACACCTCCAGGTCCCAGAAAACACCTTATGGCGCTTTTCCACTACACAGTACCAGCTCGACTCGACTCGCCTTTGTTTGGGTTTTCACTGTGTAAAAGTTGTACCTGTACCTCCTTTCGGGTACTTTTTTTTGAATCACCTCCGGCGAGGTTCTAAGCGGGCTGAGGCGATACTAAAATGTGATGTGAAAACACTGCAGACTGCTATTCGTCAAAGATCATCACTATTCACTGCGTCATCATTGCATGCGCCAGACGGAGCTAGATTTTTCAGCAGTGTTTCGTTTTGCTGCCCTCAGCCTCTCCTAAAACAACGTTTGTCTTCTTGCTGTGAGAAATAGCCACATCCCGAAGATCAAACACAGCATACACTCGATTTCCTCCATTGTCCTGTGTGTGTGTGTGGGTAGCGAGTGTGTGTCGCTTAGTTCCTGTGGCGTCGCTATAACACGTAAATGATGTTTTTTTATCATTTACGCCCGATTTATGGAAATCATTATGAACAGCAGCTACGCTAATTATTTTCCCTTTTTGCTTTTCTGCTGTTATCTCGGGACGCGAGTCCCGAGAAAAACGGCGTTCGTCAGCTCCAGTTTGTATCCAGCCTTTCACGGAGACTTCAGATACCCCAATCACAAAGCCTGTGAAGAGACGACTCAACACCGGCGATATGGACCCTCTATGGTGGACGGCACTGATCCTCAACAACTCGTCTCAACACCGGCGTGATTACTTGGACTTCCAAAAGATGGAAATGGATAAATATTCTAAATGATCCGATCCAATCTGACTTGTAATGCTGCCCGAATCATAAATCATGCACTGTTCCTTCGTTGACCAGAGGAGAACTGGCCCTCCGACAGAGACTGGTTTCTCCCAAGGTTTTTTTCTCCATTCTGTCACCTGATGGAGTTTTGGTTCCTTGCCACTGTTGCCTTGTCTTTTGGCTTGCTTAGTTGGGGACATTTAATATTCAATAATATTATTGATCTGCCTTACTTAAGGTGGACGTTGACGCAATTATCTTTTAGAAACAAACTCTGTTATATTATTTTCATGTTATCACTGTGAAGCTGCTTTGATACAATCTGTATTGTAAAAAGCGCTATATAAATAAAGGTGACTTGACTTGACTTGACTATTGTGGAGGTATTGGTGAAACGGAGCGAAAAGCGAGCCGAGCCGAGGCAAGGCGAGGCGAGGCGAGTCGAGTCGAGTTGAGCTGATACTGGTAATGCAAAAGCGTTTCTAGTCCCCAGTGTCACAGTGTCTGGTTTGTGTTCCCTGGGTTGTCACTAGAGGTCCTCGTTCTCATGGTGTCTTTCACGATTGACTTCAATTTCCAGCATTCTGTCGATCACTCATCAGTTCATTGCACTCAGCTGTTTCCCATCACCTTGTTAGTTTCAGTGTTTCAGTGTTAGTTTCAGACAAACACTGTTTCAGTGTTTGTCACGTAGTCCTTGTATATTGTCCCCACAGTTCCTTTGTTATTTCGAGCCTGTTTCTAGTGTTTGTCTTTTATGTTTTGGGATTGCCATTTGGGATTTTGACCTTTGCCTGGACTGGTTGTGAGTACGGATTACCCTTTAAATAAAACTGTTTTTGGATCTCTATTCCCGTGTGTGCGTGTCGTGACACCCAGAGGGTTAAAAGGTGTTATACCAGAGCAGCAAACAAGATCAAGAGTATGCCCCTTAGTATGAGTGGGCAGTGTGTTAACTTTTTGTATACCAAAGCAATCCAAACATGATAAAAATTCACTTGTAAATGCATTACTGACATTATCTACATGAATGTTAAAATCACCCAAAATGATAATATTTGGAGATATGGAACATAGATAAGTCAAGAGTTCAGATAGTTCAGTTTAAAATGCATTAATGCTCTTGGGAGGGCGGTAAATAGTTGTGAGGATGGTAGGAATCGCACCATTAATTTTTAAGGCAATTGATTCAAAAGAAGAATATGTAGACAAAGTTAACTGAGATACTTTCAACTTCTCTTTATAAAGTATTGCTAGCCCCCCTCCACGTCCAGTATCACGAGACTTACAAACCTAATTATATCCTGGGGGAACAGACTGATTTAGATGAATAAAGTAATCTGGTTTCTGCCATGTCTCAGTTAGACAGAGAAACTCAAACTCACGGTCAGACAGTAGATTGTACACTGGGGGTCCTTTAGTGGAAAGTGATTGTATATTAAGTAATCCAAAGGAACAATAGTTTTTACCAGAGTCGTTGCCAACCGATCTGGCCAAGTTGGTTAATACATTGTGATCGACAGTCCGTGTGAGCCTCCTAGGCAAGTGTGGTTTAGATGACCAAAAGGACCGTATTTGACATGAGCTATCGATGTTATAACTCCGCTGAGACCAGCGATGTATATATTTCCGACGTGGTATGTACACAATATCCAAGGGAAGATGTGGATTAAAAGGACACATACAGAGTTGAGTAAGTTCCACTGCCGAATACTGGAGCATTGTCCATACCACCGAATGGTTTACAGCAGAAAGGACAACCCAGATGTAGTTCATCCGTACTAGTGCTCAGTGATCTTCATAGTTGATCTCCACGCCAGTGGTACCACAAAGAACAGTCAGTAACCAGCAGGCAAACCTGCAACCGCAGAAAGCATCAACAGTCAATACGCAGGTTGAATCAACCAGCATACAAACCCGCCGAATCAGCGTGGATACACAGGTCAGAGTGACTCCTTAAAATAATTTAAAACAGTTCATAGATGCCTTCATGCATTCATAAGTGCAGGAGGGTGTAAAAGTACTAAAAGTTTTAAAATTCCCTCCCTGAGCAGCGGCAGCTAATAGCGCCAGTGTTCACCCGCAAATGAGCGAGTCTTTGATTCAAACCATTCATGAATGAGACATGTTAATGAATGGTTAATTGCATCTTTGAATCTTCTTTGGTTACGTATGTAACCCTCGTTCCCTGAGTAGGGAACGGAGACGTTACGTCGGATGACGACGAATGGGGTTTCGCTTAGAACACCTATCGACTTCGAGTATTACAAAACGAGCCAATGGCAAAGAAATGCCATGGGTCTGCGGAATTTGCATAGCGTATCTCTGCCTTACCTCGTGGGTATAAAAGGAGGACGCCGGCAACATGCAGATATGTTTCTTCGCTGAGGAGCCAAGACTGAGCTCAGGCGATCCCCGCGGTACAGCGTAAAGTGGCAGGAAGACGTAACGTCTCCGTTCCCTACTCAGGGAACGAGGGTTACATACGTAACCAAAGACGTTCCCTTTCGTTGTCACTCCGAGTTACGTCGGATGACGACGAATGGGGTTACCAGTCTAATCACGCCACCTTCTCAGCTGTCTTCCAGTGCCCTGCGTAAATCGAGATCCCTGACGTAGACTGGACGAAGGACTCCATTTATCACAGGAATACCAAGGTACACTGGGAAGCATATCCAAAGCTAGGGGAAGTATGCAATTAATGCCAACCCAGAGGGGGGGGGGGGGGTGGACTTAGAGAATACACCTAGGACCCGAAGGAAACATATGGAGAACATTGGGGTATCCAGCCGCAGGTGGAATATTTCAACCCCGGGGGTGGCAAGGTGGCTTGCCAAGGGAAAGACACATGCTCAGAGAGGCTTACAGTGGAAATACACATGTGGGGGTCGCTCAGAGGAGGGACCATGCACACGGGAGGCACCTAGCCGACGCGCAGGCAATAGACACTGGCGCCGACGTCAGGAGTGCTGGAGGAACTCAGGGCTTTCGGAGAAGCTCACCTGAGGAGAAATCGCACGTATCCAGTCCGTGGAGTGGAATGGCGAGCAAGCGCAGACACCTGAGCGGGTCCAGTACTAGCTGGTTGAAGCGAGTACATGAGAGGACACTGGCTCCACTCGGAGATTGTAGAATCTGGCGAATGTGTTAGATGTCGCCCAGCCTGCAGCTCTGCAGATGTCTGTTAGCGAGGCGACATGCGCCAGAGCCCAAGAGGGCCACACTCCAGGTGGAGTGGGCAGTCACACCAAGGGGGCAAGGTCGACCTTGCTGCTGGTAAGCCAAAGCAATGGCGTCCACGGAAGGGAGTGGTAGGAACCTTGGGCACATATCCAGGCCGGGGTCTCAGGAACACGTGAGAGTAAGCCGGCCCGAATTCCAGGCACGCTTCGTCAACAGAGAATGCATGCAGGTCCCCTACCCTCTTGATGGAGGCCAGTGCAACCAGGAGCGCTGTGTTCATAGACAGGAATTTAAGCTTGACTGATTGCAGGGGCTCAAATGGAGCACTCTTCAGGGCAGTTAGAACCACTGAGAGGTCCCAAGACGGAACGAGAGGAGGGCGAGGCCGATTTAGTCTCCTCGCTCCTCTCAGGAACCTGATGACCAGGTCGTGCTTCCCCACCGACTTACCTTCGATGAGGTCATGGTGTGCGGCAACAGCGGCAACATAGACCTTCAGGGTGGAGGGAGACAGCCTTCGCTCCAGCCCCTGTTGAAGGAAGGAAAGCACAACGCTGATCGAGCATCTCCGGGGGTCTTCTCGGTGAGAAGAGCATCAGCTGACGAAAAGGTTCCACTTCAACGCATAGACGCCCTAGCGGAAGTGATGGTAGGCACCACCGCTGGTGGTAGGGTACTCAAAACTGCCTCGTCCCATCGAGGAGCCACACGTGGAGGTTCCAGAGATCGGGACAAGGGTGCCATAGGGTGCCCCGTCCCTGAGAAAGAAGGTTCTTCCTCAGAGGGATCGGCCAGGGAGGTGCTGTCGTGAGGAGTACTAGTTCGGGGAACCAGGTCCGGTTGGGCCAGTAAGGGGCAACCAGGATGACCTGCTCCTCGTCCTCCCTGACCTTGCCCAAGGTCTGCGCAAGAAGGCTCACTGCCAGCGGCCAGCTGAGCGCCAGTGCATCCGTGCCGAGCGTGCCCTCGGTCAGGGAATAATACAGGTCGCAATGGGTCGAGTCGTGAGAGGTAAACAGATCTATCTGTGCGTCCCTGAACTGGTCCCAAATCAGCTGAACCGACTGGGGATGGAGTCGCCATTCTCCAGGGAGGGGCTGAAGCCGTGAGAGCTCGTCGGCTGCACAGTTCAGGACTCCGGGAATGAAATGGCTCTAAGCGACCTCAGATGCTTCTGACTCCATAAGAGGAGGAGGCGGGCGAATTGCGACATACGGCGCGAGCGTAGACCACCTTGACGGTTGATGTACGCTACTTTGGCGGTACTGTCTGATCGGACTAGTATGTGTTGACCCCTGAGCAACGCCCGGAAGCGGTGCAGGGCAAGGCGTACTGCCAGCAACTCGAGGCAATAGACATGCCATACTGCTCAACACTACATGCGAGAATCACTGAGCTTCAGGAGCACCTTGCTCAACACCTAAGTGTGAAGAAATTCACTGAACTTCAGGAGCATTTCTGCTCAACACCTGGGTGTGATAAATCTCACAGAATTTTTCAGGAGCATTTCTGCTCAACATGAGAGTGTGACAGCATGTCCATTGCGCATGGCGCCCCAGCCCGTGGAGGCACCTGTTGAGACAACAACATGCCGGGAAGCTCATTCCAGGGGCACTCGGACCCGTAGAAAACTGAGGTTCTACCATGGGGTGAGTACTGACGGCAGGTCGGAGTAACTGATACTCGGAGGGTGCCATGTTGCCATGCCCACCTCGGACTCGGTCGCGAAGCCAAAGCTGAAATGGTCTCAAATGAAGCAATCTGAGCAGCGTACCGCGGCTGCAGATGCCATATGCCCCAGGAGCCTCTGAAAAAACTTCAGTGGAACCGCACTCTTGCGCTTGATACTCAGGCAAGTCAGCAATGGCTGAGTGGAGAAGGCGACCAAGTCCATACCGAGAAAAGAGCTCCTCTGCACAGGGCAAAGTTAACTCCTTTCCCAGTTGACCCGAAGGCCCAGACGAGCTAGGTGCCGGAGCACTGGGTCCCTGTATTTGCAAACCTGGTCTCAGGAGTGAGCTTAAGACAGCCAGTCACCGAGATAGTTCAGGATGCGAACCCCGTGTTCCCATGGAGGAACAAGGGCTGCCTCAACAACCTTTGTGAAGGCGCGAGGAGACAGGGCTAGCCCGAATGGGAGAACAGCGTACTGAAATGCGCGTGCCCTGACAGCAAACTGTAGGTATGGTCTGAGTCGAAGGAGAACGGAGACATAAAAGTAGGCGTCCTTCAGGTCGATCGCTGCAAACCAGTCCTGTGGCCACACACATCCAGAAATGCGTTTGGCCAGGAGCATCTTGAACGGCAGCCTGTGAAGGGAGTGGTTCAGATGCGTAGGTCCAGGATTGGCCGTAACCCACCAGACTTCTCCGGGACAATGAGGTAGGGGCTGTAAACCTGGACCTCATTTCGGCTGGAGGAACAGTCTCAATCGCACCCATCGCCAGTAGTGTAGCAACCTCCGCTCTATGATAGGGGCATAGCCACCGACAAAGAGTGGAGCAAACTCCCCTGAAGCGGGGAGGAGACCGTGCGAACTGAATCGCAAGCCGAGCCGACGGTTCGCGCGACCCAGTGGAACAGAAGGGAAGCTCTAGGCAGGCTCCCAACTGTGCCAGCGGCGTCAAGAACCAGAGACGTCCCCCCGTTGGTGCAGCGAAGCGGAATGACCGGCCCAGATGTGGACGGCATAGCGGCCCGGTGTGGGGGCAAGGTCATAAACCGCACCCTGACAGAGGAGGCCAGGGAAGGACCAGCGTTCCACGGGGGCCTGCTTTGTCAGGGGTCTGGCGACAGAGGGGGAGAGGGGCGAAGCGATCCGTGGACGGCACGCCGTGTCAACCGCCTCTGGGACAGAGGGGGACGAGGAGAGCACGGCTTGTGGGCGGCGCTTTGTGTCGTCCGAGAACTCTATATGCTCAGAGACGAGTGAGTCAGTTCTTTCTGAATAAGGATTCTTCGCCAGCCCTCCACCCGGGAAAGGAGTGGCCCTGCTACCAACTCCTGGAAAGAACTGAGTCTCATCTCTGAGCAACCCATATCAAAAGTGCCGCTTAACCCGGCGTTTAGCGGGGGCGGGGCTGGAGAGGGCTGTGGCATCCCCCCTACGGTCTTCCAGAGTCAGGCCCGGGTGAACGGGCGGGGTTGGAACCGTAGGAGGGCGCCTTCGGCGGTGGGCAGACTGAGGGATCTGAGCGGACGGTGGGGCCTTCGGGCAGAATAACCTCAATCTGCTCATGGGCGGTTGAGAACTGTTGGGTAGAAGCACTCAACCGCACCGCCGAAGAGGCCGACCTGGGAGATGGGGGTGTCGAGCAGACGGGTCCGCCCGACATCTTGCACATCAGACCGGTCAGCCCCAGAATGGTGAACATCACCTGACTCCGAGAGCGTACGGCCACTTTCGTCGCTCGGAGAGCAAGGTCAGTGGCGGCGCGCAGCTCACTGAAGAGCCTCGGGTCAGTCCCGCCCTCCTGCATGTCCATGAGCATCTAGGTCAGGTAGACCAGCAGAACGGTCAAGGGATGCAGTGAGGCGGCTGCCTGTCCTGTGGCACTATAGGATTTCGCCACAGATTAGTGTAGACGAAAAGAACTACAGGCTATGGACGGGTGCTTAGGATTGCGCCGGGAAGCACTCTGAGGACACAGTAGCATGGCAACAGAGCGTTCAACCGGGCGACCCCAGTGTACCCATGGGCAGCGGCCCCTGAGGGGAGGAAAGGCGGATGAGACCAACGAGCGGACCCGTGATCTCATCATGCACGTCCGGGAGGAAAGATATTGGGGTTTGCCGTGGACGCGGGTCGGCGGCCTCACCCAAAAACCAATCGTCCCGGGAAAGCATGGCCCTCATCTCCGGATCAGACTCAGGCACAGCCTTATGCACACCAGAGGGTGGCAGCTGTGACAAGTCGTCATTATCAGAAGAATCAAGCCCACCGAGTGATGCTGCTACAGACACAGCATCATCCTCTGTAGCTTCAAATGAAAACACACGGGCCACCCGAGGGTAGACTCGTGGAATCATCAGTTCGCTAGCGGGCACCGTCATTAAAGAGGGGGGCTGGGGTCGCGGACACAGAGTCGGCGCCTTGTTCCAGACCAACACCCTCAGGTCACCCTGGCCACCAGCCGAAGATCGGGGGGTGGATGAGGGGACTCTCACTCTTGCGAGTTCACCGAGTCTCGACCTATATATGATGCGATGATCACGTTCCCAGAGAGAACATGAGTCATCCACGAGCGCTGTTCAAGCATGATCAAAGCCCAAACACACTAGACAGCGCTCGTGCCCATCAGAGTCCGATACCAGTCCGCTGCAACCAGAAATGCACGGGCGAGCCATCTTTAAAAAGACGTGCCGCGTGCGAGCTCTTTTAAGAGAGGAGAAAAAAACTCCACGATGTTGAAGCACACAGGGAGACACACACACACTGGCAGATCACTGCACAGATCAGCAGGCACTCTGAGCTCGCTGCAGATCGCCGTCACACCAACATCGGAGAGAGAAGCTCGTCTCGTAGAACAAAGTCAGTGATGACTGTGGAGCAGAGATGGGGACTCGAGTTTGAGACTCGGACTCGAGTGCGACTTAAGTCGCACACACAGTGACTTCAGACTCGACTTGAGACTCGTCCTCGAAAGACTTCAGACTCGACTCGGACTCGAGCTGCGGGACTCGTGAACAATGTTTATTTTTAGGAAACGTCTGATGAGCACGCTGTTATTCCCCTCCCTCTGACCCGTTACCTAAAACCTGCCTACATAACACGTACTACGTGCGCGCGCGCGGCCACACATGAGAGGACAACAAACAAACATGTCGACTGCACCGGCCGTTGCTGTGCCATTCATCGTCAGCTTTGGGTTTAAAAACTTCAAACAAGACGGGCCAAACAAAAGAAGCGCTCAATGCAAAATATGGGGTATCTGCGCGCGTGCACCTCATGGTGTTCCAGAGCGCGAGAGGTGGGTGTACGAGAGAGAGAGAGAGAGACGTGCGAGAGGTAGTGCTGCGCGAATGCGCTACGGCGCTCTGCAATCAAATACGATTTTAAATAGGCTTAGTAAAAATAAAAAAATAAATCGAAAATCAATGTGTGGCGGGCCGCCACAAATATATGAACCATGTATTTCACATCATTTGGTTGCAATAGTGTTTTGCATTTAGCTACTGTGATGTTTTGCACTATGTCAATTTTAGTGCTGTGATGTAGGCTATAACATTTTCTATATTTGGTCTAATGGCTCCACAGAGCCAGCACAATAGGAGCCAAGGCCTTTCATTATAATTCAGCAACAGACATGAGAGTCCTTTTTCTTCAGAACCTCAATTTTTACAGATACAGATATTAACTTAAAAGTAAAGTATTCTTGGTGTTTTTGTCATGTTGAAATAGCCTGTTTACACTGATTATATACCTAAATCAAAGCTGATATTGTATGCTATTAGATAAAGGAGTCATAATAACATATTACATGCTTTGAATTCCTTAATAGCTATGCAGTGTTCTAAGCAGCCTGGATGGGTCGCTGTACGTGATGCAACACTTATTATAACCACAAGAGACTTGAGACTTGACTTGGACTTTAGCTCAAAGACTTGAGACTTGACTTGGACTTTAGCTCAAAGACTTGAGACTTGACTTGGACTCTAGCTCAAATACTTGAGACTTGACTTGGACTCTCGCTCAGAGACTTGTGAGCATCTCTGCTGTGGAGTGAAGAAATATTCTTGGCTCCGAAGCGAAAACATATCTGCATGTTGCAGATGAACTGTTGTATGAAATCAATGTCACATTTTCAATTGTGATGGTATTCAGAAAAACATCACTCATCATGAGAGGTTGCTTAACTGTATCAAATGTTAAAAATATAAATACATTTTGAATTTTTATAGGCAGTATGTTGTTAACTGAGTTTATTTTGAGTGTTGCGCTCATTTTTTTATATTTACAATTACACAGTCTAACAACAGTTTAACCCTTCCATTGCTGTGTGCTTTGGCCTGATTTAAAGGACAGGAACTGTATTAGGCATTGTCTCTTCAATAAGTTTGATTATCATATTTGAAGTGCACTGACAACATAGTTTCCTTTCAGTCACTCACGTTCGACGTAGTTGACGTATCGACTGATTGGGATAACACCAGGGAGCCTGTCATCTTCGAGTACTATTAAAACAAGCCAATGCACATTGACGTGCGTGAAATGCATCACACACTCCGCCCCCACGGCACGGTTATAAACGGGAGTGGATGCACGCACTAGTTGTCTTTCGCTTCTTAGCCGATCATTCTGATGTCTCTGTAGAGTGCTGTTGTTATACAACAAGCGAGTGTGTCGGTGTTCTTCTGGAAAGACTCTCCCGGTGCTGGTGGTTCTACAGTGCAGTGCAGTAATGATAGCGAGCTTTGAAGCTCTCTACTGCTGTTTTTACAGCAAGCAGATTTCTGTGTTTGTGTTTGTAGGTGGCCGGTTGAGGGCGGAAAAGTGAGTGCTTCACTATTTCAGTTCACTGATTTAGTGTTGCATCACGGTCATTCCCTGTGTGCTCTGGCACTGGTGACGGGTCCCATTTCTAGAAGGGCAGCACGGTGAGTTTGCGTCTTTTTCAAGATGCCCCGCTCTGGTGTTTCTTCTGGGTTACCTTCCCAGAAGAAGCCTGGAGTGCCGCCTGGGCTGAGTGACCTGAGGATTACAGTGACGAGTAATCCACCCGGCAAACCCCGTAGATCCCTCACTTCTCTCTCAACCACAGCTGGTGGAGCTCCCCAATGAGTGTGCTGGTCCCTCTGTGGTGGACCGACCAGCTGTTTCATTAGGGGCCCCTCCAGAGGACGACACCTTTCTCTGCCAGAAACCGCCTGAGTAGCTTCTCCACCCTCACTACCCTTGATGGGGAGCGATGAAGGGTTACGAGGCTATCCCTCCAGTGGAGCAGTCTGTTGTGATGCAACTGTGTCCAGCGACTGCTACCTCGTGGAAGAGGGATCCTCGTCTCCCCTCTAAGGCCTGTAGGTTTTCGTCCATTTTCATGGCCAATGCTTACAAAGCCTGTGGGCAGAGCCTTCCTCTCTGCATGCAATGGCGTTGCTTCAGGTCCACCAGGCCCAGGCACTCATGCCACATCCCACTCATTGAGGGTAGTCCAGACCGTGCTGCCCTACAAAGGCAAAAGACCTTAACTCGCTAGAGTGTGGAACTGAGAAAAATTACTTTAAAGGTTTTTAGTTGTCCTGCCAAATTAATTATAGGTAGGACACTGGAAATCTGGCAATTAGATGTTTTAGTAATGAAAATTATCTACATAAAAAAAATCTTGAGCTCAAACTTGACTTTTGTCCACTATTTTAAAGTTTTAAAGTATTCGGCGACGCAGTAGAGAACTTTGCCTAGCAGTTCTCTGCCGCCCAGAAGCAGAAGGAGGCCATCCTGCATATCCTGTCCCGGCGGCCTGCTGCTGCCTCCACCAGTCCGCCTGGGGCAGATCCTCAGCCTACTCGTCGCCTAGGGCGTCCGCCTGCAGGCGCCTCTGCTCTCGCTGTACCTTTGCAGCAGCCTCCACCCAGATCTCAGCGTGGAGCTGGCCGCAGAAGGGGCGCCCCGCCCGCTTCAGGCCTGCCAAGCCAGGTGGCAAGCGACAGTGAAAGCGTTCCTGAGCGGGTCACCCAGGGATGGAGGAATGCTCTAAGGAGATGGTCACCGATCCACTCCATTCACACGGTGGAGGGCCGAGTGAAATGTTTTGTTTTATGTCTGTGTCTGTTTCACCGCTGGCTCCCAAAAAAAGAGAGAGAGAGAGCCAGCGGTACCCACATATTAAAAGAAAGAGCAATTTCTACATTCTTGGGCCCCAAAAAGGCTAGTCTGGCAGTGAGTGACCCTGCAAATCATTGCCCAAAAAATGACGGGCTATGTACAAGCTGACGAAATAGAAGATGAAATTCTGATGTTTTCTGTGTTCAGTGCAAGTGGTACTGGCCGACGACCATACATGGCAATTTTTGATGTAAATGGAAAAAAAGTGCCGATGGAAATTGACACAGCAGCAGGAGTCAGCATTTTCTCAGAAAATGTGTATGAGCAGTCATTCTCACATGTGCCACTGGAGGCCAGCAGCGTCGCACTGAAGGGCTATTCTGGGGAGACCATTCCAGTGAAAGGACAGTTCATTGCAAAAGTGACTTATAGAAAATCAGATTGCTGATCTACCGCCCATAGTACTGGGTGGAGGAGGTCCTTCGCTGTGTGGGCGTGAATGGCTGGATCAAATCAAACTGAACTGGAAAATGATTAAAAAAGTCATAGAAAACGTTACACATCCAACAACTAAACCCAAGTCAATCCAAGATGTGTTGAATAAATATGCTGATGTTTTCAAAGACGATTTGGGGACATTAAAGGGCATTAAAGCAGCAATTTCTGTGAAGCCCCTTCGCAGTTCCAAGGTTCCACAAAGCCCGCGTCCTGCCCTTCGCAATGAAAGAAAGGGTAGAAAAAGAACTGGAACGCCTGGAAAAAGATGGTGTCATCAGTCCTGTGAAGGACAGCGAGTGGGCTGCTCCAGTGGTCCTCTGCTTGTGCGGCGACTATAAGGTAACTGTGAACATGGCTACAAACGCTGAAACATACCCACCAGCACGCATTGAAGAGGTTTTGGCTGCATTATGTGGGGGAAAGATATTCTCCAAAATTGACCTTGCAGCCGCTTACCAACAAGTCCTTCTAGATGACGAGTCAAAAAAGTATACAACTGTGAACATGTATAAAGGACTGTTTGTGTACAATCGGCTTTGCTTTGGCATTAATTCTGCTGTCAGTATTTTCCAAAGGATCATGGAGAACGTGATGAAGGACCTCAACGTCGTGGTCTATTTGGATGACCTGCTGGTGATGGGCAGGGACGAAAGTGGGACAGGGACTTCCAACAATGGCAGCAGTGCGTATAAAGAGGTGGGCTATTATACTGTCTGCCTATGATTATCACATAATCTACCGCCAGTCAGAAGAACATAGCAACGCAGATGGTCTGTCTCATGTCCCACACTACGGACGCTGGAACAGAGTCAATGACAGCATACCTACATGCACTAATCTGTGAACACCTGGAGGATGCACCACTGAGTGCAAAACAGATTTCCAAGGCAACACGCATGGATGCAGAGCTATCTAGGCTGCACAGATACATCATGGAAGGGTGGCCAAAAGAAGTATCAGAAGAACTGAAAGTGTACTACAAAAAAAGAGAGGAACTATCTGTTGAGCAAGGTTGTGTTCTATGGGGGCAAGAGTAGTGGTGCCTACAAAGCTGAGAACAGCAGTGCTTAAGGAGATCCACAACGGACACCCTGGCATTGTAAAGATGAAGAACATTGTAAGGCAATATGTTTGGTGGCCACATGTAGACATGGACGTTGAAAAGACCTGTAAGCAGCGTGACAGGTGCCAGTTGGAGCAACGTATGCCACGCTTAGTTCCTCTGCAGCCCTGAGAATTTCCGGGAGAGGTCTGGAAAAGGCTCCACATTGACTTGCAAGGTCCGTTCATGGGTCTCATGTTTATGATAGTTGTAGACGCATATTCTAATTGGCCTGAGGTTTTCAAGATGGCACAAATAATGTCCTCCGCAACCATTTCAAGGCTTCGGAGACTGTTTGCGTCATATGGATTACCAGAGCAAATTGTCACGGACAACGTCCCGACTTTCACGTCAGATGAGTTTCAGCTGTTCATGAAAAGGAATGGTATACTTCACACAACTGGTGCACCGAGGCATCCAGCTACCAATGGCCTCCCTGAGAGGTACGTTGCCACATCCAAAGCAGGCATCTTGCATTTTCTACTGTGATATCGGACAACTCCCAATAGTGCGACTGGAGAGTCACCCGCAGATTTGCACCTGAAGAGACATGTGCGTCCGTGGTTGGACTTCCTTTAGCCAAACATCGCCATGAGTGTGAGGAGGAGGCAGTATCAGCAGAAGGAGGAACATGACAGGCGGGCTGCCGAGAGGCAGTTTGATGTGGACGATCCTGTGTATCTACGCAATACTGCAGGGTATAAACCCAAATGGATCCCAGGAGTAGTTACACAACAAACAGGTCCGGTGTCGTA
The DNA here is from genome assembly GCF_051911475.1 of Siphateles boraxobius. Classification (NCBI taxonomy): domain Eukaryota; kingdom Metazoa; phylum Chordata; class Actinopteri; order Cypriniformes; family Leuciscidae; genus Siphateles; species Siphateles boraxobius. The sequence continues at coordinate 49,690,217 of NW_027508734.1, forward strand.
CCGGGTGCAGGAGGAGTTAACTGACCAAGTGTACAGGCATCACGGACACCAGTTGCGACCTCAATACCCTCAGGGTGTTTCAGACCCAGAGCCTCAAGGAGCAACTCAGTTAGCTGAGCAGGAGAGTGACCTTGCTGTGCCAGTCTCCGCAGCACCTGCCCCACCACCTTTTACGTTGGACCAGCCCGGGCTGCCTGATCCAGAGACAGTGACTTTGAGGCGCTCGGAGCGCGTGACTAAGCGGCCGTCAGGTTACAGAGATTAAATATAGAATGATACTGGGACTTGTTCAGTTATTAAAGAGGGTTGAGTTATTTGTAAGGGTTAACATGCCTTGTTAAATATGCCGGTCATTTAATTAACCATAGTGAAATCACTATTCTGTGTAAAAAGTGTAGTTTTAAGTTGGTGTTATATGTTTATGCACTATGTGGAGATTACCTTTAATTTTAAAGGGGAGGTAGTTTGGTGTAACAAAGAAAAGTCTGTAATACCCTCATGTTGAGCTTTTGTGTTATGCCCAGTTGTAAGTACACCACAGGACTTATCTCTGGTGCTACTGCACTGCAGGCATTGAGTTAAAAATCTTGTACTTATGAACAAAATACTTTGTGGGCTGCAAAAGATAACTTTGCACTCTTTTTAAAGTGACATATGACATTCAATGACATGAAATCCATCTAAATTTAAATGATCTCATAGATGTGGCTGTTGTAGCTGGCTGTACCAGCTGATGCAAAAAAATCAGACAACTCTGATATCGTTCTTTTACATTTACCGGGTTTAACTTCATATTGCCCGTCATGCAAAGTTACCCTAATGGCACCACGGTGGCAGTGACAGCTTGCATGTGCTCGCAGCTATATTTTTATTTGTAACTTATTTAACCCTCGGTGGACGGATTGGGCGGTACCGCCCAAAATGGCATACTTTTACAAATGTGTCATTATCTTAAAAACTATTAATGATAGAGATGTGCGGTCTTTTTTGCCGTCTTCCTCAGATTCCGCTGAAAACAGTGATAACAAACTTACCCGGCTTTTATACACACTTCCTTGTTGCGCAATACCACTACGTCAAAGGCCAATGAAATCGATGTTGTTTGGCAGATTCACGAGCAAAAACCAATGGAAAAATTGCCGATGGAGGAATATTTTTCTTACCCAATCAGAGGAAGGTTACTATGACATATTCTAGCAAATCGGAGGACTCTGTAGCCGTGCAAGGGGTGGTACTATATACTATTACGCAAACAGCGTTGAGTGGCAGAGACTACAGAAAGCGAACGGACGCGTCGAGTATAAACAAGGCTTTACGGAGCGAGAGCACACAGAGATATGAGAGAGAGACAAAACAATTATAATATACACATACAATTATAGAATTATTTATTGTTTTAACACTTTTATGATGGCAAGGAGTAAACGATTTAGGTAGAACAAGCTCTGGAACAATTACTGGAGAGTGAAGGGGAGAAAGCATTGCTTAGAAAATTCTAAGCATTCCTAAGAAAAACGCCTGGGACTATTTGTAAATAAATTTAAAATTTTCATTGTTCTTTACACATTTATTTAACAATTACACATGTCTGTCAAGCAAAGGCTTTGACAAATATATTTTTTGTTCAAAAACTGTTCACTATTGCTGTGTGATGTGTGATTTTCAGAAATAAATGCCAAAAATCGAATTTCCGTTTTTGAAATTCTCTAGTTTATAATACATTTTCACTCATACTTCCTTTATAAACATATTACATGCGTGCTTATGTTAGATTAGGGTCTTCTGAATCCATAGATACCAAACACATAGTGTTCCATCTCCATTACATATAGTTTATAAGCCCAAATGTAAAAATAGAGAAAACGGACCAAAAAGAGCTTAGTCCCCAGAGGGTTAAGTCATTGTATAGCATATTGGTCAACTGTTGTTGTTCCCATACAAAAATGTAATATATGGCCATATATGTACTTATATTTTAAATAGCATGACATATATCTATACATTTATCTGACTTATCTGAGAACACAATATATGCCTGCAACATATATGAACATTTATGTGTCCAAACATGTGAAGAAAATATTTGAGTTCATCCATATATGATACCATATATCTGCATATATTACAGTATAGCATTGGTTTCTCGCATATATGGACAACATTAAGTATAAATATGTGACATAGATATTTGTTTCCCACATATTTAATAAATGTATGTAAACATACATGCATGTGATACTGATGCATTGAAATAAGTACATATATGCATATATACCTATATGCGTCTTACATATATTTAACATTTATGTGCATATACTGGAAAATATATGGCACTTACATGAAAACGGCCATTTTTGCTATATTTTGAAATATATGTTTCATATATGTCTATGTCTTTTATATATATGAATTTTGCATATATTCTCATATATGCAGCAGACATACATGGGCACTGACATTATATATGTAAATTACATATATTTACATATATTACATTTCTGTATGGGTTTTTAACTGTACTTTATAAATAAATTGACATTGGGAGAAAGAAGGAAAGGAAAGAAAAGAAAGAAAGAAAGAAAGAAAGAAAAAAAGAAAGAAAGAAAGAAAGAAAGAAAGAAAGAAAGAAAGAAAGAAAGAAAGAAAGAAAGAAAGAAAAATAAACTGAAAAGGTGACATAGTTGAATTTATTTTGTGACAAGAGTTGAATAGCCTAAATTAAGTTGTCACTCTATAGGGTCCAGCTAGTTTGTGACCACATGATGGTTTTCCATATAATTTGAGGGTTTTTTTTCCCCCTTAAAATAACTTTGGTAACATGGTTGAATGTTGAGTTTAATGAATGCACGCAACAACTGATGCGTTTCCACAGTTAGCAACATTGCAATTCTAGTAAAGTCTTTCATATTTTCATTATGAAAAAATAATAATATACATTTAAAGCACTATACTTTTGTTATATTACCTTGGCAGTAAATTACACAAATTAACAATGAGTGTTTCTGACACAACGGCAGAGGGAGTGATGGCAAATTTCACATCTTTCTCTCTTCTGATCAACATAATTAATCTCACAATGTTTTTTTCCTCATTTGAAAAGTCATGGAAAACATGGATTTGCATCTGAGAACCCAACACATTTTTAAGCCATATTTCTAGCATATTGCTAAGAAAAGATAGGCTACATGATTTAAGAGCCCGACCAAACGGTGGAAATCCACATTTGAATTCAGCACTTCATTTGAAGAGTGAATATTTAATTCATGCACATGCTTAATGCATTATTGTTTTCATAATGACGTAGGGTGAATTCATGTTGATTGCTTAACATGAATTCACCCAATAATATTATAATGCATTACTTACTGTCAATAATATATATATATATATATATATATATATATATAGAGAGAGAGAGAGAGAGAGAGAGAGAGAGAGAGAGAGAGAGAGAGAAAGAGAGAGAGAGAGAGGGTATTATGATAACTTATGATAAAACAAATGCCATGCATGTTGATTGTAGCCTACTTTTTTTAGTATTTAATTATGACTACCCAGCTAGACATTTTTTGTTCTAAAAATGTTCTGAGAACATTACCATGCAGTATTCTAATAATGTTTTCAGCGGGTAGTTTTATTTTGATTCCCAGAATGTTCTCCTAAAAGCTAGGATAACATTCTCTAAAAACATTCTAAATATGTTTAATGCTAACATTGTTAGATCATTATTCGCTAATGTTCTTATAACATTTTCAGCGGGTAGTTTTCTTTTTGTTCCCAGAATGTTCTCTTAAAAGTTCTAATAACATTCTTTAAAAACATTCTAAATATGTTTAATGCTAACATTGTTGGAATATTATTCCCTAATGTTCTTATAACATTTTCAGCGGGTAGTTTTCTTTTTGTTCCAAGAATGTTCTTAAAAGATCGGATAACATTCTCTAAAAACATTCTAAAAATGTTTAATGCTAATATTTTTAGAACATTATTCCCTAATGTTCTTATAACATTTTTAGCGGGTAGTTTTATTTTTGTTCCCAGAATGTTCTCTTAAAAGATGGCATAACATTCTCTAAGAACACTCTAAAAATGTTTTGTGATGACCTTCTATAAAGGTTTAATCATAACATTTTTAGAACATTACATACCCTAACATTCTTATAAAGTTTTTAGCGGGAAGTTTTATTTTTGTTCCCAAAATGTTCTCTTAAACAAAAAAAATGCTTAGCTAATAGCTATAACATTGTTAAAACATACAATTTTATTAATCTCAAAACTAAAACATCAGAATCTAACAGGTTTATAAATGGCATCCACATAAATTATTAGAAGTTCTGCATACAGTAAATGCCCAACATTAAATGAAGAACTCAGTAAAGTCCAATGTGCAATCATGCGTCTTGACTGCAGTGTTTGCTCAGAGCGCTCATCATCAGTCTTTGCTAGTCTTGGTTCTTGCAGAAGAATAATACAGTCATCTGTATTAATATGTGTTCTACTGTTCTCTCTTCTAGTTGTCCAGCTGCTCTCCCAGTTAGCAGCATTGAACTCTATTCTCTGTGTGCATGGTAGAGTTTTTCCTCATAGCCTATAAAAGAAGATCATGCAACAGTGTAAACAGAAAGAATACAAATACATACATATTAAGATCACAAGCAATATTGACATTGAAAACTTTCAAAATTAGCCAGCCTAATTAGTAATCAGAAATTATGTAAAGACTAATTTATTGAAAGTATAAATATGATACCTTATGAGTATCTTTTTTGTTTCTGTAATTTAAAACATATACTTAATCCATTATATACATATTAATAACACAACTAGAGGCTAAATTATGTGAACAAAAGTTGATGTTGGCTTGAGAAGCCTGAACCTCGAACCAGGACTGGAACTCAGGTCGCCGTGAGCACAGCTCCAGCATGGCACAGCGCTGCCCACGAGGCTATTGCTCTGACTTAACAGCGGTTATATTGTCTATGGATCGTTACATTTCTTAAAGATTTCTGCTTGTTTTAAATCAGATACAGATAAAGTACCACTGCATTTGAATGTATTGGCGATAGAACTATTCTAGAGTGAATTAATCATACCTGTAAGTGCAGCATCTCTTTGCTATTAGTGAAGCTGTACGTTTTAGTTACTTCAAAAGCAGAAAGAAATATATGCTAAGCTAGTTATTTTAAAGCTAGTTATTTTAGTCAATAAATTTTTAAATATGGATATTTTTCTTACACAAACGCATCGCTTCGCTTTAGTGCTGGGCAGTTTGACCAAAAATTTATATCACGTTTTTTTTCAAAATGATGCCGGTTTTCCGGTTTATGACGTTTTTTTTTTCTCATGCATAATCAGGTGTTCAAAGCATTTTCTACTGGTTGAGAGAGGAATTACTGCAGTAAATTGACTTAGGATGGTCTATTTTACTGTCATTAGTGAATATTGTAGAATAGAATAGCGCCCAGTATAACCTAAAATTGTTATTTCTTAACGTTCTAACAACGTTCTTGTAACCAGGAAATAACGTTAATACAACGTTTATATAACGGGAGAATTGAACGTTCTTATAATGTTTTGAATAAAGTTCTTATAATAACCAAGAAATAACGTTAATACAACGTCTAAAAAACTGGACGCTTTGAATGTTCCTATAACATTCAGAAATAACGTTTTTATAACTTAATGGGAACGTTATGAAAACGTTCTTATAACCTAAAATTGTCAGCTGGGGAAGAGGAGAGATTCGCAATTGCACTGAACACGTTTTAAGTGCAGGATTCTCTGAGCGAGTCCAGAGAAAATAGACCTATTCTAAAGCCTCGTACACACCGGGACGAATATCGGCTCGCGTTATTCGTCAGCGTTTTTCAACGCGTTTTTTGTGTTCACACCCAAGCGATTTTCGCTGACGATGAGCCGAGTGAACATGCAAATTTATTCCCTGACATTAGATGGCGCTTAATGTAAAACAGAAATACCCCGGTCCACAAAGTGCTTCTGACACACGCTTGTCACTCAGAAGAAGAGAGCAAGTTTGTCGCGTTTGTCATATAGTTCTTTATTCTCGTTGGTGTCTCTTTATAAAGACACCAACAAGACCAGCAGCTCTACATTCATCTGGCCTTGCATCTTCCTCGTCTTATTTCTTCCCGGCAGAGTGTAGTCAGAGAATGTCTAATAAGTCTAATAATAATAATGTCTAATAAGAGAATGTCCGTAGACGGGCTTTGGTCATTAGACATTCTCTGCTTTGGTGTAGTAGACGCTGTATATCTTCTTCGCCATTACGTATGTGTGCTCGGCAAGACCGTTTTGTGTTTGAGCGCCCCCAAGTTGTGTTTTACTGTAACTTCAGAAGCTCCAGACACGTGAGCAAAAGCGCCAATCTCATTGGTCGGATAGTTTTTGACGCGGCGCGTCAAACCAAAAAAACGAACCCGAGGCGTTTTAAAAAAAATGACGCTTTTACGCGTGGCGTTTTACGCGTCGGTGTGCACACTCACATTGGCGCCCATTGTTTAGTCACGAGGCGTTAAACGCTGCCGAATATCGCACGCGAAATTCGTCCCAGTGTGAACAGGCCTTTACGTGAGCAGCGTGTATCTGAGAGCGCGGCACATTATATTCCGCGCGTGAGCAGAGAGATTCGCGCTCGCGCATTATATTAATGTACTTTCGCGCTACAATAATGCGCTCTCGACATTTGACAGGAAAATAACGCCATAGTTCTGCAGCATCCATCTTCCCTGTAACGTATCACCAGAGCACAGCTGTTTACTCTCGCCTCGCAGTCGCTGCATAGAAGTGCAACATTGTAAAGGGTCCGTCTGAAACAGTGTCGCGTGGCGTAATGTCGTTCCGAACGTTGTGTAATTAAATACATCGGTATGGCGGTATATTAAAAATTAATATCATAACAAAAATATACACCGGTTTTCGGTATGAACCGGTATACCGCCCAGCACTACTTCGCTTCAAAAGGCCTTAACCCCGCCAGAGCCGTGTGGATTACTTTTATCATGGATGGATGCACTTTTATAGACTTAAAACAGAAACGGCCATTCACTGCCATTATAAAGCTCGGAAGAGCCAGGACATTTTTTAATATAACTCCGATTGTATTCGTCTGAAAGAAGAATGTCATATGCACCAAGGATGACTTGAGGGTGAGTAAATCATGGGCTAATTCTCATTTTTGGATGTCTTTTGGATGAGATCATTTATGGTCTGTGTTAGGTGCTTTTAGCACTAAAGCTCTAGGAGTTAAGAGTTGAAAATTTTTGTCTCAGAAAAATAATAATAATAATAATATTTAGTTCAAATAGGTTAACAATATGTTGGCTTTCTTAAACCAACATAATTATTTCCTAACATTTGAACAAGATTACTATAATCTGTATTATAATATAAAGGTAATTCTGTGAAGATTTACAACAAGTTACAAAACCACCTACCAGTTACAAGTCTCTTTAGCTCCCATATCAATTCACCTCTGCAGGTTTATGTTTGACAGATTGTGTCCTTTACATTGACCATCAGCCCCAGAGTAATTACCTGAAATATTTTAAAACATGGTCTGTCAACATACAACGATATTACAAGCACATACAATATTTGCTAGAAACACAAAAGACTGAAAACGTTTTAGACTGAATGCTTTTTCCAATTTTCCCATTACCTCTTTATGAATTACTGAAATATTATTAACTTTTACTTTCAAAAGACAATAAGATTAACACTTTTAAGTTGCAAAAATAGAGTATTCATACACACAGAACACAATATTATAGTAGGCTACCTTTGTTGTAAATGGAGACTTTATTGCGTCATCGGTTTTATATTCATCTTCAAACAGGCAGTTTGGAGTCTGGATTAAAACATATCTAGCTGTTATTCAAAAGTAACATAATATACTCAGATTTAATGCGACTGTCATACAATTCTAAGAAAGTAAAATCTAACACTGAAAGACATATATCAAGGATAAGAGAAAGCTATATGTAAACTGAAAAATACACACAAAAAAAAACTTACAGTTGTGAAAGAGCTCTTCCGTTGACCAGGAGTTCTGTTGTTTGGCAATTTGTCAATTTAGACAACGGGCATTTTGCGCCGATTTCTTCAACTAAAACGTTACTTTCTTTGCGCTGTTTGTCGATTTCAAATGTTCTTACGTCATGAGAAAGTCACGCTGTGATTGGTGGTTTTAAACGTCGATCCACAGTGACCCCCAATCAGCTTCTCGTCTCTTCTAAACACATTTCGCGCAACAGTTCAAACAGTTCAGAGTAATATCCTCAAAACACTTTACAAATGCTGTTTTGATAATGTCCTCTTTTAATATGGAACATTATGCCAATATTTTATAGGTTAAAATAATTCTACAATCTGTTACCTAAACAGCTTCCCTAAAATATCCTTAAAATGTTATGAGCTTTTGTTACTCATCATATTATGAGATTTTGTCATCTCAGGCCAATAATGTCCTCAAAACATTTGATGAATGTTGCTTTGATAATGTTCCTCCTTTGTTATTGTGCTAATGATTTATAAAAGATAACAACATCCCTAAAAAAATCCTCAAAATGTTTCATGCAAAATGTTAAAAAGTAAATTGAAAGGAATGTTTTATTAAAAACATTTTATCATCTCAGGACTAAATAATATCGTCAAAACATTTTACGAACGTTGATTTGATAATGTTCCTCTGTCATTATGGAACATTGTACCAATGTTTTATTGAGAACATTGTCTTATCTGTTATCTCAACAACATTCCCAAAACATCCTCAAAATGTTACAGTTGTAATGTTCTTGCATTGTTAACACTTCAAATTACAAGAACGTTTTATAAAAAAACACTCCGTCATCTCAGGCCTCAATGATATCCTCAAAACATTTTGCGAACGTTGATATGATAATGTTCCTCCTCTGTTATTATGGAACATTGTACCAATGTTTTATTGAGAACATTGTATTATCTGTTATCTCAACAACATTCCCAAAACATCCTCAAAATGTTACAGTTGTAATGTTCTTGCTTTGTTAACACTTCACATTACAAGAACGTTTTAAAAAAAAAACACTCCGTCATCTCAGGCCTCAATGATATCCTCAAAACATTTTACGAACGTTAATTTGATAATGTTCCTCCTCTGTTATTATGGGACATTGTGTCAATGTTTTATAAAAGATGATTCTACAAACTTTTACCTCAACAACATCCTGAAAATGTTACATATAAAACGTTCTTGCTTTGCTAACACGTCACATTACAAGAACGTTTTATAAAAAAACTCCGTCATCTCAGGCCTCAATGATATCCTCAAAACATTTTGCGAACGTTGATATGATAATGTTCCTCCTCTGTTATTATGGAACATTGTGCCAATGTTTTATTTTGAACATTGTATAATCTGTTATCTCAAAAACATTTCCAAAACATCCTCAAAATTTTACATTTAAAACGTTCTTGCTTTGCTAACACATCACATTACAAGAACGTTTTATAAAAAACACTGTCATCTCAGGCCTCAATGATATCCTCATTTTGCGAACGTTGATATGATAATGTTCCTCCTCTGTTATTATGGAACATTGTACCAATGTTTTATTTTGAACATTGTATTATCTGTTATCTCAACAACATTCCCAAAACATCCTGAAAATGTTACAGTTATAATGTTCTTGCTTTGTTAACACGTCACATTACAAGAACGTTTTATAAAAAACACTCCGTCATCTCAGGCCTCAATGATATCCTCAAAACATTTTACGAACGTTGATATAATAATGTTCCTCCTCTGTTATTATTGAACATTGTGCCAATGTTTTATTCACTGTAAAAAAAAATCCCGTAAAAAAACGGCAAATCTCTGGCAGCAAAGTTTCCAGACGGTTTCCGTTAAATTACAGCAAATAACCGTTTCACAAAATTACATGGAAAAACCGTAAAAATACAGAATTTACTTTACAGTCAAAATTGATTAAATTACAGTATATTACTGTTGATAATGGCTTATTAAACCGTGGAAAAACGGATAAATGATGTCAAATTACATTAAAAAGACATTTAACTTTCAGGTTAAACTGTAAATTTAGGGTTTTATAAAGTTATTTTATATAATAATGCTGTCTATCTACAGTAATTATCTTTTAATATATAGTTTTTCTGTGTTAAATAACAATGAAATGATGTATAAAAATGCATAAATTAAAATACAAATGTTTGCAAATTTAGTTTTATTTTTTATTTGTACAGATCCAATTTCACAACTTTGACCAATCTCTATTTAAGTACTTAATAATAGCAAATTTACAGTCACTTTCTGTTGATTAACTAAATGTATGAGTACAGAATACCTGCACATTTACAGTATTAGTAACTGAACAAACACTGAACATCAAGATAAGTGATTAATTGGAAATAGAAGCTTAGTATATCATTTAGAACATGTAAAATTATCCACATTAAAAGGCAATTGCTGTATACCTTTATAGTCTAATATAACTTTTTTTAAACATTTACAATTACATTTAATCCAAAGTGATTTACCAATTAAGATAACGATAGAAGCAACAAGTGCAGAGACAAGTCCCAGTTAGTCTAGCACAGTACACATAGCAAGTTTTTTTTTTTTTTTAAACAAAGATTTAGTATTATTGGGGCAAGTGTTTATGAAAAAGGTGGATCTTTAGCAGTTTCTTGAAAATGTGTTGAGTTGCGCCGGTCATTCTACCAGCTGGAAACAGTCCAGGTAAAGGTCATTGAAGAAAGTGTTTTTGTGTCTCTTTGGGATGATGGCACCAAAAGGCGCCGTTTATTTGCAGAACACAAGCTTCTGGAGGACACATAGATCTAAAGTTTATGTATAGGGCAACCATTAAAGAGCACTCTTGCTGCAGCATCTGGATCAGTTGCAGAGGTTTGACTGATGCTGGAAGGCCTGTCCAGAGAGAATTACAATATCCAGTCTTTATAGAGCAAGAGCTTAGACCAGGAGTTGTGTAGCTCCGATAGGAAGGGCCTGATCCTCCTAATGGTGTAAGGCAAATCAGCAGGATCACAGCAAGTATGGTTTGACTGAAACCATAAAGCAGTTCTGTCCTGGCAAGGTTGAGTTGAAGGTGAAGGTCATTCATCCAGCAAGAATGTTCCATCAGCTAGGCCGAGATGCGAGCAGCAACCGTCAGATCATCTGGCTGGAATGAAAGGTAGAGATGTGTGTCATTAAGATAGCAGTGATAGGAAAAAACATGTTTCTAAATCTAACCGACAGAGCCTAGTTACAAAAAATTGTAGCAAAACCAAACCTTGTGCACACTTTTAGTGCAATCACATGAAATCAGAAGACTCGTCATTACTATTTTTTTAAAGTTAATTCTTCCCATACCTTGTTTGCCATGATCATCTGCTTTCCACAGGACCTGAAATCACAAAAAAATAAGTTATTTTAAAACTCAGTATTACACATGTCAGAATGTGTTGCATTGGGACAGTGCAAAAACTCAACTGACTATGATCTGGAAGCTGAGCAGGAAAGGTTACCAGTATGTTTTGAGCTGATTTTAGCTACATATAAATTAAAAATGAATATGATTTACCGTGACCTAGCTGCATCAGTTACACATAGGGGTTCATTATGTTATATTCATACTCTAGTCTTCGCTGTATTATTAACAAGTAACGTTACAGAACTGAATTCGATTTCTTAACAAAAAAGGTAGGTCCATTTTTAGTAAAACTGTGGTTATTAAATTGGTAATAAATCTGCCAAAAACGTGGTTACTACAATTTTACTATAATAAAATCAAGGATGTTTTTTTAAGACAAGAGTTTCAGCTTCCAGACAGGGTTTCAAAATGTCCCGCCGTTTAAGAGATTGATTGACTGACTATCATAACGAAGATTTTATACAAAATTGGACGGATTTTGATACGCATAACAAGTCTACTAAAGCTTGTTTTAGGTCTTTAGAGATGTTCAACTGATCTTTCTTAAAACAGATGGCAAATTGAAAGGCTGCAGTGTTTTGCCCTCCAGCTCTCGGCAACAGTTATGACTGAACATTTATGAATGCTAATGTTACCTTGGAAACTGTCAATTAACACAAATGTAATATAAAATATCGTTTACATATTATAGTATGAGACTCTTACCTCAGCCGGTGATCGGTTGCTTGGCATGATGATGTCCGCTGTGACGATCCAGGCTCACTGAAAAAGGGCGCGTTATTTCCGAACGGACACCCGGACTGTAACGTTAACATAACTCATGTGTTCAGTGCTCCTGCTTACGGCTGCTCCTGACGAATACGATTATAGCTTTGAACCACTGTGATCGCAAACAATCCACTTCACAACCGTAGGCTAAATTCAAATCTCCCGCTTGCCCTTGACACAGGTCCAAACAGCTAACCGTTGTGGTGGGCGGGACTAAGCAACGGAAAAGTATTGGCGGATAATTTGAATCTGCGTCATTGCGCGCGAGCACACACACACACACACACACACAGTCGCACGCACACAAAGCCACGCAATGTGTGCAGCAACGCAGATTTGGAAAAATATTCATAAAACACATAACATGAAATTAGGGGAGAATAATACAAATGATTATCAAAATGAGCACATTTGCAAGACAAAATTAAAATACGGTCTGAAAGATTTGCAAGACTTTATTGCAATACAACTATAAAGATTTTATATTTGCAAGACAAAATTTAAAAGACTGTTTGTATACCTACTGTATACAAATACAATTATTTAACCTTAAAACTCACTTTGACACCCACATGCTTAATGATCTTCAAGGACAACATGTTAAATGACTGCTGATTTCTGCGGTTATACCTTCTTTTCTTTGTTTTCTAATTTCACAGAAATAATCTGTAAAATATTACTGAATATTTAATGTAAAATTACACATAACCCAGTAAAAATACAGACAATTTCCTTTAAAAAACGGTAAAATTGATGTAAAACCAAAATACAAACAATTACCTTTAAATATAATAGTGGACCTTTAAATTACAGCAAAAATCTGTAAATTACCATGTATTCACTGTATAATGGAAAAACGGCAAAATTCTGTAAAAAAATACAGGGCGTTACCTGTAAATTAACTTTTTTTTTTTACAGTGTTGAGAACATTGTATAATCTGTTATCTCAACAACATTCCCAAAACATCCTCAAAATGTTACAGTTAAAACTTTATATCTTAGTTTACATTTAACCTTATAGGAACACTATTTGAAATGATAAAACATCCATAAAACATTCTTAGAACATTACATTCAAATGTTTTCTTTAAAACATTAACCAAACTTGTAGGGAATGTTAGCCAAAGTTCTGAGAACGTTCCCTGCTAGCTGGGTAAGTATTGGAATGACTTGCATGGATTTAATATGATACAAAAACAGACATTAAGTTAAGTTTCGCGGTCAATTGTTTAACCACTGGGAGTTACCGACATACCGCAGTAAATTTGAAGTACACATTTCATACTGGTTTTGTTGAAACAGTGTTTAAACAAAGGCGAGCGCCATATGTCCTTTCTCGACAGGGATATTGTATTATTATTTTTATTTTTTTGATAAATAAAGCGTCTAACGTCTGTCAGAGTCGCGGAACCTTCAGCGTGACAGGACCAGCGGGAGTCTTGCCGGTGCGCGCTGCCTCAGTCTCGCGCTCGCCGCTTTCACTAGCCTTAGTATAGCTTCTTGCCGAGTTATTTTTAGTTAATGATTTCTGCTGCCGCGGCGCGAGCGCCAGTGTGAGTTGCAGTTGGAGGCGCGCGTATCGTTCCCGTGGGAAATAAAATATCCCAAGTGGTGACACGGGCTTAGCGGATACTATTGATCAAATCCAGGATGAAGCTATAACCACCGCCGCAAACGACAGAGAGACCGAGAGAGGGATATATTTCTACGTTTGAGTAGATGTGTTTCTGTCGTGCTGCATTTTCAATCACAGTTCTAATAATAACCGACGTTCGTTTGAGTATTGAGAATGAGTGAACAGTTAGTGTAACGACTTGCTCGCTGTCACATTACGTCACTGCGAGTCGCAACTTTTGTTTGTTAAATGCCCGCATCATTTTTCTAGGGGTATAATTACTAGTTATGCAACGCTGCCTTCGCCTCCAGAGAGAAGAAAAACACTGAGGCACTCGTTTTTGTTCCCTGCCACCGCCAGCCTTTATTTATTTGTCTTTAGGAATAAATCATTGTCAAGTTATTCTTAAGAGCAAAAATAATGAGACAGTGACAGAGTGGTCACAAATTGCTGCCTCTACATGAAATGAGGTTAAATGAGCACGACGTCAAAGTAGTAGCGTGCAATGCTTATGTGCGTTAGATGTGCGCATACATGCCTTTGTGCATATGCTGCATGTTTGTCTAGCCTAGGCATATTTCTATTTAACTTTTCTGCGCGTGCGTGTTTGTGTGTTGACCGAGTGCACGCCAGCTCCTTTATCTCTTTTCTCAACAGTACTATCCTCTCGCGCTCCCACGGGCCTAATTATCCATAAACGAATCGGATGAAAGTAACGGGGGCTTTCTTGGAGGACACTGCCCCGTGGAAAGTAAAATATAGAGAGCGCAAAAAACAGTCATTTGTGGACGACCATAGTTGAGTCATCCTGCTGGTCTCTTCACACGTTGCTTTGCACCTGCTCGTCACGCTATCTTTACTCTGTTTGCATTGTATAAAGGAGAAAAAGAACCAGCCCTCACATTTGCAAGTTCTTAAAATTAACCATCTCCGATACGTCTTCATGTGAACACACCATTACAGAGGGGATGTAAAGGAACAATTCACCAAAAATGTAATTTCAAACCCAATATGCTGTTTTGCACTGGATGTTTTTTTTTTAAAGAATCTTTAAACTGCTCTTTTCCCACACTCTTAGAAAAAAAAACAGGTTCTGTAAAGAACCCTTGATGTCATAAAGGTCTGAGAAACGTCTTAAATGACTGGATAATACTTTCATGTTTAATGGCAGACGTGTAAAGTTCAGGTTCAGAAAGTAAAAGTCATTCTCAGTAATTTGTTCCAATCACCCGGATTTGCTGATTAGCACAGTTTTTCAGCCAGGAGATAGAACTAATTAGTGAAATCAGCTGGCTGAGTTCATGGGTGGAATACACATATGGCAGGCCTTTTACTTTCTGACCCCTGGACTTTACACCTCTGTTTTATGGTTATTTCAATTTAGTGTAAAGTAGGTTTACAAGCTGTTTAAATCATAAACTTTAATTAAGATTAAAAATCAATTAAAACAATGTAATTACATAAAACTAAATCCATAAAATGATCCCATTATTGGAACCTTTTAAGGTTCTATATTGAATCCTAAGGGTGGACAACAAAAGTTTATAGTGAGTCAATTAAGCTTCATGAAAATTATGAAGAAGCACCAATCATGAAGTAATGTTGTATTGCTTTAAATAATTTAAATAATTAATTTATGGCTTATTAAATAAATAATTTAATCAAATGACTGCATTAGTAGACATCTCTACTGGGTGAATCAATATCCATTAAAATGTAAAAGATTGTTAAATATTTTGTTAAAATGTTTTGAAGAAGGTGAGCATTCTAAGTAAATTCTCCCTGAGAGAGCAACCCAGTAAATGAGAGCAACCCAGTAGAAACACTAGTGAGAAATGAGGTTCTCTCGTTTGGGCCAAACCGTCCTGGGATGTTTAAAACTATTTTACATCTCAGTTTGTTTTAATTTATTTATTTATTGAGTCATCTGAGAAACAGAAAATAATATCTGGGACAGAAAAGAAACAAGTCTGGAGTCAAAGAGAGAAAAAGTTGTACATGACGTGATAATGAAAATGTGTCGGAAATTCTTCTGGAATTTGATGTTTTAATGTTTGGTGGTTTGATATGATTCACATAAGAGTATTTCTCAAATGAGCCAAATCTAAAACATGACAATGAAGTTTTACACCTTTTTCAGAGGCTGAATTCCCAGGTTTGGATGCTCATGAAGTCTTGACCCAGATACTGGGAAAGCTTTCCTTCAGGGATGCGACCCAGAAATGTCACACAAAACACCAGAGAACCTCCTGCATCCGCAAACAGCAGTTTGAGCTTAGATTAGTTTATAGATACAAATATATTCTGTTTAGAGAACTTTTTGCATCTCTATCTTGTGGAAGGATCCATTATTGAAGAAGTAAATCGTGCCAAACAGCTCATATGAGATTCATTAGAGTCTGTCCTTATGGATCTGCTTTCTTCAAGACAAACCAGTCAGTCAATCTGATGATCTCTTGATGGATCAAGAAAATTTATTGCTAATGTTTATTAAAAAAAAATATATATATATATATATATTGTAATGACCTGGCAGTCAGCGATATCAGCTGGGTGCATTATGGGTAATTGTTTATTGGGAGTTCATTTATGTGTTATTACAGTAAGATCTTTAAGTTTTTGTAATAGTAAAGTTATGTGTGTTAATGTTCAAGTTAGATCAGATGTTATTGGTCCATTTACTGCCTAATGTAAAAATGTGTCTCTCACCGTCATGGAGAGAGATGTGTAAGGCAATAGGGCCTTGCCTGAGTAGTTATTTCTGTGTTCTTAATTAAAAGAAGGAAAAGACAGTGTTACTGCCTCCTGTTGGTTTATTTAACCAACCCTCCACCTGTAGAAACACTATCGGTCGTGCAGTGTATGGGACATGAGTGTTTTTATCTCCTGTTAGAAATTAGCTTAGAAAAAGTGTAAATAGCATAATTTAGCTTCGGTTAGACTCACGTTTTATTTGATAACTACCAGTTATTACAATATATATATATATATATATATATATTAGGGGTGACCCCGAATAGTCGAAGATTCGATGCTTCGATAGGAGGAGCCTGATTCGACTACCAATCTCACGGTCGAATCTTCGCAGATGTGTTATTAAACGAGGATTATGTCATTTTGGCTATATGAGTGTGCTCAATGTCTGATTTCACTTAGAACTACTGGTTTTCTGTCAATACATTAATATACAGCCTATTATGATAATGCTGTCAATAAAAATGTGCAAAGAAAGAAGCTTTTAATAAATATTTGTGACCCGTCACGGAAAGCAGTGACACAAGTCGGCAGCACAACTTGCGAGCAAAATGAGAAACAAGCGTTTTTTTCCAAAATTGGTGATTTCCGCTTTTTTGCAGAATCTGTTAGTTGAGATCATGAAGAAGCCTCTCCATGTTTGAGATAACAGTATTGGTATATTCAAAAGCGTACATTTTAAGGTTGAAATCGGCTTGTTTTTCGGAGATTCTAGCATGCAGTAGGGGCGTGTCATTGTCTGTGTGTATTTCCATACTGAATAGCCGCCGGCGCTTTTGCCCCCGCCCCCCAACAGCGTGGCTACTTAATTATGCAGCGCTCTAGCCGGCTCTATCTGATATCAAAATTCAATGAAGATGGACGCCGCAAAGAATGTCGCAGACGAGCTGAACCGTGGCCGTTACAATGAAAATGTTTTGAAGTACTTCTTCGACAAGCCGGATGCTTATGAACAAGCGTTCACTGATTCTGAAGACGATCTGAGCGACGATGAAAGTGGCATGATAAGACTGAATAATATCCCTAATCTACAACTGAGCGAAGATGAAGACGAGGAAGAATGTATCGGACTGGCGTCAGACGAGTTGGACCGTAAGATATCAGAGGCTATATCGATAGTAACATTTGATGGGGATATAGATAGAGAAATGGGGAAAATCCGTAACTTTGACTGTAAATGTTACACGAGGAGAAAAGAGAACTCTCTGCATGGGAGACAGTCTTGTAGCCAGAAGCTTTCTCCAGACATTATGTACAACATACGGGTGGATTCTTTAGCTGCGGAAAAAGAGTGGCAGGACATGCGAATTATTGGACATTTAGAGGCAAACAGACGCACAGTGCAAACTTCGGAGATGGTTACATCCACAAAGAAGACCCCGACAAAGAGAAAGTGTGCCCGAACGACTTATTTAGTCGTTTTAGTTGTAACGTTAGCTGCTAATCGTTAGCACCATATCACTTGCCAAAACCCCCATTACTATAATGAGCTTTAAGATGGTAATGTGAGCTTCTGCTATTAATTTGAATAATGCTTCAATTGCTTGAATTGACTGGTGTTAATGACTTAACTTATCCCAGGTAAACCTGCCTGTTAGCATTCTTGAATTGATTGTGATGCTAATAATTTTAGCCAGTGGTGGAGGAAGTACTACTTAATATTCTTACCAAGGATTTACTAACGTAATCGTAAATGTATCAGATTAAATTCCTACTTAAGTAAAAGTATAAAGTATACGTAGCCGTAAAATGTGCATTATAAGTCAAAAGTAAAAGTATTTATGAAGAGTTTAATGTACAGGATTTTTTTAATCCTTTGACTCGAACCAGGTCTAACCACTAACTGTGAGGTCTAAACCAGGACTAAAACAAGACTAAACCAGGAAGTACAGATACAAGCTCTAAAGTAAGTAAAAGTAAAAAGTATTCATCATAAAATTTACTTCAGTAAAGTAAAAGTACCTATAATTTGTACAATACATTTTGATATAGGTGACAAGATGCCTGTTAGCAAGACCATGATGTTAAACGTTTTTTCTTTTTTCCCCCCTTTTTTCAGCATTGGCAGAGACACCCTGGCTGATATAGTCAAACACTATGAGGAGAATGGGGCAAGACCACGTTTGAGGAAGAAGCACTCACTGCCACGTCCACCAGCCAGGTTCATCAGCCCTGAGGATATCAACAGAGTTGTGGACTTCATAAAAAACTATGCAGAAGACAATGCCATCATGCTGCCTGGCCGACAGCCTGGGCATAAGGATTGGCATGTGAAGTTGCTGCCAACTCATGTGTCCAAGGCCTCAGTGTGGCGTCTCTACGTGAAGTCTGCTAAGGAGCTTGGTATGTGTAAACATTGATTTAAAATTGAGTGCTTATAAAGTGCAAATGCAGAATAGCATCAATATAGTAAGGTTTATCTTTATTAGACAATTATGAATAGATGCAAATTTAATTTAATCTAATCCAAGTTCCCTCTCTCCCTCTGTCTCCTACAGTTACACTTTCCCTCAAACCCTCTCCAGCCAGGACCAATGTACTTCCTGACCCCACGGAAATGTGGCCTATTTGGTGTTTCATGTGAAGGGCTGCAGAAACAGGTGAATTACCTGATTGATGAAGGCATGTCATCTACTAAGGGAAGCAATGAAGTCATCAGCTACATGCATCATTTCTTCTGCAACTTTGGAGTTGGAGAAACAGAGGTGGATCTTCATTGTGACAACTGCAGTGGGCAGAACAAGAACAACTTCATGCTCTGGTACCTTGCCTGGCGGGTTGGACACAAGCTTCACGATAAAATTGAAATCCACTTCCTTATTGCTGGCCACACCAAGTTTTCCCCTGACTGTGGCTTTGGACTCATCAAGCAAGCCTACATGAAGACAAGAGTCAACACTTTGGCAGACATCGCTGAGGTACTTTAACTTTACTTTGCTTTAATGACTTCAGTGCTGTTTTCTGTTCTGCTTCAATGAAACATTTAACTGAAGATTTTTTTTTTCTTCCTCTCTTCTCTTTTTTGTCATCAGGTTGTGGAAAACAGCTCTCCTGTGAGTCGCCTCAATATCCCACAGCTTGTTGGAACGGCAGAGGGCAAAGTTTTAGTCCAGACCTTCGACTGGCAGCAGCATCTGACTCGCCACTTCCGTAGACTCCCACAGATCAAGAGTTATCAGCACTTCAAGTAATTGAAACTTTCACATTGTGTACATACAATATAACATAGCAACAACATACACATGACAGTTTTTTTATAAGAAAATACTTTGCCATGTTTAAAATGTCTTATGTGCTTTTTCTGTCACAGCTTTGAAGCCAAGAGACCAGGTGTGGTGCTTGCAAAAAGTCACCGTGATGCACAACCTGTCGAATATCAGCTACTGCGCGACGGAGCAGATCTGCCCCCTGTCGACGGTCTTCCTGTCCTGGCCCCACCTGGACTGAAAATTGACAGGCAGAACTATCTATATGAAAAAATCAGGCCATTCTGTGCTGACGAGGCAAGAGACATCACATGCCCAGCGCCAAGGGTCACAACACAGAAGAGTCCACAGAAGAGGATGCGAATGTAATTTCTTTGGACTGTGTCACAAAGACCTTTTTTCTTGTTTACAACACCTGCAATGTCACTTTATCAACCAACCACCTGAATTTAGTTTTACATTCTTGTATGAAAAGCACTCTAAACAATGTTTGATTGATTTGCTTATGGAAAATAAAAAAAGAATATATCAATCAACCAGTTTATTGCTTATTTTTTATCATTAGCAAAAGTTTGTGTTTCATGTTGCATGAGTACACCGAAGAAAATTCCTAGTCTGTAAAACCTTTCATTGACAATGGCAATAAAATCTATTCTGATGCATACTCCTATACTGTATGTAGGGACGGACGGGGACTAAAAAACAGCCCTGGACTAGGCCCGGCCCAAAGCAATCGGCGCGCAGAAACTCGACAACAACAACAATAACGCCTGCCATGAGTGTCACAAGACTTTAATTGTGGCTCATGGTACTATACCATCCAAATTATAGCTAACAGCATATTCTACAATCTATTCCATGCTGTCTTAAAATGAATTTATTACTTAATAATCTTAATTAATTTATGCAGTAATTAATCTTAGCTACTGCACAAATAATAATACCACATCTAAATGAAAATACACCATTACAAATGTAACTTCTGTATTCAAAATCTTCAATGTTTGTAAGCATTAACTGTAACGTTACCAACATTTTTAAAAGTAAAAGCACAACATATTTCTTAATATTAGCTACTGCCCAGCATATATATATATATATATATATATATATATATATATATATATATATATAAAATCACATAGCACATCCTGTTTCTGATTTTAACATTCTCTAGAGTTTATCTTATTTTTTATTCAGTGTACATAAGAGTTGCCTATACAGTTTTATCGGTAGATGCTAAGAGACATTTATTTATTACCTGTTTGCAAACTTTTTTTTTTCTTTGATGGCACATTTTCCTGACCTTTTTGCTCCCCCCTGTGCTTTACAGCTTTACAGGGGGGAGCTTTACAGGGGGTATGGCTTATCTAAATGAGATGTAAATGAGCCCTATTGTCACTCCCAGCAGCAGAGAGAGGTGAGAACTGCACAATCTTTTGAGGCTGTTTTCTCCCCTTTTAGCTTTTTTGTGTGCCTACCTTCAAATGGCCACAACATCTCCAAATGTTATCAGATTTCCATGTGTTAAACATCGTTGGAAAGCTTTGAGACTACACTTTCAGAATCTGTGAATAACTCAAAATGCCCCAAAACCGACTTGTGTCCCTACTTTCCGTGATCGGTCACATTTGTTAACGTGCGTGCAGCGTGAATAAATCCAAACACCCCGTGACAGATTTAAGTTTCACTTTCGATCCGTGACCGACAGAGGAGCGTCGTGTCGGAAGGGATTTAAATCTTTAAAAATGTCTGGGATAAGAAAATCTAAAGATGCACACCATCAGAAAGGATATTCTCCAAGGCTGGATTTAGCATCAGGAAAGCCATGATCGCACTTCTGCCGGCCAACGTTAACAGGTTGGTTTTCCCCGGGACTTTCTAAAACGCTTGACGTGAAAAAAGCTTTTAAAACGCTTAAATGGCACTTTTACATGCTTAATGTATGTTCACAGTAGGCTACACACCTTAAGAAACAATTCTATGTGCAGATAAGCAGATGAACCCAGAATATGAACGCAACGCGTTTCTCCTATAGAAAGTCACGTAAAGCTTTTTCTTTAACGGTTTTCTATGGGAAGAAAATGCTTAACGTAGCCTATAATAAAACGCATTGCGTTCATATTCTGGGCTCATCTGCTTTTCTGTAGGCTATATAATATGCTTTATTAATAAGGTGTGTACAGAATTTGATCTTTTAATATAACAGGTTTAGGACAAAGCCGTTAAGCGTTTTTCACGTTAAGCGTTTTAGAATGTATTTTATCCGCGCACACATTTTGAAAAGACTCAAACGGACACAGGCCGAGTGAAAGACTGGATTTTGTTTTTTCGATCAGGTATGGGTACAAGTGATTTCAAAACATTTCAGCCGGTTCTAATTTGATTTTTGGATACTGTGTGAATGTAACCCCTCCACCCGGACTACTAGCTGGCCTCTGTTACATGAACACGGTTAGCTAAAAAGACTGCCGCTCCAGTTTAGCGTTTATTGTTGTTTCTGCAGTTAAAAAGACAAAGTTGACAATCCTGGCCATACTTTCGTTATTTTAATAATTTCCTTATTTTTATTTTATTAATTGATCACTCAGGGTGATCTAATTTAACTATTTGTGACATGTGTTTTGAATATTTGTTCCCCTGCACTTTAGGCATTTTGCACACATTTGTTCTGCTTCTTGTGACTTGATTCTGACTTATTTTGTTTTGTATTTTTATTTATTATAAATGTATGTTGTGTTCTTAATTGTTGATTACTTTTCAGTGCATCGATGTTGCGCTGTAGGCCTACTTAGAGCATGCTCGTACAGGCAATTCAGCCGATTTAATTTGATTTGCATGTGAAATGCAAATCCTATCTGCAGTGTGGCCTTTCTGCAGTTATTTATGTTATTTCTTAGTTTTATTGAACAAAAATGTTTTTATACATTTTCTTCTATATCTTTGTGTGATGTTCTGTACATCGCGGCTTTAAAATGTTAAAGCCCCGCCCCCTCCCCAACACCACACACATGATTCGACTATTAGTCGACTATAGGAAGGACTTGACGAATCTGATTCGACTATGAAAATCCTTAGTCGGGGACACCCCTAATATATATATATATATATATATATATATATATATATATATATACACACACTCAGCTAAAGGATTATTAGGAACACCATACTAATACTGTGTTTGAGCGCCTTTCACCTTCAGAACTGCCTTAATTCTACGTGGCATTGATTCCACAAGTATTGCTGAAAGTATTCTTTAGAAATGTTCGAAGCTCCCGTTCCACCACATCCCAAAGATGCTCTATTGGGTTGAGATCTGGTGACTGTGGGGGCCATTTTAGGAAAATGAACTCATTGTCATGTTCAAGAAACCAATTTGAAATGATTCGAGCTTTGTGACATGGTGCATTATCCTGCTGGAAGTAGCCATCAGAGGATGGGTACATGGTGGCCATAAAGGGATGGACATGGTCAGAAACAATGCTCAGGTAGGCCGTGGCATTTAAATGATGCCCAATTGGCACTAAGGGGCCTAAAGTGTGCCAAGAAGACATCCCCCACACAACATTACCAGCAGCCTGCACAGTGGTAACAGGGCATGATGGTTCCATGTTCTCATTCTGTCTCAGAATCCCAGAAATCGAGACTCATCAGACCAGGCAACATTTTTCCAGTCTTCAACTGTCCAATTTTGGTGAGCTCTTGCAAATTGTAGCCTCTTTTTCCTATTTGTAGTGGAGATGAGTGGGACCCGGTGGGGTCTTCTGCTGTTGTAGCCCATCCACTTCAAGGTTGTGCGTGTTGTGGCTTCACAAATGCTTTGCTGCATACCTCGGTTGTAACGAGTGGTTATTTCAGTCAAAGTTGCTCTTCTATCAGCTTGAATCAGTCGGCCCATTCTCCTCTGACCTCTAGCATCAACAAGGCATTTTCGCCCACAGGACTGCCGCATACTGGATGTTTTTCCCTTTTCACACCATTCTTTGTAAACCCTAGAAATGGTTGTGCGTGAAAATCCCAGTAACTGAGCAGATTGTGAAATACTCAGACCGGCCCGTCTGGTAGGGATGGCTGACGCGAAACAGTCGTTCCGAAGCTTTGCGAGATCCCGAAGCGCAGATGTTTCGAAACACTGATTCGAAGCGTGATTCAAAACACCCATGTCACGTGACTATGGCCAAACGAAGCCTCGAAGTGTTTCACTAAATGTTTCATCAGGTGTGATCCGCCGAATCAGCGTTTGATTGACACGGTCGGAAACAGACCACACAATCGCACGTCTGTATAAAAGTGAAATCAACGCATATTGACCTCGTGGGTTTTTGTGAGAGGAGTTTGATTTTGAGATAGCGGATTTTTGGTGATATAGTGACATTTATAGTCCGATTTGTTTAGTTATATTTAGGCTTACATTTAAATTTACACAACACATTGACTGATAGGCTAGAGACACAGAGTATACATATAGTGACACATTAATAGATACATAGATATAAATATATATAGACAGCTAGATTAATAGATAGATAGATAGATAGATAGATAGATAGATAGATAGATAGATAGATACATATATAGATAGATAGATTAAAGATAGCCTACATATATAAATACATAGATTATAGATACATAATACATTTATAGATACATATCTAAATACATAGCTAGATTATAGATACATAGATTATAGATACATATCTAAATACATAGATAATAGATACATATTATATATACATATCTAAATACATGGATAGATTGTAGATACATATATCTAATTACATAGATAGATTAGAGATACATTTCTAGATAGATTTGGATAGATAGATAAAATGGAGGCTCCCCAGAAGAGATGCCGTACAACTGTGGTGTAGGAGCATTTCCATTTAGAAACCCCAAATAAAGTGAGATGTGTGTATTGTGATTGGCAGCTCGCCTACTGCAACAATACATCATCCATGATGCCCCATTTGAGGAGCACTCATCCTGCCATTTTGCAGGGTGCAGAGGATGGCCATCACCATCAATATCCATCACCATCAACATCATCACCATCAACACCAGTAGAAACACAGGGCATTTTATGGGAACTTTTTGATACTCGTATCCATCAAACCCAGATGATACACAATGCTACAGCTGATGCCACAGTGGAAGTGAAAAAATACATCAACGATGCGTATTTGCCCAGAACTCATGATCCATTAATTTACTGGAAAGAGAGAGCAGTAATCTTTCCTCATTTGTATGTCCTAGCTAAAAAATATCTTTGCATGCCAGCAACAAGTTTCCCTTGTGAGAGGATTTTTTTAAAGGCTGGAGAAATTATCTGTAAAAAAAGAAGTAGGTGAAGTCCTTCCACAGCAGAAAAATTAATATTTTTGAATAAAAATATGTAAAAAAGTGAGACATTGTGGCTTGATTTATTTTATTTTATTAAAAAAACAACAAATTTTCATGGCTCGTCAAGGTTGTTTCAGATCAACACCTGCAAGTGACCACTAGGTGTCACCGTTGAGACGGGTGTCGGATTGATTTGAAGCCTCGAAACAATATGGACCATTTGGTTCAACTGTTTCATTGCTTCACGAAGCCTCGATCTGCCCATCACTACCGTCTGGCACCAACAACCACGCCACGCTCAAAATTGCTTAAATCACCTTTCCTTCCCATTCTGACATTCAGTTTGAAGTTCTGGAGATTGTCTTGACCAGGACCAAACCCCTAAATGCATTGAAGCAACTGCCATGTGATTGGTTGATTAGATAATTGCATTAATGAGAAATTGAACAGGTGTTCCTAATAATCCTTTAGGTGAGTGTAGATATATATATATATATATATATATATATATATATATATATTAAATATAATACTTATTTCTTATTATAATATTATTTCACCTGAAGTTAAGCGCTTTGTGTTCACAGTGCATGTTTTAAGTGAATGACGTATTGAACTTCCAATATGGGCTTAATTCATCTTGTGTGTTGGAGAAAAATTATCCATTTGATCTTACATTTACATTACATTTACACTTACATTACATTTCTCATAATGATTAGAAGAGATCTTAAATCACCTTCATTAAAACTTTTGAATTCTGGCTTGTGTCACGAAACATGATTAGTATGACAAAGGAGAATTCCAAAACACAGTCTTTAATAAATCCACAAAAGAAAAGACAAGAGAAAGCAAATACATCCACTAACATTTGACTTTTTTTTGACACAACAGACGACATCGGACAAACGGAAGTGAGCATCCCTATGCCCTACTTCCTTCGAAGGGCAGAGCCCTTGAATGGGGACTTTAGAGTGAGCAGGGAATTCCTCATTATCTTCACCTGGGAATTCACATGACAATGCAGCACGGTGTCTGTAACGCAGTTCGTTATTGCGGGAAGAAGGAGGTGGGAACCGGCGAACATTGTAAAGACTTAAAATAAAAAATAAATAAACAAATACAAAATGAAAGTAAAGTCCCCACACGGACGACTGCTGTCACATATAACAAGATAAAACACAACATAAATCCTGGCAGACAGTGATGGCTCCTACGGTCAAAGGCAGCGAGTCCTCCGTTCCCTTCTCCGCCCCCATCCTGGTGTACGGCAGTAGGCTCCGGCCAACGGCGAACGGGAGCGACTTCTCCGCTCCCTCTCTGATGGCAGCCACCCCTCCTCGACCCAGAAGCATGGCAGCGAGCTCTCCGTCACACCTGCTGTTCATTCGCTCCAGCACCACCGCCTCGGGCAGCGAAGGCTCTCCAACAGCGTGTCCCTCCTTCCTCACAGGTTTCAGCACCAATGTAACGCAGTTCGTTATTGTGGGAAGAAGGAGGTGGGAACCGGTGAACATTTTAAAGACTTTAATAACAAAATAAATAAACAAATACAAAATGAAAGTAAAAACAGCAGCCTCTCACGCACAACTGCTGTCACATATAACAAAATAAAACACAATATAAATCCAGGCCTTTCTCGTCCTTCACTGTCGTTGCTCCTCCTTTTATGCTTTTTCTCTGTGTGAGATACGAGCACAGGTGTTGCTCTTTATCAATCACACCACTGGCCTCGCACCGTTCTCTCACGGCCTCGTCCTGCCAGTGTCCATCAGCTGATTAGCTGTTGACAGAAATTGCTGTTAACTGTTGCAAATAAATATACATTTTATATAAAAAAGTTTTTCAATTATGTTTTATAAAGATATATGCATGTGTGTATTTCTCTGTTCTCAACTTTAAAACTTGCCGTCGCATCTTTGGTGACTTGAAATGTATAGGCCTAATTTTGTTTTTGGTTCATGTTTCATGTTACTGTTTTGGAGATTTATGTAAGGACTGTATTTGTGCTGGAACAGGTGGATTTGTATCCGCACTGGTGTGTCGGAAAGAACACATAAGACTCAGTTGAACCAGAGTTTGAAGTTTACAAATGATTCAGTTTGAATGGTAACAGTGAGTGGTATTCTGGTCATTAACTCGCTCATATAAGTCTACTACCAAAGGAAAAAGGAGATATAAATTCTGCATATGAGCATTCACAGGGCTCTCAAGTTTTATCAAAAGTTTAGAGTGAGATTTAGGGGAGGAGCCACCCAAATATTTGCAGCAGCGGTCCCTCGACCCAACCAAATTCGCTTCAATTTTTGCTAGCAGTTCAATTTTGCCTATTGTTCATAATTGACACGCACAAATGGAAATTATAACAATTGTTAAATCTGATAAAAAGACAAATTCATCCAAATAAAATGAATAGTTATATTTAAAAAATACAAATTTATTGAAAAATAAAAATAAATTTGACCCCAAACAAGCCAAATGAACATCAGTGCTCAATGTACATAACATTGTGTCATAACAACTTGCCCTGAGCATGTATGTCAAGACCCAAACCGGTCACCTTTACAGGGGTCATCGGATGCCCATTTTCCACAAGCTGGTATGATTCTTTTGGGTCTTCATGTAAAGTTTGTAACATACTTTGGTTAAAATTTCTCAATGGTTGTGTAAAACAACACCCATTTTACCTCTTCAAAAACAGCTCTGTTCACAGTGACCCTTTCGGTGCATGTCTCTTTAAATGATAATGAGCAACAACTTTTTGGCTTTTTGAGGATTAAAAAAAAGTGAATGGATGTTTTTCACTGCATGGTGGTTGTGTACCACACACTGCAAAGACACATTTATTTGCAAATACCATATAAAAGTGTATTTTGCATCCGATGACCCCTTTAAAAGCAGTTGGAGAGTTTTTGAATGCATCAAAAATAATTTAACACGAATTTGGCTATACTCCTCAACATCAGCTCTCACTGTCTTTGATCACACGCAAGAGATATCGTCCAGGAATCGTAAAATCAAAATGCTAAAAATAAATAAAAAATAAATGAAGATGTCCACAAACCGCATTCATCAGATCGTGCTCTTTCAACTTCCACTCCGTGTGTGCGCGTGTTGTCTAGTATCGAACGTGCTTGCAGCGGGAACACATAATTTACCCGGAAACAACTAATTCTAATTTCTGATTGGCTGGTAGCTAGCATTTAACTCTGTATAACTCGAGACAGATGCTATGAACTCGGCAGAGAACTTCCCTCCGTTTGCCTGCGTCTCGTCCATTAATTGTATAGCGGGACAAGTTCCCTTACTCCTCAGCGTGAGAAATACAAGGTGTGGCGTGTGAGCGTGTGAACGGGTTGAAATGCGTGTGTCTCACGCCCAATGCGTGAGACTTGAGAGCCCTGCATTCATAGTTCGTCCCTTGCTGACTGCAAGGCACTGACTGATGTCATTCGGTAAACAGTGCTCTTATTGGATGAATCCTTCTTAACAGTTACAGTGATGTTTCCTGTCTTGTCATGTGATTCCCTTGCCCTCATGTGATCCTAAAATGTGATTCCCTAAGGTGTGTTAGACATTGGCTGCGGCTGGATGTAACCGATTGGTGATAGTTGCCGCGTTAGGCGGGGAGGAGCTGAAAACGGAGACATTTTTGTCAGACACTTTCTGCTTCCCTTAATGACCGCTCACGTGGTGTTTGCATACTTTACCACAGTGCAACAGGTGGATCAAAGATGGCGCTGAGATGTTTGGCTGGCCGTCTGTCGCTCCACTTTGTCTTTGTTTTGTATCTATTATTATTTTACCTATGTTGCCAAGGCGTACTATCGTTTCTCACTTATGATCGCCAAACTCTGCTTGAGATTGGAGTCTTCTGCAATCAGTTTAAACCTGACCTGCTGAAAAGCTCACCTCCACCTCCATGCCTCAAGGAAATTCCGGTCTTCCTGAGGCGCCCTCCTCTCTATCATGCTTCCAAGAGACGGTGCAGAAGACGTGGTAAACGCGGAGGTGTCCGGGTAAGGTTAAAGGCTATTCTGAGGACTATTCGTGTGTTTGGTCGCTGGACTGAGCTGTATCTGTTGGACGACGCTGTTCTGCACTCGGGGGTGTTCAGGGACCGATGGATTCGGCCGGTGTTCCCTGACGCTGGTGGCTTAGGCGGTGTCGGCCGCTCGGTGGACCCCGATCGGCTGGTGCTTCCCCCTGCCAGCTGGCGTGTACCGACTAGGAGAAGAGGTGTGGATCGTCTGAGCCTTCGATCCCTGAAGCAAGTCCTGTCCGTATCTGACACTGTTACTTTAAATCTGGCTCTGCTGAATGTGAGATCTGTCACAAACAAAACGTTTTTACTGAACGATTTCTTTATCGCACGTAATTTGGATTTTATGTTCCTGACGGAAACCTGGCTGCGTGAAGGTGATCTTACTCCTTTATCGGAGCTTCTTCCCCCTGGATGCAATTATTTTAACTCCCCTCGTATTACCGGTAAAGGTGGAGGACTGACATCCATTTTTAAATCTACTTTTTGCTGTCAACAATCTTCAACTGCAGGCTACTCCAGCTTTGAGCTGCAACTCTTTGAGGTAAAGCTTTCGGAAACTTTTCTCTGTGCGGTGGTCTATCGGCCACCAAAATTCAACAAAGACTTTGTTCGGGACTTTGCAGACTTTGTATCGGGTGTTACTCTTAAATATGACCACTTTTTGATTGTTGGCGATTTCAATATACATGTGTGTTGTGAGAACAGACCTTTGGTCAAAGACTTTATGAATGTAATTGACTCTTTCAACCTTATGCAGTCTGTTCGGGAGCCCACGCATGAAAAGGGTCATATTTTGGATCTTGTGCTGTCATATGGGCTGGACATACAGATAACTGAGATCGGCCACACACTTTTATCTGACCATTTACCTGTTTTATTTTCCATCTCTGTGCCTGCTCCCTCTCTAAGCGCAGCTCCTCAGCGCCGTCTTCGTGTTTTTAATTCTGGAACTCCACAGTTGTTTTGTGCTATTTTTAAAGACTCTTTTTTATATTCTTTGGATGATCTTAATGACCGCAGTGTGGATGAATGCATAGCAATGTTTGATTCTTTCTGTACTAAGATTTTAGATTCGATTGCACCCATGACTTTAAAGCGCATAAAGCCTCAGAAGGAGCCCTGGCTGAATGAGTCCACTCGTACGCTCAGGCGCACATGTAGAAAGGCGGAGAGAAAATGGAAAAAGGACAATCTTCAAATTTCTAGGGAACTCCTTCAAGACAGTCTTATTAATTATCAGCAGGCAGTAAAAACTGCAAAAATTGATTATTTCTCCTCACTGGTGTCAAAAAATGCTCATAAGCCTCAGGTTCTTTTTAATGTATTTGATTCACTGGTGAACTGTGGTGATGCTGTCTGTTTGGAGCCTTCTTCTAGTTTGTGTGAGGCTTTTCTGCAGTTTTTTACAGATAAGATCTCTGCTATTAGAATCCCACTATCTCGGTCTGCTCAGGTCCCCTCAGCTCCTATAGCAAGCACAGCTGTCTTTGACAGCTTTGAACCGGTCACCCCTACTGAACTGAATGAGATAGTTGCACATTTACGCCCTGCTAACTGTCAAACGGATAGTATTCCATCATGTCTGTTTAAGGAGGTCTTCTGTTCAGTGGAGTCTTTTATTTTGAAATTTATTAATTTGTGTCTTAGTTCTGGCTGCGTTCCATCTTCTTTTAAACATGCCATAGTTCAGCCTCTCCTGAAGAAGAAGAACTTAGACCCTATGGTTTTATCTAATTTTAGACCCATTTCTAAGCTCCCTTTTATTTCAAAGGTTTTGGAAAGAGTTGTGTTAATGCAGGTCCAAGAATTTTTAAAAACAGCTGATGTTTACGAACAGTTTCAGTCTGGTTTTAGGTCTCGTCACAGTACTGAGACTGCTCTATTAAAAGTTTTTAATGATCTGTTCTTACACCTTGATACTGGCAACTGTGCCATTTTAATTCTGCTTGATTTGACTGCAGCCTTCGACACAGTTGATCATAAAATTCTTCTGTGGCGCTTAGAGCACTGTGTTGGCTTAAAAGGCACTGTCCTAAAGTGGTTTGAGTCGTACTTAACAGACAGATCAATCTCAGTACAAATGGGACAGTTTTCATCCTCAGTGGCCCCTCTGACCTGTGGGGTACCGCAGGGGTCAGTTCTGGGTCCACTCCTATTTACCCTGTATATGCTACCATTGGGATTAATTTTCAGGAAGCATGGCATCTCCTTCCACTGCTTCGCTGATGATGTGCAGGTGTATCTTCCACTAAAGGTTCCAGCTAAAGAATCTTTGCAGGCCGTGATAAACTGCATGAGCGATATTAAGAAATGGATGGACCTAAACTTTTTAAAACTTAATGAGAATAAAACGGAGGTTGTCTTGTTTGGTCGTCCAGAGTTGGTTCAGGTTCTTACCAGTGCCCTTGGCCAACTAGCACCTCACTTAAGATCCCATGCCAGGAATCTTGGAGTGATTGTTGATAGTGCTTTTAAACTGGATAAGCAGGTAAGTGCTGTGGTTAAGGCTAGCTTTTTTCAGCTTAGACTGATAGCTAAAGTCAGACCGTATCTGAGACAGGCTGACCTAGAAAAAGTCATTCATGCTTTTATTACCTCACGCCTGGATTACTGTAACTCCTTGTATACAGGCATTGGGAAGTCTGAGCTTTATCGTCTGCAGCTTGTACAGAATGCAGCAGCTCGTCTTTTAAGTGGCAGGAAGAAGCGGGAGCACATTACTCCAGTGCTCTCATCCCTTCACTGGCTTCCAGTAAAGTATCGGATTGATTTTAAGGTTATTTTATTTGTTTTTAAATGTATCAATGGGTTAGCCCCAGAGTACCTTACAGACCTTGTCACGTTGCATAGGCCCTCCAGAGACCTTCGTTCAGCCAGTCTGATGGTCCTGGAGGTTCCTAGATCGAAACGGAGATCCAGCGGTGATCGAGCTTTTTCAGTGGCAGGTCCCACTCTCTGGAACTCACTGCCTGTAGCTGTGCGGACTGCTAGTAGCTTGTCCACTTTTAAATCATTGCTGAAGACTCATTTGTTTGAAGTAGCTTTTGGCACAGGGGAGCTGCCTTGATGAATGTTATATTCTATGTGTACTTTTATTTTTAGCATTTGTCATTTTATTGTGTTTTTATTGTATCAGTCTGTGAATAATATCTTTGTGTTTTCATTGTGAAGTACTTTGGTAGGCCTTGGCCTTGGAAATGTGCTATATAAATAAATGTGACATTGACATTGACATTGAAGTGAAATGTACTGCTAAATACAGCATTTGTTTGTACAAGAATAAAGTTCAACATAAGTGTATATAATTAAATACCAATGTAGTGGGGTCTACTTTTTTTATCAGTTTTATTTTGATAAACATGACACAGTATAACATCACGACCACATGAAAAGAGTTTTTACAGTTATAAAAAATCAGATTTGTGAACATTAATGGAACTGAAGGTGTTCAAATAAACACGAAACACATGTGAGCATTGTTATGCGGTGAATCCGGCCAATTGGGAAACAGCTGTGTCGTCATCAGATCTTGTGCGGTGCTTTGATGGTATATGTCACAGTCATGTGGCGGCTGCGCTGTCTCAAGTAGGACAAAATTTCTAACCGGCATGAACTGCTTCAAGTCAGCCACCGATCGGTCTGCGCAGCGCTGCATGTCAAACAAGCTTCTAGTCTCATGTGTCATGTTGTCATTGGTTAATTGTCTTGATTATGTTCACAGGTGTGTCTTGTTTAGTCACTAGTCCTGTGTATTAAAGCCCTCATGTTTGCCATGTGTCTTTGTCTAGTATTGTTCGTGTAACCACTGTTTGGTGAGTGTTTCGTCACAATAATGAGGTTTTACTTTAAGTTCCGTCATACTCAGAAATTCCTGTAGAGGGCAGTGTAGTGTGGTGACTGGGCGGGAACCATTGAGAGAGTGTGTTTCCAAGGGGGAACAATAAAGTGGTGCACCTCTCAGAGCACATGCAGGTGAAAAGTTTGGAGAAGATCTCTTGCTGGACTTGCAAAGACTTTCACACACATTCACCCAAAAAGAAAAAAAATCAAACTTGAAGACCCAACTGGTATGAACATGAATTTAATTTATTTATTTTTTGATGTAAACTATAAGTTGTAAGAGATCAATATTGTGTTTCAGCATATTTGATGGATTTTGCTAGTTTGCTTGCTACAGTACTGATTGACGCTAAGATTTGTATGATTTGGTGTGATTTGAGTGAAAGGTGTTCAAGTTGTTAACACTTATTATTTCTTGTCAAAGCATTTTGATTTAGTTGATTTATATTATAGGTGATATGGTGATGGTGAATGAGACGTTAAATGTTAGTTTAAATAACATCTTTATTATATTAATGTGTGTTTCTTTTGTCCAATTTTTATCTTTAAAGATTATCAACCTATTGCTGACTACTGCTAACTATTGCTTCTGCAAATACCTCTGCAAACAGAAGAAAATAAATAGTCAAGTCAATGAGTTGTCTTCTTGTGTCCTTCATTGTTTGAACGCCATCTCAAGTTTGGGCAGAGCTGAATAAAAAAAAAGCGAAAAACTTGACAGTTGATAATCAGCATGGCAATGAAGACAGGAGGATCAAAGGCCTAAACGTCTCAGAAAGTTGTTGACGCAGAGAAGAGAGTCATCTGAAATCGTCTCGCAATGGCAGAGGAAGCTTTTGGAAAAGCAATGAAGCAGCTGAAGCAAGAGAGGACCTTGGCTAAAAGTGCATTCACCAGGCAGGCAAACTTCCTTAGCAGAGGAGCGAAACACTTGATGAAAAGTGAACTACAAGAGGAGTTCAAAAAGCTAATTTCTGAGGCAAGGAATGTCGGCGAGACAAACGATGAGTATAAAGCTGGTTTACTGGCAGACATTGAAGCGGACATGGCAGGTGGTGAAGAAGCTGAACTTGATAAGCAGCAGCAAGCTGATTTCGAGAAGACAATCCATGAATGTGAGATAAGATTGGAAGAGGTCAGAAAAATTGTCCTTTCCAACTTATGGTCAAGATATGGTAAAGATGAGATGGGAACAGCAATCCAGGAAGCAGAAACAGCCTGTGATAGAGCTGCTGCAATACCTGTATCGCTGTAAACAGAGATGGTTATGAGTTCCAGCTGGATGGCGCAAACGGAATAATCCAAGGTGTAATCACTAGCCTAGCAGCTTGGGAGATGTGGATTCCAGCAGCAGAAAAATCCAGTCTGGAAGCTAGAGTGAAGGATCTGAAAGGATGCATTAGCAACCTTAAAGCACGGAAGGTGGAATTCATCATCGCACAAAGAATAGCAGAAGAAAGAGACAGAGCGAGGGTTCCCCAGATACCCATGCCAGTTCCACAACCAACGTTGAGAATAAAGCCAACCAGTTTACCCAAATTCAGTGGATGTAGAAGGAATTTCCATCGATGGAGGAGAGACTGGGAAAGTCTGCAAAAGCAGGGGGAGCCAACTGGCTCAGTTGAAGTAAAAAAGATCCAACTCTTTGACAGCATAGACGACAGAATGGGCAAAGAGCTCCGTTTGTCTACCTACAACACTGCTGAAGACATATTCCGAGTGCTTGAGAATAGATATGGAAACAAGTCCACAATTGCCTTGGAAATAATTGAAGATCTTGAGAAGATTCCTGTTTAAGAGCAAATCAGCCGAGAAAAGTCATTGATTTAATCCAAAATATAGAGAAGGCCCTGAATGACCTCACAGAACTTGGAAACACAGGAGCCATTAACAACCCTCTGGTGATCAAATCAATAGAAAGTAAGCTACCTGACAACATGAAAAGAGATTGGCTTGTCTTCATGGTTAACCCAGCAAATGGCGTAACGCCGGACAATCACTTTGAGAATCTTCTTAAATTTCTGAAAACACAAGAAGAAATTCTAGAGAAGTTAGAGCAGTTGGGAGTGAGTGAAAAGCCAGAAAAGAAATATGCTTGTATGGAAAGAAGATATGCGTCCACACGTTCCACAAGGAAAGGCGGCTTTGTTGTCTGTGGAGATGAAAAGCAAGGAGAAAAGATCTTCTTTTGCAAGCGTTTCAAAGAACTGAAGCCTGTGGAAAAGTTGGCTGCTGTAGAAAAGCTGGGGGCATGCAAAAGGTGTTTAGTCTGTCATGGTGAAGATGATGAATGCAAAGACACGTACCTGTGCAGGAACAGAGACTGTAAAAGAGATCATCATTTCTTTCTTTGCCTAAAGGGAGATTTCAAGAGGACTGAATCAGACAGAAGACAATCCCATGTGAGAAGGCATAAGCTTACGGAGGAGCAAGAGGAATTTGTATCTAAGCTCTCCCCAGAGCGTTCACCAACATCACTGGGAAGACAATTTGTGGTGGGAAGAGTCAGCTTGGAGTGACTGATTCAAGTGCTGTAGAAGAATTGCCAGTTATACTAATGCTGCTTGAGGTAACTGCTAATGCAGGAGAAAAGGTTGGAACTCTGATCGACTTAGCGTCACATACAAACTACATCACCCACAAAGCTGCCAGGAGATTAAATCTTCGAAGTGAAAACATTTCTTTAATTATTCATGGAGTTGGAGGAATGAACATGAATGTTAAAACTAGAAGATACTTTCTTAGAGTGAGGGTCAAGACGCCTATGGGCACGGAGAGAGCTCATGAGCTTATTTGCTATGGTTTGAATGAAATTGCCAACATCCACAGAGTCATCAAGCCTGAGCAACTCAAGAGGTTCTTCCCAGAAGTCAATTTAGGAGATCTGAGGAGACCGGAGAGTATTGAGCTACTGGTAAGCCACCGTGAGGGAAGACTTGCTCCGCAAAGAGTGAAGGTGATTGGAGACCTTGTCTTATGGGAAAGCCCATTGGGAAAGACTGTTGGTGGAGCGCATCCAGATCTTTTTGAAGAGATAGATATAGCGATGCACAAATCTGAAACGCATTTTGCTCGATCCATGAGAACATCGGCAGTGAGGTATCAAGAGATCACAGAAGCACAAGAGTTCAAAGCTGAAACCAAAGTAGCTGGTAAAGAGTTTCTAAACTGGTGGAAATGGGACAGTATTGGAGCAGCCTGCGAACCCAAGTGTGGAGAATGCCGGTGCGGCAAATGCCAGCCAGGAGGTAAGGAGATGAC
The DNA here is from genome assembly GCF_051911475.1 of Siphateles boraxobius. NCBI lineage: Eukaryota > Metazoa > Chordata > Actinopteri > Cypriniformes > Leuciscidae > Siphateles > Siphateles boraxobius. Next base: position 49,726,499 of record NW_027508734.1, read on the forward strand.
TCGAAATGAAGAAAGAGAATTAGAAGTCATAAAGAAGGGCCTTACTTACGTTAAAGCAGATGCTCACAGTGAGAAGCCCCATTGGGACACAAGATACCCGTGGATTCAAGATCCAAGTTCCCTTCCCAACAACAGGAGTGGGGTGGAAGCCACCTTCTTGAGAACAGAAAAACAACTCAAAAAAGAATCAGAGTGGAAAATGGCATACACCGCTCAAGTCCATGAGATGGTGGAAAGAAGAGCAGCGAAGAAACTCGCTAAAGAGATCATTGGCAGCTGGAAAGGGCCAGTATGGTATGTCAGCCACTTGGTGGCACCAAATCCGCACTCTCTCACAACATCTGTGCGGCTGGTATGGAACAGCAGCCAGAAGTTTAAAGGGATCAGCATGAATGACCTTCTGCTGAAAGGGCCTGATGTCCTCAATCCCATTCGAGCAGTACTACTCAGATTCAGAAGAGGCGTCCATGCTGCCCTTGGTGACATCAGGAAAATGTACAATTCTGTGTGGTTGGAAGATCTGGAGATGCACCTCCACAGATTTCTCTGGAGAGACACTGAGGAGGAAGAGATTGAAGAGTTTGTGATCACCAGAGTCAACATTGGCGATCGACCAGCAGGGTGTATAGCACAATTGGCCATGAGAGACAGCCAAATTACCCATGTTCGCTCGCCTGGAGGAGGAACGTAGGATTCTTGAAGAGGATACCTATGTCGATGACATCCTAACTTCCCATAATGACTTGCAAAAGCTGGACCAGAACATTGAAAGAGTTGAAGAGATCCTGAAGGCAGGCGGGTTCTTCCTTAAGCCCTGGGTCCGGTCAAGTCAAAGTGGGAGGCAGGAGATTGTACCAGGAGAACAAAGAGCGGAGTCAAGCACAGTACTTACTCTTCCAAACCAGATGGGGGAAGGAGATAATAAAGCTCTTGGAGTTGGATACCTTGTTGAAGAGGATAAACTGTACATCATGACTTCAATCAATTTTTCAAAGAGGAAAAAGAGAATGAGAGTCGGCCAAAATCTTCTTGATAAAGAGGTGAGAGAGAAAACTCCAAACCCACTGACGAGAAGAGAACTGCTGAGCCAATTAGCTAGCTTGTATGACCCAATAGGCCTCGTCACACCTGCCAAACAAAAGGGCGCCATTCTTGTCAGAAAGGCATTTCAGGAAGCTGGAGGCGAAACTCTGACCCGAGACACTTGGGACAAACCTTTGTCTGATAAATTGAGGGAAGAAGCCATCCAATTCTTTGAGGAATACACACGTCTTGGCCAAATCACTTTCCACAGAAGCCTCACAACAGTCAACTGGATTGGAAAACCTTGGGGAATAACATTCTCTGATGGAAGTGACAAGAGCTATGGAGCCGTAATGTATTTCAGATGGGAGACCAAGCAAGGCATCCAAGTCAGATTGGTTGAGTCTAAGGCAAAACTCACACCATTGGACCAAAAGGGAGAACCAGTGAAAGCTGAAATCTGCGGTGCTGTCTATGCAGCACGATTGAGAAATTATGTTGAGAAGCACAGTCGAATAGACGTTGAACGATGGCTCCATCTGCTGGATAGTCAAACTGTGCTGGGAGCAATCCAGAGAGACAGCTATGGATATCAAACTTTTTTCACAAATAGAGTTGGGGAGATCCAAAAATCCACATCAGTCGAAGACTGGTGGTGGATTCCGGGATACCTGAACAGTGCTGACGCTATAACAAGAGGGGCAGCCCCAGAAGACCTCCAGGAAGATTCCATGTGGCAGGATGGACCAGCGTTTCTGCGACAACCTGTGGAAGAATGGCCACATAAGTCAGCCAAAGAAGTCAGCACTATGCCAAAGAAGGCATAAACAAACTTCAGAGGAAAGCTTTCTCTGCAGCACTGACTAGAGCGCAGGCCAAAATAGACAAGAGTGATGCACAGCAAAATAACCTAGATGAACCTAAGACTCGGATCCGAAGATTACCAAGTGGCTCTGCGGTAACCAATCTGATTGACATCAAGAAATTCTTCAGCCTGACCAGGCTGATCCGGGTCATTGCCTGGGTTTGGAGAGCTGCAACAAGATGGAAAGAGGTGTTAAAAAGGAATTCAGCCTCAGATAAACCAAAGTGGGAGAAAGCTTTTTCAACAAACTGGAGGTCCAGAGCCAAACAAGCTGTACTCACTGTCAGGGAGTGTACAGATGCACTAAGAGACCTGTTCCTTGCAGCTCAAAAAGGTATAACCTTTCAAGACACCACTCTCAACAGACTCGCTGTTTATAAAGAGAAAGAGACTGGGCTTTTAGTTTGTGGAGGAAGGTTCCAGACTTTTGATGAGGACAAGACTGCTGTACCCATTCTACCATATGATGCGTGGATATCCACTCTCCTAGCTCAAGAGGCTCATGGTGAAAATCATGAAGAAATAGCCGGCACACTCCTCCGGATGAGGAAAAAGCCTGGGTGGAGAAAGGTCGAAGGCTGGTTAAAAAGAGAGTTGATAACTGTGTTGTGTGTAGAAAGGTCAGGGCCAGAAAGTGACAACAGATCATGAGTGACCTTCCATCTGAGCGGATAACACCAGCCAGACCATTTGAGTATACAACGGTGGACTTGTTTGGACCGTATGAAGTCAAAGACGAGGTGAAGAAGAAAACGAAGCTCAAGGTGTGGGGAATTGTCTTCTGTTGCATGTCATCCAGAGCTATAGACACAGATGTTGTCAGTGACCAGTCAACTGAAGGCTTCCTTATGGCTTACCAAAGATTCACTGAGAGGGCACCCAAAGAAACTGTGGTCAGATCCGGGAAAGAACTTTGTGGGTGCCAGACCTGCCCTGAAAGAACTCTATCTCTTCCTGGATTAACTAAATAAGTCTGAGCTTGAAAATGAAGCTTCCGTGCATGGAACAGAATGGAGCTGGAAAATCCACCCAGCAGATTCTCCTCACAGAAATGGAGCTGCAGAAGCAGCTGGTCACACAGTGAGGCGGGCTTTGCACAACCTGGAGGAGAAAGATTCTTCACATGGAGTGAGTTTCAGACATTTATGGCTGCTAACCTGGCCAACGAAAGGCCTGTAGAATTCAGAACTCAAAGCCGGGAAGATTGCGTAGAATATATCAGCCCAAATTCCCTTCTGCTTGGACGGACTGGACCCAGAGGAGATCTTGGATGCTTTGATTTTGAAAACTACCCATACAAAAGGTTGAGAGCTATCCAAACAGAAGTTGACCGGTTCTGGAGAAAGTGGAGTCAGTTAGCTGGGCCCAATCTATTTGTGAGAAGTAAATGGCACACAACACATAGGAATGTGGCTATTGGAGATGTTGTCTGGCTTGCTGACCAAAACGCCTGGAGGGGTCAGTACAAACTTGCTAGAGTCATCAGGGTCAGTATTGACAAGAAGGGCATCGTCAGAGATGTGCATGTTAGAACTTTTCCCAGCTACCCAGTCCCAACTGTGAAGCCTGTCCAAAGAGATAAAGTGAAGAAACTGTCAACCAAAATCCCTTCTACAATCCTTCATAGGGATGTAAGACGACTGATTGTTTTGCTTCCTATAAAAGAACAAAATCAAGAACAGAAGTGAAAGTATTGAAGGTGATTGGAGGATTGGAGTGACCTCCTTATGTTCATGAACCAGGAGGTCAAGTGGGAGGTGTTTCGTCACAATAATGAGGTTTTACTTTGAGTTCCGTCATACTCAGAAATTCCTGTAGAGGGCAGTGTAGTGTGGTGACTGGGCGGGAACAATTGATAGAGTGTGTTTCCAAGGGGGAACAATAAAGTGGTGCACCTCTCAGAGTGTGTAAGGACCACTAGTGTGTAAGGACATCAGTACTCCAGGTTGATCCAGGGTCATTGTCCCTGTAATAAATGCATTGTGAGTCACTTGGCTAAAAACATCTGCCAAATTCAAATGTTTTATTAATTGTCTCAGGCATAAACGTTCAAACTTCAAGGTACCACTATAATACGGAATGCATACATTTACTACCATTTCTATTTGGTGGGTTAAAGGGTTAATTCACCTAAACATATGAGATCAGCCATTATTTACTTTCTATTCTTTAGATTCTTTACAATTTTACTTGCTTTTATGTTATCAGATCCCTCTATTTAAAAAAAAAAACACAAAAGGGGATTTTTGTTAACTTTGTTTGGCTGGTTTCAGTTCATACAATATTGGTCAATGGAGCTCAACTTTTTACACGCTTCCTGGCATTATGTGATGCTTTTCAAGCTTCTGAAATTCCATTGATTGATATTGCATTAAACCATCAGAACAAACTTTTGAATTCAGGGGAGAGAAAAAAAAATAGCACGCACAGAGGGATCAAACAACATGAAGGCAAGTACATATTGATTATATTAATGTGTTTGGGTGCACTAACCCTTCAGTCACAATTTCACTGGATGTAGGTAATGCAAAACTGGAGGGTCATTGTCCTGCAGTTTTTCCTACCTTAATTATACACACCTGAATCTATTTAAACCAATTAATAACTGACTACTAGAAAATTACAGACAGGTATGTTGGAACTGAACCCTCCATGACCTGCCTTGAATATCCTTGCATGAGCTCTGTATTCATTTAGAAGCCACTTAAAGGATAATTCCGGTATTTAACACTTTGAGTCTATTTTGTAGTTTGTTTTGGATGATCTAGAGTGGTGGACTTAGAAATGTTGACGATGGGTCCTGTCTCGACTTTTTGACTATTTTAGGATCGCCTCTGACCGCTTCAGAGTGGATGTCTATGGGCATGCTCAAACATGTCCTTAAAACAACCCTTAACGTTCGTTTTCAAAACTGTGCAACTCACCAAGTGGTTAGTGGTGTTCGTTGATAATTAAAAACAAATATATCGGCGCAATGTATTCTTTCAATCCGTGTTATTTGCTATAGTGGAATTTTTCAGATACCTAACAACCGCGTATAAACTTCCGCTCGATATTTGAATCTGAAGCGTAAGCACACTCCCGACCACTTGATGGCGACAACAAGGATGCTGGACGGTGTCTAGGCACCGTAAAAAAAGTCTCAGTCGAATATGGCAAGAATTTGTGCGGTCAGAAACTGCGGTAAAATTCCTCCAAAAAGGAGTTGTCATCGGCTTCCTTTCCACAACCCTGAACAACTAAAGTTGTGGCTTTCATTCCTCGGGTTTGACATAAACACCTCTTTAGATGTTCTTCGAGAAGCTGACCATCGTGGTTGTGCCTTTCACTTTCGGGACGAGGACTATGTTCAATCTACAGGTTCTCGAAAAGAAAAGTCTCCGAATAAACTCTATCTGAAAAGGACAGCTGTACCGACGCTTAGTGGACCAACGCTAGACGAAGAAGACCATACAATGTTGTGTTATTTGTATGACTAGTTTAGCTTGAACATCTGACAGGGTTCCCGGAATTTCCCGCGCGGTAAGCGCGTTCATAATTGAAGCGACGCGCTTGTTTTTTTACCAGGCGTAGCGAGATAAAAAAATAAAAAAAATACGGGTGTTTTAACCTAACGTTACTCTTCTCCGTAAATAAATCTTGTAGCAGAGTCACGTTAAGCATTTTTCGGTTGTGGAAATCCAGCTGATGTTACTACTAAAACTTATTTGTCATTGTAGAGAGCGCAATGCATGGTTGCATAGCAACAACATACGCCACGGGAAAATCGGACCAAATTTTACTATTAATAATAAAAGATAAGCTAAAGTGCATTATAAATGTCTGTAATTTATCTTATTTGACTCATTATTTTTATAAAAAATTATTTAAAGTCTGAAATATGTGAGGTTTATCTTTTTATAATTTTTTTTTTTTGTCAACTTTATTTGAACTTGTACATAGTATTTGCCGGTGTATTTGCGTTATACTGTATGTATATGGCATATTGGCCTTTGTGTGTTGTTGCTGGTTTTGCGTTATATGCAGGCTATATGGCATATTGGTCTTTGTGTGTTGTTGCTGGTTTTGCGTTATATGTATATGGCATATTGGTCTTTATGTGTTGTTGCTGGTTTCGCGTTATATGCAGGCTATATGGCATTATTGGTCTTTGTGTGTCGTTGCTGGTACGTTGCAAATAGAGGGGCAGCACAATTGTTTTTCGCCTAGTGCGGCAGAAGTGCACTCATTCGAAGTGTAAAAAAAGCTGTAAAGCACATGGAGGAGCTTTACAGGGGGTATGGCTTATCTAAATGAGATGTAAATGAGCCCTATTGTCACCCCCAGCAGCAGAGACAGGTGAGAACTGCACAATCTTTAGCTCGTTTTCTCCTCTTTGAGCTTTTTTAAGTGCCTACTTTAAAATGGCCACAACTTCTCCAAATATTATCAGATTTTCCACATGTTACACATCGTTGGAAAGCTTGGATATTACACTCTCAGAATATATGAATAACTCAAAATGCCCCAGAACCGACTTGTGTCCCTAGTTTCCGTGACTGGTCACATATTAGTAACATGTTGTAAAGACATTTTTTGAATCTGGCTATCATTTTTAATGGTATTATTTTAATGTTTATGTAAACAAAAAGTGCATATTGACCCTAATTTTATTTGTTATTTGCTGATTTTTGACGAAAAAAACTTTGTGAATTGATTTCATTGTATAGTATTAGAAGTGTAGATGTAGCAAATCAACAATATTTCTAGAGAAACCATTTAAACCAGCGTTGAAATGGCACAGTCTGAGCCATCATTACAACAGTGATTTTGTCAGTAATATTGATGAGATGTTGTGTTCTGCATCTTGTTACAGGCTGTTGGTGGTGTAGAACCCCTTATTTTCAAATCTCTCCTTTCTTCAACTCCTGTGAAGAAACAGCCTTCTACCTCTGGCATGTCCTTTGTTCTCAGCAGCCCACAGCAATGGCCTCAACAATCCACAAAATCCCCAAGGAAGTCCTTATCTGGCAAATACCTTTCTTTCCCTGTGATCAGTGAGACGCTGTCACTATCTGTAAGTTTGTAAATTGTTTTTGTCTTACTACTTGTGATGCAATGTTTATTATCACTACAATTTTATAGAAGTTCCTTTGTTTCACTTTTCAACAGCCAGATGATTGTGAAACTGAGATGCTTCAGATGGACACCAGCATGTCCTCAGTCATTGAGGATGACCCAAAAGACATGAGCTTCAGCCTCAGTCAACAGTCAAGTTCAAACGCAACCTCCAGTTCAAGTTCCTCAGAAAGGCAAGGGAAGTGGGATGAAAGAAAATGGATTGTGAACGAGTCTAGCCTCATGAAACTGTTTATAACATGTCATACATGTGCCGTACCCATCACTGATAAAAAAGTTTCAACTGCAGGCAGCCATATAAAGATTGAATGGACATGTTTGAAGAATCACCATGGCATGTGGTCATCATGTCCTGATGCAAGAGGAATGGCACAGAATAACCTGCTTGTTTCTGCTGCTACACTTTTCTCTGGAACAACTTTCACTGAAGTACACGAATGGGCCAGAATACTAAACTTGCAACTCTTGCAGAAATCGCAGTTCTGCTCCATCCAATCACAGTACCTTATTCCAGTAGTACACTTTGCATACAAGACTCATCATGAGAATCTCATCAAACGCCTTTTGAGACACAAGGCTGAAGGCGAGTCCATAGAGCTGTGTGGAGATGCCAGGTCTGACTCACCAGGTGAGGTTTTTTTTTTTTTTTTTATACATGGAAGTATGGATGTTAAGACTCTGTTAGAAGTGTTCTCTTCTGGATACTAAGGAGGACTTGCATGTTGTCACACTATTACAGGCTACAGCTGCAAGTATTCCACTTATTCGTTTCAGCTTCTATCCACTAATGAGATCATCCACTTTGAACTACTACAGGTAAAACCAAAATTCTTCTTCTCAGATTTATGAAACTATTCTCGGGGTGACAAAGTATAGATAACGCATAATTCAGTGAGTATTATATTTGTTTTCCCTTATCCTTTTAGGATCAAAGAGGACTGGGTGGTATATGAGCTCTAAATTAAAATCTATTGCTCATTCATTAATTTGTATTATATTTCTTCAGGTAACGGAAGCTAGCAGTTCAGTTGCCATGGAGTCCCAAGGCTGTAGGAGAGGCCTCAACCATCTAATTTTTAACGAAGGACTAGACATAGATCTCATCACTACAGACCGGGCCCCATCAGTTCGGAAAATAATGAGGGAGGAATTCCAGATGATTCACCACGAGTTTGATCCTTGGCATGTAGCAAAAGGTAAATAGTTGTATCAAAACAGTTTAAATTGTGAGTGACTCAATTACTATCATCAAATCATAACCTGATATCAAGACACCACATGTTGTACTGTGAAGGAAACCTTCACAATTGGCACACCCACATTTGAATTTGCTAATTTTCTGTTTCTTATTACTATTATACACAGGCATAAAGAAAAAACTAGTAGCACTCGCCAACAAAAAGGACAACCGGGACCTGCAGGGGTGGATTCGGTCGATCCTCAATCACTTTTGGTTCTCATGCTCATCATGTGGTGAGAGAGTGCTGAGGTAATAACCCGGACGTATAAAGATTGTATAAAGATAACCAAGTGGCACTGAAATCCAGTCAGCAGATGACCAAATAGTCTTGTTACAAGTAGTTTTTAAATGTCATATATTCTGTAGGAACTGAAGCGACGGTGGACCTCAGTCCTTCACCACATCTGTGGGGAGCACACATGGGAACAAGATGGTAGAAAGTGGACATGCCCTCACCCTACTTTACACCCTGCTTTACACCCAGATGAGCAAAGGACAAAGCGATGGCTACACCCAGAGTCTCAAGTGTTCAAGCCTTTACGGACTATTGTAGAAGATAAAATACTTCTGAACGACCTACAGCAGTTGACAAACTTCAAACATACAGGTATGTAGCTTTTTAAAACAAGTATGCAACTTTTCAACCTATGTAGTCACTCTCAATGTCTAATGAAACACTTTCATTTACAGGTGCTTTGGAGGTGTTATGCTAAAGTATCTGCCAAAACGACTGCATTTTGGATACCACACCATGGTAGCTCGAACACACCTAGCCATCATGGACAACAATTACAATGTTGGCCGAGAGCAGGCAGAAACTTCTGAAGGTATTGAGATTTCATAAGTAAGTCCCTAATTGTGTTTGTGTAACAACTTGACTAAGTAATGTTCTCTGTCTAGGACTTAAAAGATACAGTATGACGTTCCCAAAACAAAGCAAGGAATTGCTAGCCAAGAAGATCTATGAGCCTACAAGTCAATACTTCACGCAACACCTTGTGGAACGCGTGTTGGAGAGAAGGGAGGAAAGCGCACCTGAAAATATACCACATGTCCAGCGTCCTCCAAACATTGCCACTAAGGAGAGACCCCCCAAAGAAGATCTCATCAAGAAACATAAATCCAGATTCACTCGCCACACTGATGCTTGAGAAACTAAGGGCCTCCTTACATTATGGGCCTTTCGCAGTCTTAGACTCAGTTACATAATGTTACTGAAATCTTGGGAGACTTACTGGAGTCTCTGTACATTCCAGTCTTTTTTCAGTCCTTACATGTAAGGTAGCAGTCTTTCCAAATCTGTATGTAAGGAGGCCATAAAATCCATATTGTAATTTTTTTTATTTTTTTATTATAAAACAATTTTCAACTATTGTAAATATTTGTTTGTAAATATTTTGCAAATACAGAAGGCCTATGTCTACTTTTACACATTTTATACACAATCTATGTGAAAATGTTTATGCGTAACAGACTGTGGTGTGTACTTTATAAATAAATAAGTTTGAAAAATAGCTTTTATTTAAACATTTTAACAGAAGCTGAATGCAAAGGTAAGTGGGAATAAGTCAGAATAAGTCCTCTATCTCACTTGGTTTGAACCCCGCATACTGTCCAGTGGGGAATGGGAATGCATCCCTAACAGCCCACACCACGCAACTGGGTAATGCAATTCTATTTCCTCGTCCACGTGGTTGGCCTTTGAGTGCCCACTCCAGAATTACACGATAAGCCACAAGTCGGTATTGCCTGAGGGTTAGATAATAGAGCATAAGACGTGGCACAGTTTTTGAAAACATTGTAACGTTAGTCAAGCTATATGCGAATTATACAAATTTGCTCTGACTAGGAAATGCAATACATAAAGTAGCTTATCTTTCTGACAATTGTCCATTCGGTCCTTCTGGTGTGGGACGTTTCTTCCAGTTTATCTTTGGGACCCAGAAGAAAGTTTCCAGCACGGGTTTATACAATTAGCTGGCGCACTTCGTTGTATGTGATGCAGACCGACGACACATCAGCCTCGTCGACCGAGACATTCAGGCTGGCCATACCAGCTGTGACGAGAAGGTCCCACTCCGTGCAGCATCGGCTTTCTACCTCCGTCGGCATCTGCCACAGGCACACCACCAAGTTCCCGTGATCCTCGGGACAGCTTCTGCCGGAGCTTCAGGCGCCTCCCTAGCCTGAGCCTCCATCTCCCTTACACGTAGCTCCTCTTCTGTATATTCAGGTTCGAAACGGTATCCTCGACCGTCAAACTCAAAATCGAGCGGGTCCTCCAGAATCCACCTTTCATAATCCATTTTAGATGTAAGGATTTTTTGTTTGTTTATTTCGCTACTCCGGGAGCACAGTTGCTCTGCTCACGCTAGCCTTCTGAGAGACGGAGAACCGAGCGAAAAGACTACAACCAAATGTAAACAGACCCCTTTCCGTTTCCGGTAGCACAGTAATATCAACGAGCACTGAGTCCTTCAGCAGACATCAATGTGATTTTAAAAAATGGCAAATAAAACATGACAGAAACTGTATTTCGCTACGCTACTTGTTTTGGAACATCAACGAACACCACTAACCACTCGGTGAGTTGCACAGTTTTGTAAATGAACGTTGTTTGAGCATTCCCATAGACATCCGCTCTGAAGCGGTCAGAGGCGATCCTAAAATAGTCAAAAAGTCGAGACAGGACCCATTGTCAAAATTTCTAAGTCCACCACTCTAGTTCATTCAAAACAAACTACAAAATAGACTCAAAGTGTTAAATACCGGAATTATCCTTTAAATACACTACAATGAAATTGTTTTATTGTTGCTATAATGTACTGTTGATGCCTAGAAATTGTTTGTTTTATATACAAACTATTGTTCAAAATTGTAGGCCACCATTTTATGTTGCTTTAGCAATGGTATAACTTTTCTTCTTACTGATACTTTATTCTTACTGATGTTTGCTTAAGACATTTTGTAGAGATTTTCTTGATTTTCTGTTTTTATCTTATGGATAAAGCATAATATGGATGGCCATTTCTAAAACAACAAAGCTGGTAGTGGCCTATGATTTTTGCACAGTACTCTGTGTGTGTGTGTGTGTGTGTGCGTGTGTGTATTTAATTGAAATGTGTTTAAAATGTTTGCTCTTTACATAAACCCAAATGTGTAAATGATCAGAAAACACTTTTTACTTAAATTTATTTTTTTGCCAGAATTTCAAACAGCGAAAGGAATCTCTCGTCCCTTTCTTTTTCTTCCGCTCTCTTTTTTCCTCTTTCTCGCGGCGCCATTGCTCTTCACTTTCCCTTGCTTCTCTTGCTTGTCTTTCCTCCCTCGCTTGTCTCTCTCGTTCTCTTCTGTCATCTTTCTCTCCATAGTCTCTCCTCCCTCTCAGCTGCTTTCCGCTCTCTCTCCTCTTCTCTCTCCTCCATCTCCCAGATCAGGTCCTCCACATCTCTAGGCCTTTTTCTGGTTCTCGCTGGCTCTGGCCTCACTGAGGATGAAGAGGCCACAATAAGATCCGGCCCACATGAGGCAACCAGGGCAGGGGGAGTGATGGAGTGTCTGCCCCCAATTGTCTCATCCATGGCAGAATACCACTTCCAGGATGCTGCTGCGGGCTCTCCATCCTCAGTGCTTACCCCTGTCTGCGGACATTTCAGATCCTACAAAAAGCATAAATACACAAGGATAATACAAAAGCAGTCATTTTAATAGCACAATGTCATTTGATTTTTGTATTATAAGTAACAAAATGACTTACTTTACTTTATATTTTTGTTTTAGGTTTTCCCCTTTTTTTTTTTTACAAATGCAGCCATCACTCTGCCTTACAGGTCCTGGTCCACCACAAAGGCTCTGCAGTAAATTCCCAGAAATCAAGAATTAAAAAGTGCTTTGAAATTACAAAATTAAACTACAACTTAACTTTCAAATCAATTTTTATTAATTTCTATAGTATACTCACTCAAAGCCTTTGATCACTGCATTGCGCTTTCCAGTGAAGAGGGCTTCATGAGCCACTCTCCACCGGATAAGCAGGTGTGTGTGTGCTCATCCGTCCCTGTAACATCCAGACAAGATTCACGTTACCTCTATGATCTCAATACCACATTTACATGTTGATGTATTTGCTGAAGTGTTAAGTAGCTTTTCATCCAGCTCGAATGTTCCTCAATTACTAATGGACAAATAAAATAGATTATTTAAATGTAGTTACTTTATGTAAATTTATTTACATTACTTACATTTATGTATTGTAAACTACACAATAGCACACATACATCACTCAGATCTACTTCATTTCTGTTAGATGTACTCATCTCATCTGCAATCCTTATCGAACATTTTGCTGGTAGATTTTAAATAGACATAATTTAGTAATCATATTTAATATATATATATATATATATATATATGGTTTAAAATCAGTGTAAATCTATTTTGGAGACGTGCGTGTGCTTACTAGAGCTCCCCATGTTAGCTATACAGAATAAAACTATACTATTTCGCGTTACACCTTCAAAAATTCAAACGTTCAGTAGTTCAGCAAATGCAAATAGTTTCTCATTTGTTTAAATAGACCTAATTAAAAACTAGTTTACATCTCCCGAGAGATGGAGAAACCACCTCTAGTAAGTCTTTACACATGTTTGCAGACATGCAGCTTGTGCTTTAAAGAACATGACTATTAAAAATACACCACATGATTGAGGCCAATTCTTTAGCATGTGTGAGTGACCTCTCCCTGACTTGCTTTTATTTCTTATTTAATTTGACTCTTAATATTTGAGTTATGCAGCTGTGGCCTAATTCACTCTTCTTTGGCGGCGGTTTTAATGTGACTTCCCACGTTGCCAAAAATGCCTCTGAACCAAATGGCATTGGCAAAACGTCAAACGGGCCACAGGCGGAGCAAAACCGTAGCCGTATACTGAACACTCGCATCCACCTGCATGCTGTCAGTCATCATTTACATCTGTTTTCAGAAACAAAGCAGCAATAGATGGCAGAACACACAGGAAATGACTCCTCAGGCTGCAAAGTCTCAGAGCACCAAAGTCACAATGAGGTAAATCACTCATCTGGCTTTGTATATTATTATTATAACTATATAAATAAAATAAATAAATATTTTATTTATAACTATATAAATTAAATAATTAAATATATTAAAAACACAATTTAAGGGACAAGACACAGATATTTTTATTTGCCTGCCTGACCTGATTAGAAAAATGAAAAAAATAAAATAAAAAATAACTAGGGAATCACTAAAACGAGAGAATTATTCTGAATTTATGATACACTCAAAATATTCCACAACAAATCATTTAACCCTCTGGGGTCGGCGGTATCGCAAGCGATACCAGCTCACTTTTTTCCTTATCAGTGCAAAAGAGACTCAAAATACTCTGTTGATTTTGATCTTACATATAAGTGTTATACATCATTCAATCCTGTTAAGTGTCTATTTTTTGTGTATACTCACAATAAAAACAAAGTGATGTGCTTTTTGTCAAATAAAGACAAATAAACATGATGCAAGTTTTGCCTTCTCTCTGTCGGTGAAGTCCATTCTGAAACGAGTCCGAAAATGAACTGTAACTTAGTGAATACTTGTCACACAGGCACGAGAGATTTTTCTTTATGAAGCTTGCTTTTAAATGAAGTAATTTATATAAAAAACAAATATTCTCAATTTATGCAATCTGTATGAAAAGAGAGCAATGTCAGAATTTTTCTTTTCAGCTCATTATAGCTTATTAAGTATTAATTTGACCACGCCCACGGAGAGCACACGTTATTCAAAACGCAAATGATCTGAGGCAAGCCATGCAAACATGCCAACGTCCACATCAGCTGGATAAAACACATCAAGTTGAATAAGAATCATGTACTTTACGTCGTCTTGCTACGCTGTGAGGAATAATACTAACATATTAATCTTGGAACATTTACCTCAGAAGTGATGTTAGTTTCATTTCGAGGAGCAACGGATCAAGCTGATGTGCTTTGTTCTAATCGCGATATGGAATAGTGTCTGTAAACCGCAAAAAGACCGTCTTAATATGAATTGCGTGTCTGTGTGTGAATAAATGAATGGCACAGACGCGCGCTGTTGTTTACTACAGCTGTACATTAGTAAACATGTTATTTTTACCTGAACACGTCTAAAATCTATATTGCTGCATCCTACTGAGATGAGTAAAAACAGAATGAAATATTTTGAAATTAAATGTCTTTGTATAAGCAACAAACTGCAAATTAACATGTATATGGTAATATATCATAAACATGATATGTTACAGACTAAATATGAATATTTAGACAAGAATTCGTTGATTAGTTTTGGATAGATTATAAAGTGTTTACTGTAAAAAAAGACTACTGCCTAAAAAGCTTTTGTTCGCCAATTTCTGCTCATATGTTAAATATATAGTATAAGATGTTTTGTCAAAAATAAAGTAGGTATATTGAATTATCAACTAAGATGTTATTCTAGTGTTTGTTCCAATATTCAAACTAATGAATCCTTTCCTTTGAAATACGTATGATAAAATGTATACTTTTTACAAAGAAAAATTACACTTGAAATATTGTTAAAATTTTAATTGTTGTTGTAATTGTAACTTTTTTTATTGTGTTTTATTAGAGACCAATTTGGGGAGAGGATAAATATTCCAAAATTTTCTGAAAATACAGTATGAGAATTAACTGCACAATTACTAGAAATGTTTACCTTGGATATAAAATTTGCATGCATACAAAATTTGTGGACAAAGACAAATTTTTTTCAAGATGTTTCCAACACTAATTTTGAACCAATTCTGTAGAATATATATATATATATATATATATATATATATATATATATATATATATATATATATATATATATATATATGATTTCCATTACACGAGAGTAGATGTTAAAACTTAATGCTGATTTGTACTCAGCTTTCGCCAAGATAAGCACCTACTAAGACGTGGCTTTACAGTAACCTATGCTTCTCCATCCATTTACGCTTCTTTCCATTTGGTGATGTGAATCTCCTTCTGTCTGGTGTTAATAGCTGCAGTGTATTTGCGCGTCAGCACGCACAACGGCTGCATCCACAATGCGGTCCCCCATAACAACCCTCTGGATTGAGCTGAGTAGGGAACATCTCCAGGGTCTTCAAGTGCGCACCTTCCGTCCTCAGTGTTTCGTCGACTAGCCCACGACACCTCAAGAGGGCTCGACAGTGACTCTGGCGTCCCAGAGTCACCCCCCTCCGTCCCCCACTCAACTCAGCCCAGCTTACTGACCTTTATCTCCCTCCTGCTGCTGAGGTTGCTCCTTCCTCATAGTTCACATGTGACCTAACCACAATCTCTCACAATCTCTCTGCAACCCGACCATACGCGCCAACCCGTTTGACCAGGGCTGTCGAGCCCCACTGCCGTCATTAAAGCAGGTTCAGTGGCAACGGTTCCGTATGGCATACTACCTGTCCAGACACCAATCCTCATTCATGCAAAATACACAGGAACATAATATTACAATGCAAACTATACAAATAAACCAACAGACTCTTCGAGATTTCAAGAATTCTTCGAAACCATAGCGTGGCGGCCTGTACACAGCCAGCCAGAATCTTTCTGTCTCAACCACAGCCAGTTGCTGCTCCTCTCTGCTGCTTCAGATAAGTTTTTTACTGTGCGACGCAACTCTTGGCCAATGAATCCGAAGTCTCTGAGGAACCGGGTTGTAGAGTGTGCCACAAATCCTCGACAACCGACTTCCACTGGATAAACCCTGACTGTCCATCCTCGCTGTTCTGCCTCAGTGGCCAGCTGAGCATACCGCAGTTTCTTCCTCTCATATGCCTCATCTACAGCATCCTCCCATGGCACTGTTAACTCTATCAGTTGAACAATGCGTGCTGATCCACACCACAAAACAATATCTGGTCGGAGGTTAGTGGTGGCAATCTCAGGTAAAAAAATAAATAAATAAAAAATTACATCTCTCTCTCTCTCTCTCTCTCTCTCTCTATATATATATATATATATATATATATTATATATATATATATAATTTATTTTGTCCTCGCATTCTTTGTTACCCAGTGACACACCTGTGTGAAAGGCTCATTATGCAGCTCATTATGCAGCTCATTACGCAGGTCATTGTCTTCTAAGGTGTGAATCAGAGCATTATTCACGCCCCCACGCATATTGCCTTTCCAAACAAAAAGTGTCCTACAAAATGCTGTCACCCCCCTTTTGATAATTGACATTAAAATGTACTATACAAACTTAAATAGTTGTAATTCAAGAATGCTTTGGAATACAGACCTAAGTTTGGTCTTGTTTTAAAGAAAACAATCAGCAGATTATTACTGAAGTGAATCAATAAATTAAAGTATGAAAAAGTTATTGAAGTTATAATTTACAGTACATCAAATATACTTTATTAATATATATTTTTTAATATAAAATAAATATTTTACAAAATATTTTTTACTATAAAATTACTATAAAATGAAAGCTAATCTAACCAAGTTGTGTTCCAAATTTCAAGTTGATATCACAAAAATTGAAGTTCCCATGAGATTTTGTTTAGAAGTAGTACCAAAAATAGCCACCGGGTGCCATTGCATTCCATTGAATTTAATTTTATGGAATCTGCTGTAACAAATTCATTATTTTCTATCCAAATATCACTTCTGTCACTAAATATGGAACCATGAGACTCAGACATTTCTAACAATATGTGTTTTGTCAATATTAGAAAAGGTTTTGATAATAAATTATGAAAGATGATGCCCAAAAGGGAGGGGCCTAATAAAAAAATATCATTTCTATGGCAACGCAACATCCAATTTCAAAACGGTTTTCACAGGATGAATTCCGAGTTCATAAGCTTTCTAAAATCTACCTAATTTATGATAACTACTAAAATATTTGATATAATAATAATAAAAAAATTATTTATATATATATATAATATATATTATACTTTTTAGAGGACTTCTTACTTTACTTTGTAAAATATAATTTTATCTTTTTTTATTGACAAATACTAGATTATGTTTTATTATGAACTTTTAGCATTAAAAACCAAAGTTTCAATTATTAAAAGTGTGTGCGTCGACTTTTTGTGACAAAGGTCCGAAACTCCTGTAATGACGTCGATTTTTGAGGCGCACTCTTGTCATAAATTCATATATTACTGTTTAAACTTAATTTGTAAGAAAAAAAAGCGCTAAAATATCTATTTAGGAGTCTTAGACCTTTCCAACGATATATAGTTTGTCATAATTAGATTAGGATTTAATAGTAATATAGCGAAGTAAAGTTAGATATCCACTATATGGGATCGTGACAGTTAATCAATGTATTGTTTTATGTGAATGATTAGGCAGGATGATTTTCAGATCATTTTGAAGCAAAAACTCTAGGCGACAACATCCATTAGTCAAAAGTTTTGTGGACACACATTTAGTATGTGTTTTGTGGCCTTATTTCAGAAACTTTAAGTTATAGTTTTTTTCAATAACCATGCATAAACAATATTCTCTCAAAAATACAAACATGTACATACATGTTGCTCACATATTATGGTAGCCCTGTTTGTGCTAAATAGAGTGTAATGACAACTTTGCCATTAATATGTTTATAAGCAACTGAAAAAAGCCCAAAATCGACGGACAAAAAATCACCCTCTTCACATGCGCAAAAATGTGCTTGGAAACATCACAGTGGAGTGGTGCTTACTGTGAATGGCAGAATTGTATTACTGACTATTTAAACAGAGCAGTGTAATTTTTATATGTTAGGTTGACTGTTTTATTATTATATTTGATTAAGGCTATAATGAACAGGCTGCAATGTCAAGATTGCAATGCTGGAATGCACAATACGTGTGTGTGTGTGTGTGTGTGTGTGTGTGTGTGTGTGTGTGTGTGTGTGTGTGTGTGTGTGTGTGTGTGTGTGTGGCATGATCGAACAATCTCTTGTCAAACTGTAATCTACAACTGTATTCCAACCAAAATCTCTCTCTCTCACACACACACACACACACACACACGTTTGTTTTTGCGATTTGTGAGGACATTAATAAAACACTGCTTAGTATGTTTTTAAAGCCATTTGAAATATGAGGACTCATGAAATGTCCTCATATGATACATTCAAGTTGTAATACCAATGTAATACCCATGTCATTATACACATTTGTGTCCTCACAAATCACAAAAACAAACACACGCACACACACACACACACACACACACACACACACACACACACACACACACACACACACACACACACACACACACACACACACAGTGAGACTGGTGGAGCGAGGGGGAGGGAAGGACAGACACAGGGAGACAGAGACAGAGAACATTTTTTTTTTTAAATATCCTAACTGTGACAGAAAGTAGACTTTGATCATGTTTAAATATACATGGAAATGCAGTGTGTAGTAAATTAAACGTTTAAAATATTTTTAACTGCGAAAAAAAGATTTATCCAACCACATGTATACATAGTATGAAACACTAAATGGCACAATATACTTATTTTTATAGACACAATCTGTTTAATTTTTGACATGCCTTTAATCCCTCACCATAGCAAAACCGTTTAAGATATTCGATATCTGTGAACAATTTAGCATCTTTAATGCATTTTCATCAGGTTGAAAAAGTTTGGTGTGAATAAAATAACCACCTAGGAGGAGTAGCAAAAAACTCAAGAGTCTGAAATATCCCAAAAATCCACATTCAAACCAAAATATCTGACTTCCTTTTGGTCGGAGCTAATGACTGTAAATTAGAAAGTTGTCAGGCTTGATGAGAACAATATACGTACTGAGTTTTGCTACTGTAGGTAAAGCTAACCCCATCACTTTTGTCAAAAGCATTTAGAAAGTGACACACTTCCTGCTCCCAGTTGGTGGCACTATTACTTTGACTCACAATAGTCGCATCAATCTGATCGGCCTCTTACCACGAACACACTGCTGAAGTTTCATCACGATCAGTTAATGTATACAGAAGTTATAACACTTCGTGTTTCTCTTTTCTCGCCATAAATTAATTTCCTCGCCACGGCCAAACAGTTCGAGATATCAAAAATCCGCTGGCAATTTAGCATCCTGTAGGTCTTGACTTCATGCACACCGAGTTTGGTGACGATTGGATGTATTCCCTAGGAGGAGTATATCAAATTCCAGAACAAGCATTTTTCAAACAACCCATAATAGCCGACTTCCTGTTGGGCTGGCGTAAAACTTAAGAGTGCGAAAGTTGTTCGGCCCGATGAGACCTATATGTGTACCGAGTTTCATATTATTACATGCAAGCGTGTTTGATCTATGGACCAAGTTTTCGGACCACGTTCAAGAGGGCGCTGTTGAGCACCCCTGCCGCGCCCGGGTACGAGCTTCAGCCCGGCCCTGATCGCCGTGGGTTCTGACCTGTGTGTAAAGTTTCAAGAGTTTTCAAGCATGTAAACCTGTTATGCTGCAACCCCACTTTTGAAAAATCCCCAGAAATGGCATACCCAAACTGAAACAGATACAGTTCATGAACTCTTTGTACTAAAAGCACAAGTATGATCTCATTTGAAAGCTGACACCTGGCAGTTTATTGTAAATGTAGAATTAATTATTGTCATTAGTGATGCACGATATATCGGCCGCCGATATAATATCATCCGATATGTTCAATTTATTACACATCGGTATCGTTCCGATGTCAACATAGGGCCGATGTGAACAGGCCGATAATCATTCTTGTGTATTTGACGTATGTGTAGGCTTAGATGTGAGTGTGGGGGTGGGGATGTTTGTTTTTGCACGAGTGCATACATTACACGTCACATAATGTGCTGAGGCAGGTGCTGGAGGCGGCAAGTTACGCACTCTGCCTTAATCTGACCGACCATCAAAGTATTGCCACGGTGGAGTTATGGGGTTATGATGTAGCAATTAAATCACCTCAGACACACACGTAAGTTACATGTTTCATAGTGATTGCTTTTGTTAGATTATTGAATAATGGCATACTCTCGGGAGAAAATGATGGTGGAAATGGCTTTGAAACGTAAACACCAAGTTCAAGGTAAGAATGACACACGACACGGGTGCATAAAAAAGATAATCTTTAAAATGCAGAAATAGCTAGTGGTAGCCTTTAGCTAGCGATGCTACTTCACAAACTAGACAAACACGTTTCGAGCCATAATCAACAACTTATTCAGCAACAAGCGCTGCATTAGAGCAGGCTTGTAGGATATCTTAATTTACAGCCCGTAATACAAGGCTACATGTAACGTTAGGCTACAACTGAAACAAAATGCTAGCTCTCGTTTCCAATGACAGTCCACTGACTGAAAATTATGCGGGTTGGTTGGTTTGAGCCGCAACGACACACCCATTGATACAACAGCAGCAGGAATGTAGTAAAATAGAGCCTACCTTGTGTTGAACCCTGGTTAAAATCCATGTCAAACAACCGACGAAAAAGCAAATCCATTACAATGCGGAACTACTAGAAAAAGTTATTTAGGGACACCTAATCTGTAGCCCCGACTTAGCTCTGAAGCTCTGTGACTATTATAAACAGTCAGGCTGCGATGTCAAGATTGCAATGCTGGAATAAGTTGTGTGTGTGTGCGTGTGTGTGTGGCGCAAGAGAGGCGCGGGCGCGATCGAACATTGGAAACATAAAAACATACTCCATCATTTTGTTCATACAGGACATTCCAACTATTCTCACTACTTCAACTTCTTTTTTTTATACATGTGAAGTCATTTGTATCATAGTGAGTCTAATAGGGTGTTGTAAATTTCTTCCTTCTTCAGTGTAGAAGATTTAGAAGCGACTTGGAGTTATCTTTTAAGCAGAGGTCTTTATTCCTGTGGCATTGCGGTAGTCACCAAGTCTGACTAAGGGAAACGTTCCCTTGCAATTTATAAACATTTTAGGGGCAGGGCTTAACATTGTGATGAACAAAGCATGTAAATGATGTATACCGGTTTGGGAACCTGCCCTATACTGAGAGTGTTACCAATTCCAGTCCAATCAGCATAACTATTCAAACAGTGAAACTACCAAGGTTTCAGTAATCTGCTCACAATAGAGAGAAACAGGAATATCAGGCTGGATAGAGAGCCAACCTGCCAGATACAGAAAAAACAGGATTTGCCGGACTCTCTTGCTGGAAAAACTGTTTCACAGCAAATATCATCATCATCATAACCTTAAATGCTTAATTCAGTATACGAAACTGTCTCAGTTTATATACTATTGTATTGGAACCTCAATTAAACATTTAATAAATTTGTAACACTACATTTCCCCCTTTGAGAGTTCTAATAACTCTCACATTATATACAAATTTAAAAACTTAAAAGTTCATTCTTGTAACTTGTGATCGTTACAGGCACATAACTCATGTTCTGTGTTTGCTTTTCTGCAATTGCATGCTGACACAGAAACAAACATGCAATTTTAGGGTCAATTTTAGGGTCCCTGCTGTCACGGTTTGGGTTTTGTTTCTTGTCCCTGGTTCTTGTCTGTCATGTGATCCCCTGTTCTAGTCATGTGATCTTGCCTTGTGTTCCCCTGTCTGTTGTGTCATTGGTTGATTGTTTAAGTCTTCCCAGGTGTTTCCCGTTAACCACGCCCCCTTGTTATCCTGTTTAGATCGTTTTCTGTTACATGCAGCTGAAGCAGAGGCAAAAGCAGGATCCACGTGCAGCAGTGTTTTATTTAAATAAACTCAAAACTAAACAGACTTGGTAACCAGACTCAGGAACAGGACAGCGTGCATACAGCATTACAACAATACAAGAACTCACAAAGACTGGACTGAAACACAGGGCTAAATACAGGGGCAAACGATCTAAACAGGATAACAAGGGGGCGTGGTTAACGGGAAACACCTGGGAAGACTTAAACAATCAACCAATGACACAACAGACAGGGGAACACAAGGCAAAATCACATGACTAGAACAGGGGATCTCATGACAGACAAGAACCAGGGACAAGAAACAAAACCCAAACCGTGACACCTGCGGGTAATAGTCTTTTCTGTTAGGAACTGTGATTTTCTCGTGAGAGGCGTGATTCATATGTTGTATGAAACACTTGATACTGTGGACGCATATATAATACGCCAGTAGAACAAACAACAACATAATTGCTATTTCCTTTATCCACAGCCAGGGTTTACCAATCAAGTTTCCGAACCATGAAGAATTATCTTCAATCATCTGGTGTAATTTTGCTGAAAGATCAAGAATGTCTTCTTGGATTTTGTTCAAGTTCTCTGTTGGATCCATTAAACCAGTGCAGCACTCAGGTCCGATGATGGTGCAGGCTCCTCCTTGCGTTGCTAGAATGTAATCCAAGGCCACTATGTTCTGTAAGATCATTATCTTGTGCGAAGCGAGAGTGTCTGTGATGTTACTGGTACGACAATCTTGATCATGTTGATGGATGACTGAAGGTTTCGTATGTGAGTCTCTGCGTTGTGTATTTTTTTTCCTTTCGTGATAGTTGGTTCGGCAGTGGGTCTAGTCACGTGGTTCTCAACTCCAGTCCTCGGGACCCACTGCTCTGCACATTTTGTATGTCTCTCTTATCTGACACACTCAGTTCAGATCAGAAAGTCTCTCCTAACAAGCTGGTGATCTGGATCAGGTGTGTTAAGAACCACTGGTCTAGTCGTTTTCTTGAGGTTTTCTTGTGGCTTTGTACGCAGATGACGAGGTCGGTGCGTATGGGTCCCGGGACAGTCATCAAGTGGTGTCTGCACAGAGTAAGAAAGAAAACAAAAGACGGGAGAGCAGTATTTGTTCAAACACTAGGCTTGTGAACTTTTTTCAAGTCTGCTAGACAGTAGAACAGTATTTGTTCAAACACTATGGTTGTAAACTTTTTCTGAGTCTGTTATTGTTGTTCCCTCTTTCCCTATTTCTTAAACCCTTTGACACCTAAGGAACAGTGAGGTAATGATGGGAGTCTTCACCCCAGGGTTAACCCTCGACGCCTGTTGCATTCGGTTCTTCCCGGGGCTCCTCACTGGTTCCGTGTCCTAACCTATCCCTGTAGGTGGGGGAACAACTTTACAGTGTGACACGTGAGTCCAGGTTTTTCTTCCCTGACACAATACTGCAGCTGCTGTAATCAACATCACTTGATGTGGCCCATGCCACTTAGGCTCTAATGGCTTTTTTCTGAATGACTTTATCATGACCCATTGACCTGGGATGATTGTGTGTCCACCTTCTGGTGGAGTCTGCCAACATGACTCAACTCTCTCTCTGGCACTCTGCATCGCCTTTTTAAGGTTTTCACAGTAATCAATCACACCTGGCATCTGCATGGGGCGTCCAGTAATAATCTCATGAGGGCTCAGTCCTACTGTTCTGTTAGGTGATGCTCTCATACTACACAGTACTGCTGGCAGTGCTTCGACCCATGGTACCCCTTCCTGATGCATTTTGCTTAGTCTGGTTTTGATTGTTATGTTCGATTGTTCAACCTGTCCTGATGCTTGTGGCCTGTATGGACAGTGAAGATTCCACTTAATATTCAAAATTCAAGACACTTCCTTGACTACCTGTCCTGTGAAGTGTGTACCTTGATCTGAGTCAATGCAATCTGGTAATCCCCACCTGGGAATGAAATCAGTGATAAGACATTTAGCAGTATGTGCAGCTGTAGCACGCACTGTTGGAAAAGATTCTACCCATCTTGAGAACGTATTTATTACTACCAAAACATCAGTTTTTCCCTTACAACGAGGCAATGATATGTAATCAACTTGCAGGTGACGAAATGGTCCTGGTGGGGCTGGGGTATGTGCTGCTGGTGTAGTGGCTGCTGGTACATCATTATTTTTCTGACACGTATCACACCTCTTGGCTGTTTCTGTGGCTACATTTCTGAATTTTGGATTCCACCACTGATTTGAGAACCTGTGATTCATCGTTGCTGGACCACTGTGAAAAGGGGCCTGGTAGTGGGGGGAAAAGTGGACCTGACTAACCAGGGCCCCATCTAG
Organism: Siphateles boraxobius; assembly: GCF_051911475.1. Taxonomy (NCBI): domain Eukaryota; kingdom Metazoa; phylum Chordata; class Actinopteri; order Cypriniformes; family Leuciscidae; genus Siphateles; species Siphateles boraxobius. The sequence continues at coordinate 49,750,815 of NW_027508734.1, forward strand.
GGAGAGGGCCCTTTGAAATCCCATCAATTATTTGTTTATTTATTTATTTATTTTTGTAACCTAATTCGAATTAATTGGGCCCTCCAATTGATGTCATTATTCATTTCAAAATATATTGATAACACCAACTGAGAGAATGAACTCAGTGCCAGACACTCATAATGTGTGATATACTGTATTCTCAAACTCCTTAATAAATGATCTGCCTATATTTCTGCACATGTAGATGTGCCTACCAATATCACTGTGTTCTCAAGTGCACACAGGTAATATTGATTTGAGCAATAAAGCAAATTATCATTTTTGTTTGGTGAAAAGCCCTAGCATTGCAGCACAGTGCTGTGCTTAAAAGCTATAGTCAATGCTCAATAAATTCATGATGTTATCAAAGCCAATGAACAGGGTTCCAAAATTCTGGGAATTTTCAAAGTTGGAAAATTTCCATGGGAGTTAACAGGAATATAAGGGAATTAATGGGAATTTACAAAACTGAAAGGTTATTCCTTTAACAGGGAACTTAAATATAGTTGAGGAAAATATATTGTAGCATAATCTTGGCTAAAACAAGCAGATTTAATGCAGCACACTTAAATATCTCTGCGATTAAATCACATGCACACTGCAGGGCTACTGAGGCCACGTCCCCTACATGCACTGTGCATTCCTCCATCACATGCACTGATGATTTATTTAACCCTGGAGTACTGAGAGTGAGGACACACTTGAGTTTGCAAACTACATAAAATTTAATGATGAGTAATATGTTACTCAACATTCATGTTTTTGTTATTCCGTGGAAGAATTAATGGCTCAGTACAAGAGTTAAAGTTTTAAAGTTCTACTCTAAAATAAATCTGATAAAAGATCATGTTGTTTACATTGTTTTACTATTTAGAAAAATAATTTTTGATATTTATGTTTATTAAAACTGGTAAAAAACTACCTGAGATCAGCAATGGGCCAGGATAGACTAAACATCCTCGCCATTCTGTCAATTGAAAGCCAATTGGCCAAACAGTTGGACTTTACAGATCTCATCACTGATTTTGCAAACAAAAAGACTCGTCAGTGGGGATTTACTGGGATGTAGATTACATCTCATTTGACTTTTATTTTTTATAATTGACTTTTTTTTCCCATTATGGCAGGCTTAGCTTATTTGATTGGTTTCTGAGGGTACAGTTGTCTCTCGTGTTCTCCTGTTCAAAAATAAATGTTTTTAATTTAAAACAGCCAGGGAAACCAGGACAGCATATTACAGCCTCCAATAACACCAGACCAAAAATTCCTCTCACCGGAAACGTTATCACTCTCTCCAGCATCTCCACTTCTGTGCTTCTCAGAGAAAATGGAACAACTGGTGCATGCTGGAACTAGACTATCCCACTCTTTTGCTGCGAGCCCCCAGATACCAACCAAAAAACGCCAGGCCCCACAACCACCAAAGCCTACGGGCCCAGCTCGCCCTCTCCCTCCCCCTGTGAGAGCTCTTCGGCCTCCGCCACAGCGCCAGGGCCCACACCCTCCTCCAGCGGCTCGAGGTGAACCAAAAACAACTGATACCAGCTCTCAGTGATATGTGTCGGGTCCCCGCTATGATAACAATAACTTCCTCAAATGTTTACAGAACAAGTGGGAACCCAGTGTGCCTGTATCTTTTTCTATTGCTGTTCGATTACATGATAGAAAGTCTAAGGCCTTCAAAAGCCGTACAGCAACCCCATCTAATCTGGTGCCTATTACACGACATACCAAGATTGCTGTGGGGACAAAAAGTAAGACTGTTAAGTTAGCACTTTTAAACATCCGTTCACTTAAAAATAAATCACTTTTAGTCAACGACTTAATAACCACATACAACCTGGATTTTATGTTGCTAAATGAAACTTGGCTAGAAGAAAGTTGCAGTGCAACAGTCCTCAATGAAACAGCCCCTCCTAACTTTACTTTTATGAATGTCTGCAGAGCTGTCAGAAGAGGCGGAGGTTTAGCTGCTCTTTATAAAGATGTCTATCAATGTAAGCAAATATCATTTGGGAATTACCCGTTCGAATATCTGGGTATTGTGTTAAAAAGTGCTCCACGCATTTTACTTATCATTGTTTACAGGCCTCCAAAATACTCTCCAGCTTTTGCTGAGAACTTAACAGAACTGTTATCAACAATTTCCTCAGAGTTTGACTGCTTTGCCATTGCTGGAGATTTTAACATTCACATAGATAATGCAGAAAACAATATGGCAAAATAAATCAAAACTGTTTTAAAAACTTTTGATCTGACTCATCATGTACATGGACCCACACATAATCGTGGACACACTCTAGATTTACTTATCAGTAAGGGTCTAAACATTTCATCAATTGTTATTAAGGATGTAGCACTGTCTGATCATTTTTGTATTTTCTTTGATATATTGATCTCTCCTGCCATTGAAGCTAGATCTGTGTCTGTCAAGAAGAGATGCTTAAATGAGAACACTAGTGTACTATTTATGAAGGCTATATCTTTAACACCAAGCATATCTGCTGACTCTGTTGATTTTCTCCTTGATTCTTTTAACTCAAAAGTTAAGAGTGTAATTGATGATATTGCTCCTGTGAAAGTCAGGAAGAAGAGTGGCAGACAAAAAGCACCTTGGAGAAACTCAACAGCAGTGCAAAATATGAAAAGACAATGCAGAAAAGCAGAGCGCATGTGGCGGAAGACAAAACGTGTAGTCCATTATAACATCTACAAAGACAGCATCCATGCTTTCAATAAGGAACTAAGCAAAGCTAGACAGACTTTCTTCTCGAATATTATAAACAGCAATATAAACAACCCACGCACTCTTTTTACTACTGTAGAGAGACTGACAAACCCCCCAAGCCAGATTCCCAGTGAAATGCTCTCAGTGAGAAAGTGCAGTGAGTTTGCTTCTTTCTTCTCTGAGAAAATCAATAATATCAGAAAGGTGATCAGCTCATCCTTGAGTTGCGCTGGTGTCAGGCAGATCAGACAACAGCCTGAGAAAGTAGCCACTATGTCTGATTTCGAAGAAATTGATGGCAAAATTTTGGAAGAAACCGTACAGCACCTAAAACATCAACCTGCGCCCTTGACGCACTTCCCACATCTTTTTTCAAAAATGTGTTATACAGCTTAGAAACAGATCTCCTAGAAGTGGTAAATGCCTCACTTCTCTCTGGGAGTTTTCCGACCTCCCTGAAAACTGCTGTTGTCAAGCCCCTCCTGAAAAAGAGAAATCTGGTTAAGACCATATTAAACAACTATAGACCGATCTCAAATCTTCCTTTCATAGGCAAGATCATTGAAAAAGTTGTGTTCAATCAGCTGAACAAATTCTTAAGCTCGAATGGATACTTTGACCATTTTCAATCTGGTTTCCGACCGCACCACAGTACAGAGACCGCGCTCATAAAAATAATAAATGATATTCGCTTAAATACTGATACAGGCAAATTATCAGTGCTGGTACTACTCGACCTCAGTGCTGCATTTGACACTGTCGATCACAAAATACTTCTTGACAGGCTGAAAAACTGGGTCGGGCTTTCTGGGATAGTCCTAAAATGGTTCAGGTCATACTTAGGAGGCAGAGGTTATTATGTGAGTATAGGAGACCATAAGTCTGAGTGGACATCCATGACATGCGGAGTCCCGCAAGGCTCAATTCTTGCGCCACTCCTATTCAACCTGTACATGCTCCCAATGAGCCAAATAATGAGAAAGAACCAAATCGTTTACCACAGCTATGCAGACGACACACAGCTCTACTTATCCCTATCGCCTAACGATTACAGCCCCATTGACTCCCTTTGCCAATGCATTGATGAAGTAAACAATTGGATGTGCCAAAACTTTCTTCAGTTAAACAAAGACAAAACTGAAGTCATTGCGTTTGGAAACAAAGATGAAGTTCTCAAGGTGAACGCATACCTTCAGTCTAGGGGTCAAACAACTAAAAATCAAGTCAGGAATCTGGGTGTGTCTCTAGAGTCAGACCTTAGTTTCAGTAGTCATGTCAAAGCAATAACTAAATCAGCATACTATCACCTGAAAAATATTGCAAGAGTTAGATGCTTTGTTTCCAGTCAAGACTTAGAAAAACTTGTGCATGCTTTCATCACCAGTAGGGTGGATTATTGTCATGGACTTCTCACTGGCCTTCCCAAAAAGACCATAAGACAGTTGCAGCTCATCCAGAACGCTGCTGCTAGGATTCTGAGCAGAACCAGAAAATATGAACACATCACACCAGTCCTCAGGTCTTTACACTGGCTGCCAGTTACATTTAGGATTGATTTTAAAGTATTATTACTGGTATATAAATCATTCAATGGCCTAGGACCTCAATACATTGCAGATATGCTCAGTGAATATAAACAAAACAGATCACTCAGATCATTAGGATCACATCGGCTAGAAATACCAAGGGTTCACTCTAAGCATGGCGAGTCTGCTTTTAGCTGTTATGCCAGCCGCAGCTGGAACCAGCTTCCAGAAGAGATTAGATAAGCTCCTACAGTAGTCACATTCAAATCCAGACTCAAAACACATCTGTTTAGCTGTGCATTTACTGAATGAGCACTGTGCCACTGTTTCGTCCGACTGTTTGCACTGTATTTTATTTTATGTTTCAATTATTCTGATTTCATTTGATTATTTCTGTATTTTATCTTTTATTCTAAACTGTTTTAATTATTCTGATTTCTTTTGATTATTTTAATTTCTTCTATGTAAAGCACTTTGAATTACCGTTGTGTATAAAATGTGCTATATAAATAAACTTACCTTGCCTTGCCTAATTTAAAACTTGCATCAGTATCATGGATCAAAATGTTAGTACACAAACCCGATGTAGCCTAAGGTTTAAAGGTATTTGAGCACAAGTAGGCCAAATGCATCAATTCAGGTGGTGAATGAAAGAACCAGTCATTACTATAATCTGATTTTATTATAGATTTAAACACTATTTATACTTGTTTATATTCAAATAATTTAAAAAAAAAATCATTCAAAATTGAATTTTCATTTTCCTAATCGTACAATGGCATGTGTAGGGGGCCCACTGACATTGAGAGTATACAGGGCCCAGAATTTGGTGCTACGCCCCTGACTGTGACCCAAATTGTGTTTTTGTTGAGCCAAATATGGCAACAGTGATTCGGGAGCGACTTACTTTCCCCTTTTGGTCCAGCAACCAGATGAAACCACTGTGGCTCCTTTGTCTAACCATGTCCTTGCTTAAAACAGAGGAACATCTTTGTACAGATCAATTATTGATTCAGGAGGCAGAATTGTCTTCTGTGCTGTACTACCTGAACACACTTGTATAGTTGCATAGAAACAAGCCTGTTTAGCCGCTACATCAGCAAGAGAATTACCTTTAGCTTATGTAGTATTAGTTGTGAGATGTGGTTTCACTTTGATCACTGTTAATTTTTTTGGAAGTTTCATGGCAAACATTAGATCTTTCACTAATCCAGCCTGCTTAATGGGGGATCCAGCAGAAGTTAGAAACTGTCTGGTTTGCCAAATGACACCAAAATCATGAATTACCCCAAAAGCATACCTGGAATCTGTATAGATATTTGCAACCGATCCTGAAGCTAGCGTGCATTCTCTTGTTAGGGCTACTAGTTCTGCAGCTTGAGCTGAAAAATAATCTGGAATACGTCCTGAAGCTAACACTTCCGTGGTGGACGTTACTGCATAACCTGCTCGTCGGTTACCTTCAATTACTTGAGCTGAACCATCAACAAACAACTCAAATTCGTAATTCTCTATGGGAGTTTCTTTTACTTCACTCGTAGGTGTGTATGTAAGTGTAACACAATCGTGAGTCATTTCTCCTTCATCCTCTAACAAATTCTCAGTCATTGCAGACATCATACATGAGGATGGGTTTGTGACTGGTGCACACTGTAAAACAATGTTCAGAGCTGTGAGAGTTGGTAACCAATTTCCCCAACGGGAGGAGGTTACAGTAGTGACTTTTGCTTGATTCATTAATGCGGACACTGCATGAGGGCATTCTACATTTACAGTCTGACCTACCTCCATTGCTGATGAAGCCTGAAGAGCTAGATGAACTGCCTGCACTGCTCTATGGCATGGGCCCATACCTTGAGCGACTATGTCAAGTTTACCAGAATAGTAACGAATTGGGCGTAAACTGCCCCCATGATCTTGCATTAGACATGCAGTCATAAAGCCTAAGTGTTCATGGACATAAAGCACAAAGGGTCTATCAGAATGGGCAACTCCTAATGCTGGTGCTTGACATAGTGCTCTCTTCAAATCATTGAATGCTTTGAGGTGAAATTCTTCCATAGAAACAGTATCTGAATCTTTACCATGGCCTTTCAACAAGTCATAGAGAGGCTGTGCAATTGAGGCATAGTCTTCAATCCAAGGTCTACATTAACCTGCTGTTCCTAAAAATGATCAAAGTGTTTTAACCCTCTAAGGTCGACTATCGTGCGGGCGCTTTTTTTAGTCTCGCTTTTTTTCTTATCAGTGCAAAAGAAACTCAAAATACTCTGTTGATTTTGATCTTACATATTAAGTGTTGTACATCATTAGATCCTGATAAGTGTCTATTTTTTGTGGATACTCACTATAAAACCAAAGTGTTCTGCTTTTCGCCAAATAAAGAAAAACAAACATGATGCGCGTTCAGCCTTCTCTCCGTCAGATAAGTCCATTCTGAAACGCGTCTGAACATTAACGGTAATTCCCAAATACTTGTCATACAGGCACAAGTGTTTTTCCATAATGAAGCTTGAACTCTCTTCTTTTAAATGAATTAATTTATGTAAAAAACAAATATTCTCAGTTTATGTAATCTGTATGAAAAGAGAGAGATGTCAGTCTTTTTCTTTCCAGCTCATTATACCTGATTACGCGTTAATGTGCCACGCCCACGGAGAGCGTGCGGTATTCAAACGCAAATGATCTAAGGCAAGCGATACAAACATGCCAACGCCCACCAGCTGGATTATAAAACACCTTGTGTTTAGTAAGTATCTTACTACAGCTGTGTACACAGCGTATCCCTACGCTGTGATGAATAATACTATCTAATAACCCTGAAAAATGTACCAGAAGTGCTCGTAGTTACATGTCGAGGAGCAACTGATCCAGCTGATGTAGTAAGTCATTTATTCTTAAATGCTTTGTTCTAATCGCGATGTTGAAGTCTGTGTAAACCGCAAAAAGACTGTTTAAATATGAATAGCGTGTCTGTGTGTAGGCTAAATGATGAATGAACGGTACAGGCGCGCGCTTTGTTTACTACAGTTATACAGCGATTGTCTGTGCCGTTCATTCACTCTTGCATCTACATTAGTAAACATGTTAATTTTTACATGAACACATCCAAACTATATTGCTATAGCCTATTAAGATGAGTAAAAATAGACTGAAATATGTTGAAATAAAATGTCTGCATAAGCAACAAACTGCAAATGAACATGTATATGCTAATATATCATATACAATATGTTACAGACTAAATATGAATGTTTAGACAAGATTGTATGATTAGTTTTGGATAGATTATAAAGTTTTGACTGTAAAAAAAGACTACTGTCACATTAAGTAGGGACGCTTTTGTTTACCAATTTCTGCTCGTATACTATAGTATGATGTTTTGTCAAAAATAAAGTAGGTATATTGAATTATCAACTAAGATGTTATTATAGTGTTTGTTCCAATATTCAAACTAATGAATCCTTACCTTTTTTAATAGATATGATAAAATTTATACTTTTTACAAAGAAAGAATACACTTGAAATATTGTTAAAATTGTAATTGTTGTTGTAATTGTAACCTATTTGCAATTGGTTACAATTTCTAATTGTAAAATATGTTTATAGATCATTTCTTTTGTCCTTGCATTCTTTGGAACCCTGTGATACACCAGTGTGAAAGGCTCATTAATATGCAGCTCATTATGTATGTGGCACATTATCCGGCCTTTGTCTTCTCAGGTGTGAACACGCATATTGCCTTTCCAAACAAAAGGTGTCTTATAAAATTTCAATGTATTGTTTTGTGTAAATGATTAGGCGGGATGATTTTCAGATCATTTTGAAGCAAAAATTCTAGGCAACAACACCCATTAGTCAAAAGTCTTGTGGACACATATGTGACCAGTCACGGAAACTAGGGACACAAGTCGGTTCTGGGGCATTTTGAGTTATTCATAGATTCTGAGAGTGTAATATCCAAGCTTTCCAACGATGTGTAACATGTGGAAATCTGATAATATTTGGAGAAGTTGTGGCCATTTTAAAGTAGGCACTTAAAAAAGCTCAAAGAGGAGAAAACGAGCTAAAGATTGTGCAGTTCTCACCTGTCTCTGCTGCTGGGGGTGACAATAGGGCTCATTTACATCTCATTTAGATAAGCCATACCCCCGGTAAAGCTCCTCCATGTGCTTTACAGCTTTTTTTACACTTCGAATGAGTGCACTTCTGCCGCACTAGGCGAAAAACAATTGTGCTGCCCCTCTATTTGCAACGTACCAGCAACAACACACAAAGACCAATAATGCCATATAGCCTGCATATAACGCGAAACCAGCAACAACACATAAAGACCAATATGCCATATACATATAACGCAAAACCAGCAACAACACACAAAGACCAATATGCCATATAGCCTGCATATAACGCAAAACCAGCAACAACACACAAAGGCCAATATGCCATATACATACAGTATAACGCAAAACCAGCAACAACACACAAAGACCAATATGCCATATACATATAACGTAAAACCAACAACAACAAACAAAGACCAATAAGCCATAGGCCTACATATAGCGCAAATAGTACGCAACGCTCGTGTGCCCAAAATGTCAACAATATTAAAGTTTATGTAGGAGGCAAATGCCTGCTGGCATTTTTCTTTAAGCAGTCATTTCTGCAATTTTCCAAATAATCACATTTCACCTCCTCAAATTACTGTTGCAAATCTCTTTACACCACTTTCTTATGTGCGTATACACACACAAATGAAATGTCCGCAAGCACATTATATCATCAGCAGGTTCAGCATCTTAAATAACGACTAAAGAGCAAATGAAGCTTAACTTACATTTCAGAAACACGCACGGCAGGCCTTCATCGCAGCAGCAAAGGTCTTAACTGCATCCTCTATTTCGATTCTCCGTCACATATGAAACAGCCAGCCACCGCTGTCAGCGAGCCGAGCCGCCGTATTGAAGCACTGAGGGCGAGCGCGCTGCGCCCATACCTCCGGTTCAGTTTCCCGAGCCCACGAAGTGCGGCGAAAACATTTTCGGTGTAACTGCCAGACGGTTCATCTCGTCTGCGACAATCTTTGCGGCATCCATCTTCATTGAATTTTGATATCAGAGAGAGCTGGCCAGAGCACAGCATAATAAGTAGCCATGTGGTTGACTTGGAGGGCGGGGGCAAAAGCGCCGGGTTATTCAGTATGGAAATACACACAGACAATGACACGCCACGCCCCTACTGCATGCTAGAATCTCCGAAAACAAGCCGATTTCAACCTCAAAATGTAAGCTTTTAAATATACCAATACTGCTATCTCAAACATGGAGAGGCTTCTTCGTGATTTCAATTAACAGATTCTCCAAAAAATTGAAAATCACCAATTTTGAAAAAAAACTCTTCTTTCTCATTTTGCTCGAAAGTTGTGCTGCCGACTTGTGTCCCTGGTTTCTGTGACGGGTCACATATTTAGTATGTGATTTGTGGCCTTATTTCAGACACTTTAAGTTTTAGTTTTTTCAATAACCACGCATAAACAATATCCTCTCAAAAATACAAACATGTACATACCTGTTGCTCACATATTACGGTAGCCCCGTTTGTGCTATATAGATTGAATTTACACCTTTGCCATTAACATGTTTATAAATAACTGAAAAAAGCACAAATGTCAGAACACCTCCAGGACCCAGAAAACACCTCAGACCTCAGAGGGTTAATTGTAGTAGGCGGAGGTATGGTTTTGACTGAAGCTGCTCGATCCTGTGTAATGGATCTATTTCCTGCACCAATTGTTTGACCCAGAAATGTGACTTGCTTTTTAGCAATTTGAGCTTTGTAAAAGCTGCATTTGTGTCCTTTTTTATGCAAATAGTCCAACAATGATGCCAATTCAGTTTGATGTACCTTGTGATCTGTTGAGGCAATCAAAATATCATCGACATATTAGATCATAGTGTACTGTTTTACCGGACATTCTGGGTCACACAAATCACGTCTGACAGCCCGATAGTATATGGTTGGGGAGTTTTGAAATCCCTGTGGCACACGTGTCCACTGGTATTGCTCATAGTCAACTGTGAAAGCTAACCATGGCTGGCTGTCAGAGTGCAATGGTACAGAAAATAATCCATTAGACATATCAATTACTGAAAAAATCTGACACTCTAATGGTAAGCCATTACAATCGTGGACGGATCTGCCACTAGGGCGGTGATTTTATCAATATGTTTATTGGCTACTCTGTAGTCTATGGTGATTCTCCATGTCCCATTGGATTTCTTGATGGGCCATATGGGTGAATTACATGGACTGTTGGTTTTAACTAGCACTCCTTGCGTGAGCAATTTTTCTACAATAGGCTTGATCCCCTGTATAGCTTCCTTATTGATAGGATATTGTTTGGTGACCGGAGGTGGAGTTCCTGTCAATTTGACTGGTTCTACACCTGTCAATAAACCACAATCATCCTTGTCTTTAGCCCAAATTGGATGATTGTGTAAGAAAGCATACTCTGGGGGGATTGCATTATTGGTAGAAACTTGTGCTGAGGAAATTTTGAGGCTAGCAGATTCTGAGGACATGTCTAAAGTTAGATGTACTTGTCTCAGGAGATCCATGTCTAAAATTGCACCGGTATTTAATGGAACACATAGCAGTTTTGTAGTCAGCGTTTTCGGGCAAAATTGTACCTCTATGGGCGGGGTTTCATACAAAACAGAATCTTCACCTTCATCTTCACGCCAGTTAAACAAAGTTTGGTTTTCTTGTACGGAAGGTTTAAACCTTTAGCCAATTTTGTAGGAATTATTGTAATTTCGGCACCTGTATCAAGCAAAAACTCAATCTCTTTCTCTTGTATGCTACCTTTCACAAAAATTATTTTGTCATTATGATGGATTACAGGTGAAAGATAGCTACTCACAGCCCCAGCAATTCGTTTTTTTCCTGGTCTTTTTGTGCTCTTAGAAGAGCCTGAACGAGCTGTCCTAAAGTTTCAGTGGACACTTGCGGAACAACTTCAGGGTTGTAGGAAGGCTGAGAAGGAGCAGAATTATGCATAGCATTTCTTTTTGTGTCTTGCAACATCTTCCTACACTCTTTCTCCCAATGTCCTAATTTTCCACAGTAGTGGCATGTGCTTTCTTTTTTAGACCACCCGCTTTCTTGTTTTGCTGTGCTAAATGTAGCTGCTGCTGCTACTCTCACTTTGGTTTTAACACCGGCATCTCTTTCCCATGCAGACAAACTGTCTAAGTTACTTCTGAGAGTTCTGTTAGACCAAGCTATATCTAGAAATGGCAAAGCTCTTCTGTATTCGGCCACAAGGCCATCTGACCAGATACGAATCAGTGGTCCTTTGTCATCGAGCACACTTTCAGAGTCATCCACTATTCCACTGTACGTTACGGCTGACTGACAAAACCTCTCAGTATATTCACTCACATTGTCTTCATTCCTTTGTACACAGCTAGTAATTCTAGACCAATCTATTTTGGGCCCTAAGATATTCTTTAGGATTTTCAAAACACCTTCTCTCATATCACTTCTACTGGCATGTTGTAGTTCAGAAGTCACGGCAGATTCAAAACTGTTGAATTCAGTTTCAGTTAAAATTTGTGACATTAACTGTGTGACCTCTGTTAACGACATGTCATATGGACGCATTTTGCGGATTAATGTTCTTCTAAATTCAGAAAACTGTTTGCGTGCTGAGGGTAGGCTCTGGGACAGTCTCTCTATGTCTTTAGGTCCAAGTGCTTTTGCAACAGTTTGGATTTGGACAACAGAAGAGTTGGGAGGAACACTTTCAGTTCCCTCAATTCCCTGCGATCTCTTTCTAGCACCACACACATTTACTGAATTTACAGGCACATCAGTTACTGGGTGGAGAGCCGCATCTGTTTCAAAGAACGCTTGTAAGTCAGGGTAAATGTTATCCGACTGACTAACTTCTTCTGCATCATTTTTTCCTATAGGTTTGTTGCGTTTCAATTTCTTGGTCAAAGAAGAAATTCTAGCACGTAGCTCTTTGTTCTCTTTCTCTAGTTCTGAGTTATGCTGAGACTGTTGTTTAGCTAGTGTTAACCCAAATTCTCCATGGCAGCATAATATATCTTTCACATTTTTTTTGCGGATACTTGCTCCAAGCACCTTTTTACACTCATCTACCCACCAAGTCTTGTCTGGATGAATCTCATATTTCTGTGTTAGTTCTTGTCTAACTTTTTCTGTGACTATTAGGTTAATTTGTACTCCTAACAGTGTTTTGAATTCACTATCTGACCACACCGGAGTCGCAAAACCACCTTTTTCAGTTGTTGGAATCAACCTAGCATTCCTTCTATCCATTTTGTGAGTTTCTTTGTTACCACACTAACAAACAAACACTAAAACTTCTCTGATCAAACAGAGGGTAGGTACACTAAAAACTGATTAACTATCGTTAACCTTCCTTCAAATTACTAGAATTTTACGCTAATCTTTCCTGCTTACAAGAACAGAAGATAAACAATTCTTCTATGCTGAAAACAGAGGATAAACAAATAGGAGCACGTAATGCTAATCGTCCCTGTCTGCACAGAGGGTAAAACAAAAAACAAAAAAACAAATAACTAGCACGTAATGCTAATCCTTCTCTGCGAACAGAGGATCACCAAATATTAACACGTAATGCTAATCTTCCCTGCCTGGACAGAGGAATAACTTTCATCTCTAACTGAAAACTTTAGAGAATAAACTAAGTTAACCAAACTCTACAGCTGTCTGTTAACGTTTCTCTGGCGGCGCAGGGGAATATCAAATTTGTACTGGTCTTCAGCTGTTCTTTGAATAGAGTGAAACTCAACAAATAGTTTGTTGTACGGAAAGATTCCGTCTGGAAACTCAGCCAGAAAGGTTAATTGTTTGTTGAGATTCAGTTCTGGAACTCAGTCAGCTTTGTTGCGATCTTTGTTGGGATTCAGTTCTGGAACTCAGTCAGCTTTGTTGAGATCATTGTTGAGATTCAGTTCTGGAACTCAGTCAGCTGTGTTGAGATCTTTGTTGAGATTCAGTTCTGGAACTCAGTCAGCTTTGTTGAGATCTTTGTTGAGATTCAGTTCTGGAATTCAGTCAGAAAAGTACATTCTTTGTTGAGATCTTTGTTGAGCTTGAGGTTTTCAAGATTCCGTCTGGAACTCAGCAAGAAAGTTCATTCTTTGTTGAGATCTTTTGTTGATTCAATCTGGATTCTGGTGAGTAGCTCTATCCGGGTCATGGCACCATCTGTTGTAAACGTCTCAGGTTACGTATGTAACCCTGGTTCCCTGAGAGGGAACGAGACGCTGCGTTGAGACGCGGTGGGAACGCTCTGCGTGATTGCGTCGTGAAGCACGTGTATAATCAGTCCAATGGAAGAGCGAGACGTCATAGGCGGTGACGTCATAGACCAGGAAGCTATAAAGCACACCAGAAAACAGACCGCGACAGCTTCTGAAAAAGCCTGAAGCAAGTCGATCAGGGCATGCAGGAAGTATGGCAGGAGAACGCAGCGTCTCGTTCCCTCTCAGGGAACCAGGGTTACATACGTAACCTGAGACGTTCCCTTTCAAGGGAACTCGAGCTGCGTTGAGTTGCGGTGGGAACCCCATACCCACTACGCCATAAGACAAATGCCCGTTCTGTGTGAAGTCCTTGCGCACACTAGAAGCAAGCAACCTAGCCCCGGGAGTGGAGAGGTGTAGGTCATACAATCTGACAAATGTATGAGGTGAGGACCAGCCTGCCGCATTACAAATATCCTGAAGGGAAACACCCGAAATTAAAGCCTAGAGGCAGCCATACTCCTTGTAGAATGGGCCTGAACAGCCACAGGTGAACGCTGTCCGGCCGCTTCATAAGCAAGTGAGATAGCCTCAACTACCCACTTGCTCATTATCTGTTTAGATGCAGGGCAACCTATCTTAGGTTACCCGAAGCAGACAATTAATTGTTCTGATAAACGCCACTGAGCAGCTCTGTGGACCTAAGCATCCAAAGCCCGGACAGGGCATAACAGATTTAAGATTTTCCTGATCTGGGGTATTAAAGGTGGAGGACAGAAGGCCTGGAGCACAAATGACCCGCACATTTAGTAGGGACCTAGAAATACAACCCGATCTGGGGTGAAGAAATACTACCACCAACCAGGTGCAAATCCAAGTACCTGCAGGCCTCAGCCTCATGTACCACGGAGAAGACGAAATTAAGGATCTCTCCTCAGAGATAGCCCAGCAAAGAAACATTCATTACAGAAATCAAGTACTGTACCAACAGGGCAGAAACGAGACTCAGAAGGCGTTCTCTGCACCAGGCAGAGAACAGCATATTAGTCTTCTCGTGGAGGGAGCTCTAGACTGGAGTATGGTCTCCACGACCTCGGTCGAGAAACCTGAATCTATGAGCTGGGCCCCCTCAGAGGCCGAGCCCACAGTATCCACAACTCCAGAGCTCCCAGGAGCAAAGATATCGGGAAAAGCGTATAGGTGTAGTGGCAACCACACCTTATTACATTACATCCAGTCCAAGCGGAGCTGGATGCGTGAGGGAGAACCACAAGGGCAATGCATTGTACAAGCGATGTGAAAGGTCAACTTGTAGTTTGACCGAAGTTCTCTCTAAGAAGCCCCACCACCTCGGGGTGAAGTCTCCATTCCCCGGGCCACAGCCCCTGCCTCAACAGGATATCTGCTCTGATATACGAGACCATCAGTGTGTTGTCCGGACCCTTCGCCGACCAACCACTCATGATTGCCCCCGACTTGTGAGGGAAGCATCCGTTGGACGCAACTGCCATGAGCCCCAGCCAAAGACCTTTCACCGAGCGGCCACTCATGACCGCCCCCCATCCTGTGAGGGAAGCATCCGTCGATAGCGTGACGCGTCGACAAGAAGCACCCAGCACTGGGCCCTGGGCGAGGAACCAAGGTTTCTTCCACATGACCGAGGCACGAAGGCATAGCCGCGTGACCTTGATCATGCGAAAACGGATTTCCCCTCGGAGAAAACCCCTTGGTCCCGAGCCACCACTGCAGGGGTCTCATGTACAGAAGGCCAAAAGTAACTACGTTAGACGCAACTACCATGAGGCCCAACAGTCTCAGAGACTGTTTGCAGTGAGTGACTGACCTAGTTTTACATTCTTTACTTCTGAGAGAATCGCAGAAATACGTGCAGGAGACAGACGTGCTTGCATTGTTGTCGAATCCCATAATACACCTAGAAAGTGGTCCTCTGAGCTGGGAGGAGTACACTCTTTTTGGTGTTGAGCCGCAACCCCAACCTCCTTATGTGGGACAGAACGACATCTCGATGTTGAACTGCCAAAAGCTCGGACTGAGCTAAAATCAACCAATCGTCGATATAATTTAATACGCGAATGCCCTGGAATCTCAGAGGAGCCAGAGCTGCATCCACGCATATTGTAAAAGGTGTGGGGTGATAACCTAGGCCGAATGGAAGAACCCGATACTGGTATGCTTCGCCCCTGAAAGCAAACCTCAGGAACCTCCTGTGATGAGGATGGATAGATAAGTAAGCGTCCTTTAAGTCTATTGTGACAAACCAGTCCTCGGACTGAATCTGTGACACAATCATATTTAGCGTAAGCATACTTTGAACTTAAGATTCTGAAACCTGCTGTTTAATTGACGCAGGTCTAGAGTAGGACGCAACCCCTCATCCTCTTTCGGAACAATGAAGTAATGGCAGTAAAACCCTGACTGTCTGCCGGGAGGAGGAACCCCTTCTACAGCTCCTTTTGCAGAAGTGTCAGTACTTCCTGCTCCATAACCAAAGCCTGCTCGGGGTCCACCACAGTGGGGAGGACCCCTAGAAATCTGGGCGGACAAGAACCGAATTCTGAACCCTTTTCTATAGTGTGCAGGACCCACCGAGAAATATGTGGCAGTAGTTTCCACGCTGCCAGAAATTCTACTAGGGGAACCAGTCTCTCAAGACTGGCCTCTGGATTTGGTTGAACAGTCAGTACGGTGCCCTGAAGCGGCGAACCGGCAGGGAACAACCGAACTGACCGTTCTACGACCCTCCTCGGAGGATCGTATGGGGACGCTGACACCTCGGTGCCCTGAACGGCGAACCGGCAGGGAACAACCGAACTGGCAGCGCTGCGACTCTCCTCAGAGAGTCGCACCCCAGAGGGCGCCGAGGAGAAACGATTTCTCAAAACCGTCCCTGCCCCGGAGGAGCCCTCAGAAGCTTTATTAGAGATGACGACAGTCCTCAGATCTTGCCTCCATTTAAATAACTTAGTTCCAACGACCCTCCTCGGAGGATCATTGGAAAAAGCAGGCACCTCGGCACCCTGAAACGGCGAACCGGCAGGGAAACCGAACTGACTGCTCTACGACCCCCCTCGGAGGATCGTTTGGGGACACTGACACCTTGGTGTCCTGAACGGCGAACCGGCAGGAAAACCGAACTGGCAGCGCTGCGACCCTCCTCAGAGAGTCGCACCCCAGAGGGCGCCGAGGAGAAACGATTTTCTCAAAACCATCCCTACCCCGGAGGGGACCACCCTTTAGAAGCCTGATAGCCTCGGCGTCAGGGCTTCCTATTGTCCAAGCTTTTTTAGAGATAAAACAGTCCTCAGATCTTGCATATCTCTAACTGGCTAGACTGCTACCGCCACCCAAGTCCCCTTCGATTGTGGAGGAGCCCAAATGGCGATGCTCATTCTTGCACTCTGTGCTGCGAGGAGCTTAGTAGACTGAGACTGCTCCGCCCAGCAGTCTCGGGAACATTAGATTGGTGAGGAAGAAACCTCTGGAATGCCGCTGAACGGTTTTGTTTCTGAAAGCGGAGCGTCCAGAAGAACAGGCATAATTTGATCTTATTTTCTTTATTTTTAAATCAGAAAAACGTATATATATATATATATATATATATATATAAATATATCACTCCGTGGCCACCAGCAGGAAAAACAACCGAACTGGCCGTGCTGCGACCCTCCTCAGAGAGTCGCCACCCAGAGGACGCAGAGGAGAAACGATTTCTCGAAACCGTCCCTCCCCAGTATAGTTTATCTGTTTTTGCACGACGCAATTCTCGAATAGCGTCAGTGCTTACAACCTCACATTCATCCATGTCTTTATAATTTACCCACCAGCGTTGCCTAATAAAACATTTTTATTTAGATGGCTGGTGGGTAACGTCGGGGTTAAAAATTATGACGCCGACTCGGGAGAGAGAAAGCTAGCAAGCGTCTCTTAACCCGAGGCAATGTCATACCATGATACTTAATACCCATAACATTACTATAGTTAGACGTTGGGCATTAAACACATAAAATAGAAACCGACTTATTCCACGATCTCGACACCTCAGTGTGGTGTGGAGATAGGGAAAATCGGCAGTCCCCGACGAGGAGGCTGAGATACAGAGTTTTTCTGTTTTTAGATTTATTTCATCTAATAAACTCTTTTTATTTTCACTCTCATAATGTTCAGCTGGCCAGAAAATATTTAACTAGCAACAGCACTAGATAAACCTCCTTTTAAAGCTCCTCTTTATTCAACAGAGTTATGAGCTGACTTATTTATTCATTTATTGAAAACTCAAACATCTGCCTTTTCTTAATATCTTTATTTGTTTTGTTCTCTTTTCTAAACAAAACACTAACGATACCAATTCCTCGGAACTGGAAATCGCCAGCACTGGATCTGGCAGGTGAAAGCTGAGATAGGGCGGGGCCCGTCCCAACCCCCGCTGTCAGATCCTTTTGCGAACCCCAAAATGCGAGTCGCCGCCGTGCATCGGCAACAGCGGGACCCGCGCGGGGTGCGCAAACCGAACCGTCCTCCTCGAAGAACGCCCGGCGGGAGCGGAGCGTCCTCACGGACAGCTTCTCGCAATGCTCACAGTCAGCCCCCTCGAGAACTGACTGTGGCATGCTCCACTCCCAAATAGTAACAAAAAGCTGATGTGTGTGTCCCCACCCGTGATATAACGTGGGCAGGGAACAACACAAAAGCTGCTTGCTCTCTTTTGCCATAATATATATATATATATATTGCAACTTGACAGACAACAATAAATATGACAAGGACAGAATACACAGATCGCTTGCTGAAGGCAACAGAAGCTGTCGCGGTCTGTTTTCTGGTGTGCTTTATAGCTTCCTGGTCTATGACGTCACCGCCTATGACGTCTCGCTCTTCCATTGGACTGATTATACACGTGCTTCACGACGCAATCACGCAGAGCGTTCCCACCGCGTCTCAACGCAGCTCGAGTTCCCTTGAAAGGGAACTTCTTCCTTCTTCAGTGTAGAAGATTTAGAAGCGAAAGACCAGGAGACTTGGGGTTATCTTTTAAACAGAGTTCTTTATTTCTGTGGCATTGTGGTAGTCACCAAGTCTGACTAAGGGAAACGTTCCCTTGCAATTTATAAACATTTAGAGCAGGGAACAACCGAACTGGCAGCGCTGCGACCCTCCTCAGAGAGTCGCACCCCAGAGGGCGCCGAGGAGAAACGATTTCTCAAAACCGTCCCTGCCCCGGAGGAGCCCTCAGAA
The DNA here is from genome assembly GCF_051911475.1 of Siphateles boraxobius. Taxonomy (NCBI): domain Eukaryota; kingdom Metazoa; phylum Chordata; class Actinopteri; order Cypriniformes; family Leuciscidae; genus Siphateles; species Siphateles boraxobius. The sequence continues at coordinate 49,769,648 of NW_027508734.1, forward strand.
GCTTTATTAGAGATGACGACAGTCCTGAGATCTTGCCTCCATTTAAATAACTTAGTTCCAACGACCCTCCTCGGAGGATCATTGGAAAAAGCAGGCACCTCGGCACCCTGAAACGGCGAACCGGCAGGGAAACCGAACTGACTGCTCTACGACCCCCCTCGGAGGATCGTTTGGGGACACTGACACCTTGGTGTCCTGAACGGCGAACCGGCAGGAAAACCGAATTGGCAGCGCTGCGACCCTCCTCAGAGAGTCGCACCCCAGAGGGCGCCGGGGAGAAACGATTTTCTCAAAACCATCCCTACCCCGGAGGGGACCACCCTTTAGAAGCCTGATAGCCTCGGCGTCAGGGCTTCCTATTGTCCAAGCTTTTTTAGAGATAAAACAGTCCTCAGATCTTGCATATCTCTAACTGGCTAGACTGCTACCGCCACCCAAGTCCCCTTCGATTGTGGAGGAGCCCAAATGGCGATGCTCATTCTTGCACTCTGTGCTGCGAGGAGCTTAGTAGACTGAGACTGCTCCGCCCAGCAGTCTCGGGAACATTAGATTGGTGAGGAAGAAACCTCTGGAATGCCGCTGAACGGTTTTGTTTCTGAAAGCGGAGCGTCCAGAAGAACAGGCATAATTTGATCTTATTTTCTTTATTTTTAAATCAGAAAAACGTATATATATATATATATATATATATATATATATATATATATATATATAATATATCACTCCGTGGCCACCAGCAGGAAAAACAACCGAACTGGCCGTGCTGCGACCCTCCTCAGAGAGTCGCCACCCAGAGGACGCAGAGGAGAAACGATTTCTCGAAACCGTCCCTCCCCAGTATAGTTTATCTGTTTTTGCACGACGCAATTCTCGAATAGCGTCAGTGCTTACAACCTCACATTCATCCATGTCTTTATAATTTACCCACCAGCGTTGCCTAATAAAACATTTTTATTTAGATGGCTGGTGGGTAACGTCGGGGTTAAAAATGATGACGCCGACTCGGGAGAGAGAAAGCTAGCAAGCGTCTCTTAACCCGAGGCAATGTCATACCATGATACTTAATACCCATAGCATTACTATAGTTAGACGTTAGGCATTAAACACATAAAATAGAAACCGACTTATTCCACGATCTCGACACCTCAGTGTGGTGTGGAGATAGGGAAAATCGGCAGTCCCCGACGAGGAGGCTGAGATACAGAGTTTTTCTGTTTTTAGATTTATTTCATCTAATAAACTCTTTTTATTTTCACTCTCATAATGTTCAGCTGGCCAGAAAATATTTAACTAGCAACAGCACTAGATAAACCTCCTTTTAAAGCTCCTCTTTATTCAACAGAGTTATGAGCTGACTTATTTATTCATTTATTGAAAACTCAAACATCTGCCTTTTCTTAATATCTTTATTTGTTTTGTTCTCTTTTCTAAACAAAACACTAACGATACCAATTCCTCGGAACTGGAAATCGCCAGCACTGGATCTGGCAGGTGAAAGCTGAGATAGGGCGGGGCCCGTCCCAACCCCCGCTGTCAGATCCTTTTGCGAACCCCAAAATGCGAGTCGCCGCCGTGCATCGGCAACAGCGGGACCCGCGCGGGGTGCGCGAACCGAACCGTCCTCCTCGAAGAACGCCCGGCGGGAGCGGAGCGTCCTCACGGACAGCTTCTCGCAATGCTCACAGTCAGCCCCCTCGAGAACTGACTGTGGCATGCTCCACTCCCAAATAGTAACAAAAAGCTGATGTGTGTGTCCCCACCCGTGATATAACGTGGGCAGGGAACAACACAAAAGCTGCTTGCTCTCTTTTGCCATAATATATATATATATATATATTGCAACTTGACAGACAACAATAAATATGACAAGGACAGAATACACAGATCGCTTGCTGAAGGCAACAGAAGCTGTCGCGGTCTGTTTTCTGGTGTGCTTTATAGCTTCCTGGTCTATGACGTCACCGCCTATGACGTCTCGCTCTTCCATTGGACTGATTATACACGTGCTTCACGACGCAATCACGCAGAGCGTTCCCACCGCGTCTCAACGCAGCTCGAGTTCCCTTGAAAGGGAACTTCTTCCTTCTTCAGTGTAGAAGATTTAGAAGCGAAAGACCAGGAGACTTGGGGTTATCTTTTAAACAGAGTTCTTTATTTCTGTGGCATTGTGGTAGTCACCAAGTCTGACTAAGGGAAACGTTCCCTTGCAATTTATAAACATTTAGAGGCAGGGCTTAACATTGTGATGAACAAAGCATGTAAATGATGTATACCGGTTTAGGAACCTGCCCTATACTGAGAGTGTACAATTCCAATTCCAATCCAATCAGCATAAATATTCAAACAATGAAACTACCAAAGTTTCAGTAATCTGCTTACAATAGGGAGAAACAGGAATATCAGGCTGGATAGAGAGCCAATCTGCCAGATACAGAAAAAACAGGATTTGCCGGACTCTCTTGCTGGAAAAACTGTTTCACAGCAAATATCATCATCGTCATAACCTTAAATGCTGAATTCAGTAAACAAAACTGTCTCAGTTTATATACTATTGTATTGGAAACTCAATTAAACATTTAATAAATTTGTAACACTACAAGGGATAATATTGCTTACATTTTAAGTGTTATCATAACATTGTGCTATAAAATAGAAGTTAAGGTCTTTTGCATTTGTACAACAGTTCAAACTTTAAAGTACAGTACTGCCCTACTATGTTCACAGAATACAGTGACTTGGTCTCAAGTGAGTTAGATGTTTATTGAGAATACTCAGGGTTGGCTTATTCATAGTGTGAATTCAGTACACACTTGTATCCTTTATAAAAAATTAACAAAATTCTTCTGAATTTTGATTACATATTTTGCACACAGGTAAAGGTGCCCAATATCAGTCATTTCTGAAAATAAATTAGAAAAGTGAAAAAAAAAAGTGTTTTGAAAAATAGCTCTTAATTTGATTATCATAAAAATGTTTTTTCTATACAGAGATATCGACATCGGTAAATATCGGTATGTCGGCCATAACAGCAATATCAATATCGGTTATCGGTATCGGCCGCAATTTTCACATCGGTGCATCACTAATTGTCATAAAGAAAAAAAGTTATAAATAGCTTCAAAGTTTTGTAAAGTTATTAGAAATGTATTTTTTATGAAACATCTTCATGAAAAATCAAGTTGGCATTGTATCAATCTATGAATGCACTTCAGCTAAAGCCACATGTCTGACCATGTTATATTTAAAATCTGAAGATGACAAGTCTAAAACTCTGTATTTAGTTAAATGTTTTTCAAGATCATGTCATTTGACTTTATTTTGATTAGACTCTAAAATACAAACTGATGTTTATTGTCATGCTCTAAGCATCTATTCAGTCTATTGTCTCTATTGTTTTGTGGTGCAAACGATCCCCATTCAGTGTCATTCTCCCCTGCACACATTCACACCTCTCCGGCCTGGTTATGGCTCTAAATATGTTTTTCTTTTGTCTTCATTATAATTACTAACGACTGGCTATTCACACTGTTTCAATCCCTAAATTCTATTTTAAAAATTCTCACTTCACATTTGAAACTGTATCAAATGACTTTCTTGAAGAAAAAAAAACATTCCAGTAAGCATTCCTATTTAGAAAAAATCATAAAAATAACAGCTAGGTGGCAGGTGCACCTAGGGCTAGCTAGCATGTTAATAATAATAATAATAATAATAATAATAATAATAATAATAATAATAATATATTTTATTTGTAATGCGCCTTTCTCAGGCTCAAAGCGCTACAGTACAGAACAAAACAATCAAACATGAGGATAAAATAAATAAAGAAATAGTAAAAAAGTACAACAAAATAATACAATTAAAAATTGAAAGCTTGACTAAAAAGATGTGTCTTAAGAAGTTTCTTAAAACAATCCAGAGAATCAGCATCCCTAATAGTTGTAGGCAATGTGTTCCATAATTTTGGTGCGTTGTAGGAAAAGGCCCTTCCCCCCATGGCTTTTAATTTACAACGAGGCTGCCACAGAGAAAGAGAGCCAGCAGAACGGAGAGAGCGAGCGGGAATTGATGGAGAAACTAAATCACAGATGTAATCAGGAGCCAACCCATGTACTGCTCTATAGGTTAAAATCAGAGTTTTAAAATCAATAAGCAGCTGAACTGGTAGCCAATGCAGTTGCTGGAGCACAGGTGTAATGTGTTGGCGTGAGAATGTATGAGTCAAGACACGTCCGGCCGAGTTTTGTATATATTGCAGCCTCCTAATAGAATTTGCTGGTAAACCCGCAAAGAGAGAGTTACAGTAATCAAGCCTCGATGTGATGAAGGCATGCATAAGCCTCTCTGCATCAGGCCTAGAGAGAAATGGTCTAACACGTGCAATGTTCCTCAGATGGAAAAAGCAACTTTCGTTATGTTTTTAAAATGTGAATTAAAAGTTAACTCAAAAATCACACCCAGGTTATGCACCTGGTCAGAAGGGGACAATTTGGTATTGTCAACTGAAAGTTTAAAATCCTTACATTTACTGACATTAATTGGAGTGCCAATTAATAAGATTTCAGTTTTGGAGCAGTTTAATTTTAGAAAGTTTAGTTTCATCCATGCTTTAATTTCCAACAAACAGTCAGAAAGTTTTGAAGAGGAATAATTAAGATCAGGCTGAGAGCTGATATAAATCTGGGTGTCATCCGCATAACAGTGGAATCTCAGGCCATACCTCCGAAAGATCTGCCCAAGAGGTAACATATAAATACTAAATAAAACAGGACCCAAAACTGCCCCCTGAGGGACACCCTGACATAGAGGCACAGTCTGAGATCTGTTAGAACCCAGGTAGACAAATTGGGAACGATTTGAGAGGTAGGATTTAAACCAGTTTAACACAGTTCCAGACAGACCGGTACACGTATGCAATCTGTCCAATAATTTGCAGTGACATATGGTATCAAATGCAGCATTAAGGTCTAATAAAACCAAAATGCACAAGCCCCAGAGTCAGCTATAACGAGGAGGTCCTTCAGGACACTGACTAGAGCGGTCTCTGTACTATGGCCAGATCTAAACCCGGATTGAAAAGTTTCTAGTATGCTATACGTAGAAAGATGATAATGGAGTTGCCCAACAACCACACGCTCAAGTACTTTTGCCAGGAAAGGTAAATTGGAGATGGGTCGATAATTTGATATATCGGTGATATCACTCCCAGGCTTTTTAAGAACTGGTGTAACTGCAGCAATTTTTAAAGCAGAAGAGACATTCCCTCTGTTGAGTGAGGTATTGACAATAGCAGTGATGTGGGGCACAATGACAGGCAGACAGTTTTTCAAAACAGTCTTAGGTAGTGGATCAAGTATGCAAGTAGTATAATTCATTGACAAAACAAGTTTAGTACTAAAATCAAAATCAACAGAACTGAAACTTGAAAAAGACAGACCAGAGAGATTAGGAGGATGCACCTCAACAAACTCAAAAGCATCCTCACAGGCATTATAGATATTCTCAATCTTAGATGAAAAATAATTGACAAATGCATTACACTGCTCAGTGGAAGGACAGTTAAAGTTACTGGGAGATTTAATTAGATTATTGACTGTTATAAACACAACTCGGGGATTTGAGATGTGACTACTAATAATTGTAGAATAATATGCCACTTTTGCAGCTTTGAAGGCATTGTGATACTCAATCTGATGCTGATCAAACATTAGTCTATGAACTGTGAGGGTTGATTTTTTATATTTCCATTCCAACTGCCTGCCTATCGCCTTCAACTTGCGCAACTCAGATGTATACCAGGGAGATGACCTCTTAAAAGAAACAACACGTTCTTTTAGAGGGGCAAACTCATCCAGAATAGATGTAAAAGCAGCATTGTACTGGTCAACAGAGGCCGCAACAGGTAAATCACCCATAGATTGACTAAGACGATCAAGATCAATATCACTGATTTTCCTAAAACAGATAACACGTTCTTTCACTGTCTGTAAAGATGGAGGAGTTAGATTGAACGTGAGGAGCTTGTGATCACTTATACATACATCAGTGCACTCAAGATGATTAATAAGTTGGCCTACTCCTGAAGTGCAAACCAGATCTAATACATGTCCGTGTTTGTGTGTCGGAAAGTTGACATGCTGAGTGAAGCTGAAACATTCTAGTATATCCATGAATCAGACAGCATTATTGCAAGCCATATTGTCAACATGAATATTAAAATCACCAGTTAAAAGAGTAACTGGACAGAGTGCACTGGCAAGCCTTAAACACTCAGTAAATTCAGAGACAAATGCTGAGTTAAGTTTGGGAGGACGATAGATATTTAAAACAATAACTGATGAGAGACCATTCAACTTAAAGGCCATGCATTCAAATGATGAAAAGCACGGCAATGAAACCTCAGTTACTGCAACATCAGATCTGTAAATGACAGCAAGACCGCCACCTCTGTCGGTAGAACGCGGCCGGTCAAGATAAGTGTAGCCAGGCAGAGCACACATATTTAGATTGAAATAGTCATTTGGCTGATGCCACGTTTCACAAAGGCAGAGAAAGTCCAGTTTTTTGTCCAAAACAATGTCACAGAGTAAAGCCGCTTTGTTGTTCATAGAGCGAGTGTTCAGATGTGCAAACCTGATTGTGTCAAGGCGGACACAGCTGGATGGGGTAGACTTCTGCAGGTAGGAAAAGTTAGCAGGGCAGACATGACGCAAAGATAAATGGCGGCGATCCAAACACCTTGTTGACCAAACTGTGTCTATACTGGCTCTGCTTGAATGCAGATTCCGGCGGAAGCCGCGATGAACGTACTTTGGCCGGCGGAGAAGTTGTAGCGATCACAGTTTTTCCCTAACACCAGTCGCAGGGGGCGCGAATGACCAAGCTGTAAAAGTTCCATGGCAGAGTATTTCAGCATAGTGCAGTCCAGGAGGTTAAAATGAATCTTGCCGTAAACTCCAAATAATGCCAGAATAAAAACAATTAAAATCCAGCAAAGCCGCATATTAGCAGCAGGTAACGTCAGTCGATATAAAACCAGTCAACAAACAACAAACAATTTAGCGCGCTGATGGAGAAGCGGCAGCCAGTTGCGCCAGCGTCCTCTTCCAATCATATCAAAATGTCAGTTTAGCACACCATCAATACATGATAATTTATGAGATTAAAACCATGTTTGTGCTCCAAACTTACTTTATAGCACAAGTCGAGTGTTTTAAATAACCTTCTTTGATCTGATTTGGCTTCAGATAAAACAATCTGACAGAAAATATATTATTTTATAGTATTCTCCACAATGATAAAGTCTATACAGATTAGCATTACATTATAAATATAATCTATTATTATGAAAATACCCTACATAGCTCGAAGAACACAGGCAAATCAAATATCATTGCAGTCATGTTTATTGTCTTCAAAACTTATTTATCTGCATGTTACAGATCTCTAGAAGCTTTGTTTGTGTTAGGGACTTCCTGGGATGTCACATGATATGGCTCTTCTTCATGTGTTCCATATATGGACTGCATGTGCACAGGGCACCCTCAGGCTGCCAGTATGGATTGAAAACACAGTACATCAGAGTATCCAGCGCTCATAATGATTACATCGGCCTATTTGGATATAAATTCAATAAATATTATTCCTGTCTATATAAATCTGATGTAAACCTATGAGAATCTATCAACATTTCTCCAAATCTGCACATTTTTGAGCTAAAAGCCCTGAGGGACGTTGTTTTGTCAAGCGCTGTCATGACGACCTCACAGGAGTTTTTTTTCTGAATGAGAGTGGCTGATGCTCATAATTCATATTAAAGATATCAACTCATTTTTTGATTACATAACTCCTGACACAAATCAAGACATAACTGTCACTATAAGTTTCTCAGAATACAATAGTGGTCAAATACTGAAACTTGTGTCTTATATCTTTTTAATGATGTATAGTTTGTCAATGTTATAACATTGAATCTGATAGTAACTTTGAACTATTTAAACAAACAAAAAACAAACGCTTAAGTGTGTCGTCGCACTGGCAACAGTTAACAGGGTAAGGGCCCCAAAAGCCCCCGAAACCTTGAAAAACAAAAATTAAAGCAATCTCACCCAAAAGACAACCCCCCCCCACACACACACACAGAGATGCAGAACCGAGACAGAGAGAGAAAGAAAATTCTCCAGAAAATCCACATTCAGACCCAAATATCTGACTTCCTGTTGATCAGAGCTAATGACTGTAAATTAGAAAGTTGTCCGGCTCGATGAGACCAATATGAGTACCAAATTTTGTGACTGTAGATGACCTGTGATCTATTATTTTATACATAAATAAATTATTTATAATTCAGATGAGAATAAAGTTAGTGTTAATTAAAATTTTAAGGAAAACAAATATATTGATCTGAAATATAGCACATTCATTTTAAATTCATTCAGGTTCAATTACTAAACATACAATCTTAATTTAATTTAAAGCAAAGAATAAATTTAAAAGATATGGTTTATATGCATATTTTGAAAAAGAAATAAATAAATAATATATATATATATACAGTATATACGTTTATGTATTGAAACAAGGGTTAAACGCTTCTCACTTTAACAGACACCAAGACACACACACACACACACACACACACACACACACACACACACACACACACACACACACACACACACACACACACACACACACACACTGTTTAAAAGCAAAAAGTATTTATCCAACCCCATTAAAAAACAGTCTGTGGGTGCCATCTTTTGGACATTCATCATATTGCATCGGTTTTCATTTCTTGTCCTCAAACAGAGCACTTATTTGTTTATTTTTATTATTGTACATTATACATACAATATTATATATATTATATATTTTTATTATATATTAAAATAGAACATCGAATGTGTTATTTAATGGTAGTATTATTTTATACAGAAATCAATTATTCATAATTCAGATGACAATAAAGTTAGTGTTGATAAAAATTTAGGAAAACAAATATATTGACCTAATTTTAGCACATTATTTTTAAATTCATTCAGCTTCAATTACCAAACATACAATCTTAATTTTATTTAAAACAAACAATACATTTAAAAGATATGGGTTCTATGCATATTTTGTCATTTAAAAAAAAATATATATATCCAAAAAGTGTTATGCAAAAAGACAAGGCCTTATTTTACTTTAACTTTTATATTAGCGATTTAAAAGCCCTCGCCTGTGTCACACATCGATTAACCGGTGGGAAAATATCCTCACAGTCACATACCTAATATATTTTTATATAAATACGTTTTATGTACTATTTTGATATAATTTTGGACACAAGAGGGCAGTATAGCCCTATGTATGATTTTTTGTTTAACCAAATAGAACTATTCTGCCTGTTTTTAAATTTTTCATACCTGTTGAATTGAAAAAAAAAAAAAAAGAATAAAATGGGGTTAGTTCTAATATTTGTATAATTTAATGTAAAAAATAAATGGTGTATAATTACATTTTTAGAAGATATGAGATATTTCCTGATTCTTTTTTTGACATTATTTTAATCCCTCGCCATAGCAAAACAGTTTAAGATATTCAATATCCGTTCACAATCGAGCATATTTAATGTATTTTCATCATGTTGAAAAAGTTTGGTGTGAATAAAATAAACCACTTAGGAGGAGGAGCTAAAAACTCAGAGTCTGAAATATCAAAAAATCTATATTCAGACCAAAATAGCCGATTTCCTGTTGGGCTGGCTTAAAACTTAGAGCACGAAAGTTGTTCTGCCTGATGAGATCTATATGTGTACCGAGTTTCATATTACATGCAAGTGTGTTTGATTTATGGACCAAGTTTGCATACCAAGTTTATGGACCAAGTTCATTTAATTAATAAACTAATTATATAAAACTATTGTCAATGCACTACAAATAAACTGGTTCTATGCCTTTATCAATAAAACTTATTTAAAAAATACAAGGCTTAAGAATTTTTTTTTCCTTTTTAATGCAGGCCAAATCACACAGCCATGTTAAACTAAACTATCAGGCGAAAAGCCCCCCGGAGAGACCCGAAGGTGTCAGCGGCTTGAGCCCGTCATCGCGGCTCACAGCTATATTTATAACTATATATATAACTATATATATATAACTATATATATATATATATATATATATATATATATATATATATATATATAATACAAAAAATATTAGAACTATATAAATATAGTGTATATATATATTTCTTCGATCCGCCCGTATTCACTCATAGATGAACCTGGCTTCAAGTACAGGTCCTTCTAAAAAAATTAGCATATTGTGATAAAGTTCATTATTTTCCATAATGTAATGATAAAAATTAAACTTTCATATATTTTAGATTCATTGCACACCAACTGAAATATTTCAGGTCTTTTATTGTTTTAATACTGATGATATTGGCATACAGCTCATGAAAACCCAAAATTCCTATCTCAAAAAATTAGCATATCATGAAAAGGGTCTCTAAACAAGCTTTTAACCTAATCATCTGAATCAACTAATCAACTCTAAACACCTGCAAAAGATTCCTGAGGCTTTTAAAAACTCCCAGCCTGTTTCATTAATCAAAACCGCAATCATGGGTAAGACTGCCGACCTGACTGCTGTCCAGAAGGCCATCATTGACACCCTCAACCAAGAGGGTAAGACACAGAAAGAAATTTCTGAACAAATAGGCTGTTCCCAGAGTGCTGTATCAAGGCACCTCAGTGGGAAGTCTGTGGGAAGGAAAAAGTGTAGCAAAAAACGCTTCACAACGAGAAGAGGTGACCGGACCCTGAGGAAGATTGTGGAGAAGGACCGATTCCAGACCTTGGGGGACCTGCGGAAGCAGTGGACTGAGTCAGGCGTGTGCAGGAAATGGGATACAGGTGCCGCATTCCCCAGGTCAAGCCCCTTTTGAACCAGAAACAGCGGCAGAAGCGCCTGACCTGGGCTACAGATAAGCAGCACTGGACTGTTGCTCAGTGGTCCAAAGTACTTTTTTCGGATGAAAGCAAATTTTGCATGTCATTGGGAAATCAAGGTGCCAGAGTCTGGAGGAAGACTGGGGAGAAGGAAATGCCAAAATGCCTGAAGTCCAGTGTCAAGTACCCACAGTCAGTGATGGTCTGGGGTGCCATGTCAACTGCTGGTGTTGGTCGACTGTGTTTTATCAAGGGCAGGGTCAATGCAGCTATCAGGAGATTTAGGAGCCTTCATGCTTCCATCTGCTGAAAAGCTTTATGGAGATGAAGATTTCATTTTTCAGCACGACCTGGCACCTGCTCACAGTGCCAAAACCACTGATAAATGGTTTACTGACTATGGTATTACTGTGCTCAATTGGCCTGCCAACTCTCCTGACCTGAACCTCATAGAGAATCTGTGTGATATTGTGAAGAGAAAGTTGAGAGACGCAAGACCCAACACTCTGGATGAGCTTAAGGCCGCTATCGAAGCATCCTGGGCCTCCATAACACCTCAGCAGTGCCACAGGCTGATTGCCTCCATGCCACGCCGCATTGAAGCGGTCATTTCTGCAAAAGGATTCCCGACCAAGTATTGAGTGCATAACTGAACATAATTATTTGAAGGTTGACTATTTTTTGTATTAAAAACACTTATTTTATTGGTCGGATGAAATATGCAAATTTTTTGAGATAGGAATGAGCTGTATGCCAACATCATCAGTATTAAAACAATAAAAGACCCGAAATATTTCAGTTGGTGTGCAATCCATCTAAAATATATACGAAAGTTAAATTTTTATCATTACATTATGGAAAATAATGTACTTTATCACAATATGCTAATTTTTTGAGAAGGACCTGTATTTGCTGTATGTACTCGAACCTCGTTACAACATGTCATCCCGTCCACATGAGGCAAACTGTAGTTCCTTCCATATACAACCAAACACGGACGTTGATGGAGCACGAGTTGTCAGCTGCACCCTCCGTTTCACTAACGACAGATGGTTGGACTTCTCGTGCTACGGAAAGCTATCTCACGGTGACCGCTCATTTTATTGACTCTGACTGGGAAATTAAAGCATCAGTTCTACAGATTTAGCTCCTGTATGAGCAGCGCACAAGCACTCACCTAGCTGAGAAGCTACAGGAGGTCGTGGCAGAGTGGAAACTAGAGAGGCCTGGAACAACTATTTCAGTGACCACAGACAATGCAAAAAAACATTGTTAATGCCATCAGAGAAGCAGGGCTGTGTCCGCATGTAACATGCTTTGCCCATACCCTAAATTTAGCTGCACAAAAAGCTCTGGCAGTCAACCAGGTATCTCGATTATTAGGAAAAATAAGAAAGATTGTTACTTTTTTTCCATCGTAGCACGACGGCTGCGCATGTTGTGGAGTGTAAACAGGTGATCCTTGACTTGCCAAAACACTGTCTCATACATGATGGGTACACGCTGGAACTCCAGCTACAAAATGGTCAAGCGCTATCTGGAACAGCAAGTTGCCATTTACTCTGCCTTAACAGACAAGTCAGTAAAGAAGAAGGAGGACGCCTCACATCTGTCAGATCAGGAGGTGAGCTTTGCAGTGAGTACTACTGATGCGTCAATCTGCTCGTGAGCAGTTCGTCACGGTGGCCTGCGGGGCAAATGCGCCCCTGACAACGCTTTTAGACTGCACTGTTTGTTCTGCTGCCAGTTATACTACTGTGTGACTGTTTTGTTATTGTTTTGACACGTCCCTTTTTTATTAGTTTTTCTTTAGTTATTTTGCAATTGTAGATGGCGTTACACTAATGCTGGTGGCCTAGGTGATGAGTGGCTAGTCTCAGAGCCGTCACTTAATGTGAGACATGCCATTAATGGTGTAATTTAGCTCAACCTTTTGTTATATCGCCACTGTCAGGAATCACAGACGAATCAGACAAGATGGTGAGTTCAATGCTTTAATTGCAGAATGAATCGAGGTCGGAGACAAAAGGTGAGTAATAACGACACAGAACAATCAGTGATTCATAGCTGAATAGTAAAGTCCTCTTTTCTCTCTTTCTTGCAGATATCGATGATGGAAGAAGGTTTTCGCTTGCAGAAGGGAAGCGATCGCGTCACAGGTAATTGAACAGGTAAGTGTTCAGGGAGTCTGTGAGTCATGAAATGACGAGACCAGACAAGTGACTGCAAGGAGAGTGCACGTAATATAGGAAGTTCTGGTGATGGGATACAGGTGACAGTGATTAGTAATCCGGGGATAATGAACGGGAGAAAGGCTGAGTGGGCGGCGAGAGAGAATGAGTGGGAGGTGATGATGAACGTGGTGGGGATGAAATCCTGACAGCCACCAGTGGTTTGTTTGTTTATTATTTTTGCTTTCTTTGGTCTGTGGTCTGTGGTTGGTTTCCAAGGCCCTGTGGAAAAGTGAGTTATATTCTGTACCTGAGAATAGCAAATATTTCTTGTCTAACGTTTTGATTCGAGTGTAAGCCCTGCAAGATTTGTAAAGTTTCTGTGTTTTTCTTTAATTACTTTTGGATGTGTTTTCTGTGATTTAATTTAATTTGTGATTTAATTTCCCCGTTCATGAAACGGGGTGGCGTAGTCTGCTCTTTATCTTGCTCCATTTTTGTACGTAAGTGTACATGAGTGTGTGAGTAAGCACTCCACTTAATCATCCAAACTAGTGTCCTACCCTGCCACATTCTGGCGTAGTTGGCAGGGTTTCCGCATTTAGACAGATACGTGGTCGCATACAGTTATTTGTTGTTGTTTGTCTTTTTGTTTTTTTTGTATTATAGGATTGACTTGTCTTTGGTGAGGAGTGGCAGCAGGACAGCAGTGCACGTATTGTGTATTAAATCTAGCCTTTATTGTGGGCTTATTCCTCTTCTTTCACTGGTAAGTGCCTCTGTAGCTCAAGCATGGAAGAGGAATTACAAGAATTGAGGGAAAGGATTGCTCTGCTCAGAGCAGACAATGAGAGGTTGCGTCAGGAGCATATTCCTGTGCCCCCAGGTCCCGGTGACACATCGCCTCCTGCTCCTGGGCCTTCGGTTCCTTTGCAACCCAGTGATGTTGATGTCACCCGACCAGAACGATTTATTTTTGTACCACAAGACAGGAAGTGCCCAAAATTTAATGGCAGGGTTGGCCTTAGCATTGAGGAGTGGGTTGTGGAGGCCCAAGCTTGTATGCGCGTTCGACACCTCGCTGATACCGATAAGGCGTTTTACTTGTTTGACCACTTAGAAGGGGAGGCAAGGGAAGAGATTAAGTACCGCCCGGAAGAGGAGCATAAAGACCCAGACAGAATTATTACAGCTTTGCGGGAATTGTATGGTTGCTCACAATCATTTGTTTCACTGCAGGAGGCCTTGTTCTCGAGAAAGCAACAGGAGGGGGAGGGCTTGTTGGAGTTCTCCCTTGTCCTGATGGGTCTCCATGAGCAAGTGAAACAACGATCCCCTCACGGTATGCCAAATTCACATATTTTACTACGAGACAAATTCGCTGAACACATTTTTGAAAGCGCCCTCCGTCGCAAAATAAAACAGTTAATACGTTGTCAACCTACGTTAACTGTGTTGGAGGTTTGTAGCGAAGCCCTTAGATGGGAGAGGGAGGGTATGCCAGAAAGCACAAGGGCCTGAAGTCATTCTGTTTCCCTCATGGGATTCAATAAGTTGTCTAGGGAGATCCATTTGTTGGTGCGAGTAGTTCATCTAGGAATTCAGAGTTGGTTGAGAGGGGGGATATGCTTAACCTGTTAACCGTTTCCAGAGCGTCGGCGCACTGAAGCGGTTTTTTTTTTTTGTTTAGTTCAAATTTACTATCAGATTTAATGTTATACCTTGACAAACTATACATCATTAAAAAGATATAATACTCAAGATTCAGTATTTGACCACTATTGTATTCTGAGAAACTTATAGTGACAGTTATGTCTTAATTTGTGTCAGGAGTTATGAAATGGAAAAATGAGTCGATACCTTTAATATGAATTATGAGCGTCAGCTGGTCCATTCATAAAAAACACTCCAAGCTGTCGTCATGACAGCGATTCACAAAACATCGTCCCTCAGGGCTTTAGCTCAAAAATGTGCAGACTTGGAGAAATATTGATATATTCTCATAGATTCACATCATATTTCTATAGACAGGAATAATATTTGTTGAATTTATACCCAAATGCGTCGATGTAATCATTATGATCGCTTCTTACTGAGATGTGCTGTGTTTTCAATTCATACCAATAGCCTGAGGGCGCTATATGCACAATAACAGTCCATATATGGATCACGAAGAAGACCCATAGTCATGTGACATTCCAGGACGTCACTGATACAGAAAGTAGCTGACAGAGATCGCTGTAACATGCAGATAAAGATGTTTTGAAGACAATAAACATGATTGCAATGATATTTGAGTTACCTGTGTTCTTCAAGCCATGCCAGGTATTTCATAATAATAGATTATATTTATAATGCAATGCTAATCGATATAGATTTCATCATCGTGCAGAACACTATAAATAATAAATTTTCTGTCGGATTTTTTTTTATCTGAAGCCAAATTAGATCACAGAAGATTATTTAAAACACTCGACTTGCGTTATAAAGTAAGTTTGGAGCACAAACATGGTTTCAATCTCATAAATGGTCGTGTATTGATGGTGTGCTAAGCTAATATGCTAGCTAGCCCAGGTGCACCTGCCACCAGCAGTTATTGTTTTATGATTTTTTTCTAAATAGGAATGCTTACTGAAATGTTTCAGTGCATTTGATACCAGTTTCAAATATTTAGTGAGAACTTTGATAAAAGAAATTAGGGTTTGAAACGATATGAATAGCCTGTGAATAGCCAGTCGTTAGTAGCTATAATGCAGACAAAAGAAATGCATATTTAGAGCCATAACCAGTCTGGAGAGGTGTAAATGTGTGCAGGGGAGACTGACTCTGAATGGGGCTCGTTTGCACCACAAAATAATAGAGACAATAGACTGAATAGATGACTCAGAAGATGACTAAACATCAGTTTGCATTTTAGAGTCTAATCAAAATAAAGTAATTTGACATGATCTTGAAAAACATTTAACTAAATACAGAGTTTTAGACTTATCATTTTCAGATTTTAAATATAAAATGGTCACACATATGGCTTTAGCTGCAGTGCATTTCTAGATTGCTCCAGGGCCAACTTCAATTTTATTTTTATGAAGATGTTTCATGAAAGTAAATTTCTAATAACTTTACAAAACTTTGAAGCTATTTAAACATTTTTTTTTCATTATGACAATAATTATTTCTACATTTACAATAAACTACTAGGTGTCAGCTTTCAAATGAGATCATACTTGTGCTTTTAGTGCAAAGGGTTCATGAACTGTATCTGTTTAAGTTTGGGTATGCCATTTCTGGGGATTTTTCAAAAGTGGCCTTGAAGGTTAACAGGTTAAATGCCAGCAAGAACAGTTAACTAAACTCACACAAAGTTTTGCCCGTTTTCAGACCCCCCAGTCGCGGAGTCAACCTCTCGACGGGGGCCTGTTATATGTAGGAGGTGTCAAAAGCCTGGTCATTTTGCTAGAGATTGCGATGGAGAATGTGCCCCCTCTCGCGCTCTGCTCCCCTCACTCTCCGCTGGATTTGTCCGTTTTATAGGAAGTAGAACAGGGTCAGGTAAGGGACCTGCTTTTCAGGTTCCAGTCTGTGTTTTCCACTCATGAGGGTGACACGGAATGTACAGGCTTGATCTCTCATGACATTCCCCTGTTAGACACCGTTCCTGTCCGGCAACGGTACAGGCGTATACCTCCTGTTGGAGGCTGAAGTTATTAGGGAGAGTTGTAGCCCGTACGCCTCACTAATTGTCCTAGTTAAAGGACAAGTTCGGTATTTTACACTTAAATCCCTGTTTTAAGATCGTTTCTGATTAAATAAAACGGTTTAGATTGAAATTTGGACAAATGCTGCTGTCCCGAGAATTTTCGGTTTCTGTATTAGCACCCCCCCACCTCGACAATGGTTTCATAGGTACAGCTGGAACAATCATTCATAAAACGAATTAAACTTTAGTTTTTACAAAGACGCGAAACCCACCGAGTGGTCTGGGGTGTTCACTGATATGCTCACACAAAAATCGCTGCAAAGGATGCTTGTGGATTTGCTGCAAAGGATTTCACGTAATGTGATTGACTGTACGTGCATATTCTTTGAACTGTGTTTAAATGCGCTCACATTTCATGTAACGTTAACATACTGTTTACAAACACTGCAATTCACGTGTTTGCCCACTAGTGTTTGTTTGGTCGCCATAGTTACGATCGTGACACGGAAGTCTTAACCAACGCTTCCGGGTGAACTCTGACTCGCGCATGAACAGTGAACCAACGCCATAGTGTAAACAAATCCTATGTAGCATTTTCCAGGGTTATTAGATAGTATTATTCCTCACAGTGAAAGGATACGCTGTGTACACAGCTGTAGTAAGATACTTACTAAACACGATGTGTTTTATGATCCAGCTGGTGGGCGTTGGCATGTTTGCATGGCTTGCCTTAGATCATTTGCGTTTGAATACCGCGCGCTCTCCGTGGGCGTGGCACATTAACGCGTAATCAGGTATAATGAGCTGGAAAGAAAAAGACTGACATCTCTCTCTTTTCATACAGATTACATAAACTGAGAATATTTGTTCCCTTTCGTAGTCACTCCGAGTTACGTCGGATGACGACGAATGGGGGTTTCGCTTAGAACACATATCGACTTTGAGTATTACAAAACGAGCCAATGGCGATGAAATGCCATGGGTCTGCGGAATTTGCATAGCGTATCTCCGCCCCACCGCGTGGGTATAAAGGAAGACGCCGGCAACATGCAGGTATGTTTTCACTTCGGAGCCAAGAATATTTCTTCACTCCACAATCATCTCTGACTTCGCTCTACGAGACGAGCTTCTCTCTCCGGTGTTGGTGTGACGGCGATCTGCAGCGAGCTCGCAGTCCCTGCTGATCTATGCAGTGATCTGCCAGTGTGTGTGTGTCTCCCTGTGCGCTTCAACATCGCAGAGTTTTTTTCTCCTCTCATAAAAGAGCTCGCACGCTTTTTAAAGACGGCTCGCCCGTGCATTTCTGGTTGCAGCGGACTGGTATCGGACTCTGATGGGCACGAGCGCTGTCTAGTGTGTTTGGGCTTTGATCATGCTTGAACAGCGCTCGTGGATGACTAATGTTCTCTCTGGGAACGTGATCATCGCGTCATATATAGGTCGAGACTTGGTGAACTCACAAGAGTGAGAGTCCCCTCATCCACTACCCGATCTTCGGCTGGTGGCCAGGGTGACCTGAGGGTGTTGGTTGTAGAAGATTTTATTATTTAGAAAACAAGTAATTTTGCTATATATTTGGACACAATTATTTCTTCTGTCTGTGACTTTGGATTTCCTCTGTGTATGTGAAAGACCTTGAATGGAATGTTGTTTGCTGCAGAAAATTCTATTCTGAGAAGTCACATGGTAAAAGACCTTTACCCAAAACTATCTATAGGGTGTGTTACCTTCTTTGGAAGAAGAAGTATGTATATAACTCTGAACCAAAATGTACTCGGGAGCGCGCACTGGAAGGCCAGAGGGCCAGAGAGCGTTAGAGCGCTGTTCTATGGAACGGGACGGCGTTCGAAAATAAAGTCTAATTATTTCTGGCATGAAAGATCTCTGCGAAGTTATTTTTCAGAAAGATTGAAAACCACAACATTTGGCGACCCCGGCAGGACTTGGGTTGAAGCGGAAGGAACCACGAAAGGCAACACTGGTGACCGACACAGACAACAGTGGCCACTGTAATTTGAGGTGAGCAAATTTTTGCTTTTGAAAAAGTATGTGTTGTCACCAGTGAGCCAGAGTGGTAAGACCCTTTAAAATGCTTCTCCAAGTTTAAAGAACTAAAAAATTGAAAAGAGGATCTTTGATTCTAGAAATAAGTGTCTATTGTTTGTTGATGATGTCAAGTACAGTGTTATAGCGTGGCGGAGCTCCCGTTAGTGTTTGCCAGTGTTTATATAATCTGATGCAGATTGTATGAATATTGGTACTGCTGATGTGCCGCTAAAGGTTTTGTCATACGTATGTAAGGATTTGAGATGTTTGCTTGTTAAGTTTAACAAGTGTACTGGTTAAGGTTAATCAGTTGTTTTTTTATATTTACTGTTAAGGATAATGGTAAATGTTAATGATTAAGGTTAATCATTTTCTGCTCATTAAGGATAATGAGTATACTGATACGGTTATCAGTTTTATCTGTGTTTCTTATTAAGGTTAATAAGATAGCATGCGCACAGATAAGTTTAGCTTCTGGTTACCGCATTGTTATAGGTATAACGATGGCCTGCTCAGGGAAGCTAAAGTGAATCGCAGAGGACTGTGATAATTTTCTGCTCGTCAAGGCATAACGATACTCATAAGGTTATGAGGTATTTTATCTGTGTTTCTTATTAAGGATAATAAGATAGCATGCGCACAGATAAGTTTAGCTTATGGTTACCGCATTGTTATAGGAATGACAATGGACTGCTCGGGTAAGCTAAATTGAATCGCAGAGGTCTGTGATAGTTTAAAGTTATTCAGTGAAGTATTGTTTGTAAAAACAGTGAGAAACACTGTGAGTAGAATATAGCTCTGTGTGTGTATGTAGGATCCTGTCCTGTGTGTCTGCTTGACTGTGCCTGTGGTTAAAAATAGGTGACAAGGAATGTGTGAATGTGCTTGAGAGACAAGTAATGTATAAATGAGTATTAAAAGTAAAGGAAATAGTAAAAGAAAACAATTGTTTCAAGATATTAGTCTTGCAGATTATTGTAGTATAAATAAGTTAAAGTATAAAATATATATTAATAAATGGACTGATATATATTAATGGATAAATAAATAAGAATGCACGTGCTTAATATATTATATCTTATATCTGAAGACGTCTAAAATTTGTATCTCATTATCCCTGAAGACAAAGTGAGAGAAAAATGATTCCATTGTAGATAATTAAGTTTGTGCTAAGGAAAAAATAACTTGTGCAGTGTGCTAAAAGTGAACAAGATTGAGTGACCAAGTTTAAACAGTCATAAATCATTTACAGCAATCTTAGAATTGTAGTAAACGGGAATTGTTGGGAATGGGTGAGGAAAAATGTATTCACCATGTTAGATTATTTTGAGCACAGCATGCAAATACAGAAGAACGATTGAAGGCTGATTTTATGATAGGGAAAATTATTTAATTGTATTATACTCAGAAAATCAAAAGTTAGATTATTGCTGATATTGCAATGAAGAAATAGCTTGCTTAGCTGCAACGAAGAACTTGCTTTACTAAAAACAGAATGGGAGAACTGCTGTTGTCAACCAGTGATTATTATATAGTATAAAAGAACTAGGAAAAAGATGGTTAAAAGTGGAATTTAGATAAAGAGCTAATAGCTCAGGAACAAATATTTATAAAGATGAATTTGATCTATGCAGCTCTCTGAGTGTTCAAGTTTCAGATGGCTTCAGTGTCGAATGGAAGAGGTGAAAGGTCAAAGACGACTGCAGAGAGAAGAAGAAGAGTGGGTGAGGGGCGTTCAGCTCCCCTTCTGAAGATGACCACTCTCTGGAAAACTTAGCATGGAGAAAGACTGTTTAATGCTGGAAAAGGTGAAACGTTCACTATTTCACTGGAGACTTTTTCCTGAGGACAAGAGGAAAATCCTGAGATGCAAAGCTGTGGCAAAATCTATCAAAAGCCCAAACTCAGCAGAGGCAGAGAAAAAACAGAGCCTATATTCCTGTTTACACCAAGCCTTGAGTGACAGCTAGGCTGACGACACATGCAGAGCGACAGCCAAGAAGCTTCAACAGACTGATAATCTAAAAACAGAAGAACTGACCGAAACCCTTCCCTTACTGGCAACACAGGTGTGCCAACTTCGATGATCACTCTAGAGACTGCTTCAAATTTAGTTATTATATTAACTTTATTCATTCTGATTATTCACTGGTCTCATAAGCAATTCTTTATATTCTCTGCTAAACTAACCCTCTCTGCTTTTCCAGTAGGTTCAAGTCCAGCCATATAAAAAAGAAAGAGAATACACTGAAAGAGAGAAGTGGGTGCTCAACTCACCAAATAGTTCAAACTGAGGCTGGATTTGGTATAGTGAGGATTATATGAAACAATTATAGGGCTAAAAGCATGAGAAAAAATATTCTGTAGCAAAGAAAAAAATAGACCCAAAATGTCAAAGATTATTATTATTGTTTACAAAACAATGATACTGATCACTCCATTTTGTTTTGGTAATTTTTTAGAGATAGATTGGAGAAAAAATTACTCCAAAAGTCCAAAATTATGAAATCGCAAAAAATGCTGTCAGAACTGGGATAATGAGATGGAAATGTTGTTGGCCATGGATCCAAGATTATGCAGAGATCTCCAATTTATTTCATAAAGCAGCTCATGAGCAAAAAACAAAAAAAGAATAGGAAAAATCAGAAAAACAAATGACAAAATGTATTTGAAAAATTACAATTGGCAGGCGTATTATTTTAAAATACTTAGTCTATTAGAATTTGTAAAAAAAAAAAAAAAATTAAAAAAAAAAAAAAAAAGGATTATAACAACGGTGTTAAACTAAACCTTATGATCATTGACACTTCTCAGTAGTGTTTGACATAGCTGTGTTGACCTGATCAACCCTTGGCTAAAATTATAGGATGCCACATTTAGATCACAACCTGCAAGAGTGTATGCTGGCCAATGTGTGTGAGAGACACTGAGTGTGAATGAGTGAGAGATGGTGTTTGAAGAGACACTAAGGCAAATCAATTATTTTGCCAATACAGCTGTATTTAAAATTTAACATGTGGGCCCACAGGGCAAATTCTGCCCAATAAAATAATGACCATGGATGGATTTGGTTAAATTTCCTGGTCAGGAACTGAAGTAACAATATGAAAAAACAAAGAATGAAAAGAGAAAAATAAAAATAGAAAAAAACAGTGCCACATATGCGCAGCGCTTAACATGTCTGCCTTTCTTTGCAGCATAACACGTCTGCCTTTCTTTTCAGCATATCATGATGGAGCTGATCTTTGTCAAAAGTATGAAATATTGTCTTGTAACTTTTGTCAAAGTGGGTTGAGTATTGTCCAAGATGCCTAATAAATAGTGGGTTGATAGTGGAACTCAAGACAAAGAGATAACTGAGTTGAATTGACTAATTTTAAGAGTACATTGGAAATTTATTGTGAGAAAAATGCAAAAAGTTGCAAATAATGATGAAAAGTCAAATTTATGAAAAACAAATAGGAATATATGGATTAAAGTCCTGCTGTTAATGAAAGCAGAAAGAACACCACTCAGCCCACATGACCTTTCTACAGGTAACAGCGAGAAGTACAATGGGACAGATGAGCAGATGATTGAAATCACATGTTGTTTTCACTAACAAAAATAATTAAGCTTTAATTTACAGATAGCAGCAGCTCAATTCCAGGAAGGATTCTGGAACAAGTCTAACAAAAAGAACCAGTAACTATGCTTTGTAATTTCAGAAGAAGTGATCAACAGTGTGACATTTGAGTCCATGCCTCTCAACTTAAAATACACCAACTGACTTCAGCAACCCTCCACAACTGAACTGAGGGATCAAGGACATGCTGACAATGAGAGAAAGAGTCCATTGCAACGGACGACTCACTGGAGACACCCTGGTGAAAGATTTAATGATTGATGACAAGGTTAACAGAATGATCAAATCATGAATGGAAGAAAAGACAAACTTGACCAGAAACACAGTAATGAGAGGAACTGTGCAAAGAAAAGAGAATCAACAGAGATGAGTACAAGCTCAAACAATACTCAACATCAACCAACTTTCCTATGATTGGATGTTCAGCCCTTGAATAGATTCAGTAGCAACTTAATAATAACCCCACCATAACAAAAATGATTGAAAGTAAAAATATATTACGCAACATAGAAAACAATGATAATGACTAATTAAGAAAAGAAACTAAAATAATGTTAACAATTAATATAGCATAATGGGAATTAAGACAATTCATGAAGGAAAAAATTAGAACTAAAAATAACTTTAAAATACATTTTAAGGGGTACTCAGATGTAACTTGTCAATACAAGGGTATACTTAATTAATTTAAGGCTACAGTTGAAATTAAAGCAAGTATTAACACTGGGTATTAACAAATATTCAATGTCAAAATTGAATTTATAAGATTTGATTCAATATGCAATTGACTAATATTAAGTAGTACTTATAGAAAGTTTATAGACTTACAAGAAGTTATTGAAATTCAGTAACAAACAGGCCCTTGTGAACAATCTAGTGGCACCAGAGGGGGGTCAAAAATAGATATTTAGCATTCACATGAAGGACAGATTGTTGAACCAATGAATACTTTTGAATATTCTCAGTCCAGATGCGCAATGGTTTTAAACCAGTGCGCAAAGGGGGGAGTAAGGAAAGGAATTAAAAATTAAAATGAAGTTAAAATTAAATGCATTTTTGCAAAGTTTTGTGAAATTTGTGCAAAAACAAAGTTAAGAAAAGAACAGCGACAAAAATAGGCCATATGTCAGTATACCAGAAGAACTATTAAAACACTTGGTAATGGATTATGTGGACATGATATAGATGGGTAAAAGCAAAGAAATCAGCAGAGGAGGGCAGGAACAGAAATTAAATCTCTGACAGAGAAGTAATCCTTAGATTGGAAGTCTATCAGAAATAAAATCAGATTATATGTCAACTAAACAGAAGTATTGAAGATTAAAAATAAATTGCATACGAATACAAGGAAGTTTTAATAATAATTAAGTTATAATGCTAATGGTTTAAAAGGTTGATAGAAAAACTTTTAGATTGTTAGATATAAAGAAAAAGAAATGTACATTTAAGGAATATGTAAGAGTGCAAAAAGTTATTTGCTAGAGTTATTTTTCTAATTGTCTAATGAGTTTATTGAATGACTTTTATGAGATAAATGTAACATTGCTCTGAAGCTTTCTTAGTTAGAGTGATTACATGAGACATAATTAGTTTATTCATGATAGTTTATTTAGAAATTAGTAGAAATGAAAAAAAAATGTATTCAGTTTAGTCTTGAACTGAGGAGCTACAATGAGAATGAGAAGCAACACGCGAGATTAAAAAGGTCAAAATGGAATTTATTGTTTAAATTTGGTAATAAAATAGAAAGTAAGCGAAATGTATTGCAATTTATTAGATAGGTGTAAAGTGTTCTGTTCACTAAAATTGACTGACTAAAAGATGGATTCTTCGAATTTAAGAATTGATATTCTTTCATAAAAAGCGATAGAAATGATAGTTATGTTTACCCAGCCATATTTTGAATTAATAGTCATATGGAACAAGTAGAACAAAAATGCATAATAAATTAATTAAACTACTATAATAAGCAGAAGATTTATTATAATGCTTTGTCTGCATTAGGAGAAAAACAATTATATGAAAAAAGTAGAATGACTTATGTTTGGTGATCAGTGTTGCACTTTTACTAAATAATATTGTGCAGGGAGGAAAATTTAGCGATTGAGTCAAGAAAAACTTAAGAGCAGAAGTTAAGGAAAACTTAATGAAAAGTTTGGAAAATTAAGGTTTTCTCAATTAGAGATATTTTTGGAGATGCAATATTAAAAGTGGGTTATTATTCTGTTGTATACTTTGTATATTAAGATCACTAGTTGGAAAACCACGATTAAACGAATGGAAATGCGGAAAAAAGATAATGAAAACTAATTTGAGAGGGCAACCAAATTGATATTTACAAACCCTGGATGTTGATCCCATTAAATGAGGAATTGAGGATGAAGAAGATGATTGATGAGCCAGACCCTAGAGGATATCTACACCGCAAGAAAACTTTCAATAGTATAAGAGACTTTTATGTTTGACATACTCTACATAACTGTGTCAATAACAGGCAATGCTGAACCAAATGTATACACACACTTATAACACTGTCTTATTCTTTGGTTTAATTTTGATTAGGGAGAATTCGAGTTTTTTACTTTTTCCATTAAACAAAAAAGAAAGAACAACTAAAAGAAATAAAATGTATGGAAGAAGATGTTTGGCTCGAGTGCTCCTCCGGAGTGTGGTGGCTTAATCTAGTAATTGGTAAGGAGAATGGGTGACTCAGTTGGGTCACTAGGTAGCATAACTGAGGGAGCTGGATTTTGAAACTACACTCTGGAAAAAAGATAGTGAATGTGAGGCTTAATAAGCCTCAGAGGAGGGAATGTAGAAGATTTTATTATTTAGAAAACAAGTAATTTTGCTATATATTTGGACACAATTATTTCTTCTGTCTGTGACTTTGGATTTCCTCTGTGTATGTGAAAGACCTTGAATGGAATGTTGTTTGCTGCAGAAAATTCTATTCTGAGAAGTCACATGGTAAAAGACCTTTACCCAAAACTATCTATAGGGTGTGTTACCTTCTTTGGAAGAAGAAGTATGTATATAACTCTGAACCAAAATGTACTCGGGAGCGCGCACTGGAAGGCCAGAGGGCCAGAGAGCGTTAGAGCGCCGTTCTATGGAACGGGACGGCGTTCGAAAATAAAGTCTAATTATTTCTGGCATGAAAGATCTCTGCGAAGTTATTTTTCAGAAAGATTGAAAACCACAACATGGTCTGGAACAAGGCGCCGACTCTTTAAAAAGAAAAGTCCACGCCCCAGCCCCCCCTCTTTAATGACGGTGCCCGCTAGCGAACCGATGATTCCACGAGTCTACCCTCGGGTGGCCCGTGTGTTTTCATTTGAAGCTACAGAGGATGATGCTGTGTCTGTAGCAGCATCACTAGGTGGGCTTGATTCTTCTGGAAATGACGACTCGTCACAGCTGCCACCCTCTGGTGTGCATTCGGCTGTGCCTGAGTCTGATCCGGAGATGACGGCCATGCTTTCCCGGGACGATTGGTTTTGGGTGAGGCCGCCGACGCGTCCACGGCAAACCCCAATATCTTTCCTCCCGGACGTGCATGATGAGATCACGGGTTCCCTCGTTGGTCTCATCCGCCTTTCCTCCCCTCAGGGGCCGCTGCCCATGGGTACACTGGGGTTCCCCCGGTTGAACGCTCTGTTGCCATGCCAATATGTCCTCAGAGTGCTCCCCGGTGCTATCCTAAGCACCCGTCCAAAGCCTGTAGTTCTTTTCTTCTACACTAATCTGTGGCGAAATCCTATAGTGCCACAGGACAGGCAGCTGCCTCACTGCATCCCATGACCGTTCTGCTGGTCTACCTGACCCAGATTCTCATGGACATGCAGGAGGGCGGGACTGACCCGAAGCTCTTCAGTGAGCTGCGCACCGCCACTGACCTTGCTCTCCGAGCAACGAAAGTGGCCGTACGCTCTCGGAGTCAGGTGATGTTCACCAGTCTGGGGCTGACCGGTCTGATGTGCACGATGTCGGGCGGACCCGTCTGCTCGACACCCCCATCTTCCAGGTCGGCCTCTTCGGCGGTGCGGTTGAGTGCTTCTGCCCAACAGTTCTCAACCGCCCGTGAGCAGATTGAGGTTATTCTGCCCGACGGCCCCGCCGTCCGCTCAGACCCCTCAGTCTGCCCACCGCCGAAGGCTCCCTCCCCCGCCCGTTTCCGGGCCTGGCTCTGGAAGACCGTAGGGGGGATGCCACAGCCCTCTCCAGCCCCGCCACCCGCTAAACGCCGGTTAAGCGGCACTTTTGAGATGGGCTGCTCAGAGATGAGACTCAGTTCTTGCCAGGAGTTGGTAGCAGGGCCACTCCTTTCCCAGGTGGAGGGCTGGGGAACAATCCTTATTCAGAAAGAACTGACTCTTTCGTCTCTGAGCATACAGAGTTCTCGGATGACACAGAGCGCCGCCCTCAAGCCCTGTCCCGCTCTGTTTGCCCGAACTATCAGGCTCGGCTATGCGATTCAGTTCGCAAGGTCTCCTCCCCGCTTCAGGGGAGTTCGCTTCACTATGGTCGGTGGCAATGCCCCTATCATGAGAGCGGAGGTTGCTACCCTGCTGGCGAAGGGTGCAATCGGGACTGTCCCTCCAGCCGAGATTAAGTCACGGGTTTAACAGCCCGTACTTCATTGTCCCCAAGAAGACCGGTGGGTTACGGCCGATCCTGGATCTGCGCGTCTTGAACCGCTCCCTTCACAGGCTGCCGTTCAAGATGCTCACGGCCAAACACATTTTCGAATGCGTGCGGCCACAGGATTGGTTTGCAGCGTTAGACCTGAAGGACGCCTACTTTCATGTCTCCATTTTACCTCGACACAGACCGTTTCTCCAGTTTGCTTTCGAGCGGCAGGCATACCAGTACGCTTTCTCCCAATCGGGTTGGCTCTGTCTCCTCGCGAAAGTCGTCGAGGCAGCCCTTGTTTCCCTACGCGAACACGGGGTCCGCATCCTGAATTACCTCGATGACTGGCTAATATTGGCTCACTCTCGAGATCAGGTTTGCGAACACAGAGACTTAGTGCTATGGCCGCGTAGCTTGCGAGCGCGCCACTCACTGCTGACTTGTCTTCGACAGTTCAATGGCAAGAGTGCGGTCCCACTGAATTGTTTCAGAGGCCCCTGGGGCATATGGCTTCTGCAGCCGCGGCTACGCCGCTCGGATTGCTTCATATGAGGCCGCTTCAGCTGTGGCTTCGCGATCGAGTCCCGAGGTGGGCATGGCATCATGGCACGCTCCGAGTTCCAGTAACTCTGACCTGCCGTCAGACCTTCACCCCGTGGAGGAACCTCAGTTTCTACGGACCGGTGTTCCCCTAGAACGAGTTTCCAGGCATGTTGTGTCTCCACAGATGCCTCTTCCACGGGCTGGGGCGCCATGTGCAACGGACATGCTGCCGCAGGCTCCTGGACAGGACCCCAGTGCCTTCTGCATGTCAATTGCCTCAAGTTGCTGGCAGTACGCCTTGCCCTGCACCGTTTTCGCACGTTGCTCAAGGGTCAACAAGTACTAGTCCGTTCAGACAATACCGCGACTGTAGCGTACATCAACCGTCAGGGTGGTCTACGCTCCCGCCGTATGTCGCAACTCGCACGCCACCTCCTCTTATGGAGTCAGAAGCACCTGAGGTCCCTTCGTGCTATCTATTTTCCGGGAGATCGGAACTTTGCAGCCGACAAGCTGTCACGGTTTCGACCCGTTCCCGGCGAATGGCGACTCCATCCCCAGTCGGTCAAGCTATCTGGGACCAGTTCGGGGACGCACAGATAGACCTGTTTGCCTCCCACGACTCATCCCATTGCGCCCTGTATTACTCCCTGTCCGAGGGCATTCTCGGCACGGATGCACTGGCACACAGCTGGCCGCGGGGCCTACGCAAATATGCGTTTCCCCGAGTGAGCCTTCTCGCACTGACCTTGTGCAAGATCAAGGAGGACGAGGAGCAGGTCATTCTGGTTGCGCCGTTCTGGCCCACCCAGACCTGGTTCTCCAAACTGATACTCCTTGCGACAGCACCTCCTTGGCCAATTCCTCTGAGGAAGGATCTCCTTTCTCAGAGATGGGGCACCCTCTGGCACCCTCGACGGTTTGAGTACCCTGGGTGGCGGCTACCTTCACTTCCGCTAGAGCATCGTCCAGGAGACATGTCTATGCGTTGAAGTGGAACCTCTTCGTCAACTGGTGCTCTTCTCGCCGATAAGACCCCAGGAGATGGCCGATCACTGTCGTGCTTTCCTTCCTGCAAGATGGGCTGGAGCGAAGGCTGTCTCCCTCCACCCTGAATTTGTATGTGGCCGCTATAGCCGCTTATCACGAAGCAGTTGAAGGTAAGTCTCTGGGGCAAGCACGACCTGATCGTCAGGTCCTGAGAGGAGCTAGGAGATTGAGTCCTCCTCGCCCTCCTCTCTTTCCCTCTTGGGACCTCTCTGTGGTGTTAAATGCCTTACAGAGGCCTCCCTTTGAGCCTCTGCAATCAGTTGAGCTTAAATTCCTGTCTATAAAGACAGCGCTCCTGGTTGCATTGGCCTCCATCAAGAGGGTAGGGGACCTGCACGCATTCTCCGTTTACGAAGCGTGCCTGGAATTCGGGCCCGGTCACTCTCACATGATCCTGAGACCCCGGCCTGGATATGTGCCCAAGGTTCCCACCACTCCCTTCCGGGACCAGGTGGTGAACCTGCAAGCGCTGCCCCGGGAGGAGGCAGACCCAGCCTTGGCACTGCTCTGTCCAGTACGCGCTCTCCGTGCCTACGTAGACAGGACGCAGTGTTTCAGGACCTCAGACCAGCTCTTTGTCTGTTATGGTGGGAGACTGAAGGGAAAGGCTCTCTCAAAGCAGAGGTTGTCCCACTGGATAGTGGACGCCATTGCTTTGGCTTACCAACAGCAAGGCCGACCGTGCCCCCTTGGTGTGACAGCCCACTCCACCCGGAGTGTGGCTTCCTCTTGGGCTCTAGCGCATGGCCCCTCGCTGGCAGACATCTGTAGAGCTGCAGGCTGGGCGACACCCAACACATTCGCCAGATTTTATAATCTCCGAGTGGAGCCTGTGTCCTCTCGTGTACTCGCTTCAGTCAGCTAGTACTGGACCCGCTCAGGTGTCTTCGCTTGCTCGCCATTCTCTCCACGGACTGGATACGTGCGATTATTCCTCAGGTGAGCCTTCCTCTCTGAAGCCCTGAATTCCTCCAGCACTGTTGACGCTGGCGCCAGTCTCTATTGCCTGTGCGTCGGCTAGGTGCCTCCGTGTGCATGGTTCCTCCCCGAGTAACCCCCACATGTGTATTTCCACTGTAAGCCTCCTTGAGCATGTGTCTTTCCCTTGGCAAGCCACCTTGCCACTCCTGGAGTTGAAAGTTATCACCCCTCGGGCTGGTCACTCCAGCGTTCCTCCATATGAAGCCCTCCGCCATATGTGTTTCTTAAGTCCTCCCTACGGGTAGGCATGCTGCGGCATATCTCCTCTGAGATATGCTTCCCAGTGTACCTTGGTATTCCTGTGTTAAGTAGGACTCCTTCGTCCGTGCCAGTATCACGACAGGGGGATCAGACTTTCGCAGGGCACTGGAAGACAGCTGTGAAGGTGGCGTGATTTCACGGGGACCCCCATTCGTCGTCATCCAATGTAACTCGGAGTGACTATGAAAGGGAACGTCTCGGTTACGTTTGTAACCCTCGTTCCCTGACTAGGGAACGGAGACGTTACGTCTCCCTGCCACTTCCGCTGTACCGCTGGGCAGACGCCTGAGTTCAGTCTCGGCTCCTCAGCGAAGACATACCTGCATGTTGCCGGCGTCCTCCTTTATACCCAAGCGGTGGGGCGGAGATACGCTATGCAAATTCCGCAGACACATGACATTTCATCGCCATTGGCTCGTTTTGTAATACTCGAAGTCGATAGGTGTTCTAAGTGAAACCCCCATTCGTCGTCATCCGACGTAACGACTTTTTTTTATATAAATTAATTCATTTAAAAGAAGAGAGTTCAAGCTTCATTATGGAAAAACCCTCGTGCCTGTATGACAAGTAACCCCTAAGTTACAGTTAATTTTCGGACGCGTTTCAGAATGGACTTCACTCACAGAGTAAAAGCAAAACACGCCTCATGTTTATTTTTCTTTATTTGGCGAAAAGCACAACACTTTGTTTTTATTGTGTAGGATTACAAATTTTATTTAAATGTTTAATTGAGCTTCCAATACAATAGTATAGAAACTGAGAAAGTTTATTAGTGTGAATTTTGTAACTAAGGTAAATTATGTCACAAACCTGCCTGTTCCTGTCTGTCCAGCTCTCTATTGTAAGTTAAATTGGTCAGAGCACTGAGACTATCACCTTTTGTCTTTATGCACTGCCTGGCTATTAAGATAATGTGAAGGTATCGGTGAAGAGTCTGGCTGATTGGATTAGGATATTTACATTACATTGTTATGCTGATTGGATTAGGATTGGTAACACTCTCAGTCTAGGGCACATTCCTTAACCCATATGCCTCATTTACATGCTTTTGTTTCCACCTTTATGTAACTCCTCCCCCTGAAAGGGTATATGAACTAAATGTATACTGCCTTAATTAGACTTGATTGAGATGACTACAGCGACGAAATAAATAACTTATACCTCAACAATCTCCTGGTCTGCAACTCTATCTTTTCTACACTTGAGAAGAAAAAGTTCACAACAGATGATGCCTGTGACCCGGATGGAGAAACTGAAACTCAACAAAGAATGAACTTGTGAAACTTCAAAGCTCAAAGATCTCAACAAAGATCTGATTTTCCAGTTCCAGACTGAATCTTTTGAATCCAGAAAGATCTCAACAAAGCTGCCTGAGTTTGCGAACTGAATCTCAACAAAGATCTCAGCAAAGCTGACTGTGTTCCAGAACTGAATCTCAACAAAGATCTCAACAAAGCTAACTGAGTTCCAGAACCAAGCTCAACAAAGATCTCTGACTAAGTTTCCAGACGGAATTTTTCCATACAACAAAAATTTGGTGAGTTTCACTCCATTCAAAGAATCATTGAAAAACCAGTAAAAATTATCCTCTGTGCCATCAGAGAAGTAGTTAACAGACAGCTGTAGGGTTTGTTAAATAAAGTTATCCTCTAAAGTTGCTTTAGAGATGAAATGTATCCTCTGTTTTTCAGGCAGGGAAGATTAACGTACATGTTAATACTGTTTACCCTCTGATTTGCCAGGGAAGTGTTTTATCCTCTATAAAATTAGGGAAGATTAGCATCAAGTGCTAATATATTATACCCTCTGTTTTCAGGCAGGGAAGGTTAACATTACGTGTTAATATTGGTGAACCTCTGTTCAAACAGGGATGTGTTTATCCTCTAAAAGTTAGGAAGGTGACAGATCCTTTGCATTTCCTTTTAGAGAAGATTAGTGTAACGTGCTAATATTTTGTGAGTTACCCTTTGCTCTGGGCAAGGAAGGTTAACTATGTTATCGAGTGTAGCCTCTTTTGATCAGAGAAGATTTAGTGTTTTTGTTTGTTTTATCCTCTAAAAGTTAAGAAGGTGAAAGATCCTTTTGCATTTTTCTTTTAGGGAAGATTAGCGTAACGTACTAATAGTTTGTGATCTGTTGGTAACAAGGAAGTTTAACAATAGTTGATTTGTGTGTTACCCTTTGCTCTGGGCAAGGAAGGTTAACTGTGTTATCGAGTGTAGCCTCTTTTTATCAGAGAAGATTTAGTGTTTTTGTTTGTTTTATCCTCTAAAAGTTAAGAAGGTGAAAGATCCTTTTGCATTTTTCTTTTAGGGAAGATTAGCGTAACATACTAATAGTTTGTGATCTGTTGGCAACGAGGAAGTTTAACAATAGTTGATTTGTGTTAAGAAGCGTACCCTCTGTGATCAGAGAAGTTTAGTGTTTGTTTGTGTGGTAACAAAGAAATCCACAAAATGATTAAGAAAAGTGCTAGACTAATCTCCACAACTAAATAAAGGTGGTCTTGCTAATCCTTTGTGGTCAGATAGCGAATTTAAAACACTGTTAGGAGAACAGATGGATCTAATAGTCACTGAAAAAGTTAGACAAGAACTAACACAGAAATATGAGATTCATCCAGATAAGATTTGGTCTATTGAAGAATGCAAGAAGGTGTTAGGTGCATGTATCAGAAAGAAAAACATGAAAGGCATAATCTGTTGCCATAGAGAATATAGCTTATCCATTGCACAAGAACAAACTAGGTGTATTGATAAGTTAAATGAACAAAACAAACAATTGCAGACTCAAGTGTCCTGTTTCAAGACAAAGGTGAGCCATAACAAGGCCTCAACCAAATGTGACTCAGAAGACAAACAGTCATATGAAACTTATCCTGACTTACAAGCATTCTTTGAAACAGATGTAGACATCCCATCAGTAACATCCCATCATTTCCTTTTAGAGAAGATTAGTGTAACGTGCTAATATTTTGTGAGTTACCCTTTGCTCTGGGCAAGGAAGGTTAACTGTGTTATCGAGTGTAGCCTCTTTTGATCAGAGAAGATTTAGTGTTTTTGTTTGTTTTATCCTCTAAAAGTTAAGAAGGTGAAAGATCCTTTTGCATTTTTCTTTTAGGGAAGATTAGCTTAACGTACTAATAGTTTGTGATCTGTTGGTAACAAGGAAGTTTAACAATAGTTGATTTGTGTGTTACCCTTTGCTCTGGGCAAGGAAGGTTAACTGTGTTATCGAGTGTAGCCTCTTTTTATCAGAGAAGATTTAGTGTTTTTGTTTGTTTTATCCTCTAAAAGTTAAGAAGGTGAAAGATCCTTTTGCATTTTTCTTTTAGGGAAGATTAGCGTAACATACTAATAGTTTGTGATCTGTTGGCAACGAGGAAGTTTAACAATAGTTGATTTGTGTTAAGAAGCGTACCCTCTGTGATCAGAGAAGTTTAGTGTTTGTTTGTGTGGTAACAAAGAAATCCACAAAATGATTAAGAAAAGTGCTAGACTAATCTCCACAACTAAATAAAGGTGGTCTTGCTAATCCTTTGTGGTCAGATAGCGAATTTAAAACACTGTTAGGAGAACAGATGGATCTAATAGTCACTGAAAAAGTTAGACAAGAACTAACACAGAAATATGAGATTCATCCAGATAAGATTTGGTCTATTGAAGAATGCAAGAAGGTGTTAGGTGCATGTATCAGAAAGAAAAACATGAAAGGCATAATCTGTTGCCATAGAGAATACAGCTTATCCATTTCACAAGAACAAACTAGGTGTATTGATAAGTTAAATGAACAAAACAAACAATTGCAGACTCAAGTGTCCTGTTTCAAGACAAAGGTGAGCCATAACAAGGCCTCAACCAAATGTGACTCAGAAGACCAACAGTCAGTTGAAACTTATCCTGACTTACAAGCATTCTTTGAAACAGATGTAGACATCCCATCAGTAACTGATAAGCCTGTAGATTCAGCAAAGGTATGTGTCGCAAGAAGATCTCAGGGAATTGAGAGAACTGAAAGTGTTCCTCCCAACTCTTCTGATGTCCAAAAGCAAGCTGTTGCCAAAGCACTCGGACCTAGAGACATAGAAAGACTATCCCAAAGCTTACCTTCAGTACGTACTGATGTTTCTGAATTTAGAAGGGCATTGATCAGTAAAATGCGTCTTTACGACATGTCGTTGGCAGAAGTCACACAGCTGATGTCACAAATTCTAACTGAATCTGAATTCAACAGTTTTGAGTCTGCTGTTACTTCTGAACTACAACATGCCAGAAAAGATGAATTGAGAGAGGGAGTTCTGAAAGCGTTGAAGAACATTGTTGGACCTAATATTGACTGGTCGAAGATCACTAGTTGTTTACAGAAGAAGGGTGAAACTGTTAGTGAGTACACTCAAAGATTTTGCCAGTCAGCAGCCGCATACAGTGGTATGTATAGCTGACACTTCAGAGAAGGTGCTAGAAGATAATGGTCCCCTAGTTCACACATGGTTTGATGGTCTGTTGTCAGAACATAGAAAAGCATTGCCTTTCTTAGACTTGACATGGTCCACTAGAACCATACAAAACAACTTAGACAGTTTGGCTGCATGGGAAGCGACTCTGATGTCAAGGAAAGAGTAAAAATTGCAGCAGCATCCTTTAAGGTCAACACAGAGAATCAACAGAAACGCAAATGTCCTAAGAGAGAGGGCAGTAGTTGTTATTATTGTGGTAAACATGGACATTGGGGAAAAGAGTGTAGGAAAAACAAAAATAACTTTAAACAAGTTAACAATGTTACTCAGCTCCTACTCAGTCTGCTTGCTACTCTGAAGCAGCCCCTCCCCGCATCATTAAACTGGGGCAGCTGGTTGACGTGTTAACCATTTGGGCTGTGAGTGCTTAATTTCCCCACTAACTTGCAACAGAGATAAAAGACTTCTGTTTTTGTTTAATAGAACAAAAGGAAAGTGACTATCTCACCCTTCCTTTGGGGAACACTGGTTAAGTAAACTCACAGCCTTAAATGTTATGCTACAGCATTGACCCTTTATCAGTAATGGTGTTAGGTTGGACTGTAAATGTAAAATGCCTTCATGCAGTGTCCACACCTGATGAATGAAACATTGCCCCGAACATTGTTTTACAGCGTGCACCAGTCAAGAACCCATCCTCATGTATGATGTCTGCAATGACTGAATTTTTGTTAGAGGATGAAGGAGAAATGACACACGATTGTGTTACGCTTACATATACACCTATGAGTGAAGTAAAAGAAACTCCCACAGAGAATTCAGAATTTGAGTTGTTTGTTGACGGTTCAGCTCAAGTAATTGAAGGTAACAGACGAGCAGGTTATGCAGTAACGTCCACCACGGAAGTGTTAGCTTCAGGACGTCTTCCAGATCATTTTTCAGCTCAAGCTGCAGAACTAGTAGCCCTAACAAGAGCATGCACGCTAGCTTCAGGATCAGTTGCTAATATCTACACAGATTCCAGATATGCTTTTGGGGTAATTCATGATTTTGGTGTCATTTGGCAAACCAGGCAGTTTCTAACTTCTCCGGGATGCCCCATTAAGCATGCTGAATTAGTGAAAGATCTAATGTTTCCCATGAAACTTCCAAAGAAATTAGCAGTGATAAAAGTGAAAGCACATCTCACAACTAATACTACGGAAGCTAAAGGTAATGCTCTTGCTGATATGACAGCTAAACAGGCCTGTTTCTATGCAACTGTACAAGTGTGTTCAGGTAGTGCAGCAGAGAAGAAAATGATGCCTCCTGAATCAATAATTGATCTGTACAAAGACGTTTCCTCCATTAGAACCAAAGTGACATGGGCCACATCAAGTGATGTTGATTACAGCCGCTGCAGTATTGTGTCAGGGATGGAAAACCTGGACTCATTGTACACACTGTAAGGTTGTTCCCCCACCAACAGGGATAGGTTAGGACACGGAACCAGTGAGGAGCCCCGGGAATAACCGAACGCAACAGGCTTCGGAGGTTAACCCTGGGGTTAAGACTTCCCTCATAGGCCCTATCCTAGTCCATCCTTACCTCACTGTTACTTAGGTGTTAAAGGTTTAAGAAATAGGGAAAGAGGAAATCAACAATAGCAGACTCAGAAAAGTTTACAACCCTAGTGTTTGAACAAAAACTGCTCCACTGTCTAGCAGACTCAGAAAAAGTTCACAATCCTAGTGTTTGAACAAATACTGCTCTCCTGTCTTTTGTTTTCTTTCTTACTCTGTGCAGATACCACTGATGACTTCCCGAGACCCATACGCACTGACCTCGTCATCTGCGTATGAAGCCACAAGAAAACCTCAAGAAACAACTTGACCCACTTCCGAGCCAACTATCACAAAAGGATAAAAAAAAAATAAAAAAAAAAATACACAACACAGAGACTACGAAACCTTCAGTCATCCATCGACATGATCAAGATTGTCCTATTACTACACATCATGAAGATCGCACAAAGTCCGGACTCCAGAAACAACATATTCTTAGAGCTGATGAATATGTCACAAATGCCTTGTTTGCTGGAAAGAAAGTGTGCATGTCACATCCGAAGATGATTGCATTCCAGGATTCACTTGTGCACAAACATGTTGGTCCAACAAGACATTCTTGATTTTTCAGCAAAATTACACCCAGATGACTGACGATAATTCTTCATGGTTCAGAAACTTGATTGATCACGAGAAAATCACAGTTCAAACCAGAAAAGACTCACGGACGCTAATTGCATGTTTGTTTCTGTGTCAGCATGCAATTGCAGAAAAGCAAACATAGAACACGCATTATGTGCCTGTAACGATCACAAGTTACAAGAATGAACTTTTAAGTCTTTAAATTTGTATTTTGTGAGAGTTATTTAGAACTCTCAAAGGGGGAAATGTAGGATTACAAATTTTATTTAAATGTTTAATTGAGCTTCCAATACAATAGTATAGAAACTGAGAAAGTTTATTAGTGTGAATTTTTTATCTAAGGTAAATTATGTCACAAACCTGCCTGTTCCTGTCTGTCCAGCTCTCTATTGTAAGTTAAATTGGTCAGAGCACTGAGACTATCACCTTTTGTCTTTATGCACTGCCTGGCCATTAAGATAATGTGAAGGTATCGGTGAAGAGTCTGGCTGATTGGATTAGGATATTTACATTACACTGTTATGCTGATTGGATTAGGATTGGTAACACTCTCAGTCTAGGGCACATTCCTTAACCCGTATGCCTCATTTACATGCTTTTGTTTCCACCTTTATGTAACTCCTCCCCCTGAAAGGGTATATGAACTAAATGTATACTGCCTTAGTTAGACTTGATTGAGATGACTACAGCGACGAAATAAAGAACTTATACCTCAACAATCTCCTCGTCTGCAACTCTATCTTTTCTACACTTGAGAAGAAAAAGTTCACAACAATTGTGAGTATCCACCTGTTGTGAGGACCTGACACAAAAGGCCCACATCAAACAAAAGATGGCCTCAAAGAAAGGTTTGAAAACATCCACAGTTTCAACCTCTATCAGCCAAGACACAAGCCTTGCACTGGAAGACACCCAATGCAATGACAACACCACAGTCCTTCGTAAGGAATACAGAGAACGTGACTCCCATGCCGATGACGGCTACCATACCAACCGCATGGAAAAGTCATTGGACCAGCCACGCTTCTCAAGAAACCCACAAGGATACAATTGGAATCCTAACTGGACATCCAAATGCCACAGACCCACGCATCCAAAACCATTCTATGTTGGTAATCGACGACGACACCAACATCTGCACTACTCAGTCAAACACAGCACAGAGTGTGCCCAAGAACAAGACAGTTTACCCTCAGAAGACATGGAGCAACTCATGAGGCAACTGAAAGTGTTCATCGAAAACAAGGTAAACATGAGTGACCCACAAGATGAGTTATCCTCGCTATGACTAGCGATGGAACGGAAGACCAATGATCATCTGGTACAGCTTCATAATTAAGATGACGACCACCTGTTCTACAACAACACAGAACAAAGGGGTCTCTCACAACCAACCACTGACAAACACCCAGAGGTACCAAAAACACCATCATGGTTACCCATCACTCACAAAGAAACAACCAAATGAGCTCCAAACTCAAGAACCATGTGTGCTACAGTAACCACAGTAAGCACAGAAGGTAGGAAAGTCTGTCACAACCAGAAGGCATCACAAGAGAAATGCAACAATGGAGACAAAGTTTTGCACAACAGCTTCACGCATCCATTAGGGGTGGGAATCTCCAGGCATCTCCCGATTCGATTCGATTCCGATTCAGAGGGCTGCGATTCCATGCTAAAGCGATTATCGATTATCTGAATCTTTTGTGTGTGTGTGTGTGTGTGTGTGTGAATATAAATACTTTGCTTTAAAAGTACAAAGTAATGACCCATAAAGAATTAACGTACAATATATTTTAGTAACATTGCAAAGAACCAACAGGAAAATAAATGTGTGCCTGAACTAGCATACTTGTAGTAATTTAATAATAACAACAACAGGTGTTCTGACGATTCATGCTACCCATCGAGATGTGCTACTTACTGGTTATGCGCATGTACAGACTCATTTTTCTTCTGCTTACCACGCCCATAAATCTATGCATCCTTGCTGTGGAGACTTGTAGGAAACTTTGACAGGTCAAAGATGAATATTTAATGAGAATTTTTACTTTTCACACCGTTTTAAAAATAAAAACAGTACATTATACATTGTACAGCCCAGAGCCATAGAGAGAAACGGCTCTGGTACAGCCGAGTGTTTTTCCTCCTCTGGGTGGAAACGTGTCATATGGCTTCTCAAATTTGTCGTGTTGCCGAAATATTTTAGTTTTATTCTACAAAGCTTACAACTAGTGTGGCTCTTGTCCAGCTCCTTTCCCCCTTCAACTTCAGAGAAGCCAAAATATTTCCACACGTCAGCTTTTAACGAGGAGAGTGTTTGGATTTCGCGCTCAGCCATCGCGTCTCTGTTATGTGCACACGCCACAGACAGACGGTCCGGGCACTGCACTTCCGCACTTCAGAGTTCCGTCTTTTGCGTTCCGTCAATATTACGTTATTATAAATATATATCTAAAAAAAAAATGTTTTTGAAAATCGATTTTTGACATTTGGGAATCGATTCAGAATCGTCCACGTCCGCATCGCGATGCATCTAAGAATCGATTTTTTTCCCCACCCCTAGCATCCATGCCAAACTACCTCCCAATGTCTGCCAGAGAACTTCCTGCCTTACTGGACTGACCCCCAGCAGATCACAGAAGATCCCTTTTCTAAGGCAAAGTTGTCACAAGCCAATCTCCATCTAAGCTCATCAAAGCTCAGCCAAGAAGCATGTGGGCAAGCCTTCAAGAAAAGTGGGGAGCAAAACAGGCTGAAACAGATCTGACCGTACATACAGTACACTGCACCACTAACATACCGAAGTTAAACACATCTACCATGAAAAACATTCAAAAAACATGTTCTTCCCACAGGTAGAAACTATCTTAACATCGACTTAGCTACACTTACCATAGGAAACATATAGCTATCCACCCAACAAGTAGAACCCCTCTCATTACATGTGACGTCTGACACCTCAGCTGAGCAACAGTAGTTGTAAGCCATACCAGGAAGCACTCGACTGCTTGGTTTTGTTTTATCTCTTCCTTTCCTTCTCTTCTTCTTTTATTAGCTAAAATGCCTGTTTACCTCATAAGGGTCAAGGTCACAATATTAGGATTGACGCACCACGCCTAATATTTGTAAGCCACCTTAAAACGAATGTGAGCCAGAGAGCTCCATGCATGATGGGTCACATTATTCGTTACTACAAATTATGTCACCAGAAAAGGAAAAGTAAAACGGTCTTAACCTAGAACAATTTAGAAGAGAATAAAACAAACAAAGATTTAATCACAGAATTTGATCAAAGAATCACCGTACTGAAACAAATTAGAATAACAATCCCAAACTAAAATAACAATCCTTGAACTAAACTATGTTCAGCATGATAAACTATATTGAGAGAATGAACTTGAACTCTTACTACTTAGATAATCTAATGCCCTTTACTAGTACAGTGGCCAGGCATGGAGGTGTTGTCTTGCTAATAAATAGTTGCTGTGTATGTGTCTGCTTCTTCTACCTGTGTTTCTCCAGCGTTCACCGATGTCTTCATCTCAACACATCCCCGAACGAAGGGGGGATATGTAGGAATTGAGGTTGAACCAAACACAAATTAATCCTCCATGTGATTCATTCAAATTCTGATTCTGAAATTCCACACAGAACTTAACACTCCAGACCCCAAATCAACATTCCAGAACCGTAAAGATCCCAGGTCTCAGCTCTATAACTACTCTCAGCTCCCAGCTCCCAGCTCTAGATCCCAGCTCCCAGCTCTATAACTACTCTCGTCTCACTTTTCTTTCTGTTTCTTAGCTTTATTTTTCTTTTCCGTTGAGAGTCTCGGTTTTAAGTTAAGTTTTGCTGCAAAGTTTCGTTTAAACGATTCGACTGCAAAGCTAAATTAACTAAATTACGTCACTAGAAGCTTCTATGTAATTGGTTGATTATGACTTGTAAGGAACTAACTGAGTAATTAAATAAGTAACGTGTCTGGGTTAGACAGGTCAATTTAGCTCAAAGGGAATTATTAATTAATTTATAGGGAATCACTTAAACGAATCACTTAAACGGCTCGCAAATGACTCGTCCAGCGTTCATTTGAACGGGCCGTAACTATAACCTCTGCACCGGATACAAATATCTAAACTATAGTGAAACACTATTTATTAGCAAGGTAACTTAGATCAGCAGTTTAAGACATTAAATCTGTAAGCACATAACACAAGACAATTATCTTTAAAATATAAACAAGACTTTATTGATTATTCTAACACATAAAACTAATATCTAACACAATCAGATGCACACACACATTCATATGAGTTGCAGAAAGAAAGAGGGTGAGGAAAGAATGAGTTTTAAGAGTGAGATGATGAAATCCCAAGTTTCTATATGCACTTATAAGACATGACCTGAACGAACCATCAATCATTATCGCCTGTTGCGAGTGCAAATGCAAAGCTGATTTAATCATGGTAAAACTAAATTAATTTACAAAATAGTTAAAAAATATATATGTAGTTAAGTTAATTCTAATATTTCAGGAATAAGAGGGCACAGTGGTAGCGTGCCTGTTGCCGAGTCTCAGCGGCTGAAATCGAGTTCCAAGGCAGGGTGGTGTGCTGACCAGAGGTGAGGGGGCATGGTGACCTAGGTGGCCGGGCCAGGCCCCCTGGGGCCCCCTCGTGGCGCCGACCCTGGCCACATCCATGTGAACATTCAAATTTGGATGGATTTCATGTCATTGAATGTCATAGTGAGTGTTGCGGCAAACCGCGCGTCACCCCGCATTCCATTAATTGGTACCAGGTGAAACTAATCTGTAGTCAGTTGCGCGTGCTCAGGCTGGATAAGGCAACGCACCATTGCTGTTGTTGGGGTGCACTGGGAGCTGACGCTACGGCAGACAGCAGCGCTGGCTCGAGAATTATAGCCTGATGTCTGTTCTGAACACTGTGCGGGATTTGGGTACTCACCAAAGAACTCTGAAGTGACAGCCGGTAAGATTGAAGCTCTGTTGAAGCAAGAAATACTGAACTTTATGCTTGCTAGTTGTTGTTCACAGCGTGTGAAGCTCTGGAAGTCGCTCCGTTGTTTTTGAGTAGCGTGTTTTAATATATGGTGTTTATTGGTGTAGTGTGTTAAAATATGCCTATTCTGCCTGGTTTAATCGGGTAGCTCAGTGTTTGAAATGTTTAATAGTTTTAATCATTTAATATTAAATCATATGAAATACTGCTTAAACCCATTTGACATAAATAGAAATAATAATTTAAGTGATTTGACTATAGTTGCGTGTAGATTGTTTAATTATTAAAATAGTAATTCATTTATAAAAATGGTTAAGAGCATTTGTTATTTCATGATATTAAGAAAGGTATTAGTGCATTTATTTTGTACTTTAAAATGTAGAATAAATTACGGATGCAATATTCTTGTTATTGATCTGTATAACACTTGCCACTTTTGATTGAATATTTAATTTACCAAAGCTCACACCTATGTGCAATATATGTGTTTAAATGGTTCATTGACTTAAGGTACTGATGGTTTTGTAGCGCTGTGCAACAGTTAAATTAAGTCATGTTAAACCTGCCAACTTATGCACTTTATTGGTTTTCTTGTGATTTAACACTGTATGTGCTGTATGTTTGTGTCTTTAAAGGTTTTTTACCTACATGAATTCTAATAAATGGATGGAAATAATTCAAGGCCTAATCATTGAGTGGAATCCAGTTGACAAGTTCAAATAGTGAGAACCTATCTCTTT
This sequence comes from Siphateles boraxobius, assembly GCF_051911475.1. Lineage (NCBI taxonomy): Eukaryota > Metazoa > Chordata > Actinopteri > Cypriniformes > Leuciscidae > Siphateles > Siphateles boraxobius. Next base: position 49,812,005 of record NW_027508734.1, read on the forward strand.
CAAGTGTGGGGAAACGCACAGTCAAACAAACGCTTGACAGTGAGTTTAAAATGAGTGCAAAGTTATCTTTTGCAATTAAACTAATGATTTAAAACTATGTTGTCAGTGCACTACAAATAAACTGGTTCTATGACTTTGTTAATACAACTTGTTAATGTGGCGGGTTAGGACACTTGTTTGGATGATTAAGTGGAGTGCCTACGCACACACTCATGTACACTTACGTACAAAAATGGAGCAAGATAAAAAGCAGACTACGCCACCCCGTTTCATGAATGGGGAAATTTCATAAGACACACAGGTTTGCTACCACAGAGGACAAGAGACATGGATATAAACACAAAATACTTAATTTTCACAACAGTAATTATTTAAAATGTATAAAACGGTTGGCTCAAAAGGCAAGAGTTTACACCACTACGGTGTGTACCAGACAAAATAAAGAAAACACAAAAAGGACTTTCAGGCTGAGGCTTACCAGTAGGACGGCTAGCTGTATATCAAACTAGTATCCCAAAACGACACCACTCGCCAAATTATACTCCACAGAAACGCACTCACACTTGCTAAGTGAGGAAAAAGCAGGTGCCAAAGACAAAACACTCGGTGGGCACCACCAAAAGGGCAATGACAGCTAGCTTCCCTACACCAGGGGCCTTCAGCTCCTGATAAACAAAAACAGAGCAAAACACAGAAAAAATAAGTTAAACTATACAAATTGAAAACTGCTAAAAAATCTTGCAGGGCTTACACTCGAATCAAAATGTTAGACAATAAATATTTGCTATTCTCAGGTACAGAATATTACTCACTTTTCCACGGGGCCTAGGAAAATCACAGACCAAAGAAAGCAAAAATAATAAACAAACAAACTACTGGTGGCGATATAACAAAAGTTTGAGATAAATTACACCATTAATGGATCTCCTCAATCACAGGATCCGCCTCCTGCAATGCCTTCATGTCACCCACCAAACTAGGCAAAACAGAAACTACAGCTTGGGTAGGCTGTATACCTAGATCTACCCCTGATGCTTGCATCATGACCTCTGGAACCTCAGTCCAACAAACCTCTCATCGCACTATGGCTAGCAGGGTCCTGTCTGGAAAGTGCATTGGCATTCCGGTTACTCCTCCCTGACCGATATTGGATTTCAAAATTGAACGCTGCAAGCTGCGCAGTCCAGCAGTCAGATGGCTGAGAGGGTTATTGTCAGTGTAGGCAATACACTGCTGCCCTACCAAATACTCCCTAAATTTCTCAGTCAAGGCCCACTTGATCGCCAAAAACTCCAACTTCATGGAACTATAGTTGGACATATTGCGCTCAGTTGGCATGAGACTGCGGCTTGCATAAGAGATTGGCTGTAATTTACCTCCTTGTTCCTGAGAGAGAACAGCTCCTAGACCACCATGGCTAGCTTCTACCTCCAGGATAAAAGGCAAGGAAAAGTCGTTATAGGCAAGTACTGGGGCGGTGGTAAACCTGCTCTTCAGCTCATCAAAACTCTGCTGGCACTGCTCGGTCCAAGCACCAGAAAAACCCTGCGCTGATCATGTCCTAGGCTTAATGGCGGCCCATTTGGCTACCATTTTATGCAGAGGGGCTGCCAATTTCGCGAACCCCTCAACAATGCGGCGGTAGTAGTTTGCAAAGCCTAAAAATGAGTACCGCTCTGACGCACTAGTGGGGCGTGGCCAATTAGCTACTGCCTCAATTTTACCAGGATCGGTTGATACTCCCTGTGCTGAGATAACGTGTTCCAGATACCTTACCTCACGTTGGAAAAATGCACATTTACTCAATTTAGCCTTCAAACCTTCATGTTCTAGATGACTTAGAACCACCTCCAACTGCTCTAACTGCTGCAACACCGAGGAAGAGAAGACTATGATGTCATCAAGGTACAGGAGTAAAGATCTACACTGCTGATCCCCAAACATCTGTTCCATTAAGGCAGTAATTTGTAAGGACCCACCACGAGGCAATTGTATATATGTAAAGTTAAACAATACTTTATTGAACTACTCGAATACACACAAACTAATCTTATGAAAAACACACAAACATTCATTCAAACAGTGACAGGGAAAAGTGATTATATTAACGGAGGATGAATGGAGTCCCAGATGCAGAGCCGATCCTGACCTCCCTGCGGGGCCCTAAGCAAAATTCTGTTAAGGGGCCCTCCTGCCTGAACCGTGAGCCATGTAAATCATTTGCCATTACAACCACAGTCACACCTGACACCCTAGTGCTCCCACTACAATCCTCCCTCCTTTAACTAGAACTAGTGAAAATGCAATTCCTGATATCAGAAATAGACATTGTTACTAGTAAAAAGGTCATTATTAATATCAAGAATTCACATTTTAAATAGTAAAAATGTAATTATTGATATCAAAAATGTATATCCTGTGAATGAATAAAAGCTAAAATGGCTTGCCAAAGCATGACACTGTGGTTTAAATGATAAAAGCAATAAGTGATGGTTATTTACGGAGGGATGTGCATCCATATTGACCAGTATGTCCAGCCAATCAACATTTTAAATTCAATATGGCCTATAAATTATTAGTCAATACATTGCTTTCCATTTTGCATTATTGCAGTGTTGTAACTAAACCTTGACTGAGAGACTAGATAATCATTGTCTTGTTTTGTTTTAAAAGTATATGCGCCTGTAATGAGTGCCATCACGCCCATATATTGTATAATCTGACAAAAAGACAAAGATACTAGACTATGCATTTAAAGACTTTAATGAAAGTACTACTTTCACTGAAGCATTGCAAATTACAAAATAAAAATAACAGTGAAATATAAAACTATTCATTTAAAATTGTTCAATATATATTAGAAACAATATTAAGTTTATTGCAAGGTATGCATATGTTGTGGATCAAAGGTGTTGCACAATGTATTTTATATACTATATGCATGATCACATTTAATTGCTGTGTTTCTTTTGTGTGAAGTGCTGTGTTTTTTGTTGATTGCTGTGTTTTCTTTGCAAGCAGTATTCCCATAGCCACACCTCCATTTTCTGATAATTCAATGAACTAATAAGCGATGGATTTTGGGGTGGAGCGATGAAATAGGTTCCCCTATAGAAACGTGACAACTGTGACTGAGACGTTGACGCGCATTCGTACGGAAGCCAAACACAGCGAGAGCGAGAAGAGACCATGTTATGCGGTGCCTGCTTCAGAGAGTGAGTGTTTCACTTGTGGCTTATGGCTATGTGAGATTGCAGCACACTGTAGACGAGTGACCACGAAGTCGGCGAGTTGCGGAGCATTGTCGGAGCAGCAGCGTGGAAGGCGGCTGATGACCGGCGGAGAGAGACTACCGTGAGCGCTGGGGAGACGAGTGGAGAAAATCGACGTGTTTCTTCTGTCGTAAATACATTGGACTGGATAGCAGGGTTGCTGTCCAGTCATGCTGTGAGTACGTTCTGACTTCTATCGTGCGGTGTGCCTACAAAACCCAGTTTATTGCCTCGTAACGGACGAGAACGAGACTGCTCTGCATATATTTTACTTGAATGACTTTTTGATCGGCCGATATTTTAAGGGGTCCTAGTTTCACTTAATCCAATTGCGTAACTGTTAGATGTGAAGTGGTGTGAGTTGGACGTCATATGCTGGCAGTTTTTCTCCTCTGTGTTCCAGCGTCGAGCAGACACTGGCATCTATGTGGGACTGAGCGTAAATGGACGTCAGCTTTGATACAGATGCCTAGACTAAGTTGAACTTTGACGGTCCTCGGAGCTGAAGATTGGGACTTTGGACTTGTTCTCTCTTTTTATCCAGTTGATTCATCTTTTTTTTGTCAACAAATTTATTGTAATAAAATAGTTTTTTACTGCTACTTTTTGGTGTTGTTTTCCACTGTTCCCTTCTCCTACAAAAAACCTTTTGCCATAGTGAGTTCCTGGGGTCTCAGTTTAAACTCTAGGTGGCGTAGTCGGCTACAAATGCTTTTTTTATATAAATTTTATTAGAGGCCATTGACATAATTTGGCGCAGTCGGCAGGGTCGGATACGGGAACGGTGGAACAGCACTTGATAGAATATTTTTAAAAGTAAAAAAAAAAAGTTTACAGGTACGGATTGTGATTTGAAGTATGGAGACTGGAAAGAACAAATGCAAGGGCTTTTAGAAGCCCAAGAAGTACCTGAAGCAAAGAAGGTTAAAATTGTAATTGGTGCCCTGGGTGGTGATGCAAAGCGGGAAATAAGTGTTTTGGCTGATGGAGATAGGGATAAAGCCAATAAGATTTTTGAGCATTTAGACACCTTGTACGCTGGGGAAATACCTCTTCCTGTCCTTAGGTCACATTTCTTTAGTTGCAGACAGAAGCAAGATGAATCTTTTAAGACGTTTGTGTTACGATTACGAGAGCTTTATTGCAGGTTGCGGCGACGTAGTCCAGAAGGGGCCCATGTTGAAGATCAACTAAAGGAGCAGTTGTTGCTGGGGTTGGAGGATGGACCTTTTTTGAGAGCCTTGAGAACGTATGCACGCCGAAACCCAGAAGGAACATTCGCAGATCTGCATCAAGAGGCTTTACTGTTGGAAGCAGAATACAGTCAACCAAGGTATGAACTGGCTTGTGCTGCTGTTAGTGGGCCTGGTAGGATTGATTCTCGCTTACAGGGGACTGACTGGAAAGCTGAATTAAAACGAGAAATTCTGGAGGAAGTTAAAGGGCAGATGCGAGAACTGACACAGGAAGTGATGAAGGAGTTGAAGTCGTCTAGCCCAGGGGCACAATCAAATCATGCACAACCTAATTGTAACCATTTCCAGCCACCAAATGTTTCTTCTAGGCGACGAAGGGGGCAGTCTTCCTAGAATATGTGGGATGCAGAGGGGAGGCCAATATGCCGGCGTTGTCAACAGTCAGGACATATAGCAAGGTATTGTAAGGAAAGTGTGCTGCCTAATGGAGATTTAAACTAACTTGCCCTGCTGCAGAGGTCCAGGCGGTGGGGCCAGTAAGACCATCAGAAAATTCAAGGACCATTTCGTCTTTTATTGGTGGCTGTCCAATGGTGAGTGTCATGATTCAGGACATTGAGTGTACAGGACTGTTGGATACCGGTTCTCAAGTCACTCTGATGCAACAGAGTATGTTTGAGGAGAAGTTCCCTCAGTATAAGTTGGGCCAAGCCCCTATTTTGACATTAAGAGCGGCGAATGGCCTCGAAATCCCCTATATTGGATATGCTGTGTTTGATTTTAATGTTGCTGGAGTTCAAGTTCCAGAGCAAGGGGTTGTCATTGTAAAAGATGAATTTTCTACTGAACCCTTTAATAATTGGTATGAACATAATTTCACAATGTTGGAGTGCTCTTTTTCAGAATGAGGGGCATTCTACATCGTTGTTCCAGAGTACCAGAGAACGACAAGCATGGCAGCAGGTTACGGCGGTGTGTCAACGTGTCGCGGCACGCACTCATGAAGATGGCTCACTGGGAAATGTGTGGCTGGCTAACAGACGAGGTGTACGTGTTCCACCAAGGAGTGAAGTCATAGTCTGGGGACGTGCTCGAATGGGTCTGCGACAGCGTGATTACTGTGGACTTGTGGAACCTGTGCCTGAACAACCTGTGGCTGCTGCACGAACAATTGCCATGGTAAGAGATGGTAAAACCCCTGTGAGACTCTGCAATATACACCCATACAGTGTTTTCGTTGGAAAATATCAGAAGCTTGGACGGCTAAATGAAGTCAATAGCCCTGATATTTACGGATGCAGAGACCTTGGACTAACGTTGGATACTGAAGGCGTTGTGGAGGTGAGTCTTACTGAAGCTAGCCCCCTTGCAGAGGATACATTTTCTCCTGGTATAGGTCAATTTTCTCAAAGATCTGATTTGACCACACAGCAGTACCAAGATCTTGATGCACTGTTGAGAAAATGGTCTAAAGTTTTTTTCTGAGAATGAGGAGGATGTGGGGTACACAGAAGTAGTACAGCATAGAATTCACGCTGGGAATGCGCCTCCCATTCGGGAGAGGTTTCGACCATTGCCTCCTAGGATGTATCAAGAAATGAAGGCCTTGTTGGCCGACATGTTGAATAAAGGAGTCATTTCTGAGAGTGCTAGTCCATGGGCAGCCCCAGTAGTGATGGTGAAGAAAAAGGATGGGAGTTGGCGATTCTGTGTGGACTATAGGAAATTGAACGCCGTCACCCACAAAGATGCTTTTCCTCTTCCCAGAATTGAGGAGACTCTGACCACTTTGAAGAGGGCTGAGTGGTTCAGCACTCTGGATCTGGCAAGTGGGTATTGGCAGGTGGGTGTAGACCCAGAGGATCGTCCCAAGACTGCGTTCGCCACCCCTTTGGGGCTATACGAATTTCAGCTTATGCCTTTTGGCCTGTGCAATGGACCTGCCACATTTCAGCGGTTAATGCAGCGTTGCTTAAGTGACTATTTAATAGACTTTTCTTTGGTGTACTTGGATGATATTATTGTGTACTCATTTGACTTTTCTACCCATCTCAGCCATCTTGAACAGATATTCCAGCGGCTGTCTCATTATGGGTTAAAATTAAGATCTGACAAGTGCCAGCTCTTTCAACAGCAGGTGAAGTTTCTCGGCCATGTGGTGGACAAGGCTGGCGTACATCCTGACCCTGAAAAGACTGCAGCAGTTCAAGGTTGGCCTATCCCTTCAACAGTCCGGGAGGTAAGGGCCTTTTTGGGCCTTGCAGGCTACTATAGGCGGTTTATTGCCAATTTTTCTAAAATCGCTCAACCTCTAAATGCTCTCTTGGTTGGCATTTCCGTAGATAAAAAGTCTGGTACACGTCAGATTGAGTGGACTACTGCATGCCAGGCTGCATTTGAGACCTTGAAGTCTTGTCTAACGAAAAAGCCCCTGTATTAGCCTATGCAGATTTCGCTTTACCGTTTGTCTTGTATACAGATGCCAGTCACCAAGGTTTAGGTGCTGTCCTGTCACAAGTGTATGATGGAAGGGAGCATGTGATCGCTTATGCTAGCCGAAGCCTTCACCCTGCAGAGAGAAATGATGCAAATTATAGTTCCTTTAAACTGGAGTTATTAGCATTGAAGTGGGCTGTAACAGAAAAATTCAAAGATTATTTGACTGGATCAAAGTTTACAGTGGTTACGGATAACAACCCTGTGGCCCACTTACAAACGGCTAAGCTCGGGGCCGTGGAACAACGCTGGGTGGCCCAACTAGCCAGTTATGACTTCATAGTGAAATATCGGGCGGGGCGGGAAAATGACAATGCAGACAGTTTGTCTCGATTCCCTGTGCCCCCAACAGAGCGGAACCAGCTGGCAGAGGTCCAGCAGATTGATGCCACCGCTCTTGGTGCTTTGGGGATTGATGAGTGGCGAGAGGCACAACAAAGGGACAAGGATCTTCAGGTGGTTATAAGGTATGTAAGGTCTGCCGGTGGACTAACCCCCTTAGAGAGAAGAACATTACCCCCGATTGCACAACAGTTGCTTCGCCATGTATCACGACTTGAAATCCATGATGGAGTGTTGTACAAAAAGATGATTGATCCAAATACCCATGAGTGTCAATTTCAGATTGTTTGTCCAGCTGTCCAGCAAGAGGAGGTGTGGAGTCGATATCATGAAGCCTTGGCCCATGCAGGTGTTGAACGTACACTGGCCAGAGTGCGGTCCCACTTCTACTGGCCCAAGATGGAGGAGAAGATGCGAGGGTTCCATTCTGGATGCGTTGCCTGCAGCCTGCAGAAGGGTAGGGACAGTCATAAAGCGCCCCTTAATCCCATGTTGGTGTCTTGTCCGTTAGAAGTGGTGGCTCTAGACTTTTTGTCTTTGGGACGGCCTAATGATAGCTTTCAAAACATATTAGTTATGGTAGATATGTTTACACGCTACGCATGGGCAGTTCCAACAAAAGATCAGACTGCCCAGACTACAGTGAGGGCCCTTTGGACTCATGTGGTGCAGACTTTTGGTTGCCCTTTGCAGGTTCATTCAGATAGAGGACCAAATTTTGAGTCTGAGTTGCTTCAGGAGTTTTGCCTGTTATATGGAACGGTTAAAAGTCGAACTACTTCCTATCACCCTAAAGGAAATGGTAGGGTAGAACGAGATAACCAGACATTGCTAAATATGCTCCGTACATTGGAACAAGAGAAACAGGATAGGTGGCCTGACTGCCTCCCTGAGTTGATGCAAGCCTACAACAACACTGTACATAGCGCCACAGGGTTTGCTCCATCATATCTGATGTTTGGGCGTACAGTAAGGATCCCTGTAGATTTGGGGCTGGGTGTAGTGGTTGATCAGCAGAAGTGGAATCATAGATGGTGGTTCAAAGATCATTACAAAAAGTTGAAGTGGGCCTATGCTGTAGCTAAGAAGAAGATGGATCATGCTGCTGAGAAAATGAAACAGACGTATGATCGTGGGGCTAAGGATGTACCCTTGTTAGATGGTCAGCGAGTCTGGGTTAGGGACCGAAATAGGCAAGGTCGTGGAAAGCTGTGTGGCTGGTGGGGACCAGTGCCCCATGTTGTAATAGGAACATTGGGAGAGACTGGTTTGGTGTACCGAGTAAGACCTGAAGAGGGAGGGAAGGAAAAGGTTCTGCACCGTAATGCACTTAAATTGTGTGCTGCCTCTGAAGGGGAAGTTTTAGCACCCCCTAGTACTTTGAATACCACGCTTATAGTCATGGCTCGGGACCATGTACCATATAGTGTTTTGGTTGCTCCGACTTCTGAACCTGTAAATATGGGAAATGAGATAAGAGACTACCGTGAGCGCTGGGGAGACGAGTGGAGAAAATCGACGTGTTTCTTCTGTCGTAAATACATTGGACTGGATAGCAGGGTTGCTGTCCAGTCATGCTGTGAGTACGTTCTGACTTCTATCGTGCGGTGTGCCTATCAAACCCAGTTTATTGCCTTGTAATGGACGAGAACGAGCCTGCTTTGCATATATTTTACTTGAATGACTTTTTGATCTGCCGATATTTTAAGGGGTCCTAGTTTCACTTAATCCATAAATTGCGCAACTGTTAGATGTGAAGTGGTGTGAGTTGGACGTCGTATGCTGGCAGTTTTTCTCCTCTGTGTTCCAGCGTCGAGCAGACACTGGCATCTATGTGGGACTGAGCGTAAATGGACGTCAGCTGTGATACAGATGCCTAGACTAAGTTGAACTTTGACGGTCCTCGGAGCTGAAGATTGGGACTTTGGACTTGTTCTCTCTTTTTATCCAGTTGATTCATCTTTTTTTGTCAACAAATTTATTGTAATAAAATAGTTTTTTACTGCTACTTTTTGGTGTTGTTTTCCACTGTTCCCTTCTCCGATAAAGAACCTGTTCCCATAGTGAGTTCCTGGGGTCTCAGTTTAAACTCTAGGTGGCGTAGTCAGCTACAAATGCTTTTTTTAATATAAATTTTTTTAGAGGCCATTGACACATACATATATTGAAGTATTTTGAGAGCATAGTGAGAACTACACGAATAGGAATTTACTGTACACAGCATCATGGGTAATGTAGTTGAAATAAATTGAAATATTTTGAATGGATTGTTCCAACAAAAGCACATTTCAACCTCATAGCTCACAACAGGTCTATCTTTAAAAGTTTATTGTTAAAAATATTTAAATATTTAAATATGCTATTTCATTTTATCTGACTATTTTTTGTACATGGAATAATTTAAATGGTTATATAATGTCTTATTTAATAATCTTTTTTCTCACACACACACACACACACACACATACACACACACACACACACACGGCCTTGTGTGATGTTGGTCATGTGAATGTTTGTGTACGTGTGTGAATGTCATATGTAAAGAAGAGGCTGTCTTTCTTAGTTAGCCACATTGTTTGTCTGAATGTCTCACTGCTGGAGCACCATAATGAAAATTCGATATTGTAGTGTGCTGTGTCTCTATCACAGACTCTCCTATCTTGTACATTAAAATCCATATGAAGAAAAATTTGTCCAGAAAGACAGAGAGGAAAGCAGTGCTTGTCCTTTAATTGTTTATTTGTTTCATTTTTTTATCTGAAATGAAGGATCATTCCATTAGAGGCTGAACTGAATCATGTGTGTCTTCTTTCACAGTTACATGATGGGAAAATGTGGCATAATCCGGTTTCCTACTGTTAATCTGACCTGAAAGCAAAGAAAATAATAACAAAAACGAAGCTCAGAATCACATTTACCCATGTCCATGTATAGTATGCTGAAATGTCTTTGAAATCACTTCTATCAATCCAATGATCGGAAATTAATGATCAACCAGATCACAGTGACTATAATAATATGATACTAAGTCACGTACTTAAGTTATCAATTACATATTTATTGCAGCATGATATACTGATTAATTGATTCAATTAACTGCAATGAATAGTATATATGACGATTTTGTAATGACTGAAACAAATCAGACTCACTATTTGTTATAATTATAAAATAATCTTTAAAACCACTCACCAACCACAAAACTTGGTGGCAAGGTGTCTGTGACAACCGTACAAAACAGTGCCTGGTGGCTCGAGAACTCAAACCCTGAAATGGATTCCAAGGTGCAAGCCTTGAAAAAATGTGAAAAAAGGTTATCTCTGCGCAAACCTCAAAAACGCAAACCCGTAAAAACGCAGACAGCATGCACATGCGTATCACGTGTTTAGTCTATAGGGATGCACTTTGAATATATGTGCGTAGGCATGTAGTCTTTCTTTACAAACCAACCCAAAACAAACTACTTGTCTGGTCTTAAAAATGTATAATAAATAATTATTTATCGCTTCCACGTAGCCACATGAACTGGAATTATCCTGACAACATTTTATCTGTACAGAGGTAAAGGGAAGGGAAGGAGGCCTTCACAGGGGAGATACTAGTTGACACTTTAGGACTGCATTGTCGTCGTGTCCAGGCGTAGGTCCTTAATCAGATCTGGATACGGCCTGGTTCCGGCGGACTGCGGTAAACCTCGGGATAAACAGAGAGACTAATATTAGCGGAGACGCCAACCTTATGATGTTACAAGTACATCAGGATTTATGGGAAGTGTTCCCAGTTTCGGCTAACCTTGTCCCCCTCTGACGGTCACAATGGTTGCATTACGTGTTTAAAAAAACAAAAAATAATGTGTATATATATATCTTCGCTGTCCGATGAAAACCGCGTATGTCCATTTTGCCGATTTTGAGATTTTTCGACGGATAGAATGTCAAGGTTCATTTCCGTATACAGGATGCGTCGCATTATCTAAATGACCAATGAAAAGTTGTGAAATCATGTCATCTGATTTTCAATTATATCCATTTGGTGTCAAAGCTGTCAATCACGCCGCATATCTCCCACCCTATGGAGGCATCTTGCCGGTCTCGTGTAGTTTCATCTTAAGCGTGTCTGGAAGCTCAGCATTGGATAGCCAAATAACACTGTGAGGTAAAGTATCAGAAAACATTTGTTTTTGACAACTGTTCTTAAGTTTATTATATATTCACAAAATTACGGTAGGACTGTGCAAACAAAGTATCAGTCTAGCATTGCCATGTCAGTGTATTGATTCATTGTCCCTTCATAGTTTGCAAGAGACATTTAATAAACTGAGCGTATTTAATAAACTGAGTTGTAGGCTATTTAATAAACTGAGCGTATTTAATAAACTGAGACGTAGGCTATTTAATAAACTGAGCGTAGCTTATTCATCTGTCAATATGAAACGCGATTTGGTCATTCTAATTAATGATCGGAAGAACGCGTATCGACCCCCGTTACTGTAAAATATGCACATATGTCCATTTAAACTCGATTTTGGTCAAATGTGGATTATATCATTACACTGGCAAGAATATGGTTACATTTAAAGATGCCGTACCAAGTATGCAACGCTACGTTCAACTGCTTTTGAAATTACGGTGTTTTTTTCACTTCCTGAAAAGTAACCGTTTTGGACATACGTGAGTTTCATCGGGCAACGACGATATATATATATATATGTATATATATATATATATATAAAAGATATATATATATATATATATATATATATATATATATATATATATATATATATATATAGTGCCTAGCATAAGTGAACACACCCATGCTAAAGTTGACTAAAAAGTGGAATAAAAAAAATCATCTTTTGGAAATTGATCTTAATGCCTTCATTTAAAAAAAATGAGGAAAAATCCAACTTTTAAGGACACCAATTTTCTTTGTGAATGAATAATGTATCGTAATTAAATAAATGTTCCTCCTTAAAATAGAGGTTGCGTAAATCAGGACACCTCTATGTTAAATTCCCATAGAGGCAGGCAGATTTTTATTTTTAAAGGCCAGTTATTTCATGGATCCAGGAAACTATGCATCCTGATAAAGTTCCCTTGGCCTTTGGAATTAAAAAAGCCCCACATCATCACATTCCCTTAGCCATATCTAGAGATTGGCATGGGGCACTTTCCATAAGATCATCTCTCAATGCAAATCAAACCAGCTATTAGCCTACATGAAATTGCACCATGCCAATCTGTAATGGACCGACCAGCCATTTCATTTGGGGCCGGTCCAAAGGATAGGATGCCGACTGCAGCATCGGAGGGTGAGCTGACCTTTGGAAATGATGACTCAGCTGCGTTATCTCCCCCTGGGAGTGTAACGTTGCCCGAGCCAGATCCAGAAATGTCAGCTATGCTGAAACGGCCGTCTTGGTTGGATGATTGGTATCTCGGAGCGGGCCACGCTGGTTCTCAACTCACCGCCCCAGTGCCTTTCTTTCCCAAAGTGCTTGGAGAACGTACCAGGTCGTGGACAGCACCTTTCTCTGCCAGAAACAGCTTGAGTAGCTCCTCCCCCTCATTATCCTTGACGGAGGAGCGCTGGTGGGTTACGAGGCTATCCCTCCAGTGGAGCGGTCTGTCGCAACACAGGTGCACCTGTGTCCGGCGGCCGCTGCCTTTTGGATGGAGGATCCTCGTCTTCTAAGGCCAGTGAGTTCTCTTCCGTTCTGACGGGCAGAGCTTACAAAGCCTGTGGGTAAGCCGCCTCCTCTTTGCATACCATGGCGTTGCTACAGGTCTATCAGGCCAGGGCACTCATGGACATGCACAAGCGTAGCCCAGATCGTGCGCTATTAGGTGAGCTCTGCACTGCAGCCATCGTTGGCTTAGCCTGGTTGATATGGTGCATGCGGACAAGGTTCGGTTCCTGGCGACCCAGTGGAGAATTGTGCTAAACTTTACTAAACTGTACTGTACAAAACTGTGCTAAAGTCAGGGAGGAGATGGAGCAGGTCTTGCTAGTTGCCCCTTATTGGCCCAACCAGATCCTCTCCTCTCGACAGCCCTTCCTGACTCCTTCCTCTGAGTATATTCTCAGGGATGTGGCATGATGACACCTGCGTTCAGACCCTGGAGAGTTCCACGTCTGGTTCTAAAAAGAACAGTTCTAGTTACTACTGTAAGAATTTTTATGCCATAGAGACCATCACTTCTGTGAGCACCCTCTCAAATTGAGATATGCTCCCCCTTAGAAGTGGAACCTATTCGTTAAACTAAGTCTTCTCTCGGTAAGGAGATCCTGAAGGTGTTCGATCACTTCAGTGTTTTCTTCCTGCAAGATGGGTTGGAGTGAGGCTGTCTCTTCCACCCTCAAAATGTATGTTGCCTCTGTAATGACGCACATCATGATGCAGTGAATACAAATCCATGGGAACCACGTCTTGATCGTCAGGTTCCTGAGGCGATCAAGGAGGGTAGGCACTCATTTTCGGTCAACAAATCTTGCCTGGAATTCGGGCCGGCTAACTCTCATGAAAATCTGAGACACCGGCCTGGATATGTGCCCAAGGTCCCTACCTCTCCTACGGGACCATGTGGTGAGCCTGCAAGCGCTGCCCCGGAGGACGCAGACCCAGCCCTGGCTTTTCTCTGTCCGTCCGCTCCATTGCGGTTATACGTACTCAGAATGCAAAGCCTGGACCTCAGACCAGCTCTTGTCTGTAACGGAGACCAGCAGCAGGGAAGGCTGTTTCCAAGCAGAGGTTGGCCCACTACATGTGGTTGCCTTTACCTTGGTGAGAAAGTTTTCCCAAGATGCACGTGCCCTCCTTGGTGGTGAGCTCCTCCTAAGTGAGAGTATTGCTACCTCCTAGACATTGACACAGAGTGCCTCAATGAACAGATGTTTATAGAGTCAGGGGCTGGGCGACACCTATCACGTTCACTAGAGAACTAGCAGTACAGTAGGTAGTCAACCACCATGGAAAAAGTGGGCCGGTCTTAGGCCTGAAACTCCTGGGCTAAAAATGGCCTCACTCCGGCCCTGGTTAACAGAATGTAGGCTATGACGTTCAATCTCGGATCACTTGAAGCTCCGTGAGGCTCATGTTGTTGCGTTGACCACAGAGCTATCGTCTGAACGCTGTTAAGATAACATCTTTTATGCTCTTGCAAATCCTCATTGCTGTAGCCTAACATGTTTCTAATGCAATGTTTTATGTTGAAATGTTATCATTATTTATTCAATTTAATTTCAGTATTGTGATTACGAATTCGTTTAACTACAATGTTTCACTTGAATTCATCTGCTACCTGCTTTCAATCGCTCTGAATGAGCCGGGGTGCGGCGACAGATTACACAATAGAGAGAATAAACTGACACTTTTCAAAGTCTGTAATTGTAGCGCCTCTTAGCGTTAAAGGCAGCAAAAACACACCCGCTTCCCGCAGCGGTAAAAGTATTATGCTGGTTGAGTACCAATTGTATGTGTCAAACCGCTGCTTCTCGTGGGCTCCGTTCACATGAAGCCAGTTTCACTGTAAGCCCGGTTCGAAGTATCGGCTTGCTGCGCCATTCCCCTCCTATTGACTGGATATGTGCGCAAATCTTGCTCCAGTAGAGTTCCCCTTATCAGCCGAACCCTGTCGAGTTCCTCCATACCCTTCGGCAACGGATGTGGCGGAACGTCCGAAGCCAGGCCTATCACTCGTATTAACTGGTGGAAACTGTGTTCGGCTGCGTCCATATGTTGTGATCCCTACGGCGATCCCATATGTGTATTATTCCACGGTACGGCTCCATGCTGCGAGCCCGTGTCTTCCCTCGTCACTGTTTGCTTGAGTCTCCTTTCCAACGAAAGAGAACGCTTTCCCAGTGGTCTTGTTGAACAGCAGTAACTACCCTGGCCTAAGCCCTGTCCCAGCTCCACCTCAAATAATGCGGGGGGATCAGAAGACTTTTGTGTCGTTTTAATTGACACAGAAAAAAAGTTATTCATATTTTATATAAAACATTTTTTCAAAACGTGTTGGACTCTAAAACTGTAAGAAAACAAAGCCTAAAATCTGAAGAAGTTGTCTTTAAAATTTTAGGTTGATATCTCAAAAATTTAGCTTTCAGTAAGATTTTGTTTTGGCACAGTACCAAACTTTTTCACTTGGTGACAACAAGACTCCATTACTGCCCATATAAGGGTTCCTCCATTTCCATATGTGGTTTGAGTGATCTGAATCATTATTTCCACAATTTTCATACAATTTATGAAGTAGACATCCTATTCAGAAGTAGTATGGGAAGTTTGGCAGATTTTGATAAGAATTTAACCTCTAATAAACACATAAAAAGAACATGTATGTGTGTTATAGATTGCTGCCACATCACAAATGATGAATCTATTTTTTTCTTCTTATTTAAAACATTTACAGACCTTTTTTTCTAAAAAAAACTGAATGGGTGTTATCTATTGAACTCTTGGCATGAAAACAAACGTACTCGGTTACTAACGTAACCTCTGTTCTCTCTAGAGAGGGAACGAGTACTGCGCTATGGGGAAAACCTCTTTTCCACGAGATATTGAAGCCAAAAATTACCCTTAATTTTGAATTATTGTACATGGCAAGGCAAGGCGGCTTGCGAGCCTATTGGCTGACCTGAGGCAACAGCAGCAGCCTATCGAGAGAGGCCCCGCGTGACGCCAAATCCAATGGGGGCGCTTCGCGCCACTACGTAACGTCCCGCCGAAATATGCGTGGCCTTGACCTATATATATAGCTCGACAGGCCAGCTCTTGTCTGTAACGGAGACCAGCAGCAGGGTTTCACTGCTTTCACGCATACAAACTGGTTTTCATCACCGAAGCGAACCAGAGCATGTTGTAAGCATGGCAAGATACACAGTACTCGTTCCCTCTCTAGAGAGAACCGAGGTTACGTTTGTAACCGAGTACGTTCTCTTACGAGAGTTCCTCTCGTACTGCGTAATGTCTTACGTTAGGGTTTCTCAACCTTTTGCCTACTGCGACCCACTTTTATTTCGTATGCCAGTCATACGACCCACTAAGGCTGGAAATAATTCAATAACTGAAATGCCTCTTAGATATTTAGGCTACTACTCCGTAGGCCTATGTTTATTATGATTAATTTTACAAAAACACAGAAACATTTTTAATAGATAGACTGAGGCAAACTGATTTTTTTTACTCACGTTAATGTGACACTTGAGACTGCCGCTCTGAAATAATCATATCCAGACGCGGTGGAATTTGGGAAATTGCCACTCGTAGTGTCGCACACAAACTAGCTGTTGTCAGCCTATTCCTGCTTTTTGTTTTCGTTGCAGTCACTGTTGAAAATCCTGACTCGCAAAGATAGGTAGTGCTAAATGGCAAGAGAAACTTCGTTGCACGCTCTGCGAGTTCAGGATATTCATGTCTGGTTTGAATCCAGAATGAGCTCAGGTCTGTTTTGCGAAAAGCAAGCTGCAGGCTGCCGTCAGATGCAAGTTCCACTAACTGTGTTTGCAAATTAATGGGGAGTACAACATCCACATCACTTGGATCTACTGGAAAAGGATCGCGAATCCACGCATTCCCAACTCTTCGGTCGTTGGGGAAATAATCAGAGAATTTCTGTGTTAATCTGGTCAGGTGTTCCCGGACTATTCTCTGTATGTCGGTGCTGATGTGAGGGAATTCCTGCAGAACATCAGTGAGGTTAGGAAACATGTCAGAAATGTTCTCCTGCACTCTCTTCTCCCACAATACCAACTTCCGTTTGAATGCTTCAATTTTGTCAGCCATCAAGAAAACACTGTTGTTTCTCCCCTGAAAGGATAGGTTTAGCTGGTCAAAGATATCGGACATGTATGCCAGTTTCCTGAGAAATTCAGGCTCCGTATAATGCTTTGCCAGGGGAGACCGTTTCTCCTCCAGAAATGAGTACACCTGCTTGCGCATTTCGAAAAGTCGATTAAGAGCTTTTCCTCGCGAGAGCCACCTAATTTCACTATGATATAACAACTGGCAGTGGTCTGATTCCAGCTGGTCGCACAAAATTGAAAACAAGCGGGAACTGAGAGCACTGTTCTTCACTAAATTAATTGTTTTGACAGCAATGTCCATTACCTCATTTAAGGGCACTGACATTTCTTTGGCTGCAAGGCTTTCGCGGTGTAAAAAGCAGTGAACCCACATCGCCTCAGGTGCTCTGTCCAAATTTTTTCTCACAACACCACTATGTTTGCCAGTCATTGCGGCCGCGCCATCCGTGCAAATACCTACGCAATTATTCCAAACCAGGCCATGCTTTGTGAAATAGCCATCAAGGCAATTGAAACACTCATCTGCTGTCGTCCGTGTCGAGAGCTCATTACACATCAGTAGATCCTCATGTGTTGCACCTTCGCAGTTGTAGCGTACAAATGCAAGCAATAATGCCATCTTTGAAATATCTGTTGATTCGTCGATTTGAATGGCAAACAAGGTGCTTGCTCGCACTCGATCCAAAAGTTGCGTTTCAATATCTTCGCTCATGTCTATAATCCGTCTGGAGACAGTGTCGTTGGAGAGTGGGATTTCTTTTATTTTGCTAACAGCACTTTCCCCTAGTACCTCGCGGCACATGTCAACTGCACATGGGATAACTAGCTCTTCACCAATATTAAACGATTTCTTAGCACGGGCAATATGGCCAGCTGCCAGATAACTTGCCTTAAGGGTGCTTTTCGAAGCTATTGTGAGCGACACAATACTACTTTGCTGTCTTTTAAGTAGGTGTCGCTTTCGTACAAAGTATTCCACAGGTTTACCCACACATGTTGGATGTTTAGTCTGTAGGTGACGTTCAAGTTTGGATGGCTTCATGGACTCATTTGCCAAGACCTCACCACACTCGACACACTGTGGTTTTTCATCCGAAGAAGTAAATCCATATTTAATATAGTCCGGGTTGTACTTGCGTTGTTTACATTTTGCTGCCTTTGATGTTGAAGGAGTTTCCAAATCTTCTGCTTTTTTTCTTTTAAAAAACGGATGCATTTTGTCAAGCTAACAGGCCATGGCTGCGTATAATTTAATAAGGTCTGGCATAGCAGGTAGGGCTAGTATGTGTAACATTATGTAAATAGAGTAGGACCTTGTCCAATAGGAGCCTTTCACGGCAATAATAAATTATTTTGATAGGATAGTTGAAATACAGCGTTAGAAGCCACGGCAATAATGAAGTACGACATACGAAAATCAGATTCGTTGGAGGACTGGCTATGTTTACATGCACAACTTTTGTTTCAATCTGTGCGCGTTTATATGATTAGGT
The DNA here is from genome assembly GCF_051911475.1 of Siphateles boraxobius. Lineage (NCBI taxonomy): Eukaryota > Metazoa > Chordata > Actinopteri > Cypriniformes > Leuciscidae > Siphateles > Siphateles boraxobius. The sequence goes on from NW_027508734.1 coordinate 49,830,617, forward strand.
GTCAAGGCTTTTTAGTCCGATTGAGCCGCCAATGCATTTACTAACGGATTATTTTGTTGCACTTGCACGTATTGCAATGAGCCTATTGTGAAGCCCACTGATTGGCTGTGCTAGACACTGAAGTCTTGCGACCCCCTACAGAATAATCAACGACCCACCGGTTGAGAAACCCTGTCTTACGGTATGGGGAACACAGTGTAACACGCCATGCGTACTGGGATCCGACACCAAAGTCCCAAGGGCAGTAGCCCGGGGCTCATATAATGCATAATCACCATAGACTCACAGAGAGTCGGAGAAGAGAGGCTGTAAGCATCATTGCCCATGAAATAGCATCCTACAGGAGCTAATTACTGTATGTTAACAGTGTTCCACGCAGACAGGGTGAACCGCGTTCAGCCTGAACTGGGTAGCAGTACGGGTTATTCAACACCCATGGGGCTGTTCTATCGATCAGTGAACGATGCACAGGCAAAATGCAGCCTTCTGAGCTGGAGCAACGGGGCAGACAGAGCTGATTACTAGACCGACAGAAGCTTAGCCTGTAAGGAGGGAACCTCTAGGTTATAAAACCTTATAAATGTAGACGGCGTGGCCCAGCGTGCCGCCGTACAGATATCTTGCAAGGTAATCCCGCTAGACCACGCCCACGAAGAGGCCATGCCTCTCGTTGAGTGCGCTCTGACACCCAAAGGACACTGCAGGCCCTTAGAAGTGTAAGCCAGCGCTATGGCCTCGCTATTCCACTTGGATAGGCTCTGTTTTGATGCGGCCAGTCCCTTAGAACACCCGCCAAACAAAACAAATAGCTGCTCAGTCTGTCTGAAAGTAGACCAGCGGGACACATAAGTTCTCAGTGCCCTGACAGGCCATAGGAGACTCGTATCCTCATCCTCATCATGAACCGGAAGGGCGGACAGGGAAATTACCTGGGCCCTGAACGGTGTGTTGAGGGATTTGGGCATGTACCCGTGCCTTGGTTTGAGTATGACCTTCGAGTCATTAGGACCGATTTCCATACATGTCGCGCTCACCGAGAGCACTTGTAAATCCCCAATGCGCTTCACCGAAGCGAGAGCCACAAGAAACACTGTTTTGAAAGGCAAATGTTTCATGTCTGACAAATGGATTGGCTCAAATGGGGCACCTTTCATGGCTTCCAGAACCGTAGAAAATTCCCACACGGGAACTGAAGGAGATCTAGGAGGGTTCAGCCTCCTAGCTCCTTTGAGGAATCGTATGATCAGATCGTTCCTCCCCAATGACTGGCCAGACGCTGGTTTATTAAACGCTGCTATGGCCACCACATAAACTTTGAGAGTGGATGGGGTTCTCCCCTTATCCAGTAGCTCTTGAAGGAAGGAAAGAACTTCCGTAACCCCGCAGTCTAGGGGTGGAAAGCCCTGAGCTTGACACCAGCCAGAGAACACAGACCATTTTGAGGAATAGAGCCGTCTAGTAGAGGGATTTTTGGGGTCCTTGAGGTGTTCTGACATGCTCTGACATTTGTGCTTTTTTCAGTTATTTATAAACATGTTAATGGCAAGGGTGTAAATTCACTCTATATAGCACAAACGGGGCTACCGTAATATTAGAGCAACATGTATGTACATGTTTGTAGTTTTTAGAGAATAATGTTAATGCATGGTTATTGAAAAAACTAAAACTTAAAGTGTCTGAAATTAGGCAACAAAACGTCTCGGTTACGTATGTAACCCTAGTTCCCTGATCGGGAACGAGACGCTGCGTCAAGCTGTTGGGAACGCCTCTGTGTGTGTGCGTCATGAAGCACGTATGGAATCAGTCCAATGGAGAGACGGAACGTCATAGGCGGGTGACGTCATCGACCAGGAAACTATAAAGCACCCCCAAAACACAAGCTTCTGATAGGCCAAAAGGAAGCGCTAACGGGCATGCTGGGAGTATGGCAAAACAACGCAGCGTCTCGTTCCCTATCAGGGAACTAGGGTTACATACGTAACCGAGACGTTCCCTTTCAAGGGAACTCGAGCTGCGTCAAGCTCTGGGAACGCCAATGCCCACGTCGCCATAGGAGCAAATGACCGTCATGTGGGAACTGGCGCACAGAGGACGAGAGCACCTGCGCCCCAGGAGTGGAACTTAAGTCCAATTCATAGAACTTAACAAATGTATGCGGTGAGGATCACCCAGCCACATCACAAACATCACTTAGCGATACTCCTGACAACAATGCTTTAGTAGAGTGGCCACTTTAGAGTGGGCTCGTACAGCCAAAGGTGAAGGCTGACCAGCCGACTCATAAGCAAGTGAGATGGCCTCAACCACCCACTTGCTCATTCTCTGTTTAGACGCGGGACACCCTTTCCTGGGTGGTCCAAAGCACACAAATAACTGTTCTGATTTCCTCCACAGGGCAGCTCTGTGGATGTAAGCGTCTAACGCCCTAACCGGGCAGAGAAGGTTAAGTTTCTCCTGATCTGATGACACAAAAGGAGGAGGATAGAAAGCCTGCAGCACTGTAGGTCTAACAGCATTAGTAGGGACCTTAGGGACATAACCTGGTCTAGGGTATAGAAAAGCCTTAACCATACCAGGCAAAAACTCCAGGCACGAGGGTGCAACCGTCAGGGCCTGCAAATCTCAGATTCTCTTAAGTGAGGAGATTGCAAGCAGAAAAAGAGTTTTGTAAGTGAGAAATTTCTCAGAAACTTCCTCAATAGGTTCAAAAGAAAGGCCCTCTAGTACAATGGCCAAATCCCAAGTCGGCACCCTCGTACGAACTGCAGGCCTCAGCCTCAAAGTGCCACGATGGAAGCGAGTTATAAGTGGGTGTCTCCCAAGAGAAACTCCACTGAAAGGGACATGGAAAGCAGCTAGTGCCGCCACATACACCTTTAGTGTGGAGGGGGATAACCCTGCAGAGAAACGCTCCTGCAGAAACTCCAGCACTGCACCCACTGGGCCGTTAACTGGGTCCTGCCGGCGTTCTGCACACCAAGTAGTGAAAAGTTTCCACTTCAGGGCATATAACTTCCTCGTGGTCGGAGCTCTGGAGTAAAGGATGGTCTCAACCATCTCAGTTGAGGGACCAGATTCTATGAGCTGGGCCCCCTTAGAGGCCAAGCCCACAGTTTCCACAACTCTGGGCGGGGGTGAAATATCGTACCGCCCTCCTGATAGAGTAGATCCCTCCTGATCGGAATCTCCAAGGGAGAGCCGTCCAGAAGAGATATTAGGTCCGCGAACCATACTCGGGCCGGCCAGAACGGGGCTACTAGAAGTAGGCTGATCCCGTCCCGGCGAACCCTCTCCAGAACTCCTGGTAGCAGAGCAACCGGGGGAAAAGCATACAGACGTGACCTCGGCCACGGCTGTACCAGAGCGTCCAACCCCAGAGGGGCTGGCTGACTGATGGAGAACCACAGATGACAGTGCGTTGTCTCCTTGGAAGCGAATAGGTCCACCTCGGCGCGACCGAAACTCAACCAAAGGAGCTCCACCACCTCGGGGTGGAGCCTCCATTCCCCCGGCTTCGGCCCCTGCCTCGACAGGGAGTCTGCTACCACATTCAAATAACCAGGAAGATAAATAGCTCTCAGAGACCGTAACTTCCCCTGGGACCACAGGAGGATCTGACGGGCCAACTTGTAAAGTGGACGCGACCGCAGGCCCCCCTGATGATTTATATACGAGACCACCGACATGTTGTCTGGCTGAACTAACACATGATGACCTCTGAGGTCTGCTAGGAAGTGTTTCAAAGCTTGGAACACCGCCAACATCTCTAGACAATTTATATGCCATGATAGATGATGGTCCTGCCACAGACCTTGGGCTGGACGACCACTCATGACCGCCCCCCACCCTGTGAGGGAAGCATCCGTCGTTAGCGTTACGCGACGACAAAGAGCCCCTAACACAGGCCCTTTGGATAGGAACCAGGTTTCTTTCCACATGACCAGAGCACGAAGGCAGCGCCGCGTGACTTTGATCATGCAGGGGGGATATCCCCTCGGGGAGAATCCCTTGGTCCGGAGCCACCACTGCAGTGGTCTCATGTACAACAGGCTGCAAGGTATAACGTTGGACGCTACTGCCATCAGACCCAACAGTCTCTGAAACTGTTTTGCAGTGAGTAGCTGGCCTAGCTTTACCTGTTTCATAGCTGAAAGAATCGAAGCGATGCGGGTCGGAGAAAGTAGCGCCCGCATCGAGATCGAATCCCAAACGACACCCAGAAAAGTGGTCTTCTGAGAAGGAGATAATACACTTTTCTTTGCGTTCAGCCTCAACCCCAACTTTCTCATATGAGCGAGAACAACATCTCGATGCTGAACCGCCATCTGCTCTGTCTAAGCTAAAATCAACCAATCGTCGATGTAATTGAGGATACGAATGCCCTGAAACCTCAGGGGCGCTAAAGCTGCATCCATGCATTTCGTGAAAGTGCGGGGAGATAAAGCTAGGCCAAATGGAAGAACCTTGTACTGGTACGCCTCGCCCCCTCAGGCACTTCCTGTGTTGTGGAAGGATGGAAATATGGAAGTACGCGTCCTTCAGATCTATCGTGACAAACCAGTCCTCGGATCTGATTTGTGACACAATCTGCTTGATAGAGAGCATCTTGAATTTTAGCTTCCCTACCGAGCGATTCAACAGGCACAGATCTGAAATTGGACGCAACCCCCCATCCTTCTTTGGAACGATGAAATCTCGGCTGTAAAAACCTGAATCCAACCTGGGAGGAGGAACCCGTTCTATAGCCCCCTTTTGAAGGAGCGCTTTCACCTCTTGTTCCATTACCAGAGCCTGCTCGGGGCCCACCACTGTGGGCAGAACCCCTCTGAATTTTGGCGGACGACACCTGAATTGGATAGTATAACCCTTTTTTGCTGTGTGCAGAACCCACTGAGATATTTTTGGAAGGCTTTTCCACTCTGACAGAAATACTACTAAGGGTACCAGTCTCTCGAGACTGGCCTCTGGTGTAACTTGAGCAGCAAACACAGCGCCCTGTAACGGCGCACCGGCAGGGAACGACTGGCTTAACTGCTCTGAGACCCTCCTCAGAGGGGGCGAGCGTCCCTCGGGAAAGCGCTCGCTGGGACCGTCTGTGCCCCGGCATGAAGGCGGGGTTGGCAGAACGGGCCCCTGAGGGCACCGAAGAAGAGCGGGCACCGTGTAATGCGGTGAACACCTCTCTCCCACGGCAGGGACCACCCTCAGCATCCTGACGCCAGTGGCGTCAGGACTTCCTCTTTGCCGAAGCCTTCTTAGCCACAATAACTGTCCTCAGATCAGTTTTGCCAGAAGACTTCGGCTGAGAGTGCCGCGTCTGGTCCCACTGTTTGGAAGGGGGAGCCCGAGACGCGACACTCTGCTTCTGTTGCGCCCTATGTGAGGAGCTGACTGACGGCCTGGACTGCTCCCACCCAGCAGTACCGGGGACATGAATTTTAAGAGGCATACATTTCTGAAACGCTGCCGACTGTTTCTTCTCTTCCTGAAATCTATCTATGACAGTATTTACAGAATCACCAAAAAGACCATGAGGAGAGAGCGGAGCGTCCAAAAGAAAAGCTTTGTCTTTTTCTTTCATACCAGAGAGATTTAACAATAGATGCCTCTCTGCGGCCACCAGGGCTGCCATAGTACGGCCCATTAGCTTGGCCGACTCCTCGGTGGCGCGCAGAGATAAATCTGCAGCCTGACGCAGTTCGCGAACTACGTCAGTGCTGACCTCTTGAGTGTCACTCACATCCTTTTATAAGTCAGCCTGTTATACCTGCAAGATGGTCATTGTGTGCATGCACGCCGAGGCTTGACCGGCCGCCGAATACGCCTTACCCACTAAAGCTGACGTACTTCTAAGAGGCTTAGAGGGTAAAAGTGGTGCTTTAAAAGAAGATGCAGCTTCAGCAGAAAGATGACTAGCAAGCGCCTCTTCTGCTTTGGGCATCGCCCCATAACCATGAGATTTAGCCCCCACAATGTTTGAATAAGTGGAAGTTTGAGGGCTAAAAACACGATAAGAGACCGGCTTTTTCCACGATCTCGAAACCTCTGTGTGGAGATCAGGGAAGAAGGGCAAGCGTGGAGGTTGAGAACGGGAAGGCAAAAATCTTTCATCTAAATTAGATTTTTCTCTAGACTCCTGCCTAACAGCTGGCCACTCGATGCTTAATTTAAAAACAGCACGAGTGAGCACCTCCATAAGCTCCTCACTTTCGGGAGAGCGAGATGGCGAATCATCGACATTTCCAGCATCCAGACTAACAACATCCAGATTCTCAGAACTGGATAGTTGCAGTACTGGGGCCTCAGTTCGGGGGGAAGAAACTGCAGAGCGTGCTTCCGAACCCGAGACTGAGGCACTGGATCTAACAGGTAAGGGCTGAGATAGGGCAGAGCCCGTCTCAAGCCCCGCTGTTAGATCCATCTGCGATCCCCACGAATGACGTCACCGCTCAGCCTCGGCATGAGCGGGACCCGATCCACGGGGATTGCGAACCGAACCACTCTCCTCAAAGAGTGATCGGCGGGAGCGGAGCGTTCTAAGAGGCAAACGCCTCGCAATGCTCACAATCAGCCCCCTCGAGAGCTGACTGGGCATGCTGCACTCCCAAACAAACAACACATAAGCTGTGTGTATCCCCGCTCGTTAAATAGCGCGAGCAGGGAGGAACACACTTCTTAAATTGTTGTTCGCTCGCCATTGTCTCTCAATATAATATATATATATATATATATAGTTTTTTGAAATAGTGAAACTCCTGCTTAGTGACAGACAAAAACACTTGAGACAGATCCACATATAGCGCTTACTGAAGGCAAAGAAGCTGTCGCGCTTGTGTTTTGGGGGTGCTTTATAGTTTCCTGGTCGATGACGTCACCCGCCTATGACGTTCTGTCTCTCCATTGGACTGATTCCATACGTGCTTCATGACGCACACACGCAGAGGCGTTCCCACAGCTTGACGCAGCTCGAGTTCCCTTGAAAGGGAACACATACTAAATATGTGTCCACAAGACTTTTGACTAATGAGTGTTGTTGCCTAGAATTTCTGCTTCAAAATGATCCTAAAATCATCCTGCCTAATCATTTACACAAAACAATACATTGATTTAAATTTTATAAGACACCTTTTGTTTGAAAAGGCAATATGCGTAGAGGCGTGTTCACACCTGAGAAGACAAAGGCCGGATAATGTGCCGCATAATGAGCTGCATATTAAGTAGCCTTTCACACAGGCTTGTTACAGGATCCCAAACAATGCAAGGACAAAATAAATTGTCTATATATACATATTTTACAATTATAAATTGTAACCAATTACAAATAGGTTACAATTACAACAACAATTACAATTTGAACAATATTTCAAGTGTATTTCTTTGTAAAAAGCATACATTTTATCATACGTATTAAAAAAGGTAAGGATTCATTAGTTTGAATATTGGAACAAACACTATAATAACATCTTAGTTGATAATTCAATATACCTACTTTATTTTTGACAAAACATCATACTATAGTATATTTAACTATTAGCAGAAATTGGTGAACAAATGCGTACCTATTTAATGTGACAGTAGTCTATTTTACAGTCAAAACTTTATAATCCATCCAAAACTAATCACAAAATCTTTTCTAAACATTCATATTTAGTCTGTAACATATTGTGTATGATATATTAGCATATACATGTGAACTTGCAGTTTGTTGCTTATACAGACATTTTATTTCAACATATTTCAGTCTATTTTTACTCATCTTAGTAGGCTATAGCAATATAGTTTGGATGTGTTCATGTAAACATAACGTTTACTAATGTAGGTGCGAGAGTGAATGAACGGCACAGACACGCGCTGTATAACTGTAGTAAACAAAGCGGGCGCCTGTGCCGTTCATTCATCATTTAGCCTACACACAGACAGGCAATTCATATTTAAACAGTCTTTTTGCGGTTTACAGTCAGACACTATTCAATATCGCGGTTAGAACAAAGCACTTAAGAATAAATGACTTACTACATCAGCTGGAACCGTTGCTCCTCGAAATGAAACTACCAGCACTTTTGATACATTTTCCAGGGTTATTAGATAGTATTATTCCTCACAGTGAAAGGATACGCTGTGTACACAGCTGTAGTGAGATACTTACTAAACACAATGTGTTTTATAATCCAGCTGGTGGGCGTTGGCATGTTTGCATGGCTTGCCTTAGATCATTTGCGTTTGAATGCCGCGCGCTCTCCGTGGGCGTGGCACAATTAACGCGTAATCAGGTATAATGAGCTGGAAAGAAAAAGACTGACATCTCTCTCTTTTCATACAGATTACATAAACTGAGAATATTTGTTTTTTTATATAAATTAATTCATTTAAAAGAAGAGAGTTCAAGCTTCATAATGGAAAAACACTCGTGCCTGTATGACAAGTAACCCCTAAGTTACAGTTAATTTTCAGACGCGTTTCAGAATGGACTTCACTCACAGAGTAAAAGCAAAACGCGCATCATGTTTATTTTTCTTTATTTGGCGAAAAGCACAACACTTTGTTTTTATTGTCTTGATCTAATGATGTACAACACTTAATATTTAAGATCAAAATTAACAGAGTATTTTGAGTTTCTTTTGCACTGATAAGAAAAAAAGCAAGACTATCGCGCCCGCACGTTAGCCGACTCCAGGGGGTTAACACTCCCTCTGGGAGGCTAGCGGGTACCCGTTGATGGCCCATACGTGCAGGGACCATAGCTCTGGGCGAGGCTGCCAGATCGAGCCCTTGGCCTGAGAGAGGAGGTCTTTCCTCATCGGTATTGGCCACGGGGCAGTGCTGGTCAGCTGCATCAGGACTGGGAACCAAGCCTGGTTCGTCCAGAGCGGAGCCACAAGCAGAACTGAGCATCCTTTTTCCCTGATTCGTTCCAACACCTGAGGCAGGAGCGAGACGGGGGGAAAGCATAAAGCGGGTAGCGGGGCCAGACGTGGGCCAGTGCATCCCTGCTTTTGGAGAAAAACTTCGGACAGTGAGCGTTTTCCTGGGACGCGAACAGGTCCACCTGCGCTAACCCGAATGATCGTCAATGGGTGCAGCGACCATTCTCCTGCTGCAACATTGTTTCTGGACAGTCTGTCTGGTTTTGGGACTTGACGCCACCTTGGTGATTTATATAGGCCACCACTGACATGTTGTCCGATCGGACCAGGACTTGGTGACTTTTTATTTGGGGACAAAAGCGCCTCAGCGCGTTGTCGACTGCCATCATTTCCAGACAGTTTATGTGTAGAAGCTTATCCCGTTGTGACCACTGGCCAAAGAACGGTCTGTCCTATACCACCTTCACAATCGAGGAAGTCCCCAGACTCATGCCTGACTGATACCAGTCGATCCTCTTCCAGGGTTCCAGAGCTGAGGCGCATTTCAGATCGACCTTGAGGCGAAATAGACCGGAGGCCCATGCCCGAGGTGGAACTCGCGCTTTCAGCCATGACTGCAGTGGGCGCATGCGAAGCAGACCCAGCTGGAGTACCGGAGATGCTGAGGCCATAAGGCCCAGCATTTTCGGAAACCTTTTGAACGGGACTATAGAGCCGCAGCGGAAGGATTTTGCGGCAAGCTGAACGTTCAGTCTGCGCTCCGGCGACAGGCGCGCTCTGAGCCTGAGATAAAGGTTCTATGGCCCCTTTGCTCAGTAGTTTCGCTATTTCGGCTCGAAGCAGATGAGCTACCTTGTTTTTTACCGTAGTTTCGACACGTGCCTTGTAAGGGCGAGGACGTCGAGCAAACTGCAGGGAATAGCCCCTTTTTTTGTGTGAGCCCTGTACTGTAGCGGGCTGTGTTTGTGTGTTGGAATGAGCACTGAGCAGTGGGCATTTTTATAACACTCATAACACCGTCGGCCGTGGCCGAAATACCAGAAAATACACTCTTTCTGAGATTTATCTGGGTCGGCGTAAAAACGGCGTTTGCGTGCAGGCAAGCGGGTTGTGGTACCGGCTTGTTTTCCTGCAAAATACACTCAATCCTTGGCCGGCGCCCGCGTGCAGGGGGGGGGCGGCGGCCAGCAGAGCGAGAGCGCGGTCTCTGGTCTCGGGCCTGGCGGCGCTGAGGAGCTGCGGTGGTGGACAGAGGCTGCGGCTGGGAGCTCCGAGCAGACGGCTGCTTTGAGCGACCTGCTGCAGAACTAGAGCATTTCGGTAAGAAGTGCTTCATCGCCTGTGGCGTTTTCTGAATCTCGACGAATCTGTCCGCGAATTCCTTGACGGCAGATCCGAGGAGGCCAGCTGGGGAGATGGGCGCGTCAAGGAACACTCCGAGTCACTCCGAGTCACTCCGGACACTCCGCTCTGAGTCCGTCATCTCCGACAACGGCAGCCAAAGGTGTCTCTCAACCACGGTGGTGCGGGCCTAGACTGTGACGGGCCGCGATCCTTTTGCAGGAAGCATCCGTCCAGCGGGTTGCGCGAAGGCTGCGCGGGCGCCTCCCACTCGAGGCCGAGGTTGTCGATGGCCTGTGAGAGCAGACGCATCAACTCTGACTCGATGCCAGCCCTTTTCCCTGAAGGCTCGCGGGCAGAGGGGGCGAGGTCCACAGAGCTGTCCGATGTCAGGATGGAGCAGCAGGCCTCGGCTGCCTCGTCGATCTCGATGGTGGACTCGGCGGCAGACAGCGGCCGTTGTCCGTCGGTGAGCGACTCGAGCGATGCCGGCAAAGCTGGCGGGCGAACCGGCGAGCTTTGGTGGCCAGGAGCAGGCTCGGGAGGGCGCTGGGCACGCCGCTTCTTGCGGCGCGGTACTAAAGTGCGAAGAAATTCAGGCTCTGAGAAGGATGCCAGGCGAGTCCTCAGAGTCACCATGGGCATCAGCTCGCAATGAGGGCATCCGCCGTCAGCGAGCGCGAGAGCCGCGTGATCCTCACCCAGGCAGGCAGGATCCACTCACTCTGGATCCAGCGATGTGTGAGCTTCACTGAAGAGATGAAAATCAGTTTGTATCAGCCTGTCGAGCTATAATTATAGGTCAAGGCCACGCCTATTTCGGCGGGATGTGATGTAGTGGCGCGAAGCGCCCCCATTGGATATGGCGTCACGCGGGGCCTCTCTCGATAGGCTGCAGCTGTTGCCGCAGGTCAGTCAATAGGCACGCCAATAGTCGCCTTGCCTATGCCTACATGCTGCCGCAACGCGTTTTACATTAATTCAAAATTAAGGATAATTTTGGCTTCAATATCTCGTGGAAAAGAGGTTTTCCCCATAGCGTAAGATATTACGCAGTACGAGAGGAACTCTCGTAAGAGAACTTAGGTTTCTACCATTCATGATTTTTCATGTTCATCGCTATTTCAAAATAAAGGTCTGAACACACCTTAGGAGTATGAAAATACTCTTGTTGCAAATTGATAAATTACATCTATTTTGAAAATCATAGGTTTCCGCAGGTGTCCAGTATAGTGTAGTACAGGATATTACGGTTTAGTATAGTACAGGATATTACTGTTTTAAATGTGTAATGGCTATGGGGCCACCAATGGGCCGGTGAGGTTTTGGTACGTATCCTAATGAAAAAGATTAATTAATGATATTAAGAAGAGGATCAATAGCTTTCAATAGCTTAGTCGGTATAGGGTCTAACATACATGTTGTCGATTTAGATGATTTAGTGAGATTAGACAATTCTTCCTTTCCTATAGCAATGAATGAATCAATTTTTTCCTCAAGGAGACTACAATGCACTTCCTGATGTGATACTGTAGTTGACGGTTGCATAGTTATAATTTTCTCCCTGATATTATCAATCTTGTTAGTAAAGAAGTTCATAATGTCATTACTGTTGTGCTGCTTGGAAACGTCTGGGGTTGAAGCTTTATTTTCCGTTAAGTTAGCCACGGTTTCAAATAAATACCTAGGTTTTTTTTATTTTTTTATCTAATAGTGTTGAAAAATAAGCAGATCTAGCAGCTTTTAAGGCCTCTCTGTATGCAACCATGCTCTCTTTCCATGAAATGCAAAAAAAACCTTCTTCCAGTTGAGCTCCATCATTCACTGAGCAGAGATGTTCCAATGATTATAATACTTCAAATGTGTACAGTTGGCATTTTCTTTACAAGGAAAGGAATGTTTTTCAACTGATGAACATGTACCACAAATGTATACACCAAGGGATAGTTTCTTCATTTTTAATTTAGTTTCTTCATTTTTAAACATAAGCAACATATTTTGCTACCTTACAAGGAAGTTGTAAGTCCCAGAGTGGTGTATATAATCTCAATACTTACTGTACCACTCCAGAGAAACATAAAGGCATGAGGGTGTGAGAGGAAGGAGAAACATAAAGGCATGAGGGAGGAAAAACACAGAGAAACCATTATAGCTGGCATGATGGGGCGAGGGGCACTTTTAAGTGCTTTATCAGATTTACCGTGTTGCCGGTCTTGGCAGCAATTACCTTGTCGAAAATATTGCATCGCGTGCTTCTGGCATCGAGCCTGGTACATAGGTAGGACGCTTACACAAACTTATAACACTTACACACAAACACACACACGACGAGCCACGTCTCTGGGCAGCCGCGTACACTAGTGTTTTTCCGCCATAGCCATTCATACTGCATGCTTATTGTTTCACTGACGTTGATGAGATTAACCACTTAGGTACCGACATTTCGTACCGAAAAACAAGACATGTTTCCATTCTCGATAGTATCGAGGCAATTCGGTCGGTACCAAAAAGTACCTAACTCGATACCCAGCCCTACCTGCTGCACGGGCTCTACAGCCGGAACCGAACAACGTACAGAGTTTACTAAACTAGTCACATCCAAAGCAGTATCTAAAGCCCTTGCACTCTTACTACGCTCGATTAAAGTTTGGATGTGTGTCTCTAGTTCTGAAATCTTCTCCGTCAGCCTGACTATCTCCCTGCATTTATCACATTTAAATCCCTCATTGCTGACAGAAAATGCTATACTATACATGTCCAGTCCTTCGGATGAGACGTTAAACCGAGGTCCTGACTCTCTGGTCATTAAAAATCCCAGGATGTCCTTCGAAAAAGTGAAGGGGTGTAACCCCGGCATCCTGGCCAAATTTGCCCATTGGCCTCTGTCCATCATGGCCTCCTTATCATCCCCATATACTGATTGGCTTCATCACTGTCTCCTTTCCACCAGTAAGCTGGTGTGTGGTGGGCGTTCTGGCGTAATATGTCTGCCGTCGCATCATCCAGGTGGATGCTGCACATTGGTGGTGGTTGAGGAGATTCGCCCTTCCATGTAAAGCGCTTTGAGTACCTAGAAAAGCACTATATAAATTTAACAAATTATTATTAATTATGTGACACAAAGTGCAAGTGACAATAACAGGAGAATACATTACTCACCCTGTTTGTTGACTGATCCTACTCACAACAGTTGTTTGATAGACTCGTAAAATGCATGAGAGAAAAAAAGACGGCAAGTACGGGTGGCAGCTTAACAGGCTAGTGAGATACTAGCATGTTGTGCTAGCGATAACGATTTATTTAAAAGCTAGCGCTGTCAAATTAATGTGATAGGCAATATTAGACTAATCTAATATATGTTGATGAGTAAGATAAAGTTAGCATATAAAAACAACAAGGAATTATAGAAAATAGAGATTCAAAACAGAAAGCTATACGGAGCTTACAGTCACAAACCAGGAGCAATCGATCAAGGCAGACAACTAGGCGTTGTAAGCACCATATATGGTTATTTCGGGGAGAAGATGGGATGGAGATGAATGTGCGCACAATCTTCCGCTGACTGGGTTTTAGAAAGGGTATTCTGCCGAGGTACTGTCGTACGCATAGTTTTATAAATCTGAAAACTGTTGTGCATGTACGCAAAATCTACCTTTTGTGCATCGTTTAGGATGAAATCTACGTAAAGTTTTATACATGAGGCCCCTGGTATTCCCTACATAAAGGTGTATTAGTATCAGATTAAGTGCATGTCTCACCTCATCAGTACAGGACAAAAACAACTTGATACTGTAGCGGTTATAACTTAGGAACATGCAAGACTTTTACCCTTGTGATACACAAGCAACAGACATACACAAATCTTAGAAAAGAATACAACAATGTATTTATACAGTAATTTAAAACTATACAGTCATATGCATGAAAACAAAAATACAAAAACAAACACAATAAATGCAATTTACTGAATCCGTTCAATGGCTGGGAGGAATGCTAAAATCTGGCGCCCCCTAGTGACCAGCGGATAAACAGTGAGAGGCTACCACACTTATTACCTCAATATGTTGTATCCAACTCCACACACAATCACACGTGAAATTACACAGCGACGGGAAAGGTAGAAAAATGTACAGGTGCAATCACTTCACATAAACCCCACACTTGAGAGATAAATCTACAACGACAGTGATACGCAAAAGCAGCCTTCAAACATTAGTTCACTCCATTGGGGATAACAGTAGAATAATACTAAAACCTAGGTGAGCAGCCTCAGTAACTATTCCCCTAAGCCAAAAGAAGTCCAAGCAGGCAAAACTTCGCGATTGCATACATTTAGCAGAGTTTCATAAAAACAACAGTCAAGTCACTCACGACCCAGCCCAGCTGGCGCTCGTAGCACGCAGGGGAAAGCTCTGACGGCAAGATGGAAGTGGTCTGCGGTGGCGCACACGAGTCCTGGCTTCAAACAATTTGCACTCCAGCTGACCAGCTGGGAAAGCCGGAACCGTTGATCCGAGCTGCGAGACAGGGGAAAGGAAATGAGTTTTGAACAACACACGTCAGTGCTCACTCGTTCGTCAGTTGAGTTGTAAGAGTTCCCACTTCCCTTAATCAAGATAGATAGAGTGCGGTGATTATCATAGACCTCTCGCTGCCTGAGACCAATCGCGATCGTTATCACTGAGTGGAATCGTGCATGAACTCTTCATTAGGCGTGGATACACTCAGGGTTGTAGCGTTACGGCGTCGGCTTCAATTATGGGCTCCTTTTAGGCGGGGATTCACTCGAGCAGCGTTACGGTGGAAGGCCTTTTTTTCCTTCCCGTAGGACTGCACGCTCATCTTCTTATTCAGTGGGTCTGCCAATCCCGTTGGACTGCTGGCTCATTAACAAGATTGGGCGCACCTGTAAACAAAGATTTGCAGACATGCATGCGCACCTAATCAACATTAAACCACCCCCACAGGTTGTCAAAAATCGGTATTCTCCTCCCGTTACAATACTTCATAAATGTGTTGATGTAGTTATTTCAGCAAATCCTCTGTTGTGACTGTGTTACAGCATGTTACACGTGTGTGTGTATGTGTGTTGGTGTAGTTTCATCACTTTCCAACCTCCGTATCAAAGTCATCTCTCTTTCTCTCTCTCATACTCTTTTTTTCTATTTGGCTATCTGTAGAAATGGAGCTCTAGTCATTATCTCCTTTGAGCCAATGGTCTTAACGTTGGCTTTAACACACACACATACTTGAGCAGGGGGCTCTTTCGGCTTTTGAACATCTGAAATACTTCAAGCTTCTGAAGGAAACACTCAAAAATAGCAAATGAAACTCATTTTGGGTTTGGGTTCAGTTTGGGTTCATCTGACTTCAGTCTCAGTGCCTCGGCTTGTTTCTTGATTTTGTGTTTTTGGTTATTTGTGTTCTGGAGTGGTGCTAAATTGAGTATTATTTTGCTGATATGTTGCTGAATTGAGTATTATTTTGCTGATATGTTGCTAATTCAGCTGAAACAAAGCACTACACTTGCTGGAACATTAGCTTGAGTAATAAAGTCTCTTATATGCTGGTTTACACATAAAGTTGCCTGCAGTGCAGTATAAAATAATGAAAAAGAAAATCCGGATGAACTATGAAAAAAAAAAAACTATCCTGCTGATGGTTGATTAAAGGTTAAAGATAAGGGCTGATGGTGGTTTAAGGGTTAAAGAGTAGGGGTTTCATGTATAAAACTTCCCATAAGTGTCAACCTAAAAGTGTGCGTACACACAAAAGCTAGCTTTTGAGCATGCACAAAATTTTTTAGATTTATAAAATCATGCGTACGCCAGACATGCACAACATTCCCTTTTTTAAGCCCAGTCAGCGTAATATTTTGCGTACATGCATCTCCACCCTCATCTCCTCCCCCACAAAATAGCCATATTTGGACCTTACAAAGCCTAGTTTTACAATGCATAAGTCATTTGCATATCATTTTCATATGCATATATGCACATCCACGTGATACCACATTTAATGGTAGGGTAATGCATTAGGAAAATATGAGATCCGGTTAATAATGCCATTTATGCCGTCATATTACATTTCTAAAATCATTCAGTATCTTTGTCTTGTTTTAGAATAAATACTATGTCAAAATATATGTAAAAGTCATATACCTGTACAATCAGAAATGTGCCTCAGGCTGCCAGTATGGATTGAAAACACAGTATATCAGAGTATCCAATGCTCATAATGATTACATCGGCCCATTTTGGGTAAAAATTCAATAAATATTATTCCTCTCTATAGAAATCGGACGTAAACCTATGAAAATCTATCAATATTTGTCAATCTGCACGAGCTAAAAGCCCTGAGTGTCACGGTGTTGTGCGGGTAGAAGAAGATGGCTGAGTCAAAAGCTCCAAATCAAACAGTTTTACTGATCAAACTCACAGGTACAGACAGGCAGGCAGAATGACGGGCAGAAACACACACTAAACACATCAATATAACTTTAACAACCGACCAGGACACACTGAACAGAAGCAAACTAAATACAAGCATGAATCAAACATAACAAGGTGAAAACAGGTGACACTGATGATGATAACGAGGGACAGGCTGGTAAGTGAGGGTGTGAGTTCAGGTGTGGAGACAAGAAGGATTCTGGGAAGTGTAGTGAAGATGACTAAGACAGACAGGTGCAGACGAAGACTGTGACAGAACGCCCCCCTTCAACAAGGCGCGACCTCGCGCCGTAGAACATCAATGGGGTGGGGGGGGCGGGCACCCTGAAGGCTGGCCAGGGCGTGGCCAAACTGAGACGGGAAGCCTCCAGGGCGGATCAGGAAGTGCAGGCGGCCAGGGCGGAGCAGGACGTGAAGGCGGCCAGGGCGGAGCAGGACGTGGCCAGGGCGGAGCAGGACATGGGCGTGGCCAGGACCGTGGGGACCCTTCGGGCGGCCATGGCGGTGCGGACCCCTCGGGCGGCCATGGCGGTGAGGACCCTTCGGGCGGCCATGGCGGTGAGGACCCTTCGGGCGGCCATGGCGGTGAGGACCCTTCGGGCGGCCATGGCGGTGAGGACCCTTCGGGCGGCCATGGCGGAGCCCTATGGCCCCCCCCCAAAAAATTAATGGGGAGAGTGACAGAGTCACTACTAGTCTCTGGGCTGGACGGAACCAGCGGTGAAGGGGTCTCTGGGCTGGACGGAACCAGCGGTGAAGGGGTCTCTGGGCTGGACGGAACCAGCGGTGAAGGGGTCCGTGGGCTGGACGGAACCAGCGGTGAAGGGGTATCTGGGCTGGACGGAACCAGCGGTGAAGGGGTATCTGGGCTGGACGGCCCCAGCGGTGAAGGGGTCTCTGGGCTGGACGGAACCAGCGGACTGGACGGGACGTGAACGGTCTCTGGCTGGACGGTCTCTGGCTGGACGGTCTCTGGCTGGACGGTCTCTGGCTGGACGGTCTCTGGCTGGACGGTCTTCCTGATCGCTTGATTCGCTCAATGATGAGCCAGCTTCATCAAACCTGGTGACAGAGCCATCTACCGCTATGGCAGTGATTATGTGGGTTAGGAATGATTCGTAACATTTTTATAATTGTAACGAGTAACGATGCAGCACATACAAAATGTATCGGAGTAAAAGTATTAAACTCATCAAAAATATGTACTGAAGTAAAAGTGGAAGTAGGAGAAAAAAATAATACTCTAGTAGAGAACAGATACACACAAAAAAATGCCGTGTTGTTTTAACCGAACTTTGGGTCAAATATGGTCAAACCCAGCCATTGGGTTAAATGTTTTACATTGCATTTTAACCCAACATTTGGGTTTGTCCATATTTGACCCAAAATTTGGTTAAAACAACCCAGCATTTTTTAGAGTGTACAGCCTATTACTACTTAAGTACAGTAGTGAAGTAGTTCTACTTCGTTGCTATACATCTCTGCAATTGACTGTATTACGATCTAACTAATCCAGCAGTGTTTCCTTCCAAGCTTTATAATGGGAATGAATGTTTTTTTGTTTTTGGTATTCCTTCAAAGTGCATCCATCCATGATAAAAGTGCTACACGTGGCTCTAGGGGTGGTTAATAAAGGCCTTCTGAAGTGAAGCGATGCATTCGTGTAAGAAAAATATTCATATTTAAAACTTTATCTGTTTGTTTGAACCGCGAGAGGTGTCAAAGCTTATGCTACTCCTACATCCGTGGTCAAGTGTTACTCTTTTGGCGTAAGTCAACTTGCGTACGGCCGTCTACCGGAAGCTAGTTATCTTAGTCGATAAAGTTTACACGAATGTATCGCTTCGCTTGAGTAGGCCTTTATTAAAATAATTCAGTTAACTTCATTACTTATTTCATTCCTGCAAAGGAGTGTGTACGCACAGTTTAGAGCAGGGATGGGCATGAGTTTAGCTGCAACCCTGACAAAAATTATTTTTTAGTAATTCTGAAAACATTGATTAGCTTGTTCAGGTGTATTTAATTAGGGATGGAGCTAAACTCTGCAGGACAGTGGCCCTCGAGGACCGGAGTTGCCCATTCCTGGTTTAGAGTGTGTGGATGGTGCTCACATATTTATTCTAAGTTTATTTTTTGTCAGTCCCCATATGTACATTTCAATGCAATGGCAGATGAAGGTTTAGGGGTTGAAGATCAGGGCCGATGGTTGTTTAGGGGTTAAAGGTGATTTAATGGTGGTTTAATGACAAAAGATTAGGGCTGATGGTGGTTTAGGGGTTAAAGACCAAAGATGATGGTGATTTAATGTTAAACAAGAATCATGATCAAGGACAATGGGGGATTAGGGGTTAAAAATTTAAACTGATAGGTGTTTCGTTATTGATGAGAATAGATAGCTTACTGGATAAAGATCCGGCCGGATGGTGTTTTAGTCTATTATGATGGATCATAGTTTACTGGGTAAAGATCAAGGCTGATTGTAGTATGTTAATTTTCTTCTAAACATTATTTCATATTCACACAAGATCAATCATTATTACTTTTTGGAAAACATATGCTATGAGAGAAACAAATGTCAAGGTAAAAGATGAGGAAAGGCCTGTGGAATCATGATAATTAACATTTAATGTTGGGTTCTTTTTTGAATGTCTTTAAAATGCAATTTGAAGATCCATTTCTGTATATAAGAAACACAAATCTGTTTGTGCTCGACATCTCAGAAAAGACTGAATTAATCTCTAATTCTCTCTCTCTCTCTCTCTCTCTCTCTCTCTCTCTCTCTCTCTCTCTCTCTCTCTCTCTCTCTCTCTCTCACACACACACACACACACACACACACACACACACACACACACACACACACACACACACACACACACACTCTCTCTCTCCTGATCTTACCTTCTTTTCTCCTAATTTCTCTTTCTCTCGCTTATGCTCAGTCTTGCCCCCATTGTGAGGATGAGATGAGATGGATAGACTGAATGGAATCCCATTTGGATTTAGCTGTTGCATGACAGACACACAAAGATTGAGGGAAGATCACTGTTCTGTCCTGAGAGCTGCAGTCGGATGTCATGTGGACAGGCCTTCGAACACAATCACACATTGAAAGAGAATTAAGTCAGTACTACATAAACATGTCCTTTATGTGTAAATACCCAGCTAACAAAAATATGCATTTTGGTTATGCAAACATTTGGGGAACATTCCATTTTGCAAACATTATGGAACTATTGGAACTCACTTCATTTTTTTAGATTATCAAGGTGAAGTCTGGTTCACTTTTACAGCTTATTTTTTACACATAAAGAAACATCTATGCAGAAAGACAAACTGACCAAAAGCAAATTTCTGAACCTATTAGATCTGACACACTCTGTGACCATGCAGGTGGCCTGAATATAAATAGTTTATTAACACAACAATCATTTAAATGAAAAATATTTCTAGCATTCATGCAGGTTTGGTTAGAGCCACATAAACAGCATTCACTAATGACAATCACTATAAAGCCTTTCATAATGAGTCTCATTTGCATTTAGGCATAATTCCTGCTTTAGAACACATGTAAATAACTTCAGATGCATGATAACTTTGGCAAGCTGTGTATCTGTTTCCGTGGCAGCCGCGATCCATGTGAATTTCAGCGTCTGCACCTGTTCTGTGAATCACACACTTTTAACCGTCAAAAACACTGACAGCAAAGCTGCACAATTTAAATTCTCTCTGCAGGCCTGAAAAACCTGTCCAGTGTCAAATCATACATTACGACTATGTGTAGTTTGTTGCACAACAAAGTTTTAAGAGAGACAGAGAGCGACAGATAAAAAAAAAAAAAAAACTTTTGATGATAGACTTAACAGCACTAATTAAATACACAAAATTATTAATTTGATTAATGATCAATAAAGCTACTCCATATGTCTTGTTGCTCTCAGGAGGATTGGCGAAGTCTGAAGTCTCAAAAGAAACCACAATTGCAAGTAAATTTACATATATATATTTATATATATTATATATATATGTGGCAAGGTGAAAATGAAAACCACTCTACAATTATTTGTGCTTTAAATTAGGCTTCCCCTGCTAACAGGGAACATTCTCAGAACTTTGACTAATATTCTGGCAAGATTCTCTCTAAGTTATAAACAAACATTCTTCCAGTAAACCCACATTTACACTACACAAGACAAACGACAGCCATTGGACTGGAAGTCATTTATTTCCAATGGAGAGTAGTACGGGAGCTGCGTGGAGTTCCGATGTGTATGGGGAAATTTCTGATCGAATTTGAGCTTCGGATGCGTTGAAATATTTGACCTTCTGCACCAAGACTGTATGTAACCGGCCGACTGGATCTGATGTATTCTAATTAAAACTATGAGTGTGAAGCTAGAATTACCAATATTTTAGCACTTTAATGTTATTCTGTAAACACTATTTCTGTAAAATGGCGGTTATTAATAGTTATGGCAGAGATAACTAGAAAAAGTTCGTCGAGACAAACTTTAAGTTGGCTTGTGAAAGTTTGGACCAATAAGTTTGAAGAAGTTTAAATTAGTTTAAAGTTTAAATTAGTTTAAATTTTAAAGTAGTTTGAAGTTGAAATTAGTTTAAAGTTTAAAGTAGTTTAAAGTTTAAAGTTTAAAGTTTTAATGGTTTAAAGTTTAAAGTAGTTTAAAGTTTGAAGTATAGTTTGAAGTAATTTAAAGTTGCTAGGGTGTTTCTAGTGGGTTGCTAAGGTGTTCTGGGTGGTTGCCTGGCGGTTGCTAAGGTATTTTAGGTGGTTGCTAGGGTGTTTTGGATGGTTGCTATGGTGTTGCTTGGGTGTTCTACGGTATTTTGGGTGGTTGCTAGGGTGTTGCTAGGGTGTTTTAAGGTATTTTGGATGGTTGCCATGGTGTTCTGGGTGGTTGCTATGGTGTTGCTAAGGTGTTGTAAGGTATTTTGGGTGGTTGCTATGGTGTTCTGGGTGGTTGCTAGGCAGTTGCTAGGGTGTTCTGGGGCTGCTAGGCAGTTGCTAGGGTGTTCTGGGTGGTTGCTAGGCAGTTGCTAGGGTGTTCTGGTGGTTGCTAGGGTGTTGCTAGGGTGTTCTAGGGTATTTTGGGTGGTTGCTATGGTGTTGCTAGGGTGATTTAAGGTATTTTGGGTGGTTGCTAGGGTGTTCTGGGTGGTTGCTATGCAGTTGCTAGGGTGTTCTGGTGGTTGCTAGGGTGTTGCTAGGGTGTTCTAGGGTATTTTGGGTGGTTGCTATGGTGTTGCTAGGGTGATTTAAGGTATTTTGGGTGGTTGCTAGGGTGTTCTGGGTGGTTGCTAGGCAGTTGCTAGGGTGTTCTGGTGGTTGCTAGGGTGTTGCTAGGGTGTTCTAGGGTATTTTGGGTGGTTGCTATGGTGTTGCTAGGGTGATTTAAGGTATTTTGGGTGGTTGCTAGGGTGTTCTGGGTGGTTGCTAGGCAGTTGCTAGGGTGTTCTGGTGGTTGCTAGGGTGTTGCTAGGGTGTTCTAGGGTATTTTGGGTGGTTGCTATGGTGTTGCTAGGGTGATTTAAGGTATTTTGGGTGGTTGCTAGGGTGTTCTGGGTGGTTGCTAGGGTGTTCTAGAGCATTTTGGGTGGTTGCTATGGTGTTGCTAGGGTGTTTTAAGGTATTTTGGGTGGTTGCTAAAAAGAAAGAAAGATTGAAAGAAAGATTAGAAAGAAATAAAGATAGATAGAAAGATTAGTTAGAAAGAAAGAGAGAAAGAAAGAAAGAGAGATAGAAAGATTAGTTAGAAAGAAAGAAAGATTAGTTAGAAAGAAAGATTAGTTAGAATGAAAGTTAGAAAGTAAGATTAGTTAGAAAGAAAGAAAAAAAGAAAGATTGAAAGAAATATTAGAAAGAAAGAAAGAAAGAAAGATAGAAAGATTAGTTAGAAAGAAAGAAAGATTAGTTAGAAAGAAATAGATTAGTTAGAAAAGAAAGAAAGAAAGAAAGATTAGTTAGAAAGAAAGATTAGAAAGAGAGATAGAAAGAAAGATAGAAAGATTAGTTAGAAAGAAAGAAAGATTAGTTAGAAAGAAAGAAAGATTAGTTAGAAAGAAAGAAAGAAAGAAAGAAAGATAGAAAGATTAGTTAGAAAGAAAGAAAGAAAGAAGAAATATTAGTTAGAAAGAAAGAAGAAATATTAGTTAGAAAGAAAGAAAGAAAGAAAGAAAGAAAGAAAGAAAGAAAGAAGAAATATTAGTTAGAAAGAAAGAAAGAAAGAAAGAAAGAAAGAAAGAAGAAATATTAGTTAGAAAGAAAGAAAGAAAGAAAGAAAGAAAGAAAAAGAAAGAAAGAAAGAAGAAAGATTAGTTAGAAAGAAAGAAAGAAAGAATTAGTTAGAAAGAAAGATTAGTTAGAAAGAAAGAAAGAAAGAAAGAAAGAAAGAAAGAAAGAAAGAAAGAAAGAAAGAAAGAAAGAAAGAAGAAAGAATAGTTAGAAAGAAAGAAAGAAGAAAGATTAGTTAGAAAGAAAGAAAGAAAGAAGAAAGATTAGTTAGAAAGAAAGAAAGAAAAAGAAAGAAAGAAAGAAGAAAGATTAGTTAGAAAGAAAGAAAGAAAGAAAGAAAGAAAGAAAGAAAGAAAGAAGAAAGATTAGTTAGAAAGAAAGAAGAAAGATTAGTTAGAAAGAAAGAAGAAAGATTAGTTAGAAAGAAAGAAAGAAAGAAAGAAAGAAGAAAGATTAGTTAGAAAGAAAGAAAGAAGAAAGATTAGTTAGAAAGAAAGAAAGATTAGTTAGAAAGAAAGAAAGAAAGAAGAAAGATTAGTTAGAAAGAAAGAAAGAAAGAAGAAAGATTAGTTAGAAAGAAAGAAAGAAAAAGAAAGAAAGAAAAAGAAAGAAAGAAAGAAAGAAAGGAAGAAAGAAAGAAAGAAAGAAAGAAAGAAAGAAAGAAAGAAAGAAAGAAAGAAGAAAGATTAGTTAGAAAGAAAGAAAGAAAGAAGAAAGATTAGTTAGAAATAAAGAAAGAAAGAATTAGTTAGAAAGAAAGATTAGTTAGAAAGAAAGAAAGAAAGAAAGAAAGAAAGAAAGAAAGAAAGAAAGAAGAAAGAATAGTTAGAAAGAAAGAAAGAAGAAAGATTAGTTAGAAAGAAAGAAAGAAAGAAGAAAGATTAGTTAGAAAGAAAGAAAGAAAAAGAAAGAAAGAAAGAAAGAAAGAAGAAAGATTAGTTAGAAAGAAAGAAAGAAAGAAAGAAAGAAAGAAAGAAAGAAAGAAAGAAGAAAGATTAGTTAGAAAGAAAGAAGAAAGATTAGTTAGAAAGAAAGAAGAAAGATTAGTTAGAAAGAAAGAAAGAAAGAAAGAAAGAAAGAAAGAAAGAAGAAAGATTAGTTAGAAAGAAAGAAAGAAGAAAGATTAGTTAGAAAGAAAGAAAGAAAGATTAGTTAGAAAGAAAGAAAGAAAGAAGAAAGATTAGTTAGAAAGAAAGAAAGAAAGAAAGAAGAAAGATTAGTTAGAAAGAAAGAAAGAAAGAAAGAAAGAAAGAAAGAAAGAAAGAAAGAAAGAACGAAAGAAAGAAGAAAGATTAGTTAGAAAGAAAGAAAAAGAAAGAAAGAAAGAAAGAAAGAAAGAAAGAAAGAAGAAAGATTAGTTAGAAAGAAAGAAAGAAAGAAGAAAGATTAGTTAGAAAGAAAGAAAGAAAGAAGAAAGATTAGTTAGAAAGAAAGAAAGAAAGAAAGAAAGAAAGAAGAAAGATTAGTTAGAAAGAAAGAAAGAAAAATTAGTTAGAAAGAAAGAAGAAAGATTAGTTAGAAAGAAAGAAAGAAAGAAAGAAAGAAAGAAAGAAAGAAAGAAAGAAGAAAGAATAGTTAGAAAGAAAGAAAGAAAGAAAGAAAGAAAGAAAGAAAGAAAGAAAGAAAGAAAGAAAGAAAGAAAGGAAAGAAAGAAAGAAAGAAAGAAAGAAAGAAAGAAAGAAAGAAAGAAAGAAAGAAAGAGAAAGATTAGTTAGAAAGAAAGAAAGAAAAGAAAGAAAAAGAAGAGAAGAAAGAAAGAAGAAAGAAAGAAAGAAAAAGAAAGAAAGAAAGAAAGAAAGAAAGAAAGAAAGAAAGAAAGAAAGAAAGAAAGAAAGAAAGAAAGAAAGAAAGAAAGATTAGTTAGAAAGAAAGAAAGAAAGAAGAAAGATTAGTTAGAAAGAAAGAAAGAAAGAAAGAAGAAAGATTAGTAAGAAAGAAAGAAAGAAAGAAAGAAAGAAAGAAAGAAGAAAGATTAGTTAGAAAGAAAGAAAGAAAGAAAGAAAGAAAGAAGAAAGATTAGTTAGAAATAAAGAAGAAAGATTAGTTAGAAAGAAAGAAGAAAGATTAGTTAGAAAGAAAGAAAGAAAGAAAGAAAGAAAGAAAGATTAGTTAGAAAGAAAGAAAGAAAGAAAGATTAGTTAGAAAGAAAGAAAGAAAGAAGAAAGATTAGTTAGAAAGAAAGAAAGAAAGAAGAAAGATTAGTTAGAAAGAAAGAAAGAAAAAGAAAGAAAGAAAGAAAGAAGAAAGATTAGTTAGAAAGAAAGAAAGAAAGAAGAAAGATTAGTTAGAAAGAAAGAAAGAAAGAAAGAAAGAAAGAAAGAAGAAAGATTAGTTAGAAAGAAAGAAAGATTAGTTAGAAAGAAGAAATATTAGTTAGAAAGAAAGAAAGAAGAAATATTAGTTAGAAAGAAAGAAAGAAAGAAAGAAAGAAAGAAAAAAGAAAGATTAGTTAGAAAGAAAGAAAGAAAGAAGAAAGATTAGTTAGAAAGAAAGAAAGAAAGAAGAAAGATTAGTAAGAAAGAAAGAAAGAAAGAAAGAAAGAAAGAAAGAAAGAAAGAAGAAAGATTAGTTAGAAAGAAAGAAAGAAAGAAAGAAAGAAAGAAAGAAAGATTAGTTAGAAAGAAAGAAGAAAGATTAGTTAGAAAGAAAGAAAGAAAGAAAGAAAGAAAGAAAGAAAGAAAGAAAGAAAGAAAGAAAGAAAGAAAGAAAGAAAGATTAGTTAGAAAGAAAGAAAGAAAGATTAGTTAGAAAGAAAGAAAGAAAGAAAGAAGAAAGATTAGTTAGAAAGAAAGAAAGAAAGAAGAAAGATTAGTTAGAAAGAAAGAAAGAAAGAAAAAGAAAGAAAGAAAGAAAGAAAGAAGAAAGATTAGTTAGAAAGAAAGAAAGAAAGAAAGAAGAAAGATTAGTTAGAAAGAAAGAAAGAAAGAAAGAAAGAAAGAAAGAAGAAAGATTAGTTAGAAAGAAAGAAAGATTAGTTAGAAAGAAAGAAAGATTAGTTAGAAAGAAAGAAGAAAGATTAGTTAGAAAGAAGAAATATTAGTTAGAAAGAAAGAAAGAAGAAATATTAGTTAGAAAGAAAGAAAGAAGAAATATTAGTTAGAAAGAAAGAAAGAAAGAAAGAAAGAAAGAAGAAAGATTAGTTAGAAAGAAAGAAAGAAAGAAGAAAGATTAGTTAGAAAGAAAGAAAGATAGATTAGTTAGTAAGAAAAAAAGAAAAAAGAAATATTAGTTAGAAAGAAAGAAAGACAGAAAGAAAGAAGAAAGATTAGTTAGAAAGAAAGAAGAAAGATTAGTTAGAAAGAAAGAAAGAAAGAAGAAAGATTAGTTAGAAAGAACGAAAGAAATAAAGAAAGAAAGAAGAAAGATTAGTTAGAAAGAAAGAAAGAAAGAAAGAAAGATAGATTAGATAGATAGATAGATAGATAGATAGATAGATAGAGATAGGTAGATGGATAGATAGATAGATAGATAGATAGATAGATAGATAGATAGATAGATAGATAGATGGATAGATGGATAGATAGATAGATAGATAGATAGATAGAAAGAGATAGATAGATGGATAGATGGATAGATAGATAGATAGATAGATAGATAGATAGATAGATAGATAGATAGATAGATAGATAGATAGATAGATAGATAGATAGATAGATAGATAGATAGATAGATAGATAGATAAGTTCATTAGTACATATAGAATGGTAGTTTAATTGAGTCTTGGGCTTCAGGGAGTTTAGATTTGAGTTTTTGTGTTGTACACTGCTGGGCCACCGTAGCCTTGGCTCAATTTGAACTGTTGCAATGAAAGTCAATGGGATTTTTATGATTTTTAATATTAATTTTTAAGAAATCTGAAAGTCAAATCAGTCTGAAAAGATATAGCACACTAAGTCAGAACAGTCTGAAGGTCTGACCCGAGTTTGGAGTTTGTAGAGTTAAAGCTCTAGGAGGAGTAGCAGTCAGAAAATTTTGGTTAAGAAAAAGAAGAAGAAAAAGAATAACTAGAAAAAGTTCGTCGAGACAAACTTTAAGTTGGCTTGTGAAAGTTTGGACCAATAAGTTTGAAGAAGTTTAAATTAGTTTAAAGTTTAAATTAGTTTAAATTTTAAAGTAGTTTGAAGTTGAAATTAGTTTAAAGTTTAAAGTAGTTTAAAGTTTAAAGTTTAAAGTTTTAATGGTTTAAAGTTTAAAGTAGTTTAAAGTTTGAAGTATAGTTTGAAGTAATTTAAAGTTGCTAGGGTGTTTCTAGTGGGTTGCTAAGGTGTTCTGGGTGGTTGCCTGGCGGTTGCTAAGGTATTTTAGGTGGTTGCTAGGGTATTTTGGATGGTTGCTATGGTGTTGCTTGGGTGTTCTACGATATTTTGGGTGGTTGCTATGGTGTTGCTAGGGTGTTTTAAGGTATTTTGGATGGTTGCCATGGTGTTCTGGGTGGTTGCTATGGTGTTGCTAAGGTGTTTTAAGGTATTTTGGGTGGTTGCTATGGTGTTCTGGGTGGTTGCTAGGCAGTTGCTAGGGTGTTCTGGGGTTGCTAGGCAGTTGCTAGGGTGTTCTGGTGGTTGCTAGGGTGTTGCTAGGGTGTTCTAGGGTATTTTGGGTGGTTGCTATGGTGTTGCTAGGGTGATTTAAGGTATTTTGGGTGGTTGCTAGGGTGTTCTGGGTGGTTGCTAGGCAGTTGCTAGGGTGTTCTGGTGGTTGCTAGGGTGTTGCTAGGGTGTTCTAGGGTATTTTGGGTGGTTGCTATGGTGTTGCTAGGGTGATTTAAGGTATTTTGGGTGGTTGCTAGGGTGTTCTGGGTGGTTGCTATGCAGTTGCTAGGGTGTTCTGGTGGTTGCTAGGGTGTTGCTAGGGTGTTCTAGGGTATTTTGGGTGGTTGCTATGGTGTTGCTAGGGTGATTTAAGGTATTTTGGGTGGTTGCTAGGGTGTTCTGGGTGGTTGCTAGGCAGTTGTTAGGGTGTTCTGGTGGTTGCTAGGGTGTTGCTAGGGTGTTCTAGGGTATTTTGGGTGGTTGCTATGGTGTTGCTAGGGTGATTTAAGGTATTTTGGGTGGTTGCTAGGGTGTTCTGGGTGGTTGCTAGGGTGTTCTAGAGCATTTTGGGTGGTTGCTATGGTGTTGCTAGGGGGTTTTAAGGTATTTTGGGTGGTTGCTAAAAAGAAAGAAAGATTGAAAGAAAGATTAGAAAGAAATAAAGATAGATAGAAAGATTAGTTAGAAAGAAAGAAAGAAAGAAAGAGAGATAGAAAGATTAGTTAGAAAGAAAGAAAGATTAGTTAGAAAGAAAGATTAGTTAGAATGAAAGAAAGTTAGAAAGTCAGATTAGTTAGAAAGAAAGAAAAAAAGAAAGATTGAAAGAAAGATTAGAAAGAAAGAAAGAAAGAAAGATAGAAAGATTAGTTAGAAAGAAAGAAAGAAAGATTAGTTAGAAAGAAATAGATTAGTTAGAAAAGAAAGAAAGAAAGAAAGAATAAAAGATTAGTTAGAAAGAAAGATAGAAAGAAAGAAGAAAGAAAGAAAAAGAAAGAAAAAGAAAGAAAGAAAAAGAAAGAAAGAAAGAAAGAAAGAAAGAAAGAAAGAAAGAAAGAAAGAAAGAAAGAAAGAAAGAAAGAAGAAAGATTAGTTAGAAAGAAAGAAAGAAAGAAGAAAGATTAGTTAGAAAGAAAGAAAGAAAGAAGAAAGATTAGTTAGAAAGAAAGAAAGAAAGAAAGAAAGAAGAAAGATTAGTTAGAAAGAAAGAAAGAAGAAAGATTAGTTAGAAAGAAAGAAAGATTAGTTAGAAAGAAAGAAGAAAGATTAGTTAGAAAGAAAGAAAGAAAGAAAGAAAGAAAGAAAGAAAGAAAGAAAGAAAGAAAGAAGAAAGAATAGTTAGAAAGAAAGAAAGAAAGAAAGAAAGAAAGAAAGAAAGAAAGAAAGAAAGAAAGAAAGAAAGAAGAGATTAGTTAGAAAGAAAGAAAGAAGAAAGATTAGTTAGAAAGAAAGAAAGAAAAAGAAAGAAAGAAAGAAAGAAAGAAAGAAAGAAAGAAAGAAGAAAGATTAGTTAGAAAGAAAGAAAGAAAGAAAGAAAGAAAGAAAGAAAGAAAGAAAGAAAGAAAGAAAAAAGAAAGATTAGTTAGAAAGAAAGAAAGAAAGAAAGAAGAAAGATTAGTTAGAAAGAAAGAAAGAAAGAAAGAAAGAAAGAAAGAAAGAAAGAAAGAAAGAAGAAAGATTAGTAAGAAAGAAAGAAAGAAAGAAAGAAAGAAAGAAAGAAAGAAAGAAAGAAAGAAGAAAGATTAGTTAGAAAGAAAGAAAGAAAGAAAGAAAGAAAGAAAGAAAGAAAGAAAGAAAGAAAGAAAGAAAGAAAGAAAGAAAGAAAGAAGAAAGATTAGTTAGAAATAAAGAAGAAAGATTAGTTAGAAAGAAAGAAGAAAGATTAGTTAGAAAGAAAGAAAGAAAGATTAGTTAGAAAGAAAGAAAGAAAGAAAGATTAGTTAGAAAGAAAGAAAGAAAGAAAGAAAGAAAGAAAGAAGAAAGATTAGTTAGAAAGAAAGAAAGAAAGAAGAAAGATTAGTTAGAAAGAAAGAAAGAAAGAAAGAAAGAAGAAAGATTAGTTAGAAAGAAAGAAAGATTAGTTAGAAAGAAAGAAAGATTAGTTAGAAAGAAAGAAGAAAGATTAGTTAGAAAGAAGAAATATTAGTTAGAAAGAAAGAAAGAAGAAATATTAGTTAGAAAGAAAGAAAGAAAGAAAGAAAGAAAGAAAGAAAGAAAGAAAGAAAGAAAGAAAGAAAGAAAGAAAGAAAGAAAGAAAAAAGAAAGATTAGTTAGAAAGAAAGAAAGAAAGAAGAAAGATTAGTTAGAAAGAAAGAAAGAAAGAAAGAAGAAAGATTAGTAAGAAAGAAAGAAAGAAAGAAAGAAAGAAAGAAAGAAAGAAAGAAGAAAGATTAGTTAGAAAGAAAGAAAGAAAGAAAGAAAGAAAGAAAGAAAGAAAGAAAGAAAGAAAGAAAGAAAGAAGAGATTAGTTAGGAAGAAAGAAGAAAGATTAGTTAGAAAGAAAGAAGAAAGATTAGTTAGAAAGAAAGAAAGAAAGAAAGAAAGAAAGAAAGAAAGAAAGAAAGAAAGAAATTAGTTAGAAAGAAAGAAAGAAAGAAAGAAAGATTAGTTAGAAAGAAAGAAAGAAAGAAAGAAGAAAGATTAGTTAGAAAGAAAGAAAGAAAGAAGAAAGATTAGTTAGAAAGAAAGAAAGAAAAAGAAAGAAAGAAAGAAAGAAAGAAAGAAAGAAAGAAAGAAAGAAAGAAAGAAAGAAAGAAAGAAAGAAGAAAGATTAGTTAGAAAGAAAGAAAGAAAGAAAGAAGAAAGATTAGTTAGAAAGAAAGAAAGAAAGAAAGAAAGAAAGAAGAAAGATTAGTTAGAAAGAAAGATTAGTTAGAAAGAAAGAAAGATTAGTTAGAAAGAAGAAATATTAGTTAGAAAGAAAGAAAGAAGAAATATTTGTTAGAAAGAAAGAAAGAAAGAAAGAAAGAAAGAAGAAAGATTAGTTAGAAAGAAAGAAAGAAAGAAGAAAGATTAGTTAGAAAGAAAGAAAGATAGATTAGTTAGTAAGAAAAAAAGAAAAAAGAAATATTAGTTAGAAAGAAAGATAAATTAGTTAGAAAGAAAGATAAATTAGTTAGAAAGAAAGATTAGTTAGAAAGAAAGATTAGTTAGAAAGAAAGGATAGATTAGTTAGAAAGAAAGAAAGATCAGTTAGAAAGAAAGAAAGATCAGTTAGAAAGAAAGAAAGATAGATTAGTTAGCAAGAAATATTAGTTAGAAAGAAGAAAGATTAGTTAGAAAGAAAGAAAGAAAGAAGAAAGATTAGTTAGAAAGAAAGAAAGAAATAAAGAAAGAAAGAAGAAAGATTAGTTAGAAAGAAAGAAAGAAAGATAGATTAGTTAGTAAGAAAGAAAGATAGATAGATAGATAGATAGATAGATAGATAGATAGATAGATAGAAAGAGATAGATAGATGGATAGATAGATAGATAGATAGATAGATAGATAGATAGATAGATAGATAGATAGATAGATAGATAGATAGATAGATAGTTCATTAGTACATATAGAATGGTAGTTTAATTGAGTCTTGGGCTTCAGGGAGTTTTAGATTTGAGTTTTTGTGTTGTACACTGCTGGGCCACCGTAGCCTTGGCTCAATTTGAACTGTTGCAATGAAAGTCAATGGGATTTTTATGATTTTTAATATTAATTTTTAAGAAATCTGAAAGTCAAATCAGTCTGAAAAGATATAGCACACTAAGTCAGAACAGTCTGAAGGTCTGACCCGAGTTTGGAGTTTGTAGAGTTAAAGCTCTAGGAGGAGTAGCAGTCAGAAAATTTTGGTTAAGAAAAAGAAGAAGAAAAAGAATAATAATAAGTTTAAATAGGATTTCAGTAAGTTGGCTTTCACAAGCCAACTTAATAATAAGTTTAAATAGGATTTCAGTAAGTTGGCTTTCACAAGCCAACTTAATTATTTTATAATTGTTAAATCAATATTTATGTTGATTAGCTCTATAAAATCTACTATGTTTTTATTTTAGATGTATTGAGGGTCATTTGTTTTGTGTGGATATATTCATACATGCATTACATTCATTAAAATTATTAATTTTACCATGGTGAATAAGCCGAGGTAACGGTTGCTTCACGACCAATTTCAAGGTTCGGTGCGACTGCAGCTAAGGGGGCGAAATGAATGAATGAGGCATTTATATAGTGCTTTCATATGTACTACTGTACACCCAAAGCGCTGTACAGTCATGTCATGGGATCTCTCCTCAACCACCACCAGAGTGGGTATGCGAATAACGTGTGCAGTGGAAAGGCGGCATAACATTAATAGAACGTTCATTCAAAGTTATCTGGTCTTTAAGTAAGGGATAATGTAAATCCAGCCGGTTGTTATCGCAGAATAAACCCCGACGCGAAGCTTGCACCTGCCTGAAGGGGTTTATTCTGCTATAACAACCAGCTGGATGTACATTATCCTGATTAATACGACTATTCGCCACATAAGGAAATATTTAGACACGAAATAGTGATCTGAGTCTAAATATTTTATTAGCTCTTTAAATGCAAATCTTCTGCGGAGCGACCAGTTGCTAGCAAGTGGCAAGTTCAGAGTACATGGACATTTAAGGGATAAGGTACTGTAAAACCACATATTACATGGCATTTCGCCACATAAATAATTATGGGGATAAGAGATATTGATCTGAGATGCAGTGTTGGGAAAGTTCACTTCTGTCAGGACAAATATCGTCAAATACGATTGACAATAGCATACAGTTTGGATTGGCGGTATGGTTCCATTCTGGGCGAGAACTCCCTGCGCATCCATGCAGCATAGCATGGATAAGAGTAGGGAGAGCAGCAATAACCCCCCTTAGGGTAAACAGAACAGAACCAACATGAATGTAAGCAGATATAATTAATTTAAGATTTTAAAGTACAACATAACTCGAGAATTTATTCTGATTCAAGGGGAAATCCAAATCCTGACTGGGTGAGAGGAGGAGCTGGGGATGGAGGAGGGTAATTAGCTCCTGAGAAACGTGATAGCTGCTGATAATACTGAAGGAGCTTATATATGTATACAGTGATAGGCGTCATATTCCTATTGGTAGACGTGGATCAGCTGAGAGTCAGCTGATGCGAGCTTGACTAACCTGACCTGCCAGAACTGACGCCACGCTTGATTTCTGTCAGGACCACTATCGTCAAGTACGATTGACAATAGCATACATTTTGGATTGGCGGTATGGTTCCGTTCTGGGCGAGAACTCCCTGCGCATCCATGCAGCCTGCGTCTTCGAAAACGACTCTTTGGGGACGCTCCCTAAGCGTGCGCCTCTGAAGTATGAATGAAACTATTCCAATCCTGATTGGTGTTGCATCATGATGTAACATGTGACGGTATAACCGGATGTCATAAAAGTGACGCCGGCACACACACACATTAGCCTAGCGATGAAGCAAGACGCTCTCAGGCCTCGAGGGGCGTGGCAGGACGACGCAGTGTCTCGTTCCCTTCTCAGGGAACAAGGGTTATAGTCATAACCCGAGACGTTCCCTTTCGAGGGAACTCGAACTGCGTCGTCAAAAACGACTCTTTGGGGAACGAATGCCCACTAGGCCACGCACCGAGAAAAGGCCTGCCCTAGAGTGAAACTGATCTCAGGCACTCAGCTAGGAATGTGCGCCAGGCGTACTAGGGAGGTGCAAACTATAAAATCTCACAAAGGTGTGCGGGGTAGCCCAACCGGCTGCCTCACAGATCTCCTGGAGGGGCACTCCCGAGAGGAGGGCCCTAGAGGACGCCATGCCTCTGGTTGAATGAGCCCTTACGGCCAAAAGTGAAGGCAAATTGCGCACCTTGTAGACTGAGATGATCACCTGAACAATCCAATTACTAATAGTCTGTTTGGATGCAAGGAGCCCCTTCTTAGGTGGCCCAAAACACACCAACAGTTGGTCCGACCTCCTCCAAGAAGATGACCTCTCAATGTACACACTCAAAGCTCTGACCGGGCAGAGCAAATGGAGCCTCTCTTCTTCTGCCGACACATGAGGTGGAGGAGGAAATGACTGCAGGACCGTAGACCGTGCCATGTTGGAAGGCACCTTAGGCACATAACCAGGCCTAGGATGCAAGATAGCCTTAACTCCTCCAGGGGCAAACTCCAAGCAGGCTGGTGTTACTGCCAGGGCTTGGAGATCTCCCACCCTCTTTAAAGAGGTAATGACCAAGAGAAAAGCCATCTTAAACGTCAGGTCTTTGAGCGAAGCCGACTGAAACGGGTTCGAAGGGGACCAGGGATAACCCTTCGAGAACCACCGCCTGGTCCCAGGCAGGAACCCTGGACCTGGTTGTCGGTCTCATCCTCCAAGTACCACGGAGAAAACAAATGACCAGCTGGTGCCTCCCCAGAGGCCCATCACTCAGTGGTGCATGGAAAGCCGCAATGGCAGCCACGTACACTTTAAGTGTGGAAGGGGAGAGACCCGCACGATTTTGAAGAAACTACAGAACTGAACCCACTGGGCAGTTAACTGGATCTAACTCATGTTCTCTACACCGAGTGGAAAACACATTCCACTTGAGGCAATTTAATCTCCTAGTGGACGGAGCCCTATAGCTAAGTATGGTCTCAACCACCCCAGCTGATAGTCCAGCATCTAGGTACTGAGCCCCCTCAGGGGCCAGACCCACAGCTTCCACAGCTTCGGGTGAGGGTGGAATATTGTGCCTTCCGCCTGAGACAACAGATCCCTCCTCTGAGGAATCTGCCATGGCGGACCTATCAGGAGTGATATTATGTCTGAAAACCATACTCGGGCCGGCCACATTGGGGCAACCAGAAGTAGACTGATGCCCTCCTGACGGACCCTCTCCAGGACTCCCGGGAGCAGAGTGATCGGGGGAAAAGCGTACAGACGTAGCCTCGGCCAGGCCTGTACCATGGCATCCAACCCCAGTGGGGCTGGATGTGTGAGGGAGAACCAAAGTGGGTAGTGGGACGTCTCTCGAGACGCAAACAGATCCACTTCCATTGGTCCAAACCTCTCCCATATCAACTTCACCACATCTGGATGAAGTCTCCATTCCCCGGGCCTCAGCCCCTGCCTCGACAGGATGTCTGCTCCCTGATTCTGAACCCCCGGAACGTGCATTGCCCTGAAAGACAGTAGTTTCCCTTGGGACCATAAGATAATCTGATGTACCAATCTGTATAGAGGGCGTGTTCTGAGTCGCCCTTGTCAGTTCAGATAAGCTACCACTGATGTATTGTTCGATCGTACTAGGACATGGTAACCCTTGATGTCTGGGAGGAAGCTCCTCAGAGCCCTGAAAACAGCCAACATCTCTGGGCAATTTATATGCCAAGAATGATTCTGCCACAGACACCTGGCAAAGCGGCCGTCCACGACCGTGCCCCAGCCAGTGAGGGAGGCATCTGTCGAAATGGACTTCCGGCGACATGACGCTCCTAACACTGGCCCTTGGGACAGAAACCAAGGTTTCTTCCATATTACTAGAGAACGAAGGCATCTGCGCGTTACCCTGATTATGCCGTACGGATTCCCCTTGGGGGAAAACCCCTTGGTTTTCATCCACCACTGAAGGGGCCTCATATGTAGAAGGCCCAAAGGTATAATGTTGGATGCCGCTGCCATGAGGCCCAGCAGATTTTGAAATAGCTTTACAGTGATGGCCTGGCCTAGCTTTATCCCGGACATCATCGCCAGAATGGACTCGATACGCGCGGGAGACATTTGTGCCCGAATTCCACACCAAGCCCAGAAACGTCTCAACCCCAAGCTCTGAATGTGGCCTAGGACGACATCTCGATGCCGAACTGCCATTTCTCGAGACTGTGGGGAGAATGAGCCAGTCGGCGATATAATTCAGTATGCGGATGCCCTGAAGTCTCAATGGAGCTAGTGCTGCATCCATGCATTTGGTGACATAGAAGGATGGAGACATGGAAGTAGGCGTCTTTTAGATCTATTGTGACAAACCAGTCCTCAGATCTGATTTGATTCACGATGATGGGAATAGTGAGCATTTTGAACCTGAACCTCCTCAGAGAACGGTTCAAACATCTAAGATCTAAAATCGGCCTCCGCCCTCCATCCTTTTTTGGAGTACCGGCTGTAAAACCCGGACTCCATGTCTGAAAGAGGAACATGTTCTATGGCCTCCTTTACCAGCAGAGATTGCACGTCTTGTTCCATCACCTGAGCCTGCTCCGGAATCACTGCAGTCTGCACCACCCAAGAGAACTTGGGTGGGCGGTGACCAAACTGCAGTCTGTATCCCAATTTTGGGACAGCCCTCAGAGGTCCCAGTACTCCAGTTAGGACATCTTTCCCGAAGCCCTCCTAGCCTGAAGGACATCTCTCAAGTCGCCCTTCTGGCCGGAAGATTCTGGCTGAGAGCGTTTCCTCTGTTGCCAAGCTCCCGGAGGAGGGGCTCTAGAGGCAACGCTCTCTTTCTGTTCCTGGCAGTACGAGGAGCTCGATGATGGCTGGGACTGATCTCTTTGCCCCACCCTACTCGACTTGGATTTAGAACGGCGAGGTAGGAACTGCTGGAACGCCGCAGATTGTTTCCTCGCCTCCTGGAACCTGTCGACGACAGTAGTAACTGCGTCACCGAACAGGCCAGAAGACGAGAGCGGCGCATCAAGGAGAAAGGATTTATCTTTCTCCTTGATGCCGGAAAAATTCAGCCACAGATGCCTCTCCGTGGCCACCAGAGCTGCCATAGAGCGGCCAATAACGCGGGCTTTACGCAGTTCCACTATATCCTGAGGTGTTGGCCCCTCCCCCTCATCCAAGTCTTTCAGGAGGTCGGCCTGGTATGCTTGCAAGATCGAGTGCAGACATGAACCAGCCTGACCTGCCACCATATAAGCCCTGCCAACCAATGCAGAGGTATCTCTGCATGGTTTGCTGGGCAGCGCCGGGGCTTTAAGGGAAGATGCTGCTTCAGGAGAGAGGTATCCAGCGAGTGCCTCTTCCACCTTCGGCATCTTCCCATACCCCATATCCCTTGCCCCTAACACATTGCTATAATCAACCACAGAAGGATTATATACACGGGACGAATGGGGTTTTCCCCAAGATTTAGATAGCTCTTTATGTAGATCGGGAAAAAGTGGTAAACCCCTCTGAGGTTGTGACCTGTGCTCCAGGAAATGCTCATCTAGTTTGCTTTTATTTTGCGTTTCTTGCTCATCATGTGGCCAGCTAATGTTGAGTCTGGCCACAGCACGAGTCACAACCTCTATGAGTTCCTCATATGCATGACCGTGATCCAGCGAGTCTGGTTCACGATCATCCGCCTCGATGCTGAACACTTCCTCGGAAGCAGAAAGCTCGAACATCGGGCCCTGATCACGGGCTTCTGCACCACGGACAGGAGCCTCAGGATCTTCAGATGAAGAATGAGAAAGTGCCGCAGCAGTCTCATTCTCATCTGCAAGATCCCTCTGCGAACCCCACGATCTCAATCGCCGCGCCACCTCAACGAACGCGGGACCGGAACTGTGGGGAGCGCGAGCTTGGCCATGTACATCAGATAAACCCAGGCGGGAGCGCAGCACTCTCATAGTAAGTGCCTCACAGTCACCACAAGCAGCTCCCTCTAGAGCTGGCCGGGGGTGCTGCACTCCCAAACAGTTCACACACAGTTGATGCATGTCCCCACCTGTGATATATCTAGGGCAGGGGTGCACACATTCCTGAACTGTTCACTCGCCATATATATATATATATATATATATATATATATATACTCTTTCTACAGACAACCAACACCAAATAGAACGTACAACAACAGAGATCACTTGCTGAAGAGCGAAAGCTTATGTGTGTGTGTGCCGGCGTCACTTTTATGACATCCGGTTATGCCGTCACATGTTACGTCATGACGCAACAACAATCAGGATTGGAATGGTTTCATTCATACTTCAGAGGCGCACGCTCAGGGAGCGTCCCCAAAGAGTCGTTCTTGACGACGCAGTTCGAGTTCCCTCGAAAAGGAACAGCAATAACCCCTCAAAACAAAACAATATGCCAAAATACCCCAAACCCAACTGACAGCTAAATTCTGGATGGTTTTGCAGTTACCTGAGTGAGCCAAGTGTTGTAAACCTTGTTCTTCTTGAAGTGTAGGAGACTTAGAAGCGAAAAACCAGGAGAGGTTGGGATTGTATCTTTTAAGCAGGATTGTTTATTTGCTGTAGTCTGCTTCGTCCAAAATCGTACCCAAGTCTAACTAAGGGAAATTTTCCTTTGCAATCTATAAACATTTTAGGGGCAGGGCTTAACATTGTGATGAACAAAGCATGTAAATGATGTATACCAGTTAAGGAACCGGCCCTATACATGGAGTGTTACCAATTCCAATCCAATCACCATAACTATTCAAACAGTGAGACTACCAAAGTTTCAGTAATCTGCTTACAATAGAGAGAAACAGGAATAGAGAGAGCAGTATTCTGCCAGATACATAAAACAGGATTTGCCGGACTCTCTTGCTGGAAAACTGTTTCATAGCAAATATCATCATCATCATAACCTTAAATGCTGAATTCAGTATACGAAACTGTCTCAGTTTATATACTATTGTATTGGAACCTAAATGAAAACATTTTAATAAATTTGTAACACTACACAAGGCATCAAGCATGTTGCCAATACCTGAAAAGCTTGAGCAACAGCATGTTACCAACAATATGGAAAGCCTCAGGCAACCAGTATGTTGCCCTTACCTGGAGGATCTAAACGAGTATGCTGTCAATACCCGCATGAGCCATAGCAACAAGCATGTTGTCAATACCCGAAATGCTTAAGCAGTAAACAGGCATATTGCCATGAATGACATGCTTTCTGAAATGAAGAAGTGAAAATTAAGATATCCACAGCCCAGTTCCAGTTTCTTTTGAGTGACGACTGTGAGCTAGAGATGAGAGATGGAGATTTCCTTTTCAATTATTCTTTTCTTTGGAAATACGGCACAATACTGAAGTAATGTTTGTGAAAACGTCCGGTTCACACAGAATTAAGCAACACATGTCATTAATACAGCTGGATGGTTTGATGCAACAAGCATGATGCTGATACTTAGATATATTTAGGCACTAATATGTAGGTTTGCATAAACTGCATACACTGTCACCTGTCAATGACGTCATAACCTTGGTTGTAGTTTACTTCTGTAGAAACCAAGAAATCGTTTTTTTTTTTTTTTTTTTACACACTACCCCAACACGACTGATGCTGATATAATATAATGGTTAATACATCCTGATGTTAGCAGCATATGTTGAGCACTATAGATCCAATCTTATGGGGGAAGCATCACCCCAGGCTGGAGCCAGCAAGGACACATTGCAAGTCAAGTCAAGTCAAGTCATCCTCATTTATATAGCGCTTTTAACAATGTAGATTGTTTCAAAGCAGCTTTACAGAGATAAACATATAATTTAAGGTAACAGAGATTGGTTTAGTTTTATAGTGGTTCTTGAAAAATGTTATTTCCAGCTAAAGTTATTTCCAGCTAGTTTGTTATTAAATTATGGGCCGCTAAGACGACACCGTTCTCTCTAAACAGACTTTAAACGCGAATAGACTGTGATAGACGCTGATGGCGTTCACATGCGCATTAAGAATTGATTCTATAGTTATGTGCGTTTGAATATATGTGCGCAGGTTTGTAATTCCTTACAAACCATGCCTAAACAAACTACTTGTCTTGTCCATAAATTTTGATGCAGAACATTATTTTATCTTATCACTTCGGGTAGGTACGCGAACCAAAAAAAATCCACAACGCTTTATCTGTAGAGTGGTATAGGGATCCTCCACAGGGAGAGGCTAGTTGGCACTTCAGCACTGCATTGTCATCAGGTCCAGGCGAAAGTCCTTCGTCAGATCTGGAAACGGCCTGGATCCGGCACGCTGCGGTAAAACCTCGGGATAAACAAAGACACTAAAATTAGCGTAGATGCCATTCTTCTTATGATGTAACGAGTACATCAGGATTTAAGGGAAGTGTTCCCAGTTCCGGCTGACCTAATCTAAGCAGCCTAATATTGAATTATAGAAGTCTATAGAGTGTTATGTGAATGCTAGGTCAAAGAGATGTGTTTTTAGTCTAGCTTTGAACTGACAGACTGTGTCAATAACAATGTTAGGAAGATTGTTCCAAAGTTTTGGTGATAAATAGGAAAAGGATCTACCGCCAGCAGTCGATTTAGATATTAATTAGAACTTTGAGATCGCAATAGACGTGAAGGACTATAATGCCTTAAGAGCTCTCTCAAGTACTGGGGAGCTAAACCATTTAGTGCTTTGTAAGTAATCAGCAATATTTTAAAATTTATACAATGTTTAATAAGGAGCCAATGCAGTGTTGACAGAACCGGGCTAATATGTTCGTACTTCCTGGTTCTGGTAAGAACTCTAGCGGCTGCGTTTTGAACTAGCTGTAGTTTGTTTATTTAGTGTGCAGGGTGCAGGGCAACCACCCAGTAGAGCATTACAATAATCTAGCCTTGATGTCATGGATGCATGAACTAGTTGTTCAGCATTTGTCAATGAGAGCATATGACGTAATTTAGATATATTTTTAAGATGGAAAAATGCGGTTTTACAGACATTAGACACGTGACTTTCACATGAAGGATTGGTATCAAAGAGCACACCCAGGTTCCTAACTGACGACGAAGAGTTAACAGAGCAGCCATCAAGTGTTAAACAGTATTGTAGGTTATTACGTGTGGAAGTTTTTTGTCCAATAATTAGAATCTCTGTTTTTTCAGAATTTAGTAGTAGGAAATTACTAGTCATCCAATTTTTTTATATCAACTATGCATTCCGATAATTTTGTGAATTGGTGAATTTCGTTAGGTTTGGAAGAAATATAGAGCTGAGTATCATCAGCATAACACTGGAAACGGATTCCATGTTTCCTAATGATAACTCCTAACGGTAGCATGTACAGAGTGAAAAGCAGCGGTCCGAGAACTGAGCCTTGTGGTACGTCATACTGAATTTGTGATCGATAAGACATCTCTTCATTTACTGCTACAAACTGATAGCTGTCAGATAAATATGATTTAAACCATGCTAATGCAATTCCACTAATGCCAACATAGTTTTTTAGTCTATTTAAGAGAATGTTGTGGTCAATGGTGTCAAATGCAGCACTAAGATCAAGTAACACTAATAGAGAGATACAACCACGATCGGATGATAAGAGCAAATCATTTGTGACTCTAATGAGAGCTGTCTCAGTGGTGCGGTTTAAATCCTGACTGGAAATCCTTGCAGATATCATTTCCTTCAAGAAAGGAACACAGTTGTGAGGATACTGCTTTTTCTAATATCTTTGATAGAAAAGGTAGATTTGAGATCGGCCTGTAATTGAATAATTCTGTAGGATCAAGTTGCGTTTTTTTAACAAGTGGTTTAATCATAGCCAGCTTAAAGGTTTTTGGTACGTATCCTAGAGACAAAGACGAATTAATGATGTTAAGAAGAGGATCTATGACCTGTGGAAGCATCTCTTTCAATAGTTTAGTCGGTATAGGGTCTAACATACATGTTGTCGATTTAGATGAATTAACGAGTTTGCAAAATTCTTCCTCTCCTATGGCAATGAATGAATCAAATTTTACCTCAGGGAGACTATAATGCACTCCCTGATGCGATGCTGTAGTAGACGGTTGCATAGTTATAATTTTGTTCCTAATATTATCAATCTTATAAGTGAAGAAATTCATAAAGTCATTACTGCTGTGTTTCTTGGAAACTTCTGGGCTTGAAGCTTTCTTTTTCGTTAGTGTAGCCACTTTTTCAAATAAATACCTAGGATTATGTTTATTTTCTTCTAATAGGGTTGAAAAATAAGCAGATCTAGCAGCTTTTAAAGACTCTCTGTAAGCAATCGAGCTCTCCTTCAATGAAATCCGAAATACCTCTAGTTTTGTTTTCTTCCAGTTGCGCTCCATTTTTCTGGCTGCTCTCTTAAGGGCCCGGGTGTGCTTG
This sequence comes from Siphateles boraxobius, assembly GCF_051911475.1. Taxonomy (NCBI): domain Eukaryota; kingdom Metazoa; phylum Chordata; class Actinopteri; order Cypriniformes; family Leuciscidae; genus Siphateles; species Siphateles boraxobius. The sequence goes on from NW_027508734.1 coordinate 49,872,099, forward strand.
TTGTACCATGGCGTTGGACTATTTTCTTTAATCTTCTTTAAGCGCAACGGAGCAACTGTGTCTAAAGTGCTGGAAAGGAGAGAGTTAAAAGTTTCTGTTACAATATCAAGTTTTTTTAAGCTATCTGGGATGCTGAGATGATGAAACTGATTAGGAAGATTATTGATAAAGCAATCTTTAGTGGCAGAAGTGATAGGTGTAACATACTTGTAACACGGAGTTGGCTTTGCAGCCTTGGCTAAATGTAATTTACATGAGACTAGATAATGATCTGAGATGTCGTCGCTCTGCTGCAGAATTTCAACAGCATCAACATTGATTCCATGTGATAATATTAGATCTAGAATATGATTACGACAATGAGTAGGTCCTGACACGTGTTGTCTAACTCCAATAGAGTTAAGAATGTCTTTAAATGCCAATCCCATTGCATCTTTTCCATTATCTACATGTATATTAAAATCACCAACAATTAGGACTTTACCTGCAGTCAATACTAATTCTGATAGAAAGTCAGCAAATTCTTTGATAAAATCGTTATGGTGCCCTGGTGGCCTGTATACAGTTGCCAGCAGAATTCTCAAACTTGATTCATCGTTTACATTATATATTTTTACATTAAGCACCAACACTTCAAAATAAGTATATTTAAAACTAGATTTTTTAGTGGTTTTGAAAATATTACTATAAATTACAGCAACACCTCCCCCTTTGCCTTTCAGGCGAGGTTCATGTTTATAACAGTAATCATGGGGGGTGGACTCATTTAAAGTAATGTAATCGTTTGGTTTTAGCCAGGTTTCTGTCATACACAGCACATCTAGGTTATAATCTGAAATCATATCATTAACTATGAGCGCTTTTGAAGTAATGAATTGTATTATATCTATTTTTTATTTGTTGAATATCAATTACATTTTTAACCTTAGATCGGTTTTGAAGTTTTTTGGATTTCCAAATTCGGGCAACAGACACAGTCTCTATATGATGATATCTAGGTGAAAGAGGCTCTATGTGATGGGATTTATCTGACCTTGGTGACGCGAGGCCGCTGGCAGACGGTCGGTTTAGCCAGTCTGTCTGCTTTCTGACCTGAGCACCAGATTGTCATGTTCCCAACTTGTTTGCAACAAGTGTGTTGCTGTAGCCAATTTAACAATTGTATGGAATCTTTTGGGAGAAGCTTACACCCCTAGCGGCAGAAAAATCTGATACAAGCAGCATGTTGTAGAATCGTGGAACTATTGCTAAAACTAGTGTAGTTTGGCAGGGGAAGCATACACCATACAGCACTAGCTCGTTGTATCAGTTGTTGCTGCTAGTCCAAGCATGTTGTATAAATCACAGAACCATTGATAAAAGTAGTGTAGTTTGGTAGGGGAAGCATACACCCTACAGCAATAGCTCAGAGTAGCGGCAACAAAACTAATACAACAAGCATGTTTGTATAACCATAGGACTAGTATTAAAACTAGTGTAGTTTGGCAGGGGAAGCATACACCCTGCAGCTCTGAGTTAAATGCAGTGCGCAGCTAAGCTATGAATACAGTGTGCTTCCTCATTCATGAACATGATTTCTGCTCCTGTCGTACCAATTCCATCGCTGTGGAGGTGAAGATGACAACTCCCATGATTCCACACCCCTTCACAGGACCATCAAGCTACAATGTTGTTAGTGTTGAATAACAGACCTCTATGGTGAATATTTATTTTGCACAAGTTATAGTTTCCAATAATCTAGATCAGTGGTTTTCAAACTGTGGGTCGCAACCCACTGGGTCACACAGGGAGAAAAGGTGGGTCGCACAAAGGCACTTAGCTACAGCTAAATTTACATCACGATGAGTGAAACAAAACCAGTCGGATTAATAACCAACTGACTCTTAAGTGAGAGACACACAAACACACACACACACACACACACACACACACACACACACACACACACACACACACACACACACACACACACACACACACACACACACACATAAGAATCAGACGTCTGAATCAACATAGCATTCATTGAATTCATTACAGCATTCAATGACCACGCACTCCACGTAGCGTATGTAAAAAAATGGAAAAGTTTTTAAAACTAAAGGCACTGAGACCTGTGAGAAGTCGTCAGAAACAACAAAATCTAAAAAGGAGCTACGCAGAAAATATGACCAGTCCTACCTTGATCTTGGTTTTATTGCCTGCGGAGGTCAAGACGTTGAGGAAGTCCCTCAATGTCTTTTATGCTTAGAAAGGTTGGCTAGTGCTAGCATGAAACCCTCAAAACTTAAACGGCACCTCACAACAAAACACTCTGCATACGCCAACAAGGGGCGATCGTATTTTCTTCTAAAAAAAGAAGAGTATCTTCGTCAGCAAAAACGGATTAAAGGTACAGCCAGAATCCCTGAAAAAGCAATGCAAGCCTCATTTTTAGCTGCATATAGAATCGCAAAATCCAAAAGGCCACACACAATAGGAGAGGAGCTTCTGCTGCCAGCCTGCATAGACATCGTTGAGGAAATGCAGGGTAAAGAAGCTGCAGGAAAGATCGCTAAAGTTCCACTTTCTGATAACACAGTACAACGGTGTATTGAGGAAATGAATACACTACAAAGTGAAACTCAGTTCTTTCCGTAATTTAATATTGCAGAATACAGACATCCCAAGTCACCTGGAAGTTCCGGGAGTCTCCCGCATGTTGATAGCGGCTCCCTGATGCCCGCAAATTAGTTCAAATCTCCCGGAATCTAGAGCGAGCGAGAAAGAGCGCGCATGCGAGACAGAAGAGAGGGCTGTTTCTCAATATGTTCTTGTGGACTTGTGAAACGTCATCAGTCGCTGCCCAAGTACTGTTCCAATTCAGAGTTCACATCTAGCCAAGTCAAGTCAAAGACCACTGATGTGTTCCTGATCCGCCCCTTTTACCCAGGATGCATCGAGAGGTGACTTTATCTTTTGTAGCCTATTAGAGAGCTGACTTAGGTTTGACTGAACTGTTTGCTTTATTTCTAATTGTACAGATTCTTATACCTTTTAGGCTACTTATACTTTTATACTGGATATTATTGAGCATTAAAACTGACATTTAACAAAAAGAGACAGGGTTGTGTAATTTTATTTTATATATTTTAAAATATATAGAATATTTTTTATATTTATTTTACTATACATTCTCTTCACTGTATGTACATGTATAATAAGATAAAATGACAAGTCTGTCTCTGTTAAATGTCAGTTTTAATGATCAATAATGTTTCATATTTTTAGAATGAAACAAAAAGAAGCAGGGTTGTGTTATATATCGTGTTGTTATAAATATATGCAGTGAAGATAATCAATGTATGCACACATTTGTGTGGCCATTAGCCTAATATGTATAGGTTTTTTTTAAATGAAAAGAGGCAGAGTTGTGTTTTATAACATATTTTGTTTTATTGTTGACGAAAAGAGGCAGAGTTGTACTTTATACCATATTTCGTTTAATTGTTGCCTGAAATATAGCTACATAAAGAGATAACCGGAGTAACCAGAGCGTGCTGAGTGACGCGATCAAGAACGCCGCGGTTACGTTTGCAGAATAACCGGACTCGCGTCCTCTCGTCCTCGGGAGTTCGTTCTCCTGAGTCGAACTTGCAAGTCTGAACTACCAAGGACGCACGTCCGAAGTTTGCGTAGGCTACTATTGAGAAACGGCCAGACTGTGGTCCAAACCGTGTAGCGCTGCGTGTGTGTGTGTGTGTGTGTGTGCCTCATGAAGTGCGTTCTCCGGTAATTCATTAAAGCGCATGCTGACGCAGCCGGCCAATCGTGATTAGAAAGGCATTTTACTAAATATTTTTTTCTTAACAATACATTTGTAACGCAAGTAACATAATTTTATTGACATCAGTAACTGTAATCAAATTACATAAATTTAAAATGTAATGAGTTACATTACTGCGTTACCACGAAAAGTAATTAGAATACAGTAACGCGTTACTTTGTAACGCGTTATACCCAACTCTGATTATTATTATTATTATTATTATTATTATTATTATTATTATTATTATTATCACTATTTTATATATGCTAAACACTCTTATTAGTTGACTTCATTGTAATAGTAATTTTATTTTTTTCTATCAAATCAATCATCTGTAGATATGACAGAATGGGACTGGATACGGGATCCTTTTTGTAGTGAGGCAAGAGAGCACTGTGTCCTAACAGGAAGAGCAGAGGAGGAGCTGATAGATGTGGCTTCACACAGGAGCCTTCAACTGCTTTTCAGAGAGTCTAAGAGTCTTGGACAGTTCTGGGTGTTTGTTGCCAAGGAATACCCCACATTAGGAGCTGCTGCACTCAAAGTTTTGGTACCCTTTCCTACCACTTACCTATGTGAGAGTGGATTTTCTGCTCTGACTGCAATGAAAACAAAATACAGATCACGGCAACAACCATCATAAGACATGAGTGTCAGTCTGTCGAAAATAATTCCTAGATTCGATGTGTTGTGTTCAAAGAAGCAGGCACACCCTTCACACTAATACATTTCACTTGCTTACTCTTAAGCTTGAAGTAGTTATTAAACAAAATATTTCAGTTCTTGAGATTTGTACATGTTTTTGTTAATCAGAAGTACTCAGCTATTCCTCTCATAACCTTAACATAACCATTAGGCTGCTGTTTTGACATCTGAATGGTTATAACATTCTGTATTTCTTTCAAGCCTTTTGGTATTGCAATCAATTATATATTTCATTCATGGGTGGTTCTTCAACTACAGGCACTTTTTGCCTTGTGAACTTGAGGGGGGAAAAGTGTTCAAATCAAAATTTTCACAGTCTAACAGTTAAATGTAACTAGTCTAGTTTAATGATCCATAAGAGAACGCACTTAAATCATAAGACAAATTGGTGTTTTTTGACATTTTCCGATCCGCACTGAACAAATGTCATTTCCATCACATGTAAATATTTGATTATTATTTAAAAATATTATGATATAGATCATTTCTTAACAGTGTAAGAGCACTTTCACACATAGTATTACCAGTTTATACCTATATTGCAATTACCATAGATTTGTGGATTAAGTAAATTAATTGTCATGAGGCCAAAACACAAAGCTTCCATCCATCAGGACCTGAAATATAATATTGGATTGGTTAGATACATTTAAGAAAAATAACTACTTGTGTTATTACATTAAGTGGACCATTATCCCATAAACGATGCAGAAGTTTTAAATGAGTTTTTAATGAGTGATTAGAATTTTGTATATATTTTTAAAAAAAGTTATGGGGGGGTGGAAATGACTGGGTGTTGTGGAAATGACAATGAATGTACGTCCATGTAGAAAAACAGAAGACATGTATTAGAAACTTTCTGAAACAGACAATTCCATTTAACAAATCATTAATCTCATTAGTCATTAGTTTGTTTGGTTCTGTTTTGGTATAGGACTGAGACCTTTCTGCAGTTGACTTCCTGTACATTCGCATTGTACATTTCAATAAATAAAATATACATATGTAGCCCCACAATCTATGAATTGCACCTTGTAAGCATGTCATTTCCACCTCACCTTTGTCATTTCCATCCAAGAAGGAATGTGTTGGAAATGATGGTGGTGGAAATGACAATCCTGCAGTATTTTGTAAATGAAATCCAAGCTAGTATTACAGATTAGCTATGAATTAGTAGCTAGCATTGCATGCAAAATACATCTATTTATGTTAAAAAATCGATTTATTTACAAACTCAATTGATCTTACGCCATGTTTGGAAATTACATACAATAAAAATATTTTCATTTCAAGCAATATTTACCTTGAGTTTTCTTCTCGAAGTTGGTCAAGAAATTAAAAATCTCCTCCATGTCAGACATGTCCTGTGATGTCATTGTTCATCTCCATAGAAACTACCCAAACAATCTTTCAAAAAACCCTTTTAAAAGGGACATTACATTGTTGTGGTGGAAATGACGGCAATACTGTGGGACAACTACATTTTGTATATAAAATCGCATTAATAGTTGTCTGACCTTAAATACCACATTTATGTTTTGATTATTTTACTGATACTGTATACTTCTTTTTCATTATTGAAGATCAGAAGTCTGGGTGTGGGACAAGCACATATTTGCATCTATAATGATGTTTAAAAAGGTGAAAAAAATCATCGTAGACTACCGGTAAAAAGTTTCTAGAGTACTTTCATTCTAAAGTTAACTATGAAAGTGTGAATTTTTCAAAATTAAATGTTTTTTATAAAATATGATCAAAGGACATGAAAGTGCCCATAGTCTAAGAATTGCCCTCATATGAAAATAAATTAAATTAATAGGAAAATAAAAACTGTTCTCTACTACTAAATGAAGATGTGTTTTTTTCCCATATTTCCATTTAAACAATTTATGGTGGGTCTTGAGATTGATTATACTTGTCCTGGTGGGTCCTAGAATTAAAAAGTTTGGGAACCACTGATCTAGATAGCTTTAGCCACAAGCATGTTTGTAAATCTTTTTTACCATATGTTGCTGCGAGCTATTATTTTTCAAAATTATTGCCACAGCCCATATAGAACCACAGACACCACTTATTTTATCGACGGGCAAAGTTTGCACCGATATGTAAGATTTTTCCCATCCTCACCGACCTTGTCATAAAACTCGTTTAAATGATCATAGGACGCCTCCTTGATGCTTTTTGTTTTGATGACGCATGTGGCGGTGCGACACTGGTGGCTGGTGTTGCCAGATTGGGTGTTTTTTCCGCTACATATTAAGGCCTGCTTACGGTGTGTTTTAGCCAGTTTTTGCTCTATAGAAATCTGGCACCTTATTAAACGAAGTTAAACTGAGAGAGCTTGCCGTTCACAGAAACCAGATTGAAAGAGTTCACAGTAACGTTCATCAGGCAGTAATATAGTACGTTCAGTTCACGTTCGCCCAAAATATGAACGAGTTCATGAACTATCGTTCAATGAACACGTTCAGACACAACACTGCTGCGATGAAACTGATTTAAAATAGTACCTGTTTGTTATCTCATAACCCCACTATGATGTACAAAACAATTGTCAGTTTTAATATTTTATTAGCTCACCAAATGCAAAACTTCTAGGAGGAAAAAACATTCTTAGACCTAGCACACGTAAAGTGCCGACTTCAGTTACCTAGATGAGCCTGTGTTCTCAGTTTTTAGCGGTTGTTATCAGACCTATCAGAATCAAGTCTTCAAGAGGGCTGTGTAATTATCATTTTTTAATGTTCACATAACTATGAAAAAACATTTTAAATGTTCTGTGAACAATCGTTTAGTTTTATAACTTAATTGAGCTCAAATTCTGAGCTCAGAGCTCTCTCCAGAGGACAGCTTGCCAAATTTTATACGCATATTTTATACCGGGTATGTTTCACATGAATCTGTTACAAGACTATTATATACAATATACTGTAGCTGTTGCGATACTTTTCCACGATATCTTTATCAAGTTTTCATGTCCCTTTTAGAGCTTGACAGATGCGGTCACTTGCTGTCACTGTATGGAAATAAAGTAAAATTCAATGGGTTTGAAATGACATTTAGGAAAGAGATCTTATGTAGAACTGCTGTGATCGATTCAGTCTGAATACTGAATACCAGTCAGTCATTTATCATACAAAACATGAACCCTAGTTACATACAAGTATGAACCCTAAATACTCACCAGTAGCACATGAACATCATTATGCACAAACACACACACACTGTCTTATTTCAGGCCTCGTATTTGAGTCAATGAATATGAGTGTAAATAGAAGCCAAATGAATCAGAGTTTTAATTGTCGATATTCCATGCCTTTTAAACAGAATATCTCTCCTCAAACACACTGACTTGATTTTCAGTGCTTCTATGTATCCAGTAGCTCAGAAGTCATGAAAATTGGGTTACACTGACGATTCCCTTTGAGATCCCTTTCCCTTTAATTATCAAATATTAATCTGTTTACATTTAGTTGTGTCGCTCGCAAACTAAAAAAATGCATTTCATCCTTATACGACAATCAAAGGACAAAAAATGCATATGCTGCTGAATTTAAATCCTACTTATTTTTTGGGGAGGCCTCCACATCCAAATGTTATTCAAGATGATAATATGAATCCATCCTGTTCGGATGACAAAGCAGCATCTGTTTATTCCATTAGGCCTACCGTTAAATTCTGTTAGTATAGATTAATGGATTAATTAATACCAAGATGGGACACAATAAATAACTAAATCAGTTTTCTGCTGCCATAATCTTTCTTCTGCTCATTACAAAAACAGAATAGATATCTGATCTCACATGAGCATAGCCAACAAAAGATGCAGATACAACAGATGCAGATACATGAAAACAATCAGCAGGAGAAGTGAATGTTTTCATGGGCCAAATTTACTGATCAAAACATCAAGCTTGTGGCTCTCAGAACTATTCAAAGGAGAACATGACCGTTAAAATCTGGAGTTTTCACCTGTAAAATGTTTGTTTTGTGTAATGATTTGGAAAACAAATCTAGATAGAAATCATTTTCAAATGATTTCTAATAAAACCTTGTCCCAGCCAAAAAAAAGTATGTTTTTCTTTTGTTCCCATTAAATTATGAAAACGTCTCAGGTTACGTATGTAACCCTGGTTCCCTGATAGGGAACGAGACGCTGCGTTTGAGACGCGGTGGGAACGCTCTGCGTGATACGTCGTGAAGCACGTGTAAGATCAGTCCAATGGAAGCCCGCTACGACATAGGTGACGTCATTGACCAGGAAACTATAAAGCACCCTTGAAATCAGACCGCGACAGCTTCTGAAAGGCCTGAAGCAAGTCGATCAGGGCATGCAGGAAGTATGGCAGGCAAACGCAAACATACGTAACCTGAGACGTTCCCTTTCAAGGGAACTCGAGCTGCGTTTGAGACGCGGTGGGAACCCCATCCCCACTATGCCATAATGACAAATGCCCGTTCTGTGTGAAGTCCTGCGCACACTAAGAAGCAAGCAACCTCGCCCCAGGAGTGGAGAGGTCAAGGTCATAAAACCTGACAAATGTATGTGGAGAGGACCATCCTGCAGCATTACACACGTCAAGAAGGGAAACTCCCGAAATAAAGGCCATAGAGGCCGCCATACTCCGAGTAGAATGGGCCCGCACAGCCATAGGTGAAGGCTGTCCGGCCGCTTCATAAGCCAATGAAATAGCCTCGACTATCCTTTTACTCATCACCTGTTTAGATGCAGGGCATCCTCTCTTGAGTGACCCAAAACAAACAAATAATTGCTCAGATTTACGCCACAGAGCAGCTCTGTGAACGTAGGCATCTAAAGGAACATAACTGGACATAACAGGTTAAGCTGTTCCTGATCTGGGGTATTAAAGGGTGGAGGATAAAAGGCCTGCCCCACTATTTGGCCCCCAACATTTAGTGGGACCTTAGGAATTAACCCGGACTAGGGTAGAGGAATGCTTTCACCATACCAGGTGCAAATTCCAGACATGAAGGAGCAACCGAAAGAGCATGTAAATCACCAATTCTCTTGATAGATGAAATAGCAAGGAGAAATATAGTCTTTAGAGTGAGGATTTTTTCTGAAACCTCCTAGATGGGCTCGAAGGGAGCCAAGGCCAGACCCTCAAGTACAATGGCCAAATCCCAAGCCGGTGCTCTAGATTGCAGTGCAGCCCTGAGCCTCAATGTACCACGGAGAAAACAAATAACAAGAGGATCTCTCCCAAGAGAAGAAGCCCCGAGAGGGGTGATAAGCAGATATAGCCGCTACGTACACTTTTAAGGTGGAGGGAGATAATCCAGCACAGAAACGGTCTTGTAGGAAATCGAGAACTGTACCAACCGGGCAGTTAACAAGATTAAAAAACGTTCTCCACGCCATGTAGAGAACAGTTTCCATTTCAATGTACATAGTTTTCTCGTGAAAGGAGCTCTGGATTGAAGGACGGTCTCAACGACCTCAGTCGAGAGACCGGATTCTATGAGCTGGGCCCCCTCAGAGGCCAAGCCCACCTTTTCCACAACTCCGTTTAACCCTTTTCTATTATGTGCAGGACCCATAGAGAAATATTTGGCAGAAGTTTCCACGCTGCCAGAAATTCCGATAAGGGCACCAGTCTCTCGAGACTGGCCTCTGGATTTGATTGAACAATCATTTCGGTGCCCTGAAGCGGCGAACCGGCAGGGAACAACCGAACTGACCGTTCTACAACCCTCCTCAGAGGATTGCACGGGGACGCTGACACCTCGGCGCCCTGAAGCCGCGAACCAGCAGGGAACAACCGAACTGGCAGCGCTGCGACCCTCCTCAGAGAGTCGCACCCCAGAGAGCGCCATTAGGAGAAACGATTTCTCAAAACCGTCCCTCTTTTTTCTTTTTTTCATTCGACAGGACTTCTTGTCTAAGCTTTATTAGAGATGACGACAGTCCTCAGATCTTGCCTACCTCTAACTAGCTTAGTTCCTACGACCCTCCTCGGAGGATCCTAGGAAAAAGCAGGCACCTCGGCACCCTGAAACGGCGAACCGGCAGGGAGACCGAACTGACTGCTCTACGACCCTCCTCGGAGGATCGTATGTGTAACGATCACCAGCTGGGGTGCCCCTGAGAGTCACCAGAGGGCACTCCACACCAGACTGATCACTTCACAAAACTACAATTCCCATAATGCTTCATTCCTGGGACTGATTGCACACACACCTACACTTCATTCAGACTCTCCATATAAGCCACACTCAAACAGAAGTTCAGTGCGAAGTATTGCATTGCCACGGCCTGTAATCACTGAGCGTTTTTCCCTATCTTGCTGATCTATTTGCTGACCTTGGATTGTTATCTCACTACTGCCTGTTTGCTGCCTGTCTTGACTTGGATTGCCCTGGATTATTGTTTACTGCTGCCTGCCCTGATCTTCTGCCTGTTACCTGACTACTCTCTGTGCTTGCTCTCTGAATTCCCTGTTTTGCTGTTTCTTGACCCCTGCCTGTTTGACGTTTCTTCATTAAAAGCTGCAAATGGATCCTACTGAGTCTGCCAATTCATAACAGTATGGGGACGCTGACACCTTGGTGCCCTGAACGGCGAACCGGCAGGGAACAACCGAACTGGCAGCGCTGCGACCCTCCTCAGAGAGTCGCACCCCAGAGGGCGCCGAGGAGAAACGATTTACCCCCTCCTACCCCGGAGGGGACCACCCTTAGAAGCCTGATAGCCTCGGCATCAGGTCTTCTTCTTTGCACTCTATGCCAGTTTCAGGAAAATAGATTGGTGAGGAAGAAACCTCTGGAACGCAGCTGAAAGGTTTAGTTTTCTTGAAAGCGGAACGTCCAGAAGAACAGACATTTTTATCTTTCTTTTTATATTAGAAAAACGTATACATATAAACATATATATATATATATATATATATATATATATATATTAGAGATGGGACCAAGTCACACATGTGCAAGTCTCAAGTAAGTCTCAAGTCTTAACCTTCAAGTCTCAAGTAAGTCCCAAGTATTTTTTTCTTGGGCAAGTCAAGTCAAGTCAAGTCACAGGCTATGTCAAGTCAAGTCAAGTCAAGTCTTGTAGTAGGTCAAGTCAAGTGCAAGTCAAGTCACCTTATTATTGTAATTTTACATGCAGAATCTGATCTTAATAAAGTGAAAAGACAAGATATAAGTAACTGTCAGTAAATTACAATAATTTGGATTTGCATTGTAAATACTCATGTTCAGTAAAATACATCATGGAATCAAACAAAATTGTAACTTCATTAAATTATTTATTTTTCACTTCTGCCAACAGTGTTTGAAATTTTTTAAATTTTCAACATTGAGTCCATAAAACAAATAACAGCTTAACATCCTACAGACTCCTCTCTGAACACCTCCCTCTCTCTCTCAAACACAGTTTACGAACAATATTAAACTTTGTTACATTTCTCCTCTCTCTCTCACACACACTCACTCTCACTCTCTCTCACTCTCTCTCTCTCTCTCTCTCACACACACACACACACACACACACACACACACACACACACACACACACACACACACACACACACACACACACACACACACACACACTTACACTTTCTCTCTCTCACACACACACACACACACTCACACACACACACACACACACTCTCTCTCTCTCTCTCTCTCTCTCTCTCTCTCTCTCTCTCTCTCTCTCTCTCTCTCTCTCTCTCTCTCTCACACACACTCACTTTCTCACACACACACTCTCTCTTTCAATCACTCTCACTCTCTCTCTCTCATAAGTCATTACCTCATTTACAAGGTATTGCACTTGCAAAATATAAGATTCGAGAGGGTCTTGTCTGCAAGCCGAGCACGATGTGGCCTCATGATGATCCCACCATGACTGAAGACCCTTTCAACTGGGGCACTGGAAGCCGGCACTGACAAAGCTCTCATTGCAACAGGAAAAAGTGCAGGGAGGATACCCCTGTTTGCATCCCAGAAGGACAGACAAGCCTGTCCACAACAAAGACCAAAATAGTTATTTAGTTGTGTCTCTGGGTTGGTGGTTGTGTCCTGCTTGCGGCGTTTTCTGTACTCTGAGAATAAGCCAGTGCTCTCTTCCTCCTGGTTTTCACTTTCAACCTCATGGAATCCAGGACTCTGGGATGTTGTGTCAGGTCGCACCTCACGTAGAATCAGATCTAATAAAAACAAAGACAAAAAAAGTTCATTTAATTTAAAGGGCAAGTGTGAAAGGCCATGATTGTTAGAAAGTGAACTTCCTCATTCATTATTTCACAGCTCAGTTTGATATGCTTGCAAAATCAGCTCTAAAAATGTATTACCGGTATATTATTTATACAACTGTTGTGAATTTAATTTCCATCATTTGATAATGGTGACATGCCTAACTGTATATCATGCATTAAAAAAAATCACCTTTCACCATGTCAACAATGTCATTCTTTATGTCATCAGTGACAAGCACATCATGCTGAAGCCACATCATGGAGAAAGCTGGGTCCAGGACAGCTGATCTAATGTAGAGTGGGTCAGCAAATGGCAGCTCTTCTCCTGATGCTGCTGATAGCATTTTCAGATTAACAAAGATCCCCCGGAATCTTTTCTTGAGAGAGCATTGCAGGCTATGGATCATGCTTCCCAGGAAGCGCACTTGCTGTTTGAGTTTTTCCAAATGGTGGTTTAGTGACAATACACAGGGGAGGACAGAGCTGACGGTCACAATCTTCTCTCCCTGAGTAAGATCGGTGGCCTCGGCAAATGGCTGTAGCACATCACAAAGCTCCTTCATCAGATTCCACTCCCTAATTGAGAAGACCAGCTCACTGTGGCCTGTGTCCTGAACAACACTGCACAGTTCCTGATGACTGAATGAGAGCACTGCCTTAACTTGGCGGAGAGTTGAATTCCACCGTGTATTCACAGCAGCGGGTATCCCTCGCTGTCCAAACTTAGCTTCAAATGCATCTTTAAAGGTGCTGGATGTATGCAGGAGAGAGCTCAGTTTGGAGCATTTTGCAAAGGTACTGTTCATGATCCGTGCATCCTTGAGACCATCACCAACAGTTAATTGCAGCGTATGGGCAAAGCATTGCTGACGTTTAGGAATTCCTCTGTTGATCATGCGGTCCACAGTCTCCCATTCACCTCTGGAGAGGTCTTCCCACAACTCTGCATCATCCAGATTGTCATCATCAGTTACTTCACCATCTTGCTCTTTTGGAAAACACACTGTAAATGCTCGCTTCATATTGGCGGCATTGTCACAAATAACAAAGTCAAGTTTTTGTCTGATGTTATATTCATCACATATGGAATCAAAGGCTTCTGATATCCGTTCTCCTGTGTGAGATCCTTTGAATCTGTTGCAGGCAAGCAAGTATGATTTCAGCTGAACTCCCTCAGATGTTGCCAAAACATGGCCAGTGACTCCCAAAAAGCCACGCATTCTCCTGTCTGACCAAATATCCACTGTAACTGATACATGGTCTGCACTAGCAAGAAGCACTTTTATTTTCTCTTTAGTCTCTGCAACAAGGGATTCTATCTTTAAAGTTATTGTCCTACGACAGGCAGGCTGGTACTTGGAGTCAGCCACAGACATGAAGTGTCGGAAATGTCCATTCTCAGTGATTGAAAGAGGCATGCTACATCCTATCACCAGGTCTCTTAGAATGGCATTTGTTATGGCCTTCTGTCTTGGATGATTAGCTGAATAGGCTTCCTGAGGACGAGACTGGAGGAACTGGGAAATTGCAGGCTGTGTAGCATCAGTGCAGGCGTTTCTTGACCTTTCATACTCTGCATATCTGTGAAACAGAAGCAAAAACATGACTGTTAAAGGTTGTATCAGCGATGGCGGGGTAACGTCACTTCTGTTCAGAGGTGGAAAGAGTAATAAAATATTCTACTCAAGTAAAAGTACTACTACTTCAATTAAATTTTACTTAAGTACAAGTAAAAGTACTGGTCTGAAAATCTACTCAAGTAAAAGTAAAAAGTAGCTCATTTAAAATTTACTCAGAGTAAAAGTTACTGAGTAACTTTTTTAACAGCGGGGGTGGGGGACTCTCCCGTGTAGGCTTGTAATGGTATGAGATTTTCACAGTATGATAACGTCTCAGAAAATATCACGATTTACAGTATTAATCAATTATTAAATAAATAAACTGTATTATTAAATTATACAAAAATGTGATGATGTCCGACTTGTTTTATGAAGAAGAAAGCCTTAAGTTTTCAAAAAGCATTAGACATATGACCCAATATTCTGCTTCATTACTCACTGGCCCGCCCAGGCAAGTTTGATAAAAATACATTTTTAGTATATTTTTATTATTCAAATGTATTTAAGAAAATATATTAATATAAACCTGATTTATTGTTGACTGGTGTGTGTTTAATTTGTTTTCAGAATAAAATAGAACTGTTCAAGCAAGTTGTAGAAAGCCTCCCTCCGGAACGTTATTGGTTGCTATGGTTGCTAGGGGTTCCGACAGGAAAATTCTCTGAGCGGCGCCCGCGGGCTCTAGCTAACGTTAGCTGGGTTTTTTTTATTTTATTTTTTTTACCAATTTATTATTAACATCGCAACAATAATGGCTAAACAACTTTCTTTAATGTGCTATTTAAAAAAAGAGTTGAGGAAGAAGACACGCCACTACCTTTATCTACCGAGTCCACCATAATGGCTACTTTAGCTATTATTACATTAGCTAACTACGAACGAGCTAACAGATAACATTAACAAATTGACAAGCACTTACTGGGCAGAATGGCTCTTCAAATGGCGGACGAAATTGGAGGTTGTCGTCTGGCTGTCCGCGATCTTAATGTTGCATGTCTTGCAAAGCGCTGTTCGTCTTTTGCCATCTTGTTGTGAGAAATTCTTGAAGCCGAAAGCGACGACCCTCGGTACCCCTCCGGCTGACATGTTGATGTGATATCTGATGTAAGTGGGCGTGGTGTGCGTAAGGTACGAGACGGCATGACTGATGATCTCGTGATCCAGTCATGACAACGCTATTTTCAGCCTGCGCTCCAGCTGGATCAACTTTATTTTTTTAAAATAATTTATATATTTTATATTCAAACTGAAACATGATGTGATTAACACTCAAGTCATTCAAGTCATCGTGTCTCAAGTCAAGTCAAGTCCCGAGTCTTTAACTTCCAAGTCCGAGTCAAGTCTCAAGTATTTTATTTTTTGTCAAGTCAAGTCACAAGTCATAAAAATAGCGACTCGAGTCGACTCGAGTCCAAGTCACCAAGTCACAAGTCCCCATGTCTGATATATATATATATATATATATATTCTCGAATAGAGTCAATGCTGACATCCTCACATTCATCTATGTCCTTAAATACTTTACCCACCAGTACTGCCTAATAAAATGTATTTATTATTAAAGATGGCTGGTGGGTAACGTCGGGGTTAAAAATGATGACGCCGACTTGGGAGAGAGAAAGCTCGCAAGCGTCTCTATAATCCAAGGCACTGTCATACCATGATACTTAATACCCATAACATTACTCTAGTTAGACGTTTGGGTATTAAACACATAAAATAGAAACCGGTTTATTCCACGATCTCGACACCTCAGTGTGGAGATAGGGAAAAACCAGTAGTCCCCGACGAGGAGGCTGAGATACAGAGTTCCATTTCAAGGGAACTCGAGCTGCGTTGAGACGCGGTGGGAACGCTCTGCGTGATTGCGTCGTGAAGCACGTGTATAATCAGTCCAATGGAAGAGCGAGACGTCATAGGCGGTGACGTCATAGACCAGGAAGCTATAAAGCACACCAGAAAACAGACCGCGACAGCTTCTGTTGCCTTCAGCAAGCGATCTGTGTATTCTGTCCTTGTCATATTTATTGTTGTCTGTCAAGTTGCAATATATATATTATGGCAAAAGAGAGCAAGCAGCATTTGTGTTGTTCCCTGCCCACGTTATATCACGGGTGGGGACACACACATCAGCTTTTTGTTACTATTTGGGAGTGGAGCATGTCACAGTCAGTTCTCGAGGGGGCTGACTGTGAGCATTGCGAGAAACTAAGAAAAGGCAGATGTTTGAGTTTTAAATAAATGAATAAATAAGTCAGCTCATAACTCTGTTGAATAAAGAGGAGCTTTAAAAGGAGGTTTATCTAGTGTTGTTGCTAGTTAAATATTTTCTTGCCAGCTGAACTTTATGAGAGTGAAAATAAGGAGTTTATTAGATGAAATAAATCTAAAAACAGAAAAACTCTGTATCTCAGCCTCCTCGTCGGGGACTGCCGTTTTTCCCTATCTCCACACCACACTGAGGTGTCAAGATCGTGGAATAACTCGGTTTCTATTTTATGTGTTTAATGCCCTACGTCTAACTATAGTAATGCTATGGGTATTAAGTATCATGGTATGACAGTGCCTCGGGTTAAAGAGACGCTTGCTAGCTTTCTCTCTCCCAAGTCGGCGTCATAATTTTTAACCCCGACGTTACCCACCAGCCATCTAAATAAAAAATTTTTTAGGCAACGCTGGTGGGTAAATTATAAAGACATGGATGAATGTGAGGTTGTCAGCACTGACGCTATTCGAGAATTGCGTCGTGCAAAAACAGATAAACTATACTGGGGAGGGACGGTTTCGAGAAATCGTTTCTCCTCTGCGTCCTCTGGGTGGCGACTCTCTGAGGAGGGTCGCACACGGCCAGTTCGGTTGTTTTCCTGCTGGTGGCCACGGACTGATATATATATATATATATATATATATATACGTTTTTCTGATTTAAAAGTAAAGAAAAATAAGATAAAATTATGTCTGTTCTTCTGGATGCTCCGCTTTCAAGAAACTAAGAATAAACCGTCAGCGGCGTTCCAGAGGTTTCTTCCTCACCAATCTATGTTCCTGAGACTGCTGGGCGGAGCAGTCTCAGTCTACTAAGCTCCTCGCAGCACAGCGAGCATCGCCATTTGGGCTCCTCCACAATCAAAGGGGACTTGGGTGGCGGTAGCAGACTAGCCAGTTAGAGATATGCAAGATCTGAGGACTATTTTATCTCTAAAAAAGCTTGGACAATAAGAAGCCCTGATGCCGAGGCTATCAGGCTTCTAAAGGGTGGTCCCCTCAGAGGTAGGGATGTTTTTTGAGAAAATCGTTTCTCCTCGGCGCCCTCTGGGGTGCGACTCTCTGAGGAGGGTCGCAGCGCTGCCAGTTCGGTTTTCCTGCCGGTTCGCCGTTCAGGACACCAAGGTGTCAGTGTCCCCAAACGATCCTCCGAGGGGGGTCGTAGAGCAGTCAGTTCGGTTTCCCTGCCGGTTCGCCGTTTCAGGGTGCCGAGGTGCCTGCTTTTTCAAATGATCCTCCGAGGAGGGTCATTGGAACTAAGTTATTTAAAGGGAGGCAAGATCTGAGGACTGTCATCTCTAATAAAGCTTCTGAGGGCTCCTCCGGGGCAGGGACGGTTTTGAGAAATCGTTTCTCCTCGGCGCCCTCTGGGGTGCGACTCTCTGAGGAGGGTCGCAGCGCTGCCAGTTCGGTTGTTCCCTGCCGGTTCGCCGTTCAGGGCACCGAGGTGTCAGCGTCCCCATTCGATCCTCCTCCGAGGGTCGTAGAACGGTCAGTTCGGTTGTTCCCTGCCGGTTCGCCGCTTCAGGGCACCGTACTGACTGTTCAACCAAATCCAGAGGCCAGTCTTGAGAGACTGGTTCCCCTAGTAGAATTTCTGGCAGCGTGGAAACTAATGCCACATATTTCTCGGTGGGTCCTGCACACTATAGGAAAGGGTTCAGAATTCGGTTCTTGTCCGCCCAGATTTCTAGGGGTCCTCCCCACTGTGGTGGACCCCGAGCAGGCTTTGGTTATGGAGCAGGAAGTACTGACACTTCTGCAAAAGGAGCTGTAGAAGGGGTTCCTCCTCCCGGCAGACAGTCAGGGTTTTACTGCCATTACTTCATTGTTCCGAAAGAGGATGAGGGGTTGCGTCCTACTCTAGACCTGCGTCAATTAAACAGCATATTATGCTTACGCTAAATATGATTGTGTCACAGATTCAGTCCGAGGACTGGTTTGTCACAATAGACTTAAAGGACGCTTACTTATCTATCCATCCTCATCACAGGAGGTTCCTGAGGTTTGCTTTCAGGGGCGAAGCATACCAGTATCGGGTTCTTCCATTCGGCCTAGGTTATCACCCCACACCTTTTACAATATGCGTGGATGCAGCTCTGGCTCCTCTGAGATTCCAGGGCATTCGCGTATTAAATTATATCGACGATTGGTTGATTTTTAGCTCAGTCCGAGCTTTTGGCAGTTCAACATCGAGATGTCGTTCTGTCCCACATAAGGAGGTTGGGGTTGCGGCTCAACACCAAAAAGAGTGTACTCCTCCCAGCTTGAGGACCACTTTCTAGGTGTATTATGGGATTCGACAACAATGCAAGCACGTCTGTCTCCTGCACGTATTTCTGCGATTCTCACAGCCGTAAAGAATGTAAAACTAGGTCAGTCACTCACTGCAAACAGTCTCTGAGACTGTTGGGGCTCATGGTAGTTGCGTCTAACGTAGTTATTTTTGGCCTTCTGTACATTAGACCCCTGCAGTGGTGGCTCGGGACCAAGGGGTTTTCTCCGAGGGGAAATCCGTTTTTCGCATGATCAAGGTCACGCGGCTATGCCTTCGTGCCTCGGTCATGTGGAAGAAACCTTGGTTCCTCGCCCAGGGC
Source organism: Siphateles boraxobius (assembly GCF_051911475.1). Taxonomy (NCBI): domain Eukaryota; kingdom Metazoa; phylum Chordata; class Actinopteri; order Cypriniformes; family Leuciscidae; genus Siphateles; species Siphateles boraxobius. The sequence continues at coordinate 49,891,318 of NW_027508734.1, forward strand.
CCAGTGCTGGGTGCTTCTTGTCGACGCGTCACGCTATCGACGGATGCTTCCCTCACAGGATGGGGGGCGGTCATGAGTGGCCGCTCGGTGAACGGTCTTTGGCTGGGGCTCATGGCAGTTGCGTCCAACGTAGTTACTTTTGGCCTTCTGTACATGAGACCCCTGCAGTGGTGGCTCGGGACCAAGGGGTTTTCTCCGAGGGGAAATCCGTTTTCGCATGATCAAGGTCAGGCGGCTATGCCTTCGTGCCTCGGTCATGTGGAAGAACCTTGGTTCCTCGCCCAGGCCCAGTGTTGGGGGCTTCTTGTCGACGCATAATGCTATCGACGGATGTTTCCCTCACAAGTCGGGGGCAATCATGAGTGGTTGGTCGGCGAAGGGTCCGGACAACACACTGATGGTCTCATATATCAGAGCAGATATCCTGTTGAGGCAGGGGCTGTGGCCCGGGGAATGGAGACTTCACCCCGAGGTGGTGGAGCTTCTTAGGGAGAACTTCGGTCAAACTACAAGTCGACCTTTCGCATCGCTTGTACAATGCATTGCCCTTGTGTTTCTCCCTCACGCATCCAGCTCCGCTTGGACTGGATGTAATGTGATAGGTGTGGTAGCCACTACACCTATACGCTTTTCCCGATATCTTTGCTCCTGGGAGCTCTGGAGTTGTGGATACTGTGGGCTCGGCCTCTGAGGGGGCCCAGCTCATAGATTCAGGTTTCTCGACCGAGGTCGTGGAGACCATACTCCAGTCTAGAGCTCCCTCCACGAGAAGACTAATATGCTGTTCTCTGCCTGGTGCAGAGAACGCCTTCTGAATCTCGTTTCTGCCCTTTTGGTACAGTACTTGATTTCTGTAATGAATGTTTCTTTGCTGGGCTATCTCTGAGGAGAGATCCTTAATTTCGTCTTCTCCGTGGTACATGAGGCTGAGGCCTGCACGTACTTGGATTTGCACTTGGTTGGTGGTAGTATTTATTCACCCCAGATCGGGTTGTATTTCTAGGTCCCTACTAAATGTGCGGGTCATTTGTGCTCCAGGCCTTCTGTCCTCCACCTTTAATACCCCAGATCAGGAAAATCTTAAATCTGTTATGCCCTGTCTGGGCTTTGGATGCTTAGGTCCACAGAGCTGCTCAGTGGCGTTTATCAGAACAATTATTTGTCTGCTTCGGGTAACCTAAGATAGGTTGCCCTGCATCTAAACAGATAATGAGCAAGTGGGTAGTTGAGGCTATCTCACTTGCTTATGAAGCGGCCGGACAGCGTTCACCTGTGGCTGTTCAGGCCCATTCTACTAGGAGTATGGCTGCCTTTAGGCTTTAATTTCGGGTGTTTCCCTTCAGGATATTTGTAATGCGGCAGGCTGGTCCTCACCTCATACATTTGTCAGATTTTATGACCTACACCTCTCCACTCCCGGGGCTAGGTTGCTTGCTTCTAGTGTGCGCAAGGACTTCACACAGAACGGGCATTTGTCTTATGGCGTAGTGGGTATGGGGTTCCCACCGCGTCTCAACGCAGCTCGAGTTCCCTTGAAAGGGAACGCCTCAGGTTACGTATGTAACCCTGGTTCCCTGAGAGGGAACGAGACGCTGCGTTCTCCCGCCATACTTCCTGCATGCCCTGATCGACTTGCTTCAGGCTTTTTCAGAAGCTGTCGCGGTCTGTTTTCTGGTGTGCTTTATAGCTTCCTGGTCTATGACGTCACCGCCTATGACGTCTCGCTCTTCCATTGGACTGATTATACACGTGCTTCACGACGCAATCACGCAGAGCGTTCCCACCGCGTCTCAACGCAGCGTCTCGTTCCCTCTCAGGGAACCAGGGTTACATACGTAACCTGAGACGTTTTCCTGCTCTTTTTTTTATTTTTTTTTATGTATTTCATCTAATAAACTCTTTTTATTTTCACTCTCATAATGTTCAGCTGTCCAGTAAATATTTAACTAGCAAAGCATTAGAAAAACCTCCTTTTAAAAGCTCCTCTTTATTCAACAGAGTTATGAGCTGCCTATTTATTGAAAAATCAAACATCTGCCTTTTTCTTAATATTTTTATTTGTTTTGTTCACTTTTTCTTAACAAAACACTAACGATACCAATTCCTCAGAACTGGAAATCGCAGCACACTGGATCTGCAGGTGAGAGCTGAGATAGGGCGGGGCCCGTCCCAACCCACGCTGTCAGATCCGTTTTCGAACCCCAAAATGCGAGTCGCCGCCGTGTCTAGGCAACAGCGGGACCCGCGCGGGGAGCGCAAACCGTACCGTCCTCCTCAAAGAACGATCGGCGAGAGCGGAGCGTCTTCATAGATAAACTCATACAATGCTCACAATCAGCCCCCTCGAGGACTGACTGAGCATGCTCCACTCCCAAACAAGCAACACAAAGCTGATGTGTGTGTCCCCACCCGTATATAACGAGGGCAGGGAACAACACACCGTCTATAATCTTGCTTGCTCGCCATAATAATGATAGATATATTGGGCTTGACAGACAACAATAAAAAGACAAGGACAGATATACAGAGAGCGCTTGCTGAAGGTCCAGAAGCTGTCGCGGTCTGATTTCAAGGGTGCTTTATAGTTTCCTGGTCAATGACGTCACCTATGTCGTAGCGGGCTTCCATTGGACTGATTTTACACGTGCTTCACGACGTATCACGCAGAGCGTTCCCACCGCGTCTCAAACGCAGCGTCGAGTTCCCTTGAAAGGGAACATTATTTCTGATTATTCTCTAAACGTTCAAAATGTTTTAAAACCTTTTTTCTTGGTTAAGGGAACATTCCTTTTTTATTTTAACAAACATAATGCAAACATTGCATTTGAATGTTCTCTGAACACTCTGAAACAATGTAGTAACATTCAAAAACATTTCAGAAATAAAAAGTGATTCATGAACAATGTATAAATAATGTGCTAGTGGTTTGAAAACACCAGGCATATTAAAGACAACTTTGAATGAATTAACATTACTGAGAACATTTACTGATAACTTTAATAGAACCTAGCCAGAACGTTAGCCAATGTTCTGAGAACGTTCCCTGATAGCTGGGTGATGTTTAGAGTTATTTTGTAACCTATAAAATCAAGTCAAGCATATTATGTAATATGAGTAAATCAGTCTGATTATAGATCATGTTAAACCAGCGGAAACAATGTTTAAGTGTCAGGACAGCTAGAAATGTCTCATTAACGGCAAACTCCCATTGTCACAGAGCAGGGACAGTGAGGATTTGAAATATGTGAAAGTCAGTGGAGATTGGCGTGTAGGTTTATGTGCCATCAGGACGCTTAGATGAATTTAACACATCACCCACACATACACACCAGATGCACGCATCTCTCCACGCAGTCCGGAGCCCATCCAGCTGCTAGTCGTCAAGGAAACGCACCATGTCGGTTTGAACCAATGATGAAATCTGTCACTCGTTTGTTTTGAGTAAAAACGCAGTGGCGATTAAGCCTGACTCCTGCCCAACATTCTTCTGCAAGTTTCTGCTGATTCTTTTGACAGCGTCTCCTCTCCCGTTACCTCGATATACAGCTGCTTCCACTTGGCCTGTCTCCGAATATCCTCATGTTCTTAATTATAGAATAAGTTTGACTTGCAAGTACTACAGCTGCCAGATGACACAGTGCACTCCATCTCTCAACACCACTGTAAGAAAGACGGGCTGCTCTCTCTCTCTCTCTCTCTCTCTCTCTCTCTCTCTCTCTCTCTCTCTCTCTCTCTCTCTCTCTCTCTCTCTCTCTCGTAGTCACGCATTTATCTTCAAATATAATAGAAGTGTGTCTCTCCAAATGTCAGCCCTAAGAGTGAGCCGTAAGATTGAGTATCCACCAGAGAATCTGCTCAATTAGGGCCGGCCCATGAATTATGCTTTACAAATTAAAGTTCAGCCTGACGATGTTTATGTAAAACATCTCACATCAAGTCCCGGGCCACTCACGTGACTGTTTCACACTTAGAAACTGGCTTCAGCAGAGGGGAAGATCATCAGTGATTAATGAGGTAAATTTAAATCCGTTCCACACACAAAAATCACATGATTTCATGGAAGGTTCTCAGAACTTTGGCTAACGTTCTGACAAGGTTCTCTCAAAGTTATGAACGTCTCGGTTACGACTGTAACCCTGGTTCCCTGAGAAGGGAGCAAGAGGTTGCATCAGAATGTTGACGCTATGGGGTTGCAATCACACAGAAGTGTTACCATAGTGTCCACATTCTGATGCAGCCTTTAGTTCATTCAAAAAGGCACAAATATTGTTCTAGTAACGTTAACAGAATGTTTGTTTAAATTTATCTGTTTTTTAATAATATTCCTAAACCATTAGCACAAAAACATTATTTGTTTCATCTTCCAGCAGCCTACAAGCAGAAACCTAAATCTGCTAAGCCTGTAGTAAGAATTGTAAAGAGATGGGCCAATGAAACAGAGCAGGATTTACAAGCCTATTTTGACTAAACTGATTGAAGTGTTTTTGAGGCCGCAAACACAATCTGGATGGAGCTCACTGACACTGTGACATCCTACATCAGCTTCTGTGAGGAAGTCCAACTTGGTTCACTGCAAAACTCAAGCCAAAGTACGGTGGCCCAGTAGTGCACAACACAACAACATTTATAAAGCAAACATAAGTTCACAACACAACGGAATTAAGCCACAACACAACGAAATGAATCCACAACACAACAAAATGAATCCACTACACATCAGAAAATCCACAACACAACGGAAATGAGCCACAACACAACGGAAAATCTACAACACAACGGAAAATCTACAACACAATGAAATAAAGCCGCAACACAACGGAAATGCTCCCGACCACTAGAGGGCTCTCGGGCGAGATAAAGTTAGTTTTCCTTGCCATTGTTCAATAGAGTCAGCAGTCTATAAAAATATATCAAAACCACGATTAGTTTTAACAGTATGTATAGCTAACCATTGCATATCGACATGTATTCATTCAAAATCACCTACGTGCATTATAGCTGCATATTTATATTTTTTATATTTATAGAACGCTTTGACGCGCTACCACAACGCATGATCCCTGAGGGAATGTCTGTCAATGCCTCCAAGTTGTTAAAACATATCATTTGTATTAATTAAAATTACTTTTAACAACAGACATGTTCAAAATCCAAAGCTTGATTGTATTTGATAGACTGACTTAATACAGGTGGCTTTTTCCCAATACCCTTCATGTATTTACAGTAAACAATTATTTTTTAGGAGATTTCTGTAAAAGCTATTTTTTTCTTTTATCATGTTTCAATGGATGTAGTTCCTATTAACTACTTACAACAGGTGAAATTGTGCCAGTAGCTCCCTGTATGCACAGTACAATATATATATTTTTATATATAAACATTAGGCCTACTGTAAATCAAAAAATAATAATTAAATGTCACAAAGCGTGTGGTTCCTATAGTGACCAGACTGACTTATTACAGGTGGAATTGTGCCATTACTTTCATGTAATTCTGCAATTAGCCAAATGTTTTTTATTTTTATTTATCAAATTATATTATAATAAATTATACGTTTTAACCACTTGGTGGAATTGGCAGATGTTCCCTTAGGGATCATGCGCTGTGGTAGCGGGTCCAATCATTCTCGTGTATAAATACACAGATATAATTCATGTAGGTTATAATTGAAATAATATTTTATATCGACATACAATGGTTACACTTAAAACTAATCCTGGTATTGATATATTACGACTGCTGACTGACTCTATTGAACAATGGCTAGGAAAACTAACTTTACAGCGCTCCGAGAGCACTCTAGTGGTTGGAAGCATTTCTGTTGTGTTGCGGCTTTATTTCGTTGTGTTGTAGATTTTCCGTTGTGTTGTAGATTTTCTGTTGTGTTGTGGCTCATTTCCGTTGTGTTGTGGATTTTCCGTTGTGTTGTGGCTCATTTTCCGTTGTGTTGTGGATTCATATCGTTGTGTTGTGGATTCATTTCGTTGTGTTGTGGCTTTATTCCGTTGGGTTGTGAACTTATGTTTGCTTTTTAAACGTCATGCCTGCCAAGCCAGATCCTCTTCATGTCATAGCTGCCAGGCCTGAGCCTCTTCCTATCATGGCCGCCACACCTTAGTCTTCAGCCAAGATGGCCACCATGCCTGAGTCTTCAGCCAAGATGGCCCCCACGCCTGAGTCTGTTCCCGTGAGAGAAATTCACCAGTCTGTTCCCGTGAGAGAAGTTCTAGAGCCCTTTAAAGTCCTTGAGGCAGGGCCTGAGAATGCAGCGCTGACTATTATGGCCACGGCCATTTTGCGTGTGTGGTCTGAACACACGTTGGCTCCAGCCCCAGTCCAGAGCCCGGTGATGGCTCCAGCTCCTGAACAGAGTCATGTGAAGGCTCCAGTGTCTGCTTTCGTCCCAGAGTTCCGCCCAGTTTCTGCTCTCATCCCAGGGCGCATTCCAGAATCCCCTCCAGTCCACGAGCCTATAGCTCCTCCTAAAAAACTTCACCAGCACTCGTGGCTGAGCCAAGAGTCAGGGCTATGGAGGCCAGTCCTACATGGATCCTCAAACTACCTGCACCACCATGTCCCCCTGAGCTACCTACACCACCATGGTCTCCTGAGCTACCTGTACCACCATGGCCCCCTGCACAACAGGTACCTTCCTGGCTCCCTGAGCTACCCATCCTGCCGGCACCGCCCTGTTCACCTGCTTCCCACTGGCCATCTCGTCCAGCACCAGGACGCCCTCCCACCCTCCCTGGATGTATTCTGTTAGGAGTGAGGTCACGCCTTCTGGGGGGAGGGGTACTGTCACTCCACAATCACCACACCTGTCTGCGATTAAGGGTGCTAAGGGTAAAAAACTGTTTACCAATAACTGTAGTAGATCATGCGGTAGTGATGACAGAAATGGAGCTTGTGAGCTAGTATACAAGTTATTCAGTATGGAGATTTAATAATTCTCTTCTTAGGGATAATATTTTAAGGATAAAATAAAACATTGTTTTAAAAATTATATACCGAGTAACAATAACGGAGAAGTGACACCAGTTATATTGTGGGAGGCTGCTTAAGCCACGAGCATATGCATCATGGAAAAAGAAACAAAGTCAAAAAGAGTTAAACTTAGAAAATAAACAGGCGAACATTCAACAACTTTAATAATAAAATAAACAAAACCAAAGTAAAGACGGCAGCCCCTCAAGGACAACTGCCACCACATATAAACAAAACTTAAAATTAAACAGTCCAGGCCTGGTCCTCTCTCGTCCTTTACCGTCATCGCTCCATCGACTGACCTTTTATGCTTCCGCTCCTCCATGAGAGATACGAGACTGGTGCATCGCACGGGTGGTGCTCTTCAGCAATCACGCCCCCGGCCTTGCGCCGTTCTCTCACGTCCCTCAGCCTCGTCCTGCTCACTAGAACCCCATACAATGTTCATCTTATAGACCTATATATTTTTAAAGTGTAGATCAGAAGTACTTCACATCAATAATTGCTACTAGACTTGCTGATATAATTCCAACAATAATTAATTCAGATCAAACTGGATTTGTGAAAAATCTGGTATTATTTGATAATGAAGTGTCGACAGAGATTGTGTCAACTGGACTCCCCAATGTGAAGGCCCCATCGACACAACAGCCATCAGCACTGATCCTCAACAAACACGTCTACATACCGGCATGATGGAACTGGATAATATTCTGTTTGTTCCAATGTAATCTGACATCTGACCTATAATGCTGCCTGAATAATAAGCTGTTCGTTCGTTGGCCAGAGGAGAACTGGCCAGACTGAGCCTGTTTTCTCCCAAGGTTTTTTTCTCCATCCTGCCACCTGATGGAGTTTTGGTTAATTGCCACTGTCGCCTTTTTCGCCTATTTTCATCTTTGTTGCCATTGGCTTTTGGCTTTTGGCTTGCTTAGTTGAGGAAATTAAATTTAACATATAATTTAATATTCAACAATAATATTGATCTGCCTGCATTGACACCATTATATGAGAACTGAACTGAGCTGGACGATGACATCACGGTATTCTCATATATAAATGAACTAAATTAATAACTTTTTTTTACAACAAAATGAAACATCACTGAACTTACTTAAGCTGGACCGTGACGCTATTTTCTTCTGGAAACAAACTTTGTTGCATTATTTTCCTGTTATCTCTGTAAAGCTGCTTTTGTATTGTAAAAAGCGCTATATAAATAAATGTGACTTGACTTGATAATTAATAAATAACATTCAATCTTACTGATCATTGATTATGCAACTAAAACTAAGAAACAAATTTTAACAATGACATTAGACACTGACAAAGCTTTTGACAGGGTCTTATGGTCCTACATTTTTTAAACTTGTCAGTATTACATGGCTTGGTTGAATTCTAATGTAGAATGGGGTCAGTTGTTTCTTGCTTAAATATAATCAAGCAAATTCAAAGGTTAGGGTCAATAGAGTTCTTTCAGAGAAATTTGCATTAATGAGGGGGACAAGACAAGGGGATCCCTTGTCACCTCAGATATTTTCTTTATAAAGCTAAGAATCACTCTCACTCCCAGTTATTTTAGAAAGTTGATAACTTGCTTCAGACCCGTCGCTATGGGTGGGCCATAGGGGGCCGGGCCCGCCTCAAAAAATGCTTGTGCTACAGAGGGTACATCCAGCTTGTAAAACCTGGCGAATGTGTTCTGAGAAGACCAGCCAGCAGCAAGACATAAATTCTGGATAGACATACCTCTAGACCAGTCCCATGAGGAAGCAATCGCCCTTGTAGAATGATGTTAAGGGGACAAACTTTCCCCTGGCATTCGTAAGCCAACGCGATAGTGACCTCAATCCAGTGAGAAAGTCTCTGTTTTGAAACAGCACGTCCCTTATTACGTCCACCAAATCACACTAATAGCTGGTCCGACTGCCGAAAGGCGGCCAAGCAATCCACGTACATCCGCAAAGTCCGGGCAAACATCGCTCTGAGCGTTGGCGTCGCGCGAGGCTGACAGCTCAGTAGATAAGGCGGGCAGTGAAACAACCTGTGCTCTAAACGGTGTATTGAGTGACTTCAGAACGTAGCCTGGTCTCGGCCGGAGAGTGACATTGCAGTTGCCAGGTCCGAAACAGATGCAATCGTCATTCACCGAGAACGCGTGTAGTCTCCAATGCGCTTCGCTGCGAAGGCCTTCCTCAGGGAAAGCTCGTTAACCACAATCGAAGCTAGGGGCTCGAACGGTGGTAGAGATAGTGCTCTAAAAACCAGAGCTAGATCCCACGGCGGCGACGTGAAGGACACAATCTCCTCGCTCCCCTGGGAAATCTGCTCACCAGAGCATGCTTACCGATCGATTGCCCGTCAACCGGGGAACGAACATCAGCAATAGCGCCCACATACGCCTTCAGCATTGATGTCAAAGTCCCGCTATCCATTCTGTGCTGTAGAAACGCGGAACATCCAAAACAGATCCCTGGGTCAAATCGATGTCCTGGCACCATTTTGTGAAAACTCCCCTTCTCAGAGCGCAGAGGCACCTGGTAGAAGGCGCACGCGCGCCTCCGCGAGTGTGCTCACCACTCGTGAATGTGTAGTGTCCCACTCATTCAAGGTCCTCTCAGCGGCCACACATGAGGGTTCCACAGCTCGGGGCTGGGGTGCTATATCGTGCCGTTCGCCTGAGACAACAGGTCCTTCCTGAGGGGGATTTGCCATGGGGAAGCCTCCATTAACTCTCTCAGGTCCGCGAACCAGGTCTGATTCGTCAGTTCGGGGCCACGAGGATCACTGACGCTCTCTTGTAGAACAACAGCCAATAGTGTTGCTCCCCTGGGAGTGCTCTCAGCTGATAGACAGCTATGCTCAAGTACACCAGAATTGCATATCATAATCACATGTCAGTATATACATAAACACAGCATCAGTGGCCTTAGCGACAACAACTGTGAATATATGCAGTTAGATTTGAATAGTCAGTTGCACTGAAAAATAAAGGGCAACCTAACAGTATAAACTCATATCAGTATAAACACAGTGTCAGTGAGCGTAGCAACAACGACTCTGAATATATGCAGTTAGATTAGAATGGCCAGTTGCACTGAAGAATACAGGGCAACATAACGGCATAAACACATATCTGTATGTACATAAACACAGTGTCAGTGGCCGTAGCGACAACGACTGTGAATATATGCAGTTAAATTAGAATAGCCAGTTGCACTGAATAATACAGGACAACATAACGGCATAAACACATAACAGTATGTTCATAAACACAGCGTCAGTGGCCGTAGCATCAACAACTGTGAATATACGCAGTTAGATTAGAATAGCCAGTTGCACTGAAGAATACAGGGCAACATAACGGCATAAACACATATCAGTATACGTACATAAACACAGCGTCAGTGGCTGTAGCGACAACAACTGTAAATATGCAGTTAGATCAGAATAGCCAGTTGCACTGAAGAATACAGGGCAACATAACGGCATAAACACATATCAGTATACGTACATAACACAGCGTCAGTGGCCGTAGCGACAACAACTCTGAATATGCAGTTGGATCAGAATAGCCAGTTGCACTGAAGAATACAGGGCAACATAACGGCATAAACACATATCAGTATGTACATAAGCACAGCATCAGTGGCCTTAGCGACAACAACTGTGAATATATGCAGTTAGATTAGAATAGCCAGTTGTACTGAAGAATACAGGGTAACATAACTGCATAAACACATATCAGTATACGTACATAAACACAGCGTCAGTGGCCGTAGCGACAACAACTGTGAATATGCAGTTAGATCAGAATAGCCAGTTGCACGAAAGCACTGTTCTGTGAAGATCAGCCGGTTGCAAAACATACAACTCTAAAGACGCGCCTACATGACACATGAAGAGGCGATAGACCTCGACGAGTCAGCTCACATGTTAAGGGGGTTCTTCCCTCCTGAACGTGCGCTAGTGAAGTGCTCGGTTGATGGGATCAGGTCCAGTATCGGATGGAGTCTTCCATCCCTCTTGGGCGCCATGAAATAGTGGCTGTGCACTTCCATTCTCAGAACGGGGAGTTTTGAGGCAAAGTCAGTGACAGACCCACGCCTGAAGGGGTGCTTTCCATGGTCCTTGTCGCTACATTCCCGGTCCCGCCCACTGCCTACGGCGAAGATCCGGCTCAGAGCGGAGCCGTTTTTGGCGGGCTAGTCTGCCAACTTAGGCGAGAAGAGGTGCCGATGAAGGGAGAGACCTCGACGAGGGCTGGAACGAGCAGCAATATTCACGACTCATAGCCTTGCGCTTCTAAACTGTAACTGACTCCACGGCGTCACCAAAGAGGCCGGAGGGAGTGATTGGAGCATGGAAGAACGGAGTCCTTCCTCCTTGAAGCAGCCTAGTTTGCTGACAATGTCAAAACTCATCGTCGGGCCAGCGAGGGCCCACCAGCGGCTCGCTGGCGGCATTCATCCCCGCTTTGCTCGCTCTTCTGGCTATGAGGGCGTGCACTGGCAGATCGGCACAGTGGGCGCACCTGTCATCCGTGAGTGCCCCCTCGGCGTGGGCAATGCCCAGGCAGGTGACACAGAACTGGTGAAGGTCAGGCGGGTCAATGGGACCCGCACATATCTGGCATTTAGCAGCCATGGGATGCGGAAAGGAAAACAGGGGGTGAGTAGTCATATATAGCAACTTCCACAATGACTTAAGATAAGACTTCTAGCGTGAAGAAAGAGATTCTGATGTAATTGTCGCGCCCATGCAATTTATACTGCCCGCGAACCTGTCAGTATTTGCATGCTTTGCGTCAATTGGCCAGCTGTCCCCAGCTGGTGTTAGCCCATAAGATTTCAGGGAAAGTGGAGAAGGGAGGAGTTCCTATATACGTTAAAGCTGACGTAATGTTGAGTTACCGCCTTGAAAGGGAACCATAGTTAAACCATGGTTACTACAAAAAAAAAAAAACATAGTTACTACAAAAAAAAAAAAACATGGTTAATTTTCGTAAGGGATGTGTTTTGTCTTTAGGTTTGCACATTTTAATACATATGTGCACAGGCGTGTAGTCTTTCTCTACAAATTGATCTCAACAAACTACCTGTCTGGCCTTAAAAATTCATAATACAGAATTATTTTGTCAAAGTTTTATCTATACAGAGGTAAAGGGAAGGAGTTCCTCACAGGGGAGTGACTAGTTGACACTTCAGGACTGCGTTGTCGTCGTATCCAGGTGCAGGTCCTTCTTCAGATCTGGATATGGCTTGGATCCGGCGGACTGCGGTAAACCTCGGGATAAACAGAGAGACTACTATTAGCGTAGACGCCATCCTTCTTATGATGTAACAATCACATCATAATTTTATACACAATACTACTAAAAACACAAAACCAAACATAATATACAAAATATTAACACTTTTACCGTGTTCGCCAGGTAACCAGTAGTAGAATGGTCAGGAGCACTAACATGGGTATCTGAATTCACGTCTCACCATACAGTTGACGCTAACACGTCTAGGTGAAATAAATCAGCAAGAGTCACATGACACTCAACTTAGATAGACTAAGTAATAATGAAATGCAATGCCAACAAAATTATGAAATTGGCACACCCACAGAAATACGCATTTAAATTATAAAGTCAAAAAATAAACATCACCAATATGTAATTATTACAGCTGATCTATTAGCGCCAGCTACAATGGTCATACTTCCTGGTTCTGGTAAGAACTTTAGCTGCTGCATTTTAGACCAGCTGTAGTTTGTTTATTAAGCATGCAGGGCAACCACCCATAAGAGCATTACAATAATGTAGTCTTGATGTCATGAACGCATTAACTAATTGTTCCGCATTTGTCATTGAGAGCATATGACATAATTTAGCTATATTTTTAAGATGGAAGAAAGCGGTTTTATAGATACTAAAAACGTGACTTTCAAATAAAAGATTGGTATCAAAGAGCACACCCAGGGCTCCTGTTTGATCAATTGCTCCTGTCTGCCTTCCTGCTGTCTGCATCTGTAAGCTCCGTATAGTTTTCTGTTTGAATCTCTATTTACTATCATTCCTTGCTGTTCTTATTTGCTAAATTTAAGTTATTCATCAACATATATTAGATATTGTCTAATATTGCCTATCACATTAATCTGACATCACTAGCTTTTATCTAAATCATTATCGCTAGCACAACATGCTAGTATCTCGCTAGCCTGTTAACTTGCCATCCGTGCTTGCCGTCTTTTTTTTCTCTCGCACCATTTACGAATCTATTAAGCAACTAAGGTAAGCAGAATCAGTCAACAAACACGGTGAGTAATGTCTTCTCCTGTTATTGTTATTGGCAGGGAGAAACACACAATCAAAAAGTCTGTTTGCTCGCCATTATACTCCTGTCTAAATATATAATATGCTTGTGGACAAACAACAATAAATAGACAGAGACAATTTTACACATAGCGCTTGCTGAAGGCACAGAAGCTGACAATGTTTGATCTGGGTGCGCTTTATAGCTTCCTGCCATGACGTCACCCACCTATACGCCATTGGACTGAAACAACTGCTTCACGACGCAATCACACAGAGCGTTCCCACAGCATCAATATCAACGCAGCACAAGTTGTTAAGTTCACTTAAAGAAAACTTACAAGTATATCTGTAGTATAAACTATGAGAGTATACTTCAAATGGTATTTTCATAAACTAAAAAATGCTACAAATATTTTACGAGTAAACTCTCAGTATACCTAAGTTCATTTGTAGTATAGTTACAGTACAATTTAAAAACGTAAACTAGTTGTGCACTCAAAGTTTACTGCTGTAACACATAAAGTATACTTTTATACACTAAAAGTTGCCAAATTTAGTCCCAAGTAGTACTGAAATAGTATACAATACTATTAGGACAGTGATATTAGTAGGCCTACCTACTTCATACTTAAAAATATACTTCCTTAATAAAGAATACTTAATAAAATTAACTTGAAGTATACTTCTTTTCTGTAAGGGATATCAGCAACCAAGTTGACAAATTCAGGAAATGCCACACAAAATGGAACTGGTTATGTGATGTAAACGTCAAAATTCATTCAATTCAAATTCAAAATTCAGTTATTAAAAGTTGAAAATGTGTAACTTATATGTATACAGACAATGATAAACTAGCAAAGGTGTGTCACGTTTCTTGGTTTTCTCAGGTCAGACAGGCGTCGGCTGATGGTCTGATGTTGTGTCTGCTCAACTCGAACTCACTCACTTTTGCAGTGGCATTTTTAACAAAAATGCTTATTTTTACAAATGGTTTGAGAGCATCATCACCTTCATTCCCCAATGGAATGCCAAAGCAAGCAGCCGTGTGTGTGTGTGTGTGTGTGTGTGTGTGTGTGTGTGTGTGTGTGTGTGTGTGTGTGTGGATGTGTGTGTGTGTGTGTGTTTGTGTTCACACTGCTGATGTGATGTGGATTAGCATAAAGCTGCTATTAGTGTGAGTGCAGGTGCAATGTCTGCCTTGTCTGACTCTCAAATTATAATCCAGCTCATAGAGTCTCTTCCTGATGTCCCTGCTTCCACAAACCAGTTAACGTAAGAAACCCTCTAAGAATTAATTGATAACACTTACTGATGTCACTTCATTGTGAAAGGACAATCAAACTAGTATGATGTAGAGCTTAAAAATTCCTTATGAGAGAATATTGGTTCCATTATACACTCAGCAGAAAAATAAATGTTCTCCCACTTTCAACTGCTTTTCCCAAAAAAAAAAATCATACATAGAAAGATTTTAACAACTGAGACATTTGATGAACAGAAATTGAATAATGAGTCTGTCAACAAAGGGGGATGTTGACAGTTAATTGTTGTTGACAGTTCTTGCTGTGAGATGTTACATCCACTCTTCCACCAAGACATTAGCAACTTTTCGAACATGTCTTTCAAACACACACACACACACACACACACACACACACACACACACACACACACACACACACACACACACACACACACACACATTTTGAAAGAAAATAATACATTTATTCAACAATGATGCATCCAATTTATCAAAAATGACAGTAAAGATTTTTAAAACGATTTCTATTTCAAATAAAAGGTGTTCTTTTGAATCTTTTCATAATCACACACCAATTGTTTGTTGGCCAGAACAATTTAATTGTTCTGAACAGAACAGTTCATTGTTCGTTTGTTTCTCCCAAACTTTTTTTTTTTTTCATTCTGTCACCTGATGGAGTTTTCATTCCTTGCAACTGTCGCCTTTGGCTTTTGGCTTGCTTAGTTTTGGTGTTGCTGTAATCTATAGTAATATCTTCAGAATTACTGAGAAGTCTAGTTTCAAATATACTGTAATTCTTTTGAAGTGTTGGTGCTTAATGTAACACTATCTAGTGTAAATGATAAATTGCGCTTGACACCTGTGCTAGGTACTGTATACAGCCCACCAGGGCACCATACAGACTGTATCAAAGTATTTGCTGATTTTTTATCGGAGTTAATACTGGCTGCAGATAAAGTCCTAATTGTTGGTGATTTGAATATACATATAGATAACGAAAAAGACACATTGGGATTAGCATTTAGAGACATTCTGAACTCTATTGGAGTAAGCCAACATGTGTCAGGACCCACTCATTGTCATAATCATACCTTATATCTAATATTGTCACATGGAATCAATGTTAATGCAGTTGAAATTCTGCAGCAGAGCGATGACATCTCAGGTCATTATCTAGTCTCAAGTATATTCCATTTAGCCAAGTTTGCAAAGCCGACTCCGTGTTACAAATATGTTAGAACTACCACTTCTGCCACTAAAGATTGCTTTATTAATAATATTACTGATCATTTTCATCTACTCAGCATCCCAGATAGCTAAGAAGAACTTGATATTGCGACAGAAATGTTGGAATCTCTCTTTTCCAGCACTTTAGACACAGTTGCTCCTTTCAATCAATCAAGCAATCACATTTATTTATATAGCGCATTTCAAAAAGTCTCAGGTTACGACTGTAACCCTAGTTCCCTGAGAAAGGGAACGAGACAATGCGTCTGACGCTCTGGGAACGCCCCAAGCATGAATGCGTCCAATGGAAAGAATGAACGTCACGGGCGGGTGACGTCATGACCAGGAAGAGATAAAATCGCATCCGATGCAACCGGCATTAGCTTCGAAATTGCCGAAGCAAGTCAATCACAGGAATGCAGGAAGTATGGCAGGGCGAAGCATCGTCTCGTTCCCTTTATCAGGGAATTAGGGTTACAGTCGTAACCTGAGACGTTCCCTTTCGAGGGAACTCGCGATGCATCGATGACACTTTGGGAACGAGAATACCCAAATCGCCAAACTTTCAAATTTCTTGGAGAGAAACCCTAGATAATAAGGCTTTAGAGGATGTCTTACTCCTAGTGGAATGAGCTCTGACCACCAAAGAGCACGGCTGGTCAGAGGACTCATAAGCAAGAGAAATAGACTCAACTATCCACTTGGTAATGGTCTGCCTTTCTTGGGTGATCCAAAGCAGACAAATAATTGATCGGATTTTTTCCACGGAGAAGTCCGATCAACATTAGTGTCCAGTGCTCGCACTGGAAACAAGAGGTTCAGCTTTTCCTGGTCCGAAGAAGTAAACGGAGGAGGACAGAAATCCTGCAGCACAATAGGCCTCAGAATATTGGTTGGCACCATAGGGACGTATCCCTGTTTAGTGTATAAGAATGCCTTGACCATCCCGGGTGCAAACTCAAGGCAGGTGGGAGAAACCGAAAGGGCCTGAAGGTCTCCGACTCTTGTGAGGGACGTAATAGCTAGCAGAAATATGGTCTTAAAAGTAAGGATTTTTTCTGAAACCGAATCTAAGGGCTCAAAGGGAGCCCCAGACAGGCCTTCTAGTACTATTGCAAGGTCACAAGCCGGCACTCTAGGGCGAGTTGCAGGCCTCAGCTTCAAGGTGCCACGAAGGAAACGACTGATCAGTGGGTCTCGACCCAAAGATGTACTACCCACCAGGGCATGTAAAGCCACAATGGCCGCCACGTAGAGCTTAAGAGTGGAAGGACATAAACCTGATGCAAAGCGATCTTGCAGAAACTGGAGTACTGTATTAACCCGAACAGTTAACCGGATCCCACTGATGCTGGTGACACCAAGAAGTGAAAACTCTCCATTTCAGTGTATATAGTTTCCTCATAGTGGGAGCTCAAGAGCTTAAAATGGTCTCAACAACGTCGGTTGAGAGACCATTCTCTGAGTTGGGCCCCCTCAGAGGGGGGCCCCCCTCAGTTTCCAAATCTCCGCCGGTGTTGAAATATTGTGCCCCCTGTCTGAGACAGAAGGTCTCTCCAGATCGGGATCTCCAAGGCAGGGTCGTCCAGGAGATGAATTATGTCCGCAAACCAAATTCGACTCGGCCAGCGTAGTGCTACTAGCAGTAGGCTTATTCCATCCTGGATGACTCTCTCCAGAACTCCTGGGAGCAGAGCAACAGGGGGAAATGCGTACAGACGTAGCCCTGGCCATCTCTGCACCATAGTGTGTACAGTGTACATATTGTAGTACAGTGTGTTATGTACTAAGATCCAAACAGATCCACTTCTGTTTGGCCGTAAAACTCCCATATTTGCTCCATCACCTCGGAGTGGAGTCTCCAGGCCCCTGGCCCCAGCCCCTGCCTCGACAGGGTGTCTGCTCCAATATTCTGGCCCCCTGGAATATACACTGCCCTCAGAGAGAGTATTTTCCCCAGGGACCACGGGAGGATCTGGTGCGCCAGTTTGCAGAGTGGACGCGAACGCAGACTCCCCTGACGATTTATGTAAGAGACCACCGATGGTTTGTCTGTCCGGACAAGCACATGATGGCCCCTCAGGTCTGGGAGAAAATGTCTCAACACATTGAAAACAGCCATCATCTCCAGGCAATTTATGTGCGAGGAGAGATGATGACTCCTCCACAGACCTTGAGCTGAGCTACTGCTCCCCAGCTGGTGAGGGAAGCATCTGTCGAGATCGCAACTCGATGGCAAGAGCTCCCAACACCGGACCCTGAGACAGGAACCAATGTTTCCTCCATATAATAAAGGCGCGGAGACACCGCTGCGTGATCTTGATCGTACGAAGTGGGTTTCCCCTCGGGGAGAACCCTCTGGTCCTGAGTGACCACTGCAAAGGTCTCATGTACAGTAGGCCAAAGGGTATCACATTGGACGCTGCTGCCATGAGGCCTAACAGTCTCTCAAACTGTTTCACAGTGCGTAACTGGCCTTTTGTGGCTGTAAGGATAGCAGCTACATGAGCGGGCTATAGGGCGGCTCGTATCGTGACTGAATCCTGGACCACACCAGGAAAAGTGGTCCTCTGTACTGAAGAAAGCACACTCTTCTTGGCATTGAGCCACAACCACAATTTTTGCATATGAGCGAGGTCGACATGAAGAGTTCAGATACAAAAGCCTCTAAACGCCACCTCCGTCAAAAATGAGATAATGACATTGAGTGAAAGCTATCTGAACATAGTACACGTTCAACAAATATATTTGCTTCAAATCCTCTAAATCTCAGCCCATTCAGAAATATCAGTTTGTCGGCAAAAGCCTCTAGACGCCACTTTCCTTTGGCAGCAAAAGCCGCTTCATCCCGAGAACCAATCAGAAGGCGCGAAACAGTACAGGCTTTTTCAATAGAGTGGCGCGCTGAGGAGACAGATTTTTTGAGACGGCTGAGGAGATTGTTTTGGTTTTGGATTCAGATTTTTTTTACATTTTTAAGATGGACTACGATGAAATGGATGAGCCTGTCCTACTGACATCAAATGGCAGAAGAAAACGTTTACCTCAAAACTCTTCCATTACGAGGCAAAAGAAAATCGGTACAGTGGAAATGGCTTGGTCGCAAGTGTAGCATGCACTCATAACAGTTCTTGGTGCAGTGCTGTAACTTTGAAGGAATCTGATTTATTATACATCAAACAACAGCTCTATTTCACCAATGACAAAGTCAAACAAGATGCCATTCTTCTGTCTCATATGGATGCTATGCCATGTAAACGGAGACAACAAGTGGAGGCTGAAGAGTAGAGAAGACACAGAGATGTATCGGTCAAGTATGCCGTTTTGAAAGAAGATAAAACGAAAGTTCCCGTCTGCCAAGCTTCATTCCTGAACATTTTCTGTAAGTACAAAGATTTCCTCATCACAATTTTCTATTTTTTTCCTATCTTTGCATTAGTAAAAAGTATTTTTTATTATTTTTAGTTTTTAATTTTTTTAATTTTTTTGTTTTACGTTGTCAAAGCCATGTTTATCCAATTATCTTCCTCTAGTACGTGCTCAGTACACAGGCTATTTTTTCAGCAGTTATTATCTGGTAATGCATCTCTCTGTGGTATTAATGTTCACCTAAATTTATAAATTTGTTAAAAACAATATCAGAATCAGAAAGAGCTTTATTGCCAAGTATGTTTGCATGTACAGGGAATTTGGGTAACGCTTTAGATTACAGCCCGGAAAGTACTGCGTAATTAAAGCGATTTTACAGTGTAAGTTTCAGTAATTATAGTGTACCTATAACGTACTTACAATATAAGTATAAGGGAACAATATTTTAAGTTTGGGGAATTAAGGGGTAACAACCAGGAGAATAAAAAAAATGTTTATACTGTAAGTATTATAGAACTAAGGGGTACTTATTCTACTATTATGATATAACAATCTTACATTTGGGAGCAATTTACTGCGTACCTTTTTGTAATAATGGTAAACCAGTACATACTGTAAAGCCTTTTTTTAAAATTACAGGGTACATATCTATGCATTTATAAAGTAATCTTTTTAACAAAAATGCACTGAAAACGAAAACTATTGCAAAATAATTTGCTTAAATATTGGAGAAAGATACTCTTGTTTCATAGTGGTGCTTGTTACCCCCTTGTTCCATGTAGTTACAGGGTAAGACTGACATTGCGGGCTGTAAATTAAAGTGTTGCTTGTTACCCTCTTGTTCCATGTAGTTACAGGGTAAGTACAATACAAATGCATACACAATCTTATATCACGGATTCGGAAACCTTTATTTATTATACAAGCACCACTTACCCTGTAACCACATCAAACAAGATATATTTCCCAGTATTTAAAAAAATTGCAATAGTCTTAGCTTTTCTTGCCTAGAAACATGTTAGCCCAAACTAAAATCTCTGCACTTTAGCAATAAAAAATAAATAATAAATAAATAAATAAATGCACAGATATGTACCCTGTCATTTTTAAAAAGACTAAACAGTATTACAAAAAGGGAGCAATTACACAGTATGTATTGGTACACAATTATTAAAAAATTACACATTGCTCCCAAATTTTAGATTGTTGTTTCATAATAGTAGAATAAGTACCCCTTAGTTCTATAATACTTACTGTTACGTACTGGCAGGAATGAAGCAGAGAGTGAATCCAATCGCAAGCACTTTATTTAACAAACTAGTAATCTCGAGGGAACTCAGAACAGGAACACGAAGACGAAGACAGGAATACCAAACATAACAACATCAAGAACTCACAAGGACTGAACTAAAACACAGGGTTTAAATACAAGGGAACACAAGCTAAACAAGATAACGAGGGGGCGTGGTTAAACTGAAACACCTGGGAAGACTAATCAACATAACGGGGAACAGCTGAACATGGGACAAGACACATGGCAGGATCACATGACAAACAGGGAATCACATGACAGACAAGAACAAGGAACAAGACACAAAACCCACACCGTGACATAGCCCCTCCCCTATGGGCGGCTCCCGACGCCCATAAAAAACAAAAAACAATAGTTCAGGAGGGTGGTGAAGCGGAGGCGGTCTTGGGGGAGGGACGGAGGGCCAGGTCCGTGCAGGGTAATAGGACCAGGGCATTGCAATGGCCGACCTGGGTCGAGAAGCGTGGGCAACCAGGGCGGAGCAGGAACTGCAGACGACCAGGGCGGGGCAGGCAGCGCAGGCGACCAGGGCGGAGCAGGCAGCGCAGGCGACCAGGGCGGTGAAGACCCTTCGGGCGGCCAGGGCGGTGAAGACCCTTCGGGCGGCCAGGGCGGCCAGGGCGGTGAAGACCCCTCGGGCGGCCACGGCGGTGAAGACCCCTCGGGCGGCCACGGCGGTGAAGACCCCTCGGGCGGCCACGGCGGTGACTCAGGCGCAGGAACAGCAGGCACCGGCTCAGGAACAGCAGACACACACCCTGGCTCGGGCTCAGGAACAACAGACACACACACTGGCTCGGGCTCAGGAACAGACAACACACACACTGGCTCGGGCTCAGAAACAGACAACACACACACTGGCTCGGGCTCAGGAACAGACAACACACACACTGGCTCGGGTTCAGGAACAGACAACACACACACTGGCTCGGGTTCAGGAACAGACAACACACACACTGGCTCGGGAACAAACAACACACACACTGGCTCGGGAACAGACAACACACACACTGGCTCGGGCTCAGGAACAGACAACACACACACTGGCTCGGGCTCAGAAACAGACAACACACACACTGGCTCGGGTTCAGGAACAGACAACACACACACTGGCTCGGGAACAGACAACACACACACTGGCTCGGGTTCAGGAACAGACAACACACACAATGGCTCGGGAACAGGAACAGACTCTGGCTCGGAGGCGGCCATCTTGTCCGTAGACACTGGTTCAGAAGCGGCCATCTTGTCCGAGACACTGGCTCGGAGGTATTGAGGTGAACTGTCTCTGGATCGGCAGACGTTACTTGAACAGTCTCTGGATCGGCAGACGTGACTTGAACAGTCTCTGGATCGGCAGACGTGACTTGAACAGTCTCTGGATCGGCAAACGTGACTTGAACAGTCTCTGGATCGGCAGACGTGACTTGAACAGTCTCTGGATCGGCAGACGTGACTTGAACAGTCTCTGGACTGGACGGGACCAGCGGCGAGGACTCTGGGCTGACAGGAAGTACAGGAAGGACTTCCAGGCATTGCGGGACGCGGGAAGTCCTCCTCCTCCTCCGTCTCCGAGAGCGAGAGGGCGCTGGGCTGGACGGGACCAGCGGTGAGGGTTCTGGGCTGGACGGGACCAGCGGCGAAGAGGACTGAGCGCTGGGCGGGACCAGCGGCGAAGAAGACTGAGCGCTGGGCAGGACCAGCGGCGAAGAGGGTCTTGAGCTGGGCAGGACCAGCGGCGAAGAGGACTGAGCGCTGGGCAGGACCAGCAGCGAAGAGGGCCTCGGCTCTGGCTGGACGTGGCTGACGTGAAGCTCTGGCTGGACGTGGCTGGCTGGACGTGGCTGACGTGAAGCTCTGGCTGGACGTGGCTGACGTGAAGCTCTGGCTGGACGTGGCTGACGTGAAGCTCTGGCTGGACGTGGCTGACGTGAAGCTCTGGCTGGACGTGGCTGACGTGAAGCTCTGGCTGGACGTGGCTGACGTGAAGCTCTGGCTGGACGTGGCTGACGTGAAGCTCTGGCTGGACGTGGCTGTCGTGAAGCTCTGGCTGGACGTGGCTGACGTGAAGCTCTGGCTGGACGTGGCTGACGTGAAGCTCTGGCTGGACGTGGCTGACGTGAAGCTCTGGCTGGACGTGGCTGACGTGAAGCTCTGGCTGGACGTGGCTGACGTGAAGCTCTGGCTGGACGTGGCTGACGTGAAGCTCTGGCTGGACGTGGCTGACGTGAAGCTCTGGCTGGACGGTCTCTGGCTGGACGGTCTCTGGCTGGACGGTCTCTGGCTGGACGGTCTCTGGCTGGACGGTCTCTGGCTGGACGGTCTCTGGCTGGACGGTCTCTGGCTGGACGGTCTCTGTGCTGGACGGGACCAGCGGTGAAGGCTCTGGAAGCTCTGCTGAGACGTGGCGAGGCTCTGGAAGCTCTGCTGAGACGTGGCGAGTCTCTGGAAGCTCTGCTGAGACGAGGCGAGGCTCTACAGGGCTGACGTGAAGCGAAGACTCGGTAGGCGGGACGGTCTGGACGAACCGAGTCCCAAGCAGGATAGCCTTCTTGGCAACCCGTGCTGACTTCAGCGCGGGATCGATCACGCTGGACACCAAACCCGGACGGCTATAGATCGATCTGGTGGGTGGCTTGATAATGGGAGTGACGTAAAGACCAGACTGAAGGGATACTGCAGGTTGACGGAGTTTCTTCTCCTTCATGTCCACAGCAAACAAAGAAATGCTCAAGGAAAGGGCCAGGTCGATATACCGTTCTAGCGTCCAATCGGTATAGTCATCTGGCATCATAAGAGCGATGTCCTCGTCTAGTCCACTCCGGAACAGCTCTATCAGCTGGGCGTCGTCTAGGGATGCTAAATGGCAGCAAACCCAGAAATCCTTCACATACCTTACTATGGGCTGGCCATCTTGTGACATAGACGACAGGTATCTCCTTAGGGCCTGGTTGCTTTTGGCTGCTGGACTCATTTTGGGTGAGTTCTTCTGTTACGTACTGGCAGGAATGAAGCAGAGAGTGAATCCAATCGCAAGCACTTTATTTAACAAACTAGTAATCTCGAGGGAACTCAGAATAGGAACACGAAGACGAAGACAGGAATAGCAAACATAACAACATCAAGAACTCACAAGGACTGAACTAAAACACAGGGTTTAAATACAAGGGAACACAAGCTAAACAAGATAACGAGGGGGCGTGGTTAAACTGAAACACCTGGGAAGACTAATCAACATAACGGGGAACAGCTGAACATGGGACAAGACACATGGCAGGATCACATGACAAACAGGGAATCACATGACAGACAAGAACAAGGAACAAGACACAAAACCCACACCGTGACACTTACAGTGTAAATATTTTTTTTAATTCTCCTGGTTGTTACCGCTGTATTCCCCAAACTTAAAATATTGTTCCCTCATACTTACACGAAAGTACTTTATAGGTACACTATAATTACAGAAAGTTACACTGTAAATTCCTCTTAATTACACAGTACTTTCCGGGCTGTAATCTAAAGCGTTACCGGAATTTGTTCTGGTGACAGAAACTTCCAGTAAACAGAGACAACAACAACACACAGATAATGAAAAATAAAAATAAGCAAATAAAAATACACACATATTTAAAATACATGTATAAATAAACAAACAAAAAAATAGACTAAAAATTGTATGTGTAGGTGAGCTATAGATGGAATAATTTATAGGGATGGACTAAGATGGGTGGAATCAAATAAATATAAGTGATATTGCACATATTATTATTGCACAATGGGGAGAACATTTAATATGAGTAGACCTTTGCAACAAAAAAATATTATTATTGTATAACTGTTGTCAATTCATGTTTTTAAACTGTGTGTATTATGGGTAATATGCTTGCATGATTGGTTTCATGTTTATTTTCATTTTAGGTGTCAAGAAAGACAGAGTTCAAAGTATTGCAAAGTACTGGCTTGAGAACGGCAAAGCACATCCTGAAAATTGTTGTGCTCCCAGGGAAACTGAAGAGCAAACTGCAAAGAAGGACATAGTTCGAAAGCACATACAGTCTTTTAATTTTAGAGCAAGACACTATACCCGCCTTGGTGCACCTGGGAGAAAGTTTGAGTGTAGCAAAAATGCATCAGCTATTTCTTGAGCAGAATCATCAACAAGTTTCCTACTCACTATACTGGAGCATCTTTGTGTTTGACTTCAACCTGGCTTTTGGTCATCCTGCCAAAGATTTGTGCTCTTCGTGTGTCAAATTCCGCATTGCAATCAATGATCCTGATCTGACTGCAGAAGAGAAGCAGAACAAGATTCTTTTTTACACACTTCACCATCGCCGAGCTCGTCAGTTTTATGACACACTAAATGACGTGGGTGACACATTCACTGTCTGCTTTGACATAATGGAGAACCTGGTCCTTCCTAGGTCTGCCATCTGTCAAACGTATTACTCACGGCAGGTATACTTTTATGTATTCGGTGTGGTTTGTCACCGTGGCAGAGGAGAACCCCAGAGTCGGAATGAGATAAATCTGTACACCTGGCTGGAATATGAGAACTCAAAGGATAGTAACATTGTCGCCTCAGCTCTACATCACTACTTCACCTCAGTGGCTAGAGTTGATCTGCACCAGTGTCAGAGCCTCTGCCTGTTCTCAGACTCTTGCTACGGCCAGAATAAAAACATTAATGTTCTGTCATTGTTGTTTGCCCTGCGTTCTCAGCTGTACCCTCAGCTCAACATCACTTACTTCTTTCCTATCTAAGGGCACAGTTTCCTTCCGGCTGAGAGAGTGTTTGGAAGGATTGAGCAAGATATCCGGAAGCATAGAACTATTCTGTTGCCGGAAGAGTATAACAACATTTTGCTGAAGCATGGTACTGTCTATCAATATGGAAAGGACTGGCAGTGCTATGACTTCAAAGAAGCAGCAGCCAGGTTCAAAACAACTCAGAGATCATTCAAAATAAGTGAGTGCTGCAAATCTCTGGAGATAAGCTGGGGCTTTAGACTGCGTTTGCTGGTGAATTTTGCCAGCACTCTGTGCTGAAGCGGGGTAAGAAGTGGTTTCAGTTCAAGCCGGCTCCTCTTCCGGATGTGAACTGCGTCAAAGAAGCAAAGAGGGCTGATGTCTTGAAGCTGCTGGGTGAGAAAGCACTGTTGGGGGCAGAAAGGTGACTGCAGAGAAATGGGCTGGGATTTGCAAATAATCGCAGACCTCATTCAGCCCCCCTGTAAAGAGGGTAGTTAGTTTTGAAATGAATGTGCTCTAATCTTTTTCAGTGTTTCTAGTTAAATTTTTAGTGATTTTTCAGCTATTTACTATGTCTTGTCCCAAAGAGGTGGATTTAGAGGTTTTTGCAAAAAAAGCACAAGTGGACAAGCTATTTTTGACGCAAAAAAAATCTAATTTGTTAAAAATCACTGAATTGACTAAAGTGACATTTTTTAAAAAAAGTTATTTTATTCACTGACTAATAAGCTTATCAGTTACCTTTAAAATGAAACTACTGGATGTGAACATAGGAGCGTGATAAAAAATGCTCATTTAAAGAAAATAAGTCTGACGGATTTAGAGGGTTTTGCATCTGAACTCTTCACATGTTGATGCCGAACCGCTAACTGTTCTGATTCTGTTAGAATCAGCCAATCATCTATGTAATTCAGAATGCGTATGCCCTGCAGCCTGATCAGGGCCAGAGCTGCATCTACGCACTTTGTGAATGTGCGGGGTGATAAAGCTAGATCGAAAGGAATCACCCGATACTGGTATTCTTTGCACCCGATACTGGTATTCTTTGACCCCGAAAGAAACCTCAGAAACCTTTTGCGCTGAGGGCGGATGGAGACATCGGATCTGATTTGAGTCACGATCTGTTTGAGTGTCAGCATCTTGAATTTGAGTTTCTGAACTGTACGATTCAAAAGATGAAGATCTAGTATGGGACGCAACCCTCCATCCTTTTTTGGAACAATGAAATAAAAACCCAACTCTCTGTCGGGTTGAGTACACCTGCTCTATAGCTTCCTTTGCTAACAGGGCCTCTACCTCTTGCTCCATTAACAGAGCCTGCTCGGGATGCACTAACATGAACAACACCCCGTTGTAGCGTGGAGGACAAGAACCAAATTTGATTCTGTATTTTCTTTCTACTATCTGCAGGACCCATTGAGATATATTCGGCAGTAGCTTCCACACTGCCAGAAAATCTACTAAGGGAACCAGCCTCTTGAGGCTGGCCTCTGGTGTAATTGAGACAGCCAGTTTGGGGACCTGAAGCATGATGGCAGGAACTACCTCAACTGACTGTTTTTGAACCCCCCTCAGAGGGCGCGAGTCTGACGCAATGTCGAGTTGACACTGTGCCAGAAGTTCGCCGGAGGCCGCTGCACCCCGAAGCACCAAGGGTGGCAGGGTTGGTAGAACGGTCCCCTGAGGGCACAGAGAGGGAACGGGCACCATATACTAAGGTGTACACCGCTCCACCCCGGTTGGGGCTGCCCTCACCGGTCTGATGCCGGTGGCGTCAAGACCTTTTCTTTTGAGCCAAAGCCTTCTTAGCCTGAAGAACGGTCCTCAGATCTGGCTTCTGCTTTGAAGGCTGCGACTGAGAGTCTCTCTTTTTGTTGTGCTCTGTATGAGGAGCAAGATGGCTGGGGCTGCTCATGCCCAGCAGCCCTAAGGGGGTTGGACACGGCGAGGGAGAAATTTACGAAAAGCCTCTGACTGTTTCTTAGCCTCCTGGAACCTCTCTAAGAGCGTCGCCGAAGAGGCCAGAATGGCAAAGAGGAGCGTATAAAAGAAAAGCTCTGTCCTTTTCTTTAATCTCAGCCAGAGGTGTCTCTCAGTGGCTACAAGGGCTGCCATAGACCACCCAATTGCTCTGGCGGTCTCCTTAGTAGCCCTGAGAGATAAATCTGTGGCCCGACGAAGTTCTCGAACCTCATCGGGCCCCACTCCCTCACTTCTGTCCAAATCCCTGAGCAGGTCAGCCTGATATGCTTGGAGCACTGCCATGGTGTGCAGGCAGGTTCCGGCTTGGTTTTACCATTTACCATTTAGATGTAGTCTTGATTGGCTTAGTGGCCAAAGCCGAGGTCTTCAGGGACGATGCTGAACCGGGAGACAGATAGCTCGAAAGCGTCTGTTCTGCCCGGGGCATCGCCCCATAGTCATACTCTGTCAACCCCCTAATATCTGAATATGCATGAACTTGGGGGCTGAAAAGATGGGACGAGTATGGCTTATTCCACGATCTAGACAGCTCACTGTGCAGATTGGGAAAAAATGGAAGGCCCCATGATGGAGGTGAAACATTAGAAGGAAGGTAGCCCCTTTTTTTTTGGCTGGCCATTCAATATGTAATTTATCTACAGCCCTAGTGATCACCTCCACCAGCTCCTCATACGCTGGGGAAAGAGATGACGAATCATCTTCCCCCCTGATTGTGTTACTTTCAATGCTCAATAAATCTACCTCCTCGGAGCTAGAGCAATGAACATTGGGCTCTCTCCCCCGATGGAAGAAGCCGCAGCGCGGGCTTCCGACACCGGAGAGAGAGTACTGGATCCCTCAGGCAAGGGAGGAGATAAGGCCCTCGGACCCGTCTCCAACCCCACTGAGAGATCCATTTGCGATCCCCAGGAATGCATTCTTCGTGCTGCCTCAGCAGCAGTGGGTCCTGCACCCTGAGGACCGCGAGCCTGGCCACTTTCATCAAAAAGTGACAGGCGGGAGCGCAGCATGCGAAGCGGAAGCTTCTCACGATGTTGGCAATCAGCCCCCTCGAAGGCTGGTAGCGCATGCTCCACTCCCAAACACATCACACAAAGCTTGTGTGTGTCCCCACCCATTGAATAAGGCGGGCAAGGAGAAGCAAAGAGTTTGTAGATTTGTTTTGCCATAGTGTTTTAGATATATAACGTGACAGACAACAGTAAATAGGACAGTTTGACACAGATCGCTTGCTGAGGCAACAGAAGCTGATGCCGCTTGCACCGGATACGCTTTTATCTCTTCCTGGTCATGACGTCACCCGCCTGTGACGTTCATTCTTTCCATTGGACTAGCTGACATAGATCCTTCAGACGCATTCACGCTGGGGGCGTTCCAAAAACGTCATCGACGCATCGTGAGTTCCCTCAAAAGGGAACAACACACGTTGGCCAAAGTGCTTTACATACAGCCCAGCACACATAATCTAAGATCAGTCTTTAAATGAGATTTAAATGCATCAAGGGTGGCACAAGACTAACATGGAGGGGTAAACAGTTCCATAAACAATGAGCTGCAATAGAGAAGGCCCTGTCTCCTTTTGATTTTAGTCGAGACTTTGGAATGGTTAACTGAAACCTTTGTACAGACCTTAAAGGCCTAGAGGATGTATGTTGCTGAAGAAGTTCACGTATGTAACTTGGTGCCATCCCATTTAAGCCCTTAAAAACAAATAATAACATCTTATACTTAATCCTTAATTTGACTGGAAGACAATGAAGGGATGATAGTGCAGGTGTTATACTCTCAGATTTCCTAGTCCCAGTTAAAAGCCTTTGTGCTTAAAGAAGATTAAAGAAAATAGTCCAACGCCACGGCTAATGGATACACTGAGATTACCCCTGTTGAACGCTCTGTTGCGATGCAACTGTGTCCTCAGTGTGCTTCAAATTGGCATGGTGATCCTAAGCACCTCTCCAATGCCTGTAGGTTTTCGTCTACCCTGTTGGCGAAATCACACAGAGCTGCGGGGCAAGCTGCCGCCTCACTGCATGCCATTGCCATCCTCCAGTACTACCAGGCCAGGATCCTCAGGGACATGCACGAGGGTAGAGCTGACCAAAGGGCTCTTAGATGAGCTCCGTTGCCGCCAACGACCTCGCTCTTTTCGGGCGACGAAGGTGACCGCATGCTCCCTTGGCCAGGTGATGTCCACAGCTGTGGTCCATGAGAGACACCTTTGGCTCAACCTGGCCGATATGCGAGAGTCCGAGCGAACTTGTTTCCTCAACTCTCCCATATCCCAGGCTGGCCTTTTCAGAGGCACGTTCAAGGACTTCGCCCAACAGTTCTCAGCCATCCAGAAACAGACTGAGGCCAAAATGCCAGGCAAAGCGGCGCTCCTGATGTGGACAGCTAAGAGATGGGCTTCAGTTCTGTAGAGGAGGTAGTAGCAGGGCCACTCCTTCCCTCGGCCGGGGCAGAATCTGTGGACAGAACTGACTTCCCCATCTCTGAGCCCCCACCGTGCACGTATGGCAGTGTGCGCCGCTTACGAGCCTCGCTACTCTCGCCCCCCTCTGTCGGAAGGGAACGCTGGTCCTTTCCTGGTCTCCTCTGTCAGGACGTGGCTTATGACCGTGCCCCCACACCGAGACGCTCCGCCTCCCACGTCTGGGCCGGTCATTCCGCCTCGATAAGGGTACGTCTGTGGTTCTCATGACAATGCTGGTTCAGTTCTTGGGAGCCTGGCTAGAGCTTCCAAACCTGTCCCGCTGGGTAGCCAGAACCATCAGGCTCGGCTATGCGATTCAGTTTGCAGGATCTCCTCCCCGCTTCCGGGGAGTCCGTTACATTATGGTTGGTGGCAATGCCCCTGTAATGCATACGTAGGTCGCTACCCTACTGGCGGTGGGTGCAGTCGAGATTGTCCCTCCAGTCTGAATGAAGTCCGGCTTCTACAGCCCCTAATTCAATGTACCGAAGAAATTCGGTGGGTTAGGCCAATCCTGGACCTGCGCGTCGTGTACCGATCACTTCACAGGCTTCCGTTCAAGATGCTAACGGCAGATTGCATTTTCGAATGTGTTCAGCCACAGGATTGGTTTTTAGCGATCGACCTGAAGGACGCGTACTTTCATGTCTCCATTCTTCCTCAGCACAGATCGTTCCTACGGTTTGCTTTAGAGGGGCGGGCATACCAGTACACAATTCTCGCATTCGGGTTATACCTGTCTCCTCGGGTCTTCACGAAAGGCGTCGAGGCAGCCATTGTGCCGCTACGGCTACATGGTCCACAGCTGTGGTCCAGGAGAGACACCTTTGGCTCAACCTGAAGTCTAGAAGTAGTGGGTACACTACTACTAGACTTCAGTGCTGCCTTCGATGGGATTGACCATGAAATCTTGATTTCTAAACTTATTAGTTATGGTTTTACTTTCTCAGCAATCAAGTGGTTTAAGAACTATTTGTCGGAGAGGTCGCAGAGTTTATTTTAATGGTGCATTATCTAGTAGCAATTCCCTGGATTGTGGTGTTCCTCTAGGAAGTCAAGTTTTACAAATGATATGCCATATATACTCAGTAAGGCTACATTGACTATGTTTGCTGATGATTCTACTCTTTATTATGCAGCCCCTACATGTTCAGAGCTTAATCAGGTTCTGTCTAGCGAGATTAGCAAATTGTATAATTGGTTCTAAGTATAGATTATCTGATAATCCTACAATTGATATACAAGTAAATGGTCAAAATGTACAGCAAGTAAAAAAGGTGAAGCTTTTGGGACTTTGGCTCGATTCCATATTGTCATGGTCGGATCACATCAACAACGTTTTGGCTAAAATGAGTAGAGCTGTTACAGTAATGCGTAAATGTGCACAGTTTTTAAACTTACAGTTGTTTAGTCGTGTTGTTTGTACATTATTTTTGTGTCATTTGGATTACTGTTCTGTTGTATGGTCTGCTGCATCAAGCAGTCATTCAAAAAAATTACAAGTGGCACAAAATAAGGCTGCAAGACTGGTTCTCGGTTGTTCTTCGAGAACTGGTGTTTGCAAAGATGCATGAACGTCTTGCTTGGCTGGTGGTCAAGCATAGACTATCTGTTAATATGTTAGTATATTTTCATAGAATTATTAACACTCGGATTCCTAAATTTCTTTATGATAATATAATTTATTGTTCAGATATGCATTCACATTACACAAGAGGGGTGAATGGTCGACAGATTTCTTAACCCCTACCTAAATCTGACTATATGAAGAGGACTGTGTTTTATAGGTCAATTGTATTTCGGAACAATCGTCTCGGTTACGTATGTAACCCTAGTTCCCTGATAGGGAACGAGACGCTGCGTCAAACGCTGCGGGAACGCCCCTGCGTTGTGCGTCATGAAGCACGTATGGAATCAGCCCAATGGAGAGATGAAACGTCATAGGCGGGTGACGTCATCGACCAGGAAACTATAAAGCACCCCAAAAACACAAGCGCATTAGCTTCTGATAGGCTTGAAGGAAGCGCTAACGGGAGTGCCGGGAGTATGGCGGAGCGACGCAGCGTCTCGTTCCCTATCAGGGAACTAGGGTTACATACGTAACCGAGACGTTCCCTTTCAAGGGAACTTCGAGCTGCGTCAAACGCTGCGGGAACGCGAATACCCACGTCGCCATAGGACCAAATGACCGTCATGTGAGACTAGCGCACAGAGGACGAGAGCACCTGTGCCCCAGGGGTAGAGCTTAAGTCTAGGTCATAGAACTTAATAAAAGTATGCGGTGAAGACCATCCAGCCGCATCACAAACATCACTCAGGGAAACCCCCGACAAAAGAGCTTTAGAAGCAGCCATACTCCTGGTAGAGTGAGCTCGGACAACCAAAGGTGAAGGCTGGCCAGCCGACTCATAAGCAAGTGAGATAGCCTCAACCACCCACTTGCTCATTCTCTGTTTAGACGCCGGACACCC
This sequence comes from Siphateles boraxobius, assembly GCF_051911475.1. Lineage (NCBI taxonomy): Eukaryota > Metazoa > Chordata > Actinopteri > Cypriniformes > Leuciscidae > Siphateles > Siphateles boraxobius. The sequence goes on from NW_027508734.1 coordinate 49,923,463, forward strand.
TTTCCTGGGTGGCCCGAAACATACAAAAAGTTGTTCTGATTTCCTCCACAGGGCAGCTCTGTGGACATAAGCGTCTAATGCCCTAACAGGGCAGAGTGAATTAAGTTTCTCCTGGTCCGATGACATAAATGGAGGAGGACAGAAAGCCTGCAGAACCGTAGGTCTAACAATATTAGTAGGAACCTTAGGAACGTAACCTGGTCTAGGATGCAGAAAAGCTTTAACCATGCCAGGTGCAAATTCCAGGCACGAGGGTGAAACCGACAGAGCCTGCAAATCTCCGATTCTTTTTAGTGAAGAGATAGCAAGCAAAAAGATAGTCTTAAAAGTGAGAAACTTCTCGGGAACTTCTTCGATAGGTTCAAAAGGAGCTAGGGAAAGACCTTCTAATACAATGGCCAGATCCCAAGTCGGCACCCTCGTACGAACTGCTGGCCTCAGCCTCAAAGTGCCACGGAGGAAACGAGTTATAAGCGGGTGTCTCCCAAGAGAAACTCCACTGAAAGGGACGTGGTAAGCAGCTAGTGCCGCCACATACACCTTTAGTGTGGAGGGGGATAACCCTGTGGAGAAGCGCTCCTGCAGGAATTCCAGCACTGCACCCACTGGGCAGTTAACTGGGTCCTGCAGGTGTTCTCCACACCAAGAAGTGAAAAGTTTCCACTTCAAGGCATAAAGCTTCCTCGTGGATGGAGCTCTGGAGTTAAGAATGGTCTCAACAACCTCGGTTGAGAGACCGGAGTCTATGAGCTGGGCCCCCTCAGAGGCCAAGCCCACAGTTTCCACAATTCTGGGCGGGGGTGAAGTATCGTGCCCCCCGCCTGGGAGAGTAGATCCCTCCTGACCGGGAGCTCCAAAGGAGAACCGTCCAGGAGAGAAATCAGGTCCGCAAACCATACTCGGGCCGGCCAGAACGGGGCTACTAGTAGTAGACTGACCCCGTCCCGGCGGACCCTCTCCAGAACTCCTGGTAACAGAGCAATCGGGGGAAAGGCGTACAGACGTGACCTCGGCCACGGCTGCACCATAGCATCCAACCCCAGGGGGGCTGGAAGAGTGATGGAGAACCACCGATGACAATGAGTGGTCTCCTTGGAAGCGAATAGGTCCACCTCGGCGCGACCGAAACTCAACCAAAGGAGCTCCACCACCTCGGGGTGGAGTCTCCATTCCCCTGGCCTCGGCCCCTGCCTCGACAGGGAGTCTGCTACCACATTCAAATACCCAGGGAGATACATTGCTCTCAGAGATAGTAGCTTCCCTTGGGACCACAGGAGGATCTGACGGGCCAACTTGTAAAGCCGGCGAGACCGCAGGCCCCCCTGATGATTTATATAAGAGACCACCGACGTGTTGTCTGATTGAACTAACACATGATGGCCTCTCAGGTCTGTTAGGAAGTGTTTCAGAGCCTGAAACACAGCCAACATCTCTAGACAATTTATGTGCCACGAAAGATGATGATCCTGCCACAGACCTTGGGCTGGGCGACCACTCATGACCGCCCCCCACCCTGTGAGGGAAGCATCCGTCGTTAGCGTTATGCGACGACAAAGAGCCCCCAGCACAGGACCTTTGGATAGGAACCAAGTTTCTCTCCACATGACCAGAGCACGAAGGCAGCGCCGCGTGACTTTGAACGTGCGGAGCGGATTTCCCCTCGGGGAGAATCCCTTGGTCCTGAGCCACCACTGTAGCGGTCTCATGTACAACAGGCCGCAAGGTATAACGTTGGACGCTGCTGCCATCAGACCCAACAGTCTCTGAAACTGCTTGACAGTGAGTAGCTGGCCTAGCTTCACTTGTTTCACAGCTGAGAGAATCGAAGCGATGCGGGTCGGAGAGAGTCGCGCCCGCATCGATACCGAATCCCAAACGACACCCAGAAAAGTGGTCTTCTGGGAAGGAGATAATACACTTTTCTTTGCGTTCAGCCTCAACCCCAACTTTCTGATATGAGCTAGGACGACATCTCGATGCCGAACCGCCATCTGCTTGGTCTGGGCTAAAATCAACCAATCGTCGATGTAATTGAGAATACGAATGCCCTGAAGCCTCAGAGGCACTAGTGCTGCATCCATGCATTTCGTGAAAGTGCGGGGAGATAAAGCTAGGCCAAACGGAAGAACCCTGTACTGGTACGCCTCGCCCCCGAAGGCGAACCTCAGGAACTTCCTGTGTTGTGGAAGGATGGACACATGGAAGTATGCGTCCTTCAGATCTATCGTGACAAACCAGTCCTCGGACCTGATTTGAGACACGATCTGCTTGATAGTGAGCATCTTGAATTTTAGCTTCCCTACCGAGCGATTCAATATGCGCAGGTCTAAAATTGGACGCAACCCCCCATCCTTCTTTGGAACGATGAAATATCGGCTGTAATAACCTGACTCCAAACTGGGAGGAGGAACCCGTTCTATAGCCTCTTTTTGAAGGAGCGTTTTCACCTCTTGTTCCAATACCAGAGCCTGCTCGGGGCCCACCACTGTGTGCAGAACCCCTCTGAATTTTGGTGGACGACACCTGAACTGGATAGCATAACCCTTTTCTACTGTCTGCAGGACCCAATGAGATATTTTTGGAAGGCTTTTCCACTCTGCCAGAAATTCTACTAAGGGTACCAGCCTCTCGAGACTGGCCTCTGGTGTAACTTGAGCAGCAGACGCAGCGCCCTGTAACGGCGCACCGGCAGGGAACAACTGGTCTGACCGCTCTGAGACCCTCCTCAGAGGGAGCGAGCGTCCCTCGGGAAAGCGCTCGCTGGGATCGTCTGTGCCCCGGCATAAAGGCGGGGTTGGCAGAACGAGCCCCTGAGGGCACCGAGGAGGAATGGGCACCGTAAAAAGAGGTGAACACCTTTCCGCCTCGGTGGGGACCACCCTCAGCATCCTGAACGGCTTGGCGTCAGGACTTCTTCTTAGCCGAAGCCTTCTTAGCCAATATAACTGTCCTCAGATCAGTTCTACTGGGAGAAGGCTTCGGCTGAGAGTGTCGCGGCTGAGCCCACTGTCCAGCAGGGGGAGCACGAGACGCGACACTCTGCCTCTGCTGCGCTCTATGTGATGAGCTCGAAGACGGCCGGGGCTGCTCCCGCCCAGCAGCCCCAGGGACATGAACTTTAAGGGGAAGAAACTTTTTAAAAGCTGCAGTTTGTTTCTTTTCTTCTTGGAATTTATCGATAACTGAATTCACAGCATCACCAAACAACCCCATGGGAGAAAGAGGAGCATCTAAAAGAAAAGCTTTTTCTCTCTCTTTAATATTAGTCTGATTTAACCACAAATGTCTTTCTGCGGCCACCAGAGCTGCCATAGAACGACCCATTAATTTGGCCGATTCTCTGGTGGCACGCAGGGATAAATCAGCAGCCTGACGCAGTTCACGAACTACGTCAGTACTGACCTCCTCACTCTCACTCATGTCCCTTAGCAGATCAGCCTGGTATGCCTGCAAGATTGACATAGTATGCAGACATGACGCAGCCTGACCTGCTGCCGAATATGCTTTACCCACTAAAGCCGAAGTGTTTCTTAAAGGCTTGGTGGGTAATGCCGGTGCCTTAAAAGATGATGCTGCTTCGGGGGAGAGATGGCTCGCAAGCGTCTCTTCCACACGAGGCAAAGCACCATAACCATGAGCCTTGGCTCCCATAATATTAGCGTATGTTGAAGTCTGGGGACTAAACACTCTATATGACACCGGTTTTCTCCATGATTTCGACACCTCGGTGTGGAGATCATGGAAAAACGGCAGGCACCGGCGTGGAGGCTGCACACGTGACGGCAAAAATCTCTCATCCAACTTTGATTTAGAAACAGACTCCTGTCTAGTCACTGGCCATTCAATATTAAGTTTTTCAACAGCTCTTGTTAACACCTCCATAAGCTCATCACTCTCAGGAGTGTGGGGTGGCGAATCCTCCACATCTCCCTCAACACTAACAACATCAAGTTCCTCAGAACTGGATAGCTGCAGCATTGGTGCCTCAGCCCGAGCGGAAGAAACCGCAGCGCGTGCTTCCGAACCCGGGACTGAGGCACTGGATCTCACAGGTGAAGGGAGAGATAAGGCAGAGCCCGTCTCAAACCCCGCTGTGAGATCCATCTGCGATCCCCACGATAAGCGCCGCCGCTCTGCCTCGGCAGAAGCGGGACCCGAACCGTGGGGAGCGCGCACCGAACCGCTCTCCTCAAAGAGCGACCGGCGGGAGCGGAGCGTCCTTAACGGCAAACGCTCGCAATGCTCACAGTCTGCTCCCTCGAGAGCAAACTGGGCATGCTGAACTCCCAAACAAACAACACAAAGATCATGTGTATCCCTGCTCGTTAAATAACGCGAGCAGGGAGGAACACACTTTCTAAACTGCTGTTCGTCCGCCATAATCTCTCAATATATATATATATAGGGATAAATTGTTTGTGTGGTGCAGGGTATGTAAGACAGACAATATCACACAGGGACAGATTCACATGTAGCGCGACTGAAAGCACAGAAGCTAATGCGCTTGTGTTTTTGGGGTGCTTTATAGTTTCCTGGTCGATGACGTCACCCGCCTATGACGTTTCATCTCTCCATTGGGCTGATTCCATACGTGCTTCATGACGCACAACGCAGGGGCGTTCCCGCAGCGTTTGACGCAGCTCGAAGTTCCCTTGAAAGGGAACTTCCAGTTGGGGTTCGTGAAATCAAGGGAAAAACTGGTTTTAAAAAAAGACCTAGACTGAATTTGTTTTCAATATCATAATATTGTCTGGATTGGTTGAGTGAGGTTGTATTATGTGCTATGTTATTCTTTATGTTTATTTATATATGATATATTTGGGAGTAATTGTGATTGTAATTATTGGCTTTTGGATGTATTGTTTGGACCCCAGGAAGACTAGCTGCCGTCTCAGCGTCAGCTAATGGGGATCCTTTTAAATAAACAAATAAACAAATAAACATGGGGTTCGTATCCTGAACTATCTCAATCTCGACTGGCTTATCCTAGCTCACTCTCGAGACCAGGTTTGCGAACACAGGGACCTAGTGCTCCAGCACCTAGCCCGCTTGGGCCTTCGAGTCAACTGGGAAAGCAAACTCTCCCCCGTGCAGAGGATCTCTTTTCTCTGTAAGGAAATCGACTCGGTCGCCATGTGCGCACAGCTTACGAGCGAGCGCACGCGGTCACTGATGACTTGCCTGGCAAGAGTGCAGTTAAACTGAAGTTATTTCAGAGGCTCCTGGGGCAAATGGGATCTGCAGCGGCAGCCACACCACTCGGATTACTTCTTATGAGATCGCTTCAGCACAGGCTTCGCAATCGAGTCCCGAGATGGGCATGGCAACAGGGCACGCTCCGGGTACCAGTTACTCCTGCTGTCAGACCTTCACCCCGTGGGCGAACCTCAGCTTTCTACGGGCCGGAGTAACCTTAGAAGGAGTTTCCAGACATATTATTGTTTCAACAGATGCATCTGCCAATGTTGTGGTTTACAATCTTTCTGAAAAATAACATTGCAGAGATCTTTGATGCCAGAAATAATTAGACTTTATTTTCGAACGCCGTCCCGTTCCATAGAACGGCACTCTAACGCTCTGGCCCTCCGGCCCACTGGCCCTCTGGCCTTCCAGCGCGCTCCCGAGTATATTTTGGTTCAGAGTTATATACATACATCGTCTTCCATAGAAAGTCACACACCCTATAGATAGTTTTGGGTAAATAGCTTATACCATGTGACCTCTCAGAATAGAATTGACATTCAGGATCTTTTTACACACAGAAGGTCTGCAGCTTTCAAAGTCACCTAGGCAGAGAAATAATTGTGTATTCTTATAAGGCTAAATTACTTGTTTTGTAAATAATAAAATCTTCAACATTCCCTCCTCTGGGGCTTATCTAAGCCCCACATTCACTATCCTTTTCCAGAGTATAGTTTCAAAATCCAGCTCCCTCAGTTATGCTACCTAGTGACTCAATTTGAGTCACCCATTCTCCTTTCCAATTACTGGATTAAGCCACCACACTCTGGAGGAGCATTCGAGCCAAACATCTCTCTCCATTTTCTTTCAGTTGTTTTTTTTTTTTTCTTTCAATGGGAAGAGTGAAAGACTCGAAATTCTCCCAAATCAAAAATTAAACCAAAGAATAAGACAGTGTTATAAGTGTGTGTATACATTTGGTTCAGCATTGCCTGTTATTGACACAGTTATGTAGAGTATATCAAACATAAAAGTCTCTTATACTATTGAAAGTGTTCTTGCGGTGTAGATATCCTCTTGGGTCTGGCTCATCAATCATCTTCTTCGTCCTCAATTCCTCATTTACTGGAATCAACATCCAGGGTTTGTTAATATCAATTTGGTTGCCCTCTCAAATTAGTTTTCATTATCTTTTTTCCGCATTTTCATTTGTTTAACCGTGGTTTTCCAACTAATGATCTTAATATGCAAAGTACACAACAGAATAATAACCCACTTTCAATATCCCTTATTGAGCAAACCTTAATTTTCCAAACTTTTCATTAAGTTTTCCTTAACTTCTGCTCTTAAGTTTTTCTTGACTCAATCGTAATTGCTAAATTTTCCTCCCTGCGCAATATTATTTAGTAAAAGTGCAACACTGATCACCAGACATAAGTCATTCTACTTTTTTCATATAATTGTTTTTCTCCTAATGCAGACAAAGCATTATAATAAATATCTGCTTAGTATAGTAGTCTAATTGATTTATTATGCATTTTTGTTCTACTTGATCCATATGACTATTAATTCAGAATATGGCTGGGTAAACATAACTCTCTCATTTTTATCACTTCTTATGAGAGAATATCATTTCTTAAATTCGAAGAATCCATCTTTTAGTCAGTCAATTTTAGTGAACATAACACTTTACACCTATCTAATAAATTGCAATACATTTCACTTACTGTCTATTTTATTACCAAATTTAAACAATAAATTCCATTTTGACCTTTTTAATCTCGCGTATTGCTTCCTATTCTCATTGTAGCTCCTCAGTTCAAGACTAAACTGAATACATTTTCTTCTTTTTTACTAATTTCTAAATAAACTATCATGAATAAACTAATTATGTCTCATGTAATCACTCTAACTAAGAAAGCTTCAGAGCAATGTTACATTTATCTCATAAAAGTCATTCAATAAACTCATTAGACAATTAGAAAAATAACTCTAGAGAACAACTTTTTGCACTCTTACATATTCCGTACATTTCTTTTTCTTTATATCTAACAATCTAAAAGTTTGTCTATCAACCATTTAAACCATTAGCATTATAACTTAATCATTATTAAAACTTCCTTATGTTCGTATGCAACTTATTTTCAATCTTCAATACTTCTGTTTAGTTGACCCATTATCTGACCTTATTTCTGATAGACTTCCAATCTAAGGATTACTTCTCTGTCAGAGATTTAATTTCTGTTCCTGCCCCTCCTCTGCTGATTTCATTGTTTTTACCCATCTATATCATGTCCACATGGTATACTGATATATGGCCTATTTTTGTCGCTGTTCTTTTCTTAACTTTGTTTTTGCCACAAATTTCACAAAACTTTGCAAAAATGCCTTTTAATTTAAAATGCCTTTAATTTTAACTTTATTTTAAATTTGAATTTCCTTACTCTACTCCCCCCTTTGCGCACTGGTTTAAAACCATTGTGCATCTGGACTGAGAATATTCAAAAGTATTCATTGGTTCGACAATCTGTCCTTCATGTGAATGCCAAATATCTATTTTTGACCCCCCTCTGGTGCCATTTAGATTGTTCACAAGGGCCTGTTAGTTATTGGATTTCAATAACTTCCTCTAAGTCCTCAAAACTTTCTATCGAGCACTACTTGATATAATTTTAACTAATCAATTGCATATTGAATCAAATTGTATTCTTATCATTTATAATTAAAATTTAATATTTGTTAATACTTGCTTTAATTTCAACTGTAGCCTTAAATTAATTTTGTATACCTTTGTATTGCCCAATTGCATCTGAGTACCCATTAAGATTTATTTAAAAGTTATTTTTAGTTCTAATTTTTTCCTTCATGAATTGTCTTAATTCCCACTATGCTATATCAATTTCTTTAAATAATTGTTAACATTATTTTAGTTTTTTTTTCTTTTTTTTCATTATCATTGTTTTCTATGTTGCGTAATATATTTTTCTCTTCAATCATTTTTGTTATGGTGGGGTTATTATTAAGTTGCTACTGAATCTATTCAAGGGCTGAACATTCATTCATAGGAAAGTTGGTTGATGTTGACTATTGTTTGAGCTTGTACTCATCTCTGTGGATTCTCTTCTTTGCACAGTTCCTCTCATTACTGTGTTTCTGGTCAAGTTTGTCTTCTTTTTCCATTCATGATTTGATCATTCTGTTAGTCTTTTCATCTTTACATCTTTCACCAGGGTGACTATTGAGTCGTTCGTTGCAATGGACTCTTTTCTCTCATTTTCAGCATGTCTTTGATCCCTCACTTCCGTTGTGGGGGGTTGCTGAAGTTAGTTGGTTTATTTTAAGTTGAGAGGCATGGACTCAAATGTCACTCTGTTGATCACTTCCTCTGAAATTACAAAGCACAGTTACTGGTTCTTTTTGTTAGACTTGTCCCAGAATCCTTCCTGGAATTGAGCTGCTGCTATCTGTAAATTAAAGCTTAATTATTTTTGTTAGTGAAAACAACATGTGATTTCAATCATCTGCTCATGTGTCCCATTGTTCTTCTCGATGTTACCTGTAGAAAGGTCATGTGGGCTGAGTGGTGTCATTTCTGCTTTCATTAACAGCAGGACTTTAATCCATATATTCCTATTTGTTTTTCATAAATTTGACTTTTCATCATTATTTGCAACTTTTTGCATTTTTCTCACAATAAATTTCCAATGTACTCTTAAAATTAGTCAATTCAACTCAGTTATCTCTTTGTCTTGAGTTCCACTATTAGCACATTATTTATTAGGCATCTTGGACAATACTCAACCCACTTTGTCAAAAGTTACAAGACAATATTACATACTTTTGACATAGATCAGCTCCATCATGATATGCTGAAAAGAAAGGCAGACGTGTTATGCTGCAAAGAAAGTCAGATATGTTATGCGCTGCGCAAATGTGGCACTGTTTTTTCTATTTTTATTTTTCTCTTTTCATTCTTTGTTTTTTCATATTGTTACTTCAGTTCCTGGCCAGGAAATTTAACCAAATGCACCCATGGTCATTATTTTATTGGGCAGAATTTGCCCTGTGGGCCCACATGTTAAATTTTAAATACAGCTGTATTGGCAAAATAATTGATTTGCCTTAGATGTTTCTTCAAACACCATCTCTCTCTCACACACACTGGCCAGCATACACTCTTGCAGGTTGTGCTCTAAATGTGGCATCCTATAATTTTAGCTAAGGGTTGATCAGGTCAACACAATTATGTCAAACACTATTAAGAAGTGTCAATGATCATAAGGTTTAGTTTAACACCATTGTTATAATCCTTTTTTTTTTATTTTTTTTTTTACAAATTCTAATAGACTTAAGTATTTTAGAATAATAAGCCTGCCAATTGTAATTTTTCAAATACATTTTGTCATTTGTTTTTCTGATTTTTCCTATCATTTTTTGTTTTTTGCTCATAAGCTGCTTTATGAAATAAATTGGAGATCTCTGCATAATCTTGGATCCATGGCCAACAACATTTCCATCTCATTATCCCAGTTCTGACAGCATTTTTTGCGATTTCATAATTTTGGACTTTTGGAGTAATTTTTTCTCCAATCTATATCTCTAAAAACTTACCAAAACAAAATGGAGTGACCAGTATCATTGTTTAGCAAACAATAATAATAATCTTTGAGATTTTGTGTCTATCTTTTTCTTTGCTACAGAATAATTTTTCTCATGCTTTTAGCCCTATAATCGTTTCATATAATAGGCCTCACCATACCAAATCCAGCCTCAGTTTGAACTATTTGGTGAGTTGAGCACCCACTTGTCTCTTTCAGTGTATTTTCTTTCTTTTTTATAGGGCTGGACTTGAACCTATACTGAAAAAGCAGAGAGGGTTAGTTTAGCAGAGAATATAAAGAATTGCTTATGAGACCAGTGAATAATCAGAATGAATAAAGTTAATCTAATAATTAACTAAATTTGAAGCAGTCTCTATAGAGCGATCATTGAAGTTGTCACACCTGTGTTGCCAGTAAGGGAAGGATGTCGGTCAGTTTTTTGACCGGTCAAAAAACTGATTTTTTTTGACCGGTCAAAAAACTGACCGACATCCTTCCCTTACTGGCAACACAGGTGTGACAACTTCAATGATCGCTCTATAGAGACTGCTTCAAATTTAGTCGGTCAGTTTTTTGTCAATCGGTCAAGCTAAACTTGATCTGTACGCATGCTATACTTGTATCCGTCCAGGCCCACTTACAAGTAAACACAGATCAACACTGATATCTTATCAGTACTTATAATCCCCTGTGTACTTGCTATCTTATTATCCGTCGAGGCCCTCTTAATAAGAAACACAGAAAACTAATACTAAACTTCATCTGTGTACATGCTATCCCATTATCCGTCAAGGCCCTCTTAATAGGAAACACAGAAACCTGATACCCTATACCAGTATACTTAAATCTATAAAAAACTGATAACCTCTACCAGTACACTTGTCATCCTCAAGGCCCTCTTGACAAGAAAAAACAATAACTGTTATCCTTTAACAGTAAACATAAATTCTTACGTAAATACGATAAAACCTTTAGCGGCATCCTACCAATATTCATATAATCTGCATCAGATTACATAAACACAGGCAAACACTAACGGGAGCTCTGCCGCGCTATAACACAGTACTTGACATCATCAACAACAATAGACACTTATTTCTAGAATCAAAGATCCTCTTAAAATTTGGAGAAGCTTTTTAAAGGGTCTTACCACTCTGGCTCACTGGTGACAACACATACTTTTTCAAAAGCAAAAATTTGCTCACCTCAAAGTACAGTGGCCACTGTTGTCTGTGTCGGTCACCAGTGTCGCCTTTCGTGGTTCCTTCTGCTTCAAAACCCAAGCCCCACGTTGGGCGCCAAATGTTGTGGTTTACAATCTTTCTGAAAAATAACTTCGCAGAGATCTTTGATGCCAGAAATAATTAGACTTTATTTTCGAACGCCGTCCCGTTCCATAGAACGGCACTCTAACGCTCTGGCCCTCCGGCCCACTGGCCCTCTGGCCTTCCAGCGCGCTCCCGAGTATATTTTGGTTCAGAGTTATATACATACATCGTCTTCCATAGAAGGTCACACACCCTATAGATAGTTTTGGGTAAATAGCTTATACCATGTGACCTCCCAGAATAGAACTGACATTCAGGATCTTTTTACACACAGAAGGTCTGCAGCTTTCAAAGTCAAGGCTAAATGACTTGTTTTGTAAATAATAAAATCTTCAACACAACGGGCTCCTGGACAGGACCCCAGTGCCTCCTGCATGTCAATTGCCTCGAATTGCTGGCAGTACAGTTCGCTCTGCACCGCTTCCGGGCGTTGCTCAAGGGTCAACACGTACTAGTCCGGACAGACAACACGGCCACAGTAGCGTACATTAACCAACAATGTGGTCTACGCTTCCACCGTATGTCGCAACTCGCCCGCCATCTCCTCATATGGAGTCAGAAGCATCTGAGGTCGCTTTGTGCCGTTCATATTCTGGGACAGCTGAACCGTCCAGACGACGAGCTCTCACGGTTTCAGCCACTTCCGGGAAAATGGAGACTCCATCCCCAGTCGGTTCAGCTGATTTGGGAACAGTTCGGCGACGGACGGGTAGATCTGTTTGCCTCCCACTACTCTTCCCATTGCAGCCTGTTTTATTCCCTGACCGAGGGCACGCTCGGCATGGATCAACTGGCACACAGCTAGCCGCGGGGCCTCCGCAAGCATGTGTTTCCCTTCTTGCACAGACCCTGTGCAAGATCCGTGAGGACAAGGAGCAGGTCCTTCTGGTTGGGCCTCATTGGCCCACCCGGACTTGGTTCTCCGAACTAGTGCTCCTCGTGACAGCCCCTCCCTGGCTAATTCCTCTGAGGAAGGACCTCCTTTTTCAGAGACGGGACACCCTCGTCTCGATCTATGGAACCTACATGTGTGACTTCTCGACGGGACAAGGCAGGTTAGAGTACCCAACCACCTCAGATGGCTAACATCACTTCCGCTAGGTCCCTGTCTACTCGACATGCCTATCCATTAAGGTGGAACCTCTTCATCACCTGGTGTTCTTCTCGCCGAGAAGACCCCAGAAAATGCCCAATCAGTGTCGTGCTTTCCTTCCTGCAAGATGGGTTGGAGCGACGGCTGTCTCCCTGCACCCTCAAAGTATATGTTGCCGCTATCACCGCACATCACGATGCAGTTGAAGGTAAGTCCTTAGGGAAGCATGACTTGATCATCAGGTTCCTTAAAGGAGCAATGAGACTAAATCCTCCTCGCTTTCCTCTTGTACCCTCTTGGGACCTCGAAGTGGTGCTATCTGCCCTGCAGATAGCTCCCTTTGAACCATTCTAATCAGTGGAGCTTAAAATCCTATCTATGAAGACAGCACTCCTGGTTGCTATGGGCTCCATTAAGTAGGGGACCTGCAGGCAATTTCGGTTGATTAAGCTACCTGGAATTTGGGCCAGCTAACTCTCACGTGATCCTGAGACCCCGGCCTGGATATGTGCCCAAGGTTCTCACCACTCCTTTCAGGGATCAGGTGGTGAACCTGCAAGTGCTGCCTTTGGAGGAGGCAGACCCAGCCTAAGCACTGCTCTGTCCAGTACGTGCCCTCCGTGCTTACGTAGTCAGAATGCAGTGTTTCAGTTCCTCAGACCAGCTCTTTGTCTGTTATGGTGGGAAGCTGAAGGGAAAGGCTCTCTCCAAGCAAAGGTTGTCTCACTGGATAGTGGACGCCATTGTGTTGGCATACCAGTAGCAAGGTCGACCATGTCCCCTTGATGTGAGGGCACACTTCACCCGGAGTGTGGCCTCCTCTTGGGCTCTAGCGCATGGCACCTTGCTAACAGACATCTGCAGAGCTGAAGGCTGGGCGACACCCAACACATTCACAAGATTCTATAATCTTCAAGTGGAGCCAAGTGTCCTCTCATGTACTTGCCCCCAGTGGCCGGTCATAGGACCCGCTCGGTGTCATCGTTTGCTCGCCTTTCCCCTCCTCTGACTGGAGACGTGCGATATTCTCCTCAGGTGAATTTCCCAGCGAAGCCCTGAGTTCCTCCAGCACTGTTGATGTCAATGCCAGAGTCTATGCCTGCGGCAGCTTTCACGTTGGCTAGATCCCTCCATGTGCATGGTTCCCCCCTTGGGCCACGTGTGTATTTCCACTGTAAGCATCTCCGAGCATGTGTCTTTCCCTTGGCAAGCCACCTTGCCACCCCTGGGGTTGAAAGATTCCACCCTGCGGGCTGGATACCCAAGTGTTCTCCACCTCTCTGGTCATATGTGTATTCTGTAAGTCCTCCCTTTGGGCAGGCATTGTGTTGCATATCTCCAGTAAGATATGCTTCCCAGTGTACCTTAGTATTCCTGTGTTAAGTTGGAGTCCTTCGTCCATGCTATTATCACGACAGGGAGCTCAGACTTACCCAGGGCACTGGAAGACAGCCAAGGTGGCGTGATTAGACTGGGGACCCCATTCATCAGTCACTGACGTAACTCGAAGTGACTGAATGAAAGAGAATGTCTTGGTTATGTATGTAACCCTCGTTCCCTGAGGAGGGAACAGAGACGTTACGTCTCCCTGCCACTTCCGCTGTTCCGCTGGAACCGTTCAGTCTCAGCTCATCAGCAGGAAAACATAGCTGCATGTTGCCAGCGTACTTCCTTATATTGGCTCGTTTTGTAATACTTGAAGTTGATAGGCTTTCTAAGTGAAACCCCATCCGTCCGTCACTGACGTATTTCAAAGTGACTGAATGAAAGGGAACGTCTCGGTTACGTATGTAATCCTCGTTCCCTGAGGAAGGTAGAGACATTACGTTATGGAGACGGAGACGTAACGGAGACGTTTTCGTTTTCTCCAGAGCGGCTGAATAAACTGACTTTTAACAACAATCACTGAATTTGAGTAAACTGGACTATGATGCTATTTTCTTCTAGATCTGCAGTACAGCCAAAACAAACTTTAAATGATTTTTCTTTTATCACTGTAAAGCTGTCTGAATAAATATGTATTGTAAAAAGTGTTATACTTGACTTGAATTTTCAATTCCTCAAATAATCATGAAATAGAATAAAATAGATAAATTGGGAGAGGCTGGATTTCTCAGCTAGAGAGAAATCACTGCATGTAGCCTTTATTAAACTTCAAGTCAAGTCAGCTTTATTCATATAGCACGTTATGTAATTCAGATTGTTCCAAAGCAGCTTTACAGTAATAACCAGGAAAGTAATGATCAATGATGCAATAAAATTCAATTCAGCTGTAAAACAGCTCTAAAAATAATACAATAGTGTCATTGTTCAGCTGAAGTTAGTTCAGTGTTGATTCAGTTCTGTTCAATAATTGTGTCAAGTTCAACAATTATGAAATTATTTCAATTTATCTTTAACCCTTTCACACGTAAGTTTAAAATATTCTAACTGACCCCCCAGCGTGAGTTTTTCAAGGCGACCGTTATTTAGAACTTGTCACTTTAATGTTTCCATGGTGACGCGTCATTGCTTGTCACGTGGCACAGCGCAACTACAACACAACGCTGAATGAATGATGATCTGCTTTTATGTAATTTTTCCTTTTTTATTAAAAATATACACAAATGTATTAGCTATAGCATGAAACACTGATATTCCGATTGTCAAATATGTGCAAGTGGAAGTGTTTTGTTGTTTAAACACCTTTATAACGATCGCGTTAGTTGAGCTGTATGCGCAATGGGCGGCGCCATGTTAGTTTGTTTCACAGTTCAGAGAATCGGATCTGTTGGATTTACAACACGTCAATTCCTCCACTTCTCACGAAATACATGAAAGTAGGTGGCCGGTGAACTGGGAGAAGAATAGGATAAAATGTAAAGCTACTTACACAATGTGTATCTGATATGAATAAAAGTGTTGTCTTATTATAATGGAAAGGAAGAAGAATTATTGCCGCTTCCATAGACATCAGTGTGTTTTTTACAAACTCAAAATCATTGTTTTGCTAGTAATTATGTGTATTTAAGTGTCTGAAACCTAAAATAAACATTATGTGGTTGAAAACACTCAATAGTTGTGATATATGACAGCACTGAGTGCGTCTGTCTCTGGCTCAGCGCCAGTCAACGCGCGAAAGCACGTTTGAATTTAGAAGTTGATCACGTGATGCACTGACCGTTCTAATCACACCGGTGTGATCGTACGCTACAGGGACCAGCCAAGACTGATCACACCGGTGTGATCGTACGTGCGAAAGGGTTAAAAGCAGCTCTAGTGAAAACAGTGATGTCATCATCCAGCTCAATTCAGTTATCATCCAACAATGTCAGTGTTTTCAAGTCAATAATATAGCAAACAAGCCAAAAAGCGATAGAAATGGAGAAAAAAAAAAACACTTGGGAGAAACCAGTCGGGGGGCCAGTTCTCCTCTGTGGTCAAATGACAGAGAATGTATGTATAATGTTAAACGATATCTACTGACATACAACATCATTGTTCTTGTGTGCTGTAAAGCAGTGAAACACACTTAACACAGATGTTTTATCCACTAAAACACAAGCACAGTTCAACCTGAACACCTCCTCTGCTTTCCTGCTCGATAAGTGGCTGACCTAAATACTTTTTTTTTGGATCTCTCTCTCTCTCTCTCTCTCTCTCTCTCTCTCTCTCTCTCTCTCTCTCTCTCTCTCTCTCTCTCTCTCTCTCTCTCTCTCTCTCTGTCTCTCTCTCTCTCTCTCTCTCTCTCTCTCTCTCTCTCTCTCTCTCTCTCTCTCTCTCTCTCTCAGAGTGTGCAGGTTGCCTTGGTGAGAGTAGGCATGTATGTCCGTCTGGAGAAGCTGAGACACAGAGTCTGTTACCCTCCTGGCATCTGTGATCAGATCTGAAAAAAAAAAAAAAAAATCAATGAATTAATTACATAAGGTGCCAATGTATTAAGCACTGCACATCTATGAATATTTCCAGAGAAAAGCTCTTGATTGAGAAAATTCAGGATATTGAACTGAAAAAAAGTTTGTAGAAGTCAGAACGTAATGAGTTTTATCATGTTTGATCATGAATCTAACACTGAACTGCAGTCACTTTACAATCTGACTGAGACAAACGGGTTGTCTACTCAAAACACATTGTTGCATTCTAACTGTGGTATTTTTAATATATAATTCTTCCGAAAATATTTTAAATTTCACTAAATTAACCAATTAGAAAAATACAGTTTGAGATGTTTTAGACTGTATATTTGAGTTTTTTTCAGCATTTACTCGAAAAGTCTAAATCAAAAGTGCATTGGATGAGTTACCACTCATGGACCTGGATGATTGCATTGACAAAAGCATTTAACAGAATTCAATGTCGCTCAGCAGCTCCCTCTAGTGAGATACTGAAACAATGAGATAAACGGCTCAGAACTTAATTTAAAAGCCCAAGAGAGGAAAAAATACTTCCTGAGGCTCGGCATGAGAGAGAAATACTCACACAGATGGACGTATGAGTGGTTTACTTTGTTTCTGCCCATAGGAACCTTTGTCATGTGCAAGAAAAGATGCACACATATTTTGATTCGATATAGAATTTGGTACAAATTATAGATGCTTGTTTCCGCCTTGGAATAAAAAAAAAAGTTAATTGCGACTTTTAATCTCAGAATTCAGATTTATACCTTGCAATTCTGACTTTATTTCTATCAATTGCGACTTTATATCCCGCAATTGAGAGAAAAAATTCTGAGCGAAGTAGTCACTGAAGCACCAACCGACTTCGGGATCTTTGGAGGACTGAGGAGATTGTATTTACTTTTTTTTAACAAGCCTCTTGTCGTACTGCAATAAACAGACATCAAAATTGGAGCAGAACGGAGGAACGGAGCAGACATAGGCCACTCAAAAAAAAGTGCAGGGACTGGGAGAGTGCATTCGGCGAGAGTGAGGGCGGGGCATTGATTTCGCGGCTTTACTTACTTCTCACTACTGCGCAGGTCTGGTCCCGAGATCGCAACTGCGCAGACTCAAGTCCCAAGATGTCAGCGCCATATCAGGACACTGGCGGCTTCACTTCTCACCAATGGGACGTCGTCCATCTTTTTTTAAAAACTATGGTTTACGCCAGGGCAACTGTCCCCTGGAGGATTATGTTAAGGACTTTTGTGAACTTTGTGATTTGGTAGATTTTAATGACATGGCTCTAAAGGACATATTTCATTTACGGCTGAATGAACCGGTGCGGTCTCGATTGCCAGCCCAATACATTGACTATGCCTTGTTGGTGAGTGGCTGAGTAGCTGGTGGATAAGGAGCCCCGCAAAACCACAGAATTTATCTTATTGAGGCCACGGAAGCCGCGCCTCCCTGGCCCCCTGAACTGTCGGATCAGCCCTGGCTTCCTGCACTGCCGGCGCCACCCACGCTCCACGCCACGACCCAGGCCCGTCCACGCCAGACCACGTTCCATGTCCTGTTCCCCTGCACGGGCCTGGCCCACCATCCCTCGACATCCACCACTCCACCACCCTCCTTGATTTGTGTTTTGGTTTTGTTGGGTGTGGGGAGCCCCTCTTAGAGGGGGGATATTTCACGGTTTTGGTTTTGGTTCCTGTTCATGTCATGGTCATGTTTCTGTGTCTTGTCATATGATTCCTTGTTCGTCATGTGATCCTGCCATGAGTCTTGTCACTGGTTAGTTATCTGATCATAGTTAACAGGTGTTCCTTGTCTTGTAATTAGTCTGTGTATTTAAGCCGTATTTGTCATGTGTCTTTGTCTTGTATTGTGTTTGTGCAACCACTCTTGGTGAGTCTTATGTCAAGTGTTTTGCCAAGTCTTTGTTTTGTATTTTGTTTTGGATCTTTTGAATAAACTGCACTTGGGTACTACAGACTTCTCTGGATATTTGACCTGTGCATGGATTACAACGATTTTGGATTGCCCTCTTAATAAATTACTGCACTTGGATTTTCCCTCGTCCTGTGTGTGTTCGTGACAGAACGACTCCGTCCTCAGAAATCCAGCGGTAATATTCAGTTTTCTTTTTTTTTTTTGGAAGATCTCGTCCCCAGTCACCATGTGGATTCCACGTAGCGAGCTTGCTCCCGCAGAGAGAGAGAATGGCATCTCGTTACTAGAATATTTTTCTAGATGCGCACAAAGGCATGAGGAGATCAGGGCAGCTGAGGCTTCACCACTGGTCTCATCGAGCGCTGGGACTTCGTTGATGGTTTCGTCCAGTTCAAAGGCGGCAGAAATCCGTCTGAAGGGATGGAGGAGGAGGAGAAGGAGACCTCTGTCTGCCCAGTCAGAGATTGTTCACTTCTCGTCTGCCCAGTCAGAGACTGTTCACGTTCCGTCTGTCCAGTCAGAGACTGTTCACGTTCCGTCTGCCTTCCTGGACCTGGACTATCTGGAGCGTCTGGCTCGGATCCTGCTGCTGTCTGCTGTTCCAGAGCCGGTGTCCGCTGTTCCTGAGCCGGTGTCCGCTGTTCCTGAGCCGGTGTCCGCTGTTCCTGAGCCCTGGCCGCCCAAGGAGTCTTCACCGCCCTGGCCGCCCGAGGGGTCTTAACCTCCCTGGCCGCCCGAGGACTCTTCACCTCCCTGGCCGCCCGAGGGGTCTTCACCTCCCTGGCCGCCCGAGGAGTCTTCACCGCCCTGGCCGCCCGAGGTGTCTTCACCGCCCTTGCCGCCCGAGGTGTCTTCACCGCCCTGGCCGCCCGAGGGGTCTTCACCGCCCTGGTCACCCGAGGGGTCTTCACCGCCCTGGCCGCCCGAGGGGTCTTCACCTCCCTGGCCGCCCGAGGGGTCTTCACCGCCCTGGCCGCCCGAGGTGTCTTCACCGCCCTGGCCGCCCGAGGGGTCTTCACCGCCCTGGCCGCCCGAGGGGTCTTCACCGCCCTGGCCGCCCGAGGTGTCTTCACCGCCCTGGCCTCCCGAGGGGTCTTCACCGCCCTGGCCGCCCGAGGGGTCTTCACCGCCCTGGCCGCCCGAGGGGTCTTCACCGCCCTGGCCACCCGATGGACTCTGTGTTTTGTCCTGGATGTCCGATTGACTCTCTGTTTTGCCCTGGTCCCCGGTTAAGCCTTCATACCTTGTTCCTGTCTCCCTTCACGGACCTGGCCCACCATCCCTCCCCCGATCCTCCACCGTTACACCTCCCTCTTGAACTCTTG
The DNA here is from genome assembly GCF_051911475.1 of Siphateles boraxobius. Taxonomy (NCBI): domain Eukaryota; kingdom Metazoa; phylum Chordata; class Actinopteri; order Cypriniformes; family Leuciscidae; genus Siphateles; species Siphateles boraxobius. The sequence goes on from NW_027508734.1 coordinate 49,942,804, forward strand.
TGTCGTGTTTTAGTGTTGTCGTGGAGCGTCTGGTAGCCGCTCCGTAGAGGGGGGGGTTATGTCACAGTGTCTGGTTGTGTTCCCTTGTTTATCACTAGAGGTCCTCGTTCTCATGGTGTCCTTCACATTTGACTTCAATTCCCAGCATTCTGTCTGTCACTGTCACTCATCAGTTCATTGCACTCAGCTGTTCCCCCTAATCATTGTTCCCAGCTGTTCTGTGTTAGTCTTGTTAGATATGTGTATATATTCCCTGTCTTTGTTAGTATGTGTACGGAGTCGTTGTTTTTGTGTTACCACACTTCTTGTCTGTTTAGACCCGTTCTTGTTTTGGATTGCTTCTCTGGATATTTGACCTATGCATGGATTACAGCGATTTTGGATTGCCCTCTTAATAAATTACTGCACTTGGATTTTCCCTCGTCCTGTGTGTGTTTGTGACAGGTATGGGTAGGTTAAAGGGTGGGTTAAGGTGTAAGGGAAGGGTCAACAGTGTAATTACAAATGTAATTACATAAATGAATTACAGCAGATATTTTAAAAATATGTACAATGTACAATGTAAAAACATTTATGTACACAATAAATCCATTGTATCAAATTATTAATTTCAATGTTAGTACATAGTAGTTATAGCCACTTAATATAAAGTGGGATCTTTTTTATTTGTATGTCATAATTGTGATTATCTCATAAGTTTAATTTACCCATGCATGTTTTTTTTTTCTTATGTGGTGGAAATGGGCTTCCAAACATGATGACAGTAGTCCATATGACTCTATATTTAAGTCATACAACAGCTTTGTGTAAAAAAAACAGAAAAAAAAAACTTCTGATGGTGGGTCTGTAGCAATTACAGTTTTGTCACAGTGTTGGGTTTGTGTTCCCCAGGTGTCCACTAGAGGTCCTCGTTATCACGGTGTCCTTCACTATTGACTTCATTTCCCAGCATTCTGTCTGTCACTGTCACTCATCAGTTCATTGCACTCAGCTGTTCCCCGTCATCATTGTTCCCAGCTGTTCATTGTTAGTCTTGTATATATTCCCTGTCTATGTTAGTATGTGTACGGATTCGTTGTTTAATGTCCCCACACTTCCGTTCCTGTTGTTGTTTCTTTCTCGTGTTTTGTCGTTTATTCTTGGACTGTCTTTGTTGGAATTTGACCCTTGCCTGGACTGGATGTGAGTACGGATTACCCCTTTTAATAAATACCTGCAATTGGATCTACGCTGTCTGTGTGTGTGTTCGTGACAGAACGAATCCGTCACAAAGAGATCCAGCATGATGGGGTTCCGTATCCTCCCTCCTACCACGGAGAAAGAGAGGATGGGCCGTGTCCAAAATTTGATGAGCTTTCGTCAGCAATGCCTGCCGGTGGGTTGCATAGCCCAGTCATTTTGGACGCTCTCGAGGGGAATGGGATACAGTGAGGCAGCATTAAAAGACATTTTTAATACCTGTCTTGATGACCCATTGCCGGGGTGGGAAATGAAGGGTCTGGAAGTCTTGGACTTTTGGAGTTTTACCAGATACCTTGAGCATCGGAGTCAGTGGGATGTATTGGAGCCTCGCTATGCCGACGCCGTCACGAGTCCGGTGGTCCCAGTTCCGGTGGTCCCGAGTCCGGGGGTCCCGAGTCCGGTGGTCCGAAGGAGGAGGAGGAAGAAAGAGACGTCTACCGTCACTTCTGCCGATTCAGAGACTGTTCACGCTCCATCTGCCCAGTCAGAGACTGTTCACGTCACGTCTGCCCAGCGAGAGATTGTTCACTTCACGTCTGCACAGCGAGAGAATGTTCATGTCCCGCCTGGACTATCTGGAGCGTCTGGCTCGGATCCTGGACACGCCCGTGTCTGCCGTTCCAGAGCCGGAGGCAGAGCCAGTGCCCGTTCCAGAGCCGGAGGCAGAGCCAATGCCCGTTCCAGAGCCGGAGGCAGAGCCAATGCCCGTTCCAGAGCCGGAGGCAGAGCCAATGCCCGTTCCAGAGCCAGAGCCAGTGCCCGTTCCAGAGCCGGAGGCAGAGCCTGTGCCCGTTCCAGAGCCGGAGGCAGAGCCTGTGCCCGTTCCAGAGCCGGAGGCAGAGCCTGTGCCCGTTCCAGAGCCGGAGGCAGAGCCTGTGCCCGTTCCAGAGCCGGAGGCAGAGCCTGTGCCCGTTCCAGAGCCGGAGGCAGAGCCTGTGCCCGTTCCAGAGCCGGAGGCAGAGCCTGTGCCCGTTCCAGAGCCGGAGGCAGAGCCTGTGCCCGTTCCAGAGCCGGAAGCAGAGCCAGTGCCCGTTCCAGAGCCGGAAGCAGAGCCAGTGCCCGTTCCAGAGCCGGAAGCAGAGCCAGTGCCCGTTCCAGAGCCGGAGGCAGAGCCAGTGTCCGTTCCAGAGCCGGAGCCAGTGTCTGCTGTTCCAGAGCCGGAGGCAGAGCCAGTGCCTGTTCCAGAACCGGAGGCAGAGCCAAGGCCTGTTCCAGAGCTGGAGCCAATGTCTGTTCCAGAGCCACCGCCTGTTCCAGCGCCAGAGCCAGTGTTTGTTTCTGTGTTTGTGTCTGTCCTTGTGACCATTTCTGTTCTAGTGACTGTTCCTGAGCCGGTGTTTGCAGTTCCTGAGCCGGTGGCTGCTGCTCCAGAGGCAGAGCCAGTGCCTGTTCCAGAGCCGGAGACAGAGCCAGTGCCTGTTCCAGAGCCAGTGTCTGTTCCTGAGCCGGAGGCAGAGCCAATGCCTGTTCCTGAGCCGGAGGCAGAGCCAATGCCTGTTCCTGAGCCGGAGGCAGAGCCAATGCCTGTTCCTGAGCCGGAGGCAGAGCCAATGCCTGTTCCAGAGCCGGAGGCAGAGCCAGTGCCTGTTCCAGAGCTGGAGCCAATGTCTGTTCCAAAGCCAGTGCCTGTTCCAGTGCATGAGCCGGTGTCTGTTCATGAGCCGGTGTCTGTTGCTGTTCCTGTGCCATGGTCGCCCTCGCCCTGGTCTTCACCGCCCTGGCCGCCCGAGGGGTCTTCACCGCCCTGGCCGCCCAAGGGGTCTTCACCGCCCTGGCCGCCCGAGTGGTCTTCACCGCCCTGGCCGCCCGAGGGGTCTTCACCGCCCTGGCCGCCCGAGGGGTCTTCACCGCCCTGGCCGCCCGAAGGGTCGTCTGCTTCGCCCTGGCCGCCCGAAGGGTCATCTGCTTCGCCCTGGCCGCCCGATGGGTCGTCTGCTTCGCCCTGGCCGCCCGATGGGTCGTCTTCTTCGCCCTGGCCGCCCGATGGGTCGTCTTCTTCGCCCTGGCCGCCCGATGGGTCGTCTGCTTCGCCCTGGCCGCCCGATGGGTCGTCTGCTTCGCCCTGGCCGCCCAATGGGTCGTCTGCTTGGCCCTGGCCGCCCGATGGGTCGTCTGCTTGGCCCTGGCCGCCCGATGGGTCGTCTGCTTGGCCCTGGCCGCCCGAAGGGTCGTCTGCTTGGCCCTGGCCGCCCGAGGGGTCGTCTGCTTCGCCCTGGGCGCCCGATGGGTCGTCTGCTTCGCCCTGGCCGCCCGATGGACTGTCTGCTTCGCCCTGGCCGCCCGATGGACTGTCTGCTTCGCCCTGGCCCCCGCCTAAACCATCACCCCCTGTTTCTGTTCCCTTTCATGGACCTGGCCCCCCATCCCTCCCCCTGATCCTCCACCATTCCACCTCCCGCCTGAACTCTTGTGTTGTGTGTTTTGTCTTGGAGCGTCTGGTAGCCGCTCCGTAGAGGGGGGATTATGTCACAGTGTTGGGTTTGTGTTCCCCAGGTGTCCACTAGAGGTCCTCGTTATCACGGTGTCCTTCACTATTGACTTCATTTCCCAGCATTCTGTCTGTCACTGTCACTCATCAGTTCATTGCACTCAGCTGTTCCCCGTCATCATTGTTCCCAGCTGTTCATTGTTAGTCTTGTTAGATCTGTGTATATATTCCCTGTCTGTGTTAGTATGTGTACGGATTCGTTGTTTAATGTCCCCACACTTCCGTTCCTGTTGTTGCTTCTTTCTCGTGTTTTGTTGTTTATTCTAGGACTGTCTTTGTTGGAATTTGACCCTTGCCTGGACTGGATGTGAGTACGGATTACCCCTTTTAATAAATACCTGCAATTGGATATACGCTGTCTGTGTGTGTGTGTTCGTGACAAGTTTTTCTGAATTGCTAAAACACATTTCTTGAAACCATCACTCACTTTCTCAACCTTAAACACAAAATAAAAATTTCAAACTACATTCAGAGAACCTCTGACTCTTATGGCAAAATCAAACAATTGCCTCAACCATTTTATCTGTGCTAAAAATCAAACAATGCTTTCAGATCATACACACAGCAAGTCAATATTATAAAAACTACAGATCATTCGTTAGACACATAAGAAAATCATGCAGTTACAGAAAAAAGTATATTGTAACAAGTAAACAAATTTTGCAATTACGTAAAATGTGTAGTAATGACAACTTTACAGTAGTAAGGTGAATACATTATACTATATGCACTGCAAAAATAGTATTGTACTGAATATTGTATAGTGGGCCTATCGAATGTCTGTACACAGCACTTACATACTGTGAAAATACAGTGACCCAACTGCAAAAGCTAAAATGGTTACAGTAAAAAAAAAAAAACTCTAAATGAAAAGCATGTTACAGTACACTCAGAAGAGTTGTGCAACTGCAAAATCAAGGTCAGTGAAAGAGACTGATACTGCTTCAGCATCATGTTTTCATGTCTGGTCCGGCCGGAGGACTTTGTCCACATCAGAATGTCATCTCTGTAGGCAAAGGGAAAAACCCTAAAGCCAGATTCAGCCTTGACAACATTCTTTAAACATTACACTTTCTAGTCCTTTTCCTCTTTCTCCTCGTCCACCTCCTCTTACTCATACTCTTCCTCCTCTCCCTCTTATATTGTTTCCATCCATTATTGGTATCAACATTCAGTGCAACATTTTGAGTAAATTTTGGGACTCTGAACTGACTTGTATTATGTACAGTTGGTTTGGTCACATCATTAGAAATAAGTGTGAACAATTTTGAGTCATTGTGTGTAAACGATGACAACTGTGTTATAGTTGTGTTTAGCTTTTGCCTGTCTGTTTATAGCATTTTGAAACATAAGTGCATCACAGTGTGAAATGTGTTTTAGTGAGTGAGAATGTGTTCAGAGTTTTGAAAAAAGAGTGCATGAGATTTGCAAACAGTGTTTTAACTACCTGAACTTGTTTAATGTTTTACAGAGAGAGTGATTTCTTCGAGAATTTGGGATATTGAGAATTTGGTTCAGAGAATGGGTTTTAGTGTTTTAGCAATTCAGAAAAAACTGTAATGGTATAAGCGGTGCAAAACGTCATGACCACCTGAAAGCAACAACAATTCAACCAATGGAGTGAGTTTAGGGCGGGACTATCGGTTTGCTGACCAATGGCAGACAAGCTCAGAAAAATGGCTGAACCATCTTTCTCAGAAAGACCACTTAGAAGAAAAGTGTTCAGCTAAAAATTGTATTGTACCATTTATGGATGCTAAAATACTTTCTCAGATTCTGGATTAAATTGCCAAGAGAATGCTGCGTAAATCATTGGTTGGTAGGCTTTGGTAAAACACTGTGTAATTAGTCTCCCAAACCTGTAAACAATGAGACAATTAATTTGATTGTAAAGGCCAAAAATATAACCTTGTTAAATAAAAGGGAAACTGCCTGGACATTTCACGTGTGGTTTCTGTTGTAAGAATATCTGGATCCAATTCTCAAAATAATATGTTGCACAATTTTCTTTACAGTCCTTTGACGCTAAAAGACATTGTAAAATAAATCCATATGAATTGAGTGGTTTATTCAGAGTATTTTAGAGACACATGATTGCTTTATATGACAAACAGATTTAATTTAGGCTTTAATTCACATATAAACAGTGATCAAAAATCTTATCAAATATGATATGGACCAAATATGCTTGTGGATAAGAACAAACCTCATTTCTCTTTTACCATATTTAATGTGCTTGAATTTCAATGGCGGTAGGAAATTGTTTACAGATTTTACGTACAGTTCAGGACACATGATTATTTGTGTAAATACATTAAAAATATATATATTTAGTATGTATGAAAATTTATAGAAGTCACACTAAATGTTCATTATAAAGTTTCTAGCTCAGTAGAATAACATTATCAATAACATTAACATTCCCATTCGGTTCCATTTTATTTTGATAGTCCACTTTAGACATTCTACAAACTATAAGTAACTTTGCAACTACATGTCAACCAACTCTCATTAGAGTATTAGTATACTGCAGTAGACTTTCAGTAGACTGTTAGGTTATGGTTAGGTGTTAGGGTTCGGGTTAGTAGAATAAGTTGATTTGTAGTTGCCAAGTTACTTATAGTCAGTAGAATGTCTGTTTGGGGAATTTCAGAATAAAGTGTTAGCAGATATTAAAGCAGCACCAAGTAACTTTTCCTCTGCGGTCACCCTACACGTTGGAAGCGGAATTGTCCATTACCGCTGTCGTAAATAATTTAGCCTACCGCAGCCTACTGTCGCACATGCACGCACATGCTCTCTGTTTATCCAGCACCGGCTTTGGAATCAACAATGGCCACAGACAAGCTGGAGTATGATGCATGATTTTATGAAAGTATGATGTATTGCAACATCACAAACGAGCAATTGTAACGCTTGCCATAAAGCAAGTCAAATTAGTAGTTTTCTTATGTCTCATTAGAACTACAGAAACGCGACCCGATCTGGCAATCTTACATAGTGTGGATATATCAGACAAAGGACCGCAAAGCTGTGGCATAAGTGCATTTCAGCATGTCAGGACTTGATGAACCACTGAAACGATTTTGGAAACATTATTTTAAGGTAAAAAAATCTTACTTAGTGCTGCTTTAAGCAGACAGTCTGCTAATACTCTAATGAGAGTTAGTTGACATGTAGTTGCAAAGTTACTTGACCGTGAACTGAACATCTGATGCATATAGCACAATTAACTGGAAACACTTCAGGATTTCAAAAGGCGTCAACTGATTGGTTGAATTCTACAGGATGTCTGGGAGACATTTGTGTCACATTCTCTACCTGGAAAAAAATGCTGTGACGCTAAACCCCCTCATGGAAGAAGAATACTGTCGTGTTTACAATTGTGACAATTAGCGCTTACCAGGACCAACTAAATACTGGATTTTCAAAAGTATGTGAAGTTCATGGCTCCATTGTTGCAGTAAACTTGCACAATGTTCTTGAATAAATCACTCATTAGATGCACGCCGGTCTGTTATTGTAGGAACATCGACTTTACATTTCCACGCCCCTAAAAAAGTACAAAGCCCCTAATGACGCAGAACAAAACGAACTGTGATTGTGTGCTTTGCATGTCAGCCAAACGTCCTCTGGGCGGTCCTTGGCCAATGAAACATGCGATAGAGTCCAGACCTTCTGCCTTCAGTCTGAAGGTCTAGGTACGAGAGACTACGTCAGAAGTAAACTGAAGAATTGCGCCCCTTGTAAACTGCCTAATCCTGAAATGTACAATATGGATGTTAGTATCTAAAATGTGTTTTGTTTTAATGCTGTCAATACACAATATTATTTGTTGAATTTAGTCAAAATCTGATGACAATTTTCATGAAGTTTGTCCCCAAAGTACAGTTAGATTAAATGCACTCACACACACAGAGCTAGTGAAAGTTGTTTAAAGTCAAATGGATTGTAAGGGCACTGAGGTCTATCTGAGCAGAACATATAAGTTGTTGAATAAAAAGCTGTGTAAATATTTAATGTCGGTGAGCAGAAAAGCGATCGTCTCTTGGATTCCACATCAGTGTGTTCACAAGACAGATACATAGTTACTCTCATAGTTGCTCTCTCTCTCTCTCTCTCTCTCTCTCTCTCTCTCTCTCTCTCTCTCTCTCTCTCTCTCTCTCTCTCTCTCTCCTCTCTCTCTCTCTCACACACACAGACACAAACACACACACACACACACACACACACACAATAAGTAGCCTATTCTTCTCTGTATTAAAATTAAACAATAGATATCTGAGATCATCTGAGAATATCTGAGAATATGCTGAGGAAATATTTCTGTCAATGGTCAATGCACACGTTCATTCTGTGGGATAACGGTCCATTGGTCGGTTTGAATAAGTCCGATACTGTACAACCACTGCTGTACGGAGGTGTGCTGGCCGACAGAAGCCTAATGAAAACTCCTTCAGTGATCTTCACAAGATTATGAAAAATATCAGTGTATTTGAACAATAGAATTTGAAGGAAACGTTTAGAAGGGTATTTATTATTTTTTTTTTTAAGTTTGTCAGTGATGTGCTCAGTGATAGTCCAGACAATTGTATTTACACAGCAAAAAAATAAGGCCAATCTGTTTCCATTAAAAATATACTGTATAAACATCCTGAAATATACGTTTAACTTCAAAATTGCATAAATTTGATTAATTTAAAACAATTAAAAATACTACTTGGCCATGTGGAAAACTTTCTCTGAAAAATATGTCATATAATTCAGCTTTTAAAGATATTTTGATAGCCTATATTTATTCTAAAACAAGAAAAGGATACAAAATTTTATTAGCAACATTTTTAGCAACGTGGTCTGATGGCACAAATTACATTTATAGGGCTTATCTCATATTTTCCTAATGTCTTGTACCGTAAACATGGTATCACATGGATGGGAATATGCATACGGAAATGATATGAAGATGACGTTATGCATTGTAAAACGATACTCGGTTACTAACGTAACCTCGGTTCTCTCTAGAGAGGGAACGAGTATTGCGTAAGTTTAGCTTACGCTACGGGAAAGATTCATCTTCTCGAGATACTGAAGCCAAAAAATTATCCTTAATTTTGTATTCCTTGTCAACGCAGTGCAGCAGCTAGCAGACCTAGAGCGGGCCATCTCGCGTGCTCATTGGCTGCCCTGCGGGCAACTGCTGCAGCCTACCAGTGAGCCCGGCGTGACGTCACGCCCAATGAAGGGCGCCCGCGCCTTCATAGCGTCACAGCCCACCAGAATGGGCGTGGCTTAGCGTATAACACTAGGGGCTGTAGGCTGACTTCCCTGGTTTTCGTCGACTGAAGCGAAGTCGCTCGTGGCGCCAGCACGGCCGGTTACGCAATACTCGTTCCCTCTCTAGAGAGAACCGACGTTACGTTAGTAACCGAGTATCGTTCTCCTACGAGAGGTTCTCTCGTATTGCGTAAGTTTAGCTTACGCTACGGGAACACTTTGTCAACGCCGTGCGCGCCAAGCATCCACATGAGACCCCGAGCTTTCAGGGGAACCCCATAATTGGAAAAAATAAGGTGGCCAGCCACGCGGGCCATCACTTGTACATAAGCACACATAGGGAATACAGAGCAGCGCGCCGGTCTGTATAGGCACATGGCACATACCCTACTTAGTGCAGCTCAACCAGGAGAGCTGAGTCATGTGAGAGTGATCTGAGCAGGAGATCTGGGCAGAATACACCTCTCCTTCAGACTGACAACAGTTTAGCCTGCAAGGCAGGAACTTCTAGGTTATAAAACCTGACAAAGGTAGACGGGGAGCTCCAGCCCGCCGCTACACATATGTCATGGATAGAAATTCCACTGGACCATGCCCACGAAGAGGCCACGCCTCTCGTGGAATGAGCCCTGATGCCCAGAGGGCATTGCAGACCTTTTGACGCGTAAGCGGCCGCTATAGCGTCTACTATCCATCTGGACAGGCTCTGTTTCGAGGAGGCGAGACCCTTGGTGCGCCCACCAAACGAAACAAAAAGCTGTTCCGAACGCCTGAAGGAGGCGGAGCGCGTAAATGTAAAACCTCAGCGCTCTGACAGGGCAGAGGAGATTCACATCACCTTCGCTGTTAGATGCTGGGAGAGCTGACAACGAAATAACTTGCGCTCTGAATGGAGTGCCCATCACTTTAGGGACATAGCCATGTCTAGGTCTGAGGATCACTTTAGAGTCATTCGGTCCGAACTCAAGACACGACGCGCTGACAGACTGTCACGGTTGGTAAATCCTACGTTTTCTTCTTGTCTCGTGTTTCTGTTGTTATATGTCAGCGCGCTGATTAGATGGGCGTTCCGCTCATCAGCGTTCATCACCCATCCACTCATTATCCCTCTCACCAGCTGCAGCTTGTCAGATCATGTGTATTTATACTCACCATTTTCTCATCTTCCCTGTCAGATCGTTGTATGTGGTTTCCCGGTGTGTCTGTGTTCCTGTCGCGTTCCAGTCTCTTGCCTTCCTTGTTCCGGTTTTCGTTCTGTGGATTTTTATGGACATTATCGCACTATTGGACACTCATCACCGCATCTCTGCTTCTTCACCTATCATCTGACCATCGGAGTTCCTGCGTCACTTACCTGTTTGCCTGTGTTGGATTCATTACTGTTCTACCTTAAATAAAGAGTTATACTGCACTTGCTTCCGTCAGTCTGTCATGACAGAACGATCTGACCACCAAAGCATGGGAGCAGCAGGAGACTCATCCACATCGTTAGAGGCGTTTCTGAGTAACAGCAGTCAAAGAATGGATATCCAAGAAAAGAATCTCAACGATACGGCTCGTGCTGTTCAGGCTTTAGTGGCGCAGGTGTCCGGGCTCACCCAACAGATTCAACAGCTTCGCATGCCCGCTGCGCCACCCGCACCGCCAATTCCCCCACCACCACCAGCGGATCCATCCCCATCAGAGCCTCGTCTACCAGTCCCTGAGCCATATGCAGGTGAACCCAATTACTGTCGTGCGTTCTTAACCAGATGTGATATGCACTTTTCTCTGCAACCTAGAACCTTTCAAGAGGAACAGACCAAGGTCGCATTCGTTCTGACGCTTCTGACGGGGAAAGCGGCGCTATGGGGAACGGCGGTGTGGGCTAACCAAGACGACTGCTGTTCCTCGTTCCAGCGGCTCTCCGACGAGATGCGGCGGGTATTCGACCGGGCCGCGACGGGAAGAGAAGCTGCCAGGGTGCTGGCCGAATTACGACAAGGAGAAAGATCCGTATCAGAATTTTCAATCGAATTTCGCACCCTGGCGGCTGAGAGCCAATGGAACGAGGAGGCGCAGTGGGACATGTTCCTGCATGGGCTGGCTGACCGCGTCCAAAGAGAGATTTACGCCATGGACCTGCCTACCGGACTTAATGATCTGATCGCGCTGGCACTAAGAGTTGACACACGTCTATCACGAGGCATCAGACGTTTCCAACCGGACCGTCTCTCTGGAGGTGCCGAGGGAATGCGTTCGGGAGGCGGGGGCGCGGTCAGCCCCGTCTACGAGCACGAGCCCATGCAGGTGGGTCGAGCCCGGCTTTCCCGGGAGAGGGGGAGATCCCTGGGCCTTTGCCTTTACTGCGGTGGAGCTGGACATTTCGCGTACAATTGTCCGTTAAAAGGCCCAGCCCGACAGTAAGTATGAGGCTACTGTCGGGTGGGATCTCTGCCGAGAAGCCCTCATCTACATCTACCTTCCTCCCGGTAAGACTCCGATGGTCAACTCACCTCCACGACTGTCGGGCACTACTGGACTCAGGGGCGGAAGGTAATTTCATGGATCACTCATTTGCACTTAGATATCAAATTCCCCTCAAACCCCTTTCACACCAGATCAACGTTCACGCCCTCAATGGACAAAGACTCCCCACGATTTCACTGATCACCGAAGACATCACACTCATCACATCCGGCAATCATTCTGAGACTATTTCCTTTTACATTCTGGACACTCCACTAGCACCCATCGTTCTTGGTCACCCATGGCTCACCCGTCACAACCCCAAAATAGACTGGCAGATCAAATCGGTGGCATCATGGAGCAGTTTTTGTCATAAGTCTTGTCTTGTGTCTGCCTGTCCGTCTGTTCCTGTTCATGTGTTACAGGAGGAGACTGTGGATTTATCAAACGTGCCCACGGAGTATCGGGATCTGAAGGAGGTGTTCAGTAAGTCTCGGGCTGATTCTCTTCCTCCGCATCGTCCCTATGACTGTGCTATAGACTTACTGCCAGGTACGTCTCCGCCTAAGGGCAAGTTATATTCACTCTCTGTCCCAGAGAGAGAGGTCATGGAGAAATACATTTCTGATTCTCTAGCAACGGGATTCATCCGCCCTTCCTCTTCTCCAGCGGGGGCGGGGTTCTTTTTTGTGGGGAAGAAAAATGGATCATTGCGACCTTGTATTGATTACCGGGGGTTGAACAACATCACGGTAAAGAATACTTATCCTTTGCCGTTGATGTCTTCAGTTTTCGAGAGGTTGCAAGGAGCATCTATCTTCACAAAACTGGATTTAAGGAATGCTTATCATTTGGTCCGCATCAGGGAGGGGGATGAATGGAAGACCGCTTTTAACACCCCTAGGGGGCACTTTGAATATTTGGTTATGCCGTTAAGCCTTTCCAACTCCCCAGCGGTCCTCCAAGCACTTGTCAATGACGTGTTGCGAGACATGATCGATCAGTTCATATATGTCTACCTGGATGATATATTGATTTTTTCTTCGTCTCTCCAGGAACAAGTGCAACACGTTCGACAAGTGCTTCAGAGGTTGCTAGAGAATGGGCTTTTTGTCAAGGCAGAGAAATGCGTTTTTCATGCACAGTCTGTTCCTTTTCTAGGTCACATCATCTCGGTTGAGGGAATGCGCATGGATCCTGACAAGGTTAAGGCTGTGGTGAATTGGCCAAGTCCAGATTCCCGTAAGGCCCTACTGAGGTTTCTGGGGTTCGCCAATTTTTACCGGCGTTTTATTCGCAATTTCAGCCGACTAGCCGCGCCTCTGACCGCCTTGACCTCCCCCAGAACGACGTTCAGGTGATCAGACGCAGCAAAAGCTGCGTTTGCCAAACTGAAGGGTTGCTTCGTTTCAGCCCCTATCCTGATAACCCCTGATCCATCACGTCAGTTCGTGGTGGAGGTCGATGCGTCAGAGGTGGGGGTAGGTGCAGTGTTATCCCAGCGCTCTCCTTCAGACGACAAGATGCACCCTTGTGCGTTTTTTTCACATCGTTTATCCCCTGCCGAAAGCAATTATGACATTGGCAACAGAGAGTTGTTGGCAGTCAAGTTAGCTTTGGAGGAGTGGCGCCACTGGTTAGAAGGGTCAGGGGTACCTTTTATCGTCTGGACCGACCACAAGAATCTGGAATACATTCGTACTGCTAAAAGACTTAATTCCAGGCAGGCTCGGTGGGCTCTTTTTTTCGGACGTTTTGACTTTACTCTTTCGTACCGCCCGGGTTCCAAAAACATCAAACCCGATTCTTTATCGCGCATTTTTGACCGTTCCGATCGCCCGTCTACACCCGAGTGCATTTTACCAGAGAATCTATTCATCTCTACACTCACATGGGAGGTCGAATCGAAGGTCAAGAAGGCCTTAGAAGGGGTAACGCCTCCGACTCGTTGCCCACCGAACCGTTTGTTTGTGCTGGAGAGTCACAATGGGGTCATTGTTCTAATGTGGCTTGTCATCCAGGAGTCAATCGTACTATGTTTTTGGTTAAGCAACGATTCTGGTGGCCTCTCATGGCTCGTGACGTTCGCAGTTTTGTAATGGCTTGCTCAGTTTGTGCCACGGGTAAGACTTCCAATCAACCTCCAGATGGGTTACTCCAACCGCTGCCGGTGCCTTCGAGACCCTGGTCCCATATCGCGCTAGATTTTATCACCGCCCTCCCACCCTCCCAGGGTCACACGGTAGTTTTGACCGTGGTGGACCGGTTCTCGAAGGCGGCCCATTTCATTCCCTTGCCCAAATTACCTTCAGCCAAGGAGACAGCGTTGGTTGTCGTTGACCACGTCTTTCGGCTTCATGGCCTCCCGATAGACGTGGTTTCTGACAGAGGACCCCAATTTGTGTCCAAATTTTGGCGAGAGTTTTGTAAACTTCTGGGGGCGACTGTCAGTCTGTCCTCTGGGTTCCATCCCCAGAGCAATGGTCAAACTGAGCGAGCCAACCAAGATTTGGAGAGAACGTTGCTATGTTTAGTGTCCAAGAATCCTTCCTCCTGGAGTCAGCAATTGTCTATGGTGGAGTACGCCCACAACACGTTGCCAGTGTCATCCACGGGCCTATCACCATTTGAGTGTAGTGTAGGTTACCAGCCACCAATTTTTCCTAGTCTGGAATCCGAAGTCGCGGTCCCCTCCGCCCACGCCTTCGTCCAGAGGTGTCACCGCACTTGGACTAGAGCCCGTGAGACTCTACTCCAAGTGGGGGCACGCACCAAGGCCAAAGCCGATCGCCACCGGCGGAGGCCTCCCGTATACGTCGTCGGTTCCAAAGTGTGGCTTTCTACCAAGGACATTCCTCTCCGCTCCGTTTCGAATAAGCTCGCACTGAAATTCATTGGCCCGTTCTCTGTCACTAAAATCATTAGTCCAGTGACAGTCCGTCTCAATCTTCCTCCAGTGTACAGGAGGATTCATCCCGTATTTCATGTTTCCAAAATTAAGCCCGTATTTTTTGCTCGCATTAATCCGCCAGTCCCGGTTCCCCCCCCCCGCCGCGTCTCGTAGACGGGGAGCCTACTTATTCGGTCAATCGTGTTCTGGACTCTAGACGGAGGGGACGCGGATTCCAGTACCTGGTGGACTGGGAAGGTTACGGTCCGGAGGAGAGAAGTTGGGTACCGGCTAGAGACATCCTGGATCACTCCCTTATCGATGATTACAATCGGCAGGTAAGGGAGTCTGGGAACGCCAGGAGGTGTTCCTAGGGAAGGGGGTACTGTCACGGTTGGTAAATCCTACGTTTTCTTCTTGTCTCGTGTTTCTGTTGTTATATGTCAGCGCGCTGATTAGATGGGTGTTCCGCTCATCAGCGCTCATCACCCATCCACTCATTATCCCTCTCACCAGCTGCAGCTTGTCAGATCATGTGTATTTATACTCACCATTTTCTCATCTTCCCTGTCAGATCGTTGTATGTGGTTTCCCGGTGTGTCTGTGTTCCTGTCGCGTTCCAGTCTCTTGCCTTCCTTGTTCCGGTTTTCGTTCTGTGGATTTTTATGGACATTATCGCACTATTGGACACTCATCACCGCATCTCTGCTTCTTCACCTATCATCTGACCATCGGAGTTCCTGCGTCACTTACCTGTTTGCCTGTGTTGGATTCATTACTGTTCTACCTTAAATAAAGAGTTATACTGCACTTGCTTCCGTCAGTCTGTCATGACACAGACAGCACAGGCAGGTCCCCTACACGTTTTACTGACGACAGTGCAGTCAGAAAGACGGTTTTCAGTGATAGATATTTCAACCCCACGGTGTCTAGTGGTTCAAATGGAAAAGCTTTCAGGGCCTCGAGGACCAATGAAAGATCCCACATGGGAACCGACGGGGGGCGCGGCGGATTCATCCTTCTAGCTCCTCTAAGGAAGCGGATGGCCAACTCGTGTCTTCCCAATGACTGGCCGTGCGTCGATTCTGCGAACGCTGCCACGGCCGCCACGTATAGATTGAGCGTGGATGGGACCTTCCCTTATCCAACAGCTCTTGTAGGAAGGTGAGCAGATGCGCCGACCCGCATGTCCGCGGGTCCAGACCTCTGTCGGTGCACCATCCAGAGAAAACCGACCATTTAGACGCGTAGAGCCTTCTCGTGGAAGGGGCTCTAGACTGCGTGATCGTGTTCATCACTCCTTCTGGCAGGGCAACGAGTACCCGTTGATCAACCATGCATGCAGAGACCAGCGCTCTGGATTGGGATGCCAGATCGTGCCGCGAGCCTGAGAGAGGAGATCTGCCCTCACCGGATTCAGCCACGGAGCTGTGTGTGACAGCCCTGCTAGTTCCGGGGAACCAAATCTGATTCTCCCAAAGCGGGGCTATGAGGAGCACCGAGTGGCGCGTTTCCCTGATTCTCTTGATCACCTGTGGCAACAGAGAGACAGGAGGAAAAGCATATAGCGGGAGGCTGGGCCAAACCTGGGCCAGCGCGTCCTCGTCCTTCGAACAGACCGTCGGGCATTGAGCGTTGTCTTTTGACGCAAATAGGTCGACTTCCGCTCTGCCGAATAGGCGCCACAGTTTCTGGACCGTTTGGGGTGCAGGGACCATTCCCCTTGGGGAACATTGTCCCTGGACAGTTTGTCTGGGCCGTCGTTCAAATGGCCAGGCACATGCGCCGCCCTCAGCGAGCGTAGGTTCATCTGTGACCAAATAAGGAGGCGTTCCGTCAGATTGCAGAGATTTCTGGATCTGACACCGCCCTGACGGTTTACATAGGATACCACAGACATGTTGTCCGAGCGGACAAGAACATGCTGGTCCTGTATGAACGGGAGGAAGCACTTCAGCGCGTTCTCGACCGCTATCATTTCCAGACAGTTTATGTAATAACCCTTCTCCTGGCCTGACCACTGGCCAAAGGCGCGTGTCCTCGAACAGTGCGCCCCAATCCGAGTTGGACGCGTCTGTCGAGATGACAAGACTTATTTACAATAAGAGATGGTTCCCATCATTACTCCCTGCTGGTACCAGTCGGCCACTAACCAGGGCTGCAGAGCTGCTATGCAGGCCTGAGTCACTCTGATTTTCTGGCAGCCAGACACCCGGCGGGACACGCGAGCATTCAAACAGCGTTGGAGCGGGCGCATGCGCAGTAGGCCCAGCTGGAGCACCACTGCAGCTGATGCCATACAGCCCAACATCCTTTGAAATGTTTTCAAAGGGAGAAAGCTGCCCTTCTGGAAAGATGCGGCTAGGTGGCGAACACGGCTGTGTCGAGCGTTTTATTAATGCCTTGCGTTTTGTGATAACACTTAAACGCGCGGGCGGAGCCCGGGGGGAGGTTTGTGTTAGCAAGCGTGAACGCACTCTGGCGGGCACGAGACTTACATTCATAACCTGCTTTCTTGATCGTGTAACAGAGCGGGCAGATAGTGGGCACAGACTTGTGGACACATTTCTTACATTCAACACTCGAGCGGCTTTTCTGCGCTTCATGAGAGTGTGCTCTGCGAGGTTCGGAGTGCTTATTTGTAGTGGTGAACACTGGGGCGTGGGCACTTTCATTACACTTACAACACCGACGGCATGAGCCGGACCAGACATTAAATACTCTTTTTGAGATTTTTCTGGGTCGGCGTGAAAACGGCGTTTGTGTGCAGGCGAGAGGGTCAACAAACCGACTCGTTGGCTGCTAATTGAACCACTGCAGTAGCCTGTTTGAAGGGGACTGACAGGGAATAAACTTAAACACGCACGTCTTTTCGGAGGCGATGTGTCTGTTAGTAAGCGTGAGCGCTCGTGAGCGGGCACGTAACTTACATTCTTAATCTGACATTATACTCACTTGAGATTTCTCTGGGTCGCCGCGAGAACGGCGGATGTGTGCAGGCGAGCGGGTTGCATTACCGGCTCGTTGGCTGCCAAATACACCACTGCAGTAGCCTTATCTAAGGGGACTGACATGGCGAGACCTTTCGACGGCGGCGCGCAAGCCCGTCCGGGTCATGCAGAGAGCTCGAGAGGGCTCTGCATGACGCGAGGGCGGGGTAGCTCTCTTGTAACGTAAAGAGAGCTAGCCGCGTGCTCGTGGTCGAGCAGAACTGGAACAGTGTTTGTACGAGGGCGCGCGCACGAGTAGTGGGCACGGGACCTACATGTAACACAGATGATGCCCGTCCGGGTCATGCAGAGAGCTCTGCATGACGCGCGAACAGGGACACGAAGGCGGGGTAGCTCTCTTGTAACGTAAAGAGAGCTAGCCGCGTGCTCGAACGTGTCCCTCGGCCTCATTCTCAGATGCGACGGCAGTGAGGCTCGTGAGCGGCAGCTGCGCGTCGGTGAGGAGAGGCGGGGGGTGTTGAAGGCTTCGAGTCGAGCCAGCAGGGTCGACAGCGGAAGCGCTTCACAGCCGGAAGTGCGAGGCGTCTTAAAAAAGACACTCGCTGCTCTTTTAGAATAGGTTTTAGAATAGGTTTTAGCAAGGTAAAGGATACGTCGCCGGATAGCGTAGCTCGCACGGATGGCTGAAGGTGGCGAAGACGGCCGGCTTCCTCAGCGCTCTCCTAAGCTGGCTGTCCGCTGTTCGACGGCGGCGGTGGCTTCTCTCAGATCCAGCGATGCGTAGAGCTCGCTGAAGAGACGAAAATCAGGGAAGTCAGCCTACAGCCCCTAGTGTTATACGCTAAGCCACGCCCATTCTGGCGGGCTGTGACGCTATGAAGGAGCGGGCGCCCTTCATTGGGCGTGACGTCACGCCGGGCTCACTGGTAGGCTGCAGCAGTTGCCCGCAGGGCAGCCAATGAGCACGCGAGATGGCCTGCTCTAGGTCTGCTAGCTGCTGCACTGCGTTGACAAGGAATACAAAATTAAGGATAATTTTTTGGCTTCAGTATCTCGAGAAGATGAATCTTTCCCGTAGCGTAAGCTAAACTTACGCAATACGAGAGAACCTCTCGTAAGAGAACTAGGCGTTGTAAGCTCCCATATATGGTTGGAGACGGGGAGGGGATGCATGTACGTACAATCTTTGTGCGCATGTTCTAGCGGTTTTATTAATCTGAAAACTTTTTTTGCATACACAAAATCTTTCTCGGTTACTAACGTAACCTCGGTTCTCTCTAGAGAGGGAACGAGTACTGTGTAATATCTTACGCTACGGGGAAAACCTCTTTTCCACGAGATATTGAAGCCAAAAATTATCCTTAATTTTGAATTAATGTAAAACGCTGTGCAGCAGCATGCAGACATAGGCAAGACGGCTTGCGCGCCTATTGGCTGCCCTGCGGTAACAGCAGCAGCCTATCGAGAGAGGCTCTGCGTGACACATATCCAATGGGGGCATTTCGCGCCCATTTCGTCACGTCCCGCCAGAAAGGGCGTGGTCTCGCCCTATAAACATAGCTCGTTTTACTGGTTTTTATCACCGAAGCGAACCAGAGCTGTGTATGCACGCAAGATACGCAGTACTCGTTCCCTCTCTAGATAGAACCGAGGTTCCGTTAGTAACCGAGTATGTTCTTTTACGAGAGTATCTCTCGTACTGCGTAATATCTTACGCTATGGGGAACACAATGCAAAACGCCGTGCGTACTGGGATCCGACACCAAAGTCCCAAGGGCAGTAGCCCGGGGCTCATATAGTGCATAATCACCATAGACTCACAGAGAGTCGGAGAAGAGAGGCTGCAAGCATCATTCCCCATGAAATAGCATCCTACAGGAGTTATGTTAACAGTGTTTCACGCAGACAGGGTGAACGTGTTCAGCCTGAACTGGGTAATAGTACGGGTTATTCAACACCCACAGAGCTGTTTTATCGCTCAGTGAGCGATGCACAAGCGAAACTCAGCATCTAGGCCGGCACAGCGGGGCAGATAGCACTGAATTCTATACCGACAGAAGCTTGGCTTGTAAGGCGGGAACCTCTAGGTTGTAAAACCTTATAAATGTAGACGGCGAGGCCCAGCCCGCGGCCGTACAGATATCGGTAACCCCACTATACCACGCCCACGATGAGGCCATGCCTCTCGTGGAGTGCGCTCTGACACCCAAAGGACACTGCAGGCCCTTAGAAGTGCAAGCCAGTGCTATGGCGTCGACTATCCATCTGGATAGGCTCTGTTTGGATGCGGCCAGTCCCTTGGAGCGTCCGCCAAACAAAACGAAGAGCTGCTCAGTCTGTCTGAAGACCGACGACCGAGACACATAAGCTCTCAGTGCCCTGACAGGGCAGAGGAGACTCGCATCCTTCCCCTCATCACGAACCGGGAGGGCGCACAGGGAAATAACCTGGGCCCTGAACGGTGTGTTGAGGGATGTGGGCACGTACCCGTGCCTTGGTTTGAGTATGACTTTTGAGCCATTAGGCCCAAACTCCATGCATGACGCGCTTAAAGAAAGCGCTTGCAAGTCCCCTACGCGCTTCACTGAAGTCGAGAGCCATAAGGAATACTGTTTTGAGAGACAGATGTTTCATGTCTGACAAATGGATTGGCTCGAATGGGGCACCTTTCATGGCTTCCAAAACCGTAGAAAGGTCCCACACAGGGACTGAGGGGGGTCTGGGAGGATTCAGCCTCCGAGCTCCCCTGAGGAATCGCACAACCAGGTCGTTTTTTCCCCAGTGACTGGCCAGACGTCGGTTTTGCAAACGCCGCTATGGCCGCCACGTATACTTTGAGCGTGGATGGGGTTCTGCCCTTATCTTATGGCTCACAGTGAGGGCATCCGCCGGCGACGAGAGCGAGAGCCGCATGATCCTCACCCAGGCAGGAAACGCAGATGATATGGCGATCCTCTTCACTGAGTGTGGCTCGGCACGAGCCGCAGGACCTATGCATCTTGAAAAAGACGCAGCTCTTTTAGGAGAGGGAGAGAGAAAGTGAAGAAATGTGTGTCGCAGCGGCGAACACACACACACACACTTGCAGAAAAGGATATAACGCCGGAAAGCGTAGCAGGTAGGCGGCTAAAGGCGGCGATGCCAGCGACTTCAGACTCAAAGGCTCGTCCCGCTGTGTGCTTTTTCTCAGACGGCGTGGCTTCTCACTCCGGATCCAGCGATGCGGTGATGCTTCGCTGAAGAGATGAAAATCAGTTGTACCAGCCTAATCGAGCTATGTTTATAGGGCGAGACAACGCCCTTTCTGGCGGGATGTGACGAAATGGGCGCCAATAGGCGCGCAAGCCGTCTTGCCTATGTCTGCATGCTGCTGCACAGCGTTTTACATTAATTCAAAATTAAGGATACTTTTTGGCTTCAATATCTCGTGGAAAAGAGGTTTTCCCCGTAGAGTAAGATATTACGCAGTACGAGAGATACACTCGTAAGAGAACTAGCTTTTATGCGTACACACACTTTTAGGATGAAATCTAGCCATACGTGGCCCCAGGAGACCATGATGATAATATAGCAAAATATTCAGATAAACACTGCTGTTTATAATGGGGTTGTCCACTGCATTTGTGGCAGATAAATACACCTGTGACAAAATTAAATAATTTGACAAATACATCTTTTAAATGATATTGTACCCCTAAACAGCTTCAGTGTAGCTATTTTTGTTAGAAGCTTGTAAAGTAGCCACTCTTTAACTCTTTTGTGTGTGTTTGTGTTTGGAGTACTAAAAGATCAGCGGATGGTTTTATCACCATGCACACACACACACACACACACACACACACACACACACACACACACACACACACACACACACACACACACACACACACACACACACACACACACACATACACACACTGAGTGAGACCTAGTTGTGCAGATAGTGCAAGATCAGGAATCGTTTCTCTCTCTATCGGGGTTGTTCTATAAAAAGAAATGCAGCGTTTCACTCCCTCTGGTGCCCATTACTGACGCAAGATGCCATTAATCACACACACTAAAGGATTTCACACACACACACACACACACAAACACACACATTAGATACACTAGATCTGACATGTCATTTATACCGGACTGTGTTCTCATATGTGTATAGAGATAAATGAGAGATACAAGGCAGTGAGAAAATCATTCAACTTAAGTTAATTTCATGCTATCTTTATTGGCGCTCACACATCTAGATGCCTCACAATATTAGTAAGGCCCAAAATATCATCATTAGTAAGAACTGTACTCACAGAAAAAAAGGAAACTTGACTATCAGCCCTCTTATTAAAAAACGCAAGCAACCTGAATCTGCGTTTTAAAGGCATTTTAAAATGAAAACATTCCTCGTCCATACTGCCCACTGCATTTCAGAAAAATATCTCTGTCCACACTGTATGATATACAGGGCATGCGCATAGTGTAAACAGTTGCCGATTGCTCTAATAATAGCTTGCCTCTAGCACAAGTAGGCTGCTGCAGTGTTATAAAATGCAGAGTTTAACTGCACAATGGCTGCTAAAAAGACAAAGTCAAAAGGTAACAAAGCTTGCAGTTCCGTCTCCATATTATTGTTAACATGGTCTTTGAGGCTGGTCTGTTACAGAGCAGTTGAGAGAGACGACTCTAGTCTGTTATTGTCGTGTTCCGGTAGTGTACTGGTCATATAATGTGGGCTTGATGGACCAGTGAAGGATATGCAATAATCTAGAAGATCCAATCAGGAAGCGAATGTGGGCAGCCACGTCTTCCTTTTCAAAAGTCTCAATTTTGGTCAGTTTACACTGAAATGTAACCGTCAGTTGCATCAATCAGTTTTTGAGGGTCATAAACTCCATAGAAGTGTGGATGCCAGGTCTAACTGTAGCAAAAGTTATGTGTTTTAAAACAAAAACCCACTAGTGTAAACAGGGCCTAAGTTTTTGACGGACGTGACGTGCGTGAGTGGTGAACTGTTTGACAACTACATATTTTAAATGATATTGTACTCTTAAACAGCTTCAGTGTAGCTATTTTTGTTAGAAGCTTGTAAATTAGCCACTTTAGTTCATGGCTTAAATAAATGACATGTTACTCAGAGACTGGCATGTTTGGTTTGTCAAAAATGTCACAATCAGCTATCGCAAATTTGTTGACTTTTGAAAATATTTGAATCAAATGTTTATTATTTACAACAGAGTTTCACAATTAAATGAAAATGTATTAGTATATTCATTTCGTAATAATTACTTAAGTACGTTGTACTTTTCTCCTTATGTATTGTCACCTCCTTGTTCAATGAGGAAATGGCCATTTTTTGTCATAAACGTAAGAACCTTAATATTATCTATTAATTTATAATTTCCTTCAATTCAATCAAAGCCGTGACTATATTTAGAACAACATTAAAACTGCAAGTGTGACAGTGCTTAAAGGGATAGTTCACTTTGAAATTAATTGTTGGTATGTTTTAGCTTACCTCAAGTGCATCCAAGATGTAGGTGTCTTTGTTTCCGCAGTAGTTTCAATGTTGATATTTTTAGGTCAAACCGTTCTTGTCTGTCAGTCATATAATGCAGGTCTATGGTCACCACCTCAAAGAGCATGCACAGAGAAGTCCAAATTAAACATGATTTAATGACTCGTAAATGTAAGTACACATTGATGGCCTAAGACACGAAACGAGCGGTTTGTGTGAGAAAACAGTATTTATATTGTTTTTACTGGGGGAGCGGGCTCTTCAAGTTCATTTGTTCAAGTTCATTTATTTATATAGCACATTTAAACAGCCGCTTAGACAGACCAAAGTGCTTTACAGAACACACAAATAAGAAAAGTAAAAACAACAAAACAACCCATAGAACACATAAAAAGCAGCTAAGCTACGAGTAGCCTTTTCAGAGAATTGTAAAATAGTAAAAATAATTAAAAATAGAGATCAATATGCTAAAGAGAACAGGGAGGTTTTTACCAAAGACTTAAAGATAGAAAGGTTGGGGGCCGTTCGGATCTCTAGGGGCAGGGTTTTCCACAGACGAGGCCACTGCAAAAGCACGCTCCCCTCTACGCTTAAGTTTGACACGAGGGACTACCAGCAGAGCCTGGTCGTTAGACCTTAGGCTTCTGGACGGAGTATAGGGTTGAATAAGTTCGGAAAGATAGACTGGAGCCAAGTTATGTAAAGATTTGAAAACAAATAGGAGGATTTTAAAATCTATTCTCTGCCGGACTGGCAGCCAGTGTAATATTTAAGAATTGGAGAGATATGGTCATATTTGCGACAGTTGAGAATAAGTCTAGCCGCAGCATTTTGGACCAACTGAAGACGGGCAATTTGAGAAACTGATATCCCACAATAAATTGAATTGCAGTAGTCTAGCCTACACGTGATGAATGCATGAACCGCCATTTCCAAAGTTATCGGAGTAAGAAAGCCTTTGATTTTAGATAGTAAACGAAGTTGGTAGAAACACCAAGAACAAGAACACCTAAGTTCCGCACTCCTGTAGACTTAAAGGGAGATAGGCTCCCCAAGTCTGGCTTATACACTGAGACCTTTCACTCGGGCTGAAAACAATGACCTCGGTCTTATCATCATTTAGAGAGAGGAAGTTTTTAGCCAGCCATGCCTTCAGCCCCTCTAGGCATAGCAGAAGAGAGTTTAACGCTGCAGGATAATTTCTCTTGAATGGAATGTAAATTTCGGTCTCGTCCGCATATAAATTAAATGATACACTGTGTTTCCTTAAGATAGTGCCCAACGGTAGCATGTATAGAGAAAATAAAGAGGGAGCCAAAATGGAGCCCTGTGGAAGACCACAGGTTAGAGGGGCCATGGAGCTGGAGAAATTACCCATCTTAACTAAAAACTTTCTTTCAGAAAGGTACGACCGAAACCATGACAGAAGCTTTTAGGCCCACCTCAGTCTCAAGTCTAGCCAACATAGTAGGGTGGTCAACAGTGTCAAAAGCTGCCGAAAGGTCTAAGAGAACTAGAACCACAGAATCACCAGCATCAGTGGAGATAAAAATGTCGTTTAGCACTCGCAGAAGGGCGGACTCAGTGCTGTGGGCAGTCCTGAACCCAGATTGAAAAGCCTCATAGATACAGTTATTTAAAAGAAAGTGCTGCAGTTGATTAAACACAATTTTCTCCATTAACTTGGAAATGAAAGGCAGGACAGAGATGGGTCGGTAATTTTGTAAAATAGAGGGATCCAGTGAAGGCTTCTTGAGAAAAGGAGTGACCGTAGCCACTTTAGCTAATTAAAATGGTACTAATTTGCACTTATCCGGGATGTTTAAACCGTTTATAACATTTCATGTAATGCCAGGTTTACAAATAGAAAGGACACATACAAAGACGTTGTTCACATACCTCCATTGGATGCGAAAACATCATAGGCACAGCTGATGATGTCAGTACTATGCGATCGGTCATCAGGGGAAAAAATATTGCTGCAGACCCTCCTCAACTTTAGTAAGTTTATGGGTGTGTTGATATCCAGCCGAAGAGCGATCAACCATAACTTCAAGAGAGAAGGCTCATAAATTGGGAATTTGTGAAAACTCACCACTCCCGGATGAGTTCGCGCGAGCATACGTAATTGTTTTCTTTTACGACGGTTTAAACATCCCGGATGAGCGCAAATTAGTACCATTTTAATTAGCCGTCTTACCTACAATCTCTGTTCTGTGTAAACAATAAGTGACGTACACGCACGAGAGATCACTTCCGGCGCTTTCCGGCGCTTGCGCAGATCGAAGCGCCCGCGCCCTCAGATCACTTGGACGTGGCTGTGGTTACAAGAGGTAAAAACTATATAAATACTGTTCGTTTTCTCACACAAACCGCTCGTTTCGTGTCTTAGGCCATCAATGTGTACTTACATGTACGAGTCATTAAATCATGTTTAATTTGGACTTCTCTGTGCATGCTCTTTCAGGTGGTGACCATAGACCTGCATTATATGACTGACAGACAAGAACGGTTTGACCTAAAAATATAAAAATTGAAACTACTGCGGAAACAAAGACACCTACATCTTGGATGCCCTTGACGTAAGCTAAAACATACCAAAAATTTATTTCAAAGTGAACTATCCATTTAAATGTAAAGTCTTAATTAAAATTATAATCTAGAAATGTAAAAGGGTTTGTGTGTGTGTTAGGTGTCACCAGACTCCACTGTCACATGCACGTTCACAGGCCCTGTCCCAAATGGCACCCTAAGCACTCGCGGTCTTCCTCTGAGTCCGCATTTTCGTGACGTAACGGCCTTTGACTGTCGGGAAGAAGTCTGCTGCGGAGCTCGCATCTGTGCGGGCTCTGCAAAAGTGCGCATCGAGGGCGCAAAACGACTCGCGAGCACCCTTCTGAGACCTAAAATGACAAGTGGGACACCCTACGGGACACCTCACGGACTTAACGGACACGTGCACACGGCAGCTATTGTAAGTCCACAAGACCGAAAGTGCATATGAAGTGTGCCATTTGGGACAGGGCCACACTCACTAGAATTCTAATCACCTGCACCTGTCCCTCATCAGCTCACTCATCAACCACAGTATTAGAGCACACATTTCTCAATCATCTGGTCTCCAATGTGGATTACTGACTCCTTACATGTGCTATGTGATGGCCGATGACGTGGCCAAACAGTAAGGTGTAACTAAACAACACACAGGTATACGTAATTTTCTTTTGTTTGTTTACATGTTATATTGGCAGGATTAAACATTTGTTGCATATCATGCTATATATATTTCATAATAATGACAGACACAGATTTAGTTCATTTTCACGGTTTTATTACCAATTTGTATTCATTTCAAACCATAAGTGACTAATTTGGGTGAACACTTTCTAGTTACCAGTGGTATATTGTGTTAACATTTATTTATTTTGAGTTTAAGTTACCTATGTGTGGAGGGCTGAGGTTTGGCACTGTTTCGCTTCGGTGGAGGTCCGCTCCAATAAATGACTTCAAAAGGGAACTCTGTTTTTTTCTACTGTATGTGTGAGAATGTGGACTTCACATAGCGATAAATCATTTTCATTAACCAACAGACATCATATACAGCCTACAACTTGCAAACATTTGAGGTTTGTGGCAGTAAATCTTTTAACTAACAGATTTTGAGGCAGGTTGCTTGTATATATTTGTATTTATCTATTTTTTTTATACTTCTAGTCAGTAGTTAAATTAAATCACATTTGTCAATGACTTCCAAAACTTCATGGGATTGTAATTCATTCCCCCTTAAAATATGCAACGTTCTTTTAACTTTTTTTTCTTTAAACAATTTTCAATGATTTTTTTTTTTTATTGAATTGAATTGAAATTGAAATCGTTCTGTGAAAAGTCCTTTCAGAAAAATAATGGGAAACACTTCCTGAACTAAGGTTGCTGATAACCTAATACACACACACACACACACACACACACACACACACACACACACACACACACACACACTGGTTTCTACACGCAATTGTTTTTTTAGATTTAGATACACAATTGTGTCTTTGAAAGCAGCAAAAAGTCAGCATCCTTTTGAAACAGCCTTTGTGTGGTTAGTGCACTGAAAAGTCGCATTTCCACTGTCACTTCTGGGTAGGGATGCTGCTGAAAATAGCATTTTTGGTTTTTGGCTGAAATAGACTCTGGACTTGTTTGTTTGCAATAGCCCTACTGTGCTGTAGCAGGGATCTGTATAGCCATGCTGGGCTGATCCACTCCCTGCTATATTCTCACATCCTCTGTTAATAATAGATTTGTAGGACTGTACTTTATTTTGATAATTGGTCAAAAAATAAATCTGTTAAATCTGATTGTTGCATAGAACTGAATGAAGATAATGTATTGATATATCGATATTTAATATTATGTGTTACTTTAAACAAAATTGTGGTTATTTTATTAGCTTGTATTTTATAAAATTCAGATTTAAAATAAGAAATTTAGCATTATTAAAAAAAAAAGTTTTGGTTTTCGGCCAAGTGCATGCAAGTTTCGATTTCGGCCCAGAATTTTCATTTCGTTGCATCCATACTTCTAGGGCTTAATCGGGCCTCATCAGGGATTCCTCAAAGGCCAATGGCCTAGGGGTTTTGGCCAGCCGAATACCTTGGTTCAAAGCGGGCCAACTGGGGTAGGAGGAGTGGTCATGAACAAAGGCTGGATTCATTTCCCATGTTATATCAGGCTACCAGCTAATTTCAAGACATTTTTCAGCTCAAAACTTACTTGCAGGCACCAGCGAGTGTTTGAAATAACTAACTTGTTATCCGATGGGTACTCTGATCACCATATGAGGCAACAATATATTTATATGTGATGCTACAAGCTACTAATGCTAACCATTGCAATAATAAATGCACACATGTTTATGGAAAATACCTATGGAGCCTGCTCGGAGAATGTAGACAAATCATGATTATAATGGTGTATTTATTTGGTTTCATGTTTTATCTGTCTCTTCCCTGTGCCTTTGATGATACCGGACTAATGTATCCGTATGTATGTCACAAAAACCATGCACTCTGGTTATTCTTGTTTGGTTTATTCCCAATAAATAGGCCCAGGCAGGGCTGACCTGTTGAAAAGAGATGGTATTCATCCTTCCTGGGATGGTGCTGCTCTTCTCTCTAGTAATATGGCACATAGTCTTAGAGCTCAAACATGACAATCTGGGGCTCAGGTGAGGAAGCAGACAAATTGGCTAAAGCCTAGTGATTTTAAGCCCGAATTGCAAATCATTGAGCTCGCCGACAGGTCAGGGTGTTATCGCGTGCAAATCGCAGTGGATAAGGGGGCGATGAACGCTCACCAATCTGTTAGTATGAAAGAGCCAACAACGCATCAAAGATGCTCGCCGAGCCCAGAAAAATATCTAGCATGCTAGATATCCAGAGCTGTCGCACGACTCAACCTCAAGTGATGTCATGAGCTACAGCCAATCAGAGCAAGGCATGGGTTGAGGTTACCGGGTAAATACGCGATTTCCAAAGAAACACGGAAGAAGACGAGTTTACAGAAAGATGAGCAACGCGTCGTCAAGAGAGCAATGGACAAAATTTAATCGAACTGTGTTAGGAGCATGAATGCCTTTATGATGTTGGACATGAGATGTACCACAACCGCTCCGAGAAAGAGAAAAGGTGGATGGAAATTACAAACGCTCTCAAACAGCCAGGTGAGCAAAATGTTATTTTTACATTATCTAAATGTTATAGGTTGAAATGTAAATTAAATCTTTTTGCTGTAATTCTGTTTATTGTGATATATATTATTGTGTAGTAAGAGGATATTCAGTTAAAGTTTAATTCCAATCTGCCTTTTGTACCAGTCGAGAGATACTTTAAACCAGGGATGGATTAAATTGTCATATTTAGTTTGAAACAGACAAATAAAATAAATGAATTTGCGGGGGAGAAAAAACGTGGTTTGTAGACAAGATAGAATCGTTGGGTGACAGAGTTGTTGTCAACTCGTGTGGTGCGTTACCTCCTGTTGCGGATCAATCACGTTGTGTCGTGTGGTGTGAACAGCTCAATAACTTGAACACTCCTGATTTCACAGAGAGCAAGTCATGTAGTGTGAACCGCAGAGTTCAGCCCGACGTTTTAAAAACCTTCTGCCAGCTGTCTCACGCCACAAAGGTCAGATAAATCCCATCACATAGAGACTCTGTCACTTAGATATCATCATATAGGCTGCGTTTACACTTGGCATTAACATGCGACCTGTATCCGGATGTTGTCCACATACACATTGAAAAGACAAGTGTAAACTCACATCTGATCGGAATGTTATCCGATCAGCGTGTCCAGGTTCGGAGGTAGTCGAGGACACATTGTGATCGGATCTCAGTGTAATGTAAACGTAATCCAGCCATCGTGTCTGCATTCACAGGTGGATGTAATTTAAATCCCCGCCCTGTCTCCCCGCGTGACTGTCAGAAAATAATGGCCAGACACAGTTTAGACAAAAAATTAAACTTATTTGAACCTTACAATAAACGTCAATCTTTAAAACAGTTTATTTAGACTTACATGATAATATGTGTGTCATTTTTCATTTTAATTTTGCAACATTATCTGAACGAGGCGATCGCCTGTACAATCACAGTCAGTTATGAGATCATAATGAAGAGCTGCACGCTGCTTTGCCAGAGGAATAATCGGAATCGTATTTTTTTTATGTTTTAAATGTTGAATGTTTTTATTGTTTCAGCATGTTTATCAATCTCCAATTTCTGTCAATATAGTCGTTGCACGCTATAAGCTTAAATCCAGATGATCGATGTGAATTTAACATGATCAACCCAGTTATTTTTGTATGATCTACTCTGGAAATATTCCTTCGTTCAAAAAATGTATTTGATCTAATTACTGGAGATTAAAGTAAAGTGAGTGAGTGAAAGCAATTGGGACATTGTTTAATTTGTATCATCTTTACTCTTAATTTGGTGTCGTGCCACAGACCTAATTTATGCAGGAAACAGAAATCCGATCGGTTATCCAGAGACAGAGGCTACTTAATGTGAACAAATGTAAACGCACAATGTCCTGATTGGCTAATGATCCGATCTGCTTGATCGGATCATGGTGATCGCATGTTAATGCCAAGTGTAAACGCAGCCATAAAGACTGTCTGTTCCCCGAATTAGGAAATACAACAAAACTTCAAAACCCATCCAAGGTTAAAAATTGAATTGATGTTCAACAAATAAAAAACAGATTTAATACAAATGAACAAATGATAAAGCTTCGGTTGCTGAATATTCGATCCCTTACTTCAAAAGCACTTATTGTTAATGATATGATTACAGACTATAACCTAGATGTGCTATGACAGAAACCTGGCTAAAACCAAACGATTACATTACTTTAAATGAGTGCACCCCACAAGAGTACTGTTATAAACATGAACCTCGTCTGAAAAGCAAACGGGGAGGTGTTGCTGTAATTTATAGTAATATTTTCAAAATTACTAAGAAGTCTAGCTTCAAATAAAATTATTTTGAAGTGTTGGTGCTTAATGTAACAATATATTAGCCTGGCTAACGTCAGACCCAAGTCTCATTGTATCTGGGGGAAAGAACTCTCCAATGTCAATTCGCCCCTAGATTTTATATCACTCTTTCTCTCTGATGATTTCTAGAATTTACTTGTAAATGAGACAAATCGCTACGCCCATCAATTTTTAGCCTCTCATCAACTCCATCCACACTCCAGATTTCATCAATGGTCTGACGTAGCTGACAGTGAAATGAATGACTTCTCTACCAGACCCATACTCAAATGCAGAGAAAAGAAGGCTGAGTTGGAGGATTATTGGGCCGAATACTGGCCAATAGCAACATCTGGATTTGGGAAGGTGATGTCCAAGAATAGATTTGAGATGATTTAGTCTTTTCTTCACTTATATATAATATAATAATGTCAATAATGAGGAGTGTGTTGACAGGGGTCAGCCAGGGTATGACAGGCTATTCAAAATCCGCCCAATCATCAATTTGGTCATCCCCTGGTTTTCAGCAATGTATGGTCCATCTAAGCAGCTGTCATTGGATGAAATGACCATTGCATTCAAAGGGAAATCAACCCTAAAAATGTACAACCCAAACAAACCAGACAAATATGGCTACAGAGTATTTGTTCTGAGTGAAGCAAAGTCAGGCTATGTGCTACATGGGTCCATGTACACTGGACAAAGTAGGCCTAATGCAAGTGATTTTGGTGCGACACACCTTATTGTCCGTGAGCTGATGGCCCCGTCCCGTACACGGGGAAAGGCCGTGAGGTGTACATGGACAGCTATTACACCTCGCCAGCCATAGCAGATGAGCTGGCAAGCAATGATTCGGGTTTGTGTGGGACTGTCAGCAGTAAGAGGAAGGGGATGCCAAAGGGCCTCATCCGTGAACAGTTACCGTTGAGTAAGGGAAATGACCCAGTCTTCACGAGGAAGGGGAAAATGCTAGCTTGTGCGTGGCATGATACAAAGCGCCTCACAATGCTCTCTACACTGCATTCCAACACGTGTCAGAAAGCGCATCAGGACCAAACGCAATGATATATATATAGATAATAGGCCTGTTTGTGTTGATGACTACAATTTGTTCATGGGGGGTGTCGACACAGCAGACCAGAGAATGAAGACCTACCTCTTTCCTCATAGGTCAAGGAAATGGTACAACAGGATTTTCAATGCCATTCTCAATGCAATTATGGTGAATGCCCACATCATTTACTGCTGCTGCACTGCTGCTCCTCACAAGCCCCTGAAAGTCTTCGTGCAGAATGTCATCACTGGTTTACTGGAAGGCTTCTCCAGGAAAGAGAGCAACAAAGGCCGAAAGTTGTCCTCACTGGGAGACTTGCCACAGAGATTAGCTGAGCGCCACTTTATCTGCCAGGCTGATGGTTAACCAGATTGTGTAGTTTGTTCTGATCGGACCCGCCTTAAAGGCCGCCGTCAGACAAAATACATGTGCAGACAGTGTGGGGTGGGTCTTTCTGTTGCGCCTTGCAATGAGAGGTACCACACCATGAAACACTACAAGAAATGTCACCTGGATGGACAGGGAGTCATTTACCTCTACAGCAAAAGGCCTGCTACATACTTTTTTTTTTTTTTTTTGTCTGCCATTTATTAGTAATGATTTACACTGTTGATTTACTATCTATTTCCCCTGACCATTTAGTAGTGTACAATATGTGTTCTTTTTTGTGTGTTCATGTCCTTGTGTTGTGTGCGTCTTTGTCGTCTAAAAAAAACAACCAAAAAAACATCCAAAAAAAAAAAATACTAACATTGTCTCTCGTCTTGTCTCGTCATCTCACTCATGATCTGTGCCTTGCCGTGGCAAGTGAGCTTTTGAACTAAACAGGTCTTGTCTACTTTGTGTGTCATATGAATAATATATATGTGCCCCATACATGGAATCAGAGTGCCTACTGTATGTAGTAAATGGAAAATCTCTACAGCAAAAGGCCAACCGCTACATAAATTCGGTTTGTTTCTACCATTTATTAGTAATGATTTACACCGCTTGTTCACTACTTACTATTTACCTGAGCATTCAGTATTGTGCAATATAGCATACAGAAGGTGAGGGACATTTTGGGGACAAAGAAGTTCTGCATTTTATCATTTAAATGTGACTTTTCATGAAAATTCTATAATCCAAGATGGCCGCCACCATATGACGTCACAAGATGCAAATTAGATGGGAAAATGTAATCCCTACATAAACTCTGGGTCATCCTTAATATTTCTCTAATTTACAGAAAGTCTCTATCTTTTATCACTTTTAAGATATAGTCTTTTGAAATTAAGATGTCAAAATCTGTCATGAATCAGTTTCTTTCCTCTCTATTCCCGTAGTGTTACACACGCACACACGCCCAGCTTTTCATCATTATCTCAGCCTTCGCACTGGGCACACACTTAGTTGCTCCCATTCATGGTTTTTCCCTATCTCTCTTCTCGCAGCTGTTTCCCATAGCAATTAACACTTACACTGATCCTGTCTCACCTGTGCTCGCTTCCTCTCTAATTTACTCGGCTGGAGATCCTCGAGTAAACGAGGTAGGAATGCATGTATCCTCACAGAAACTTATATATGATGTTAACATCATATATAAGTTTCTGTGAGGATACATGCATTCCTACCAGGTCATTCTTATCATTTACTAATGATAAACCATGGTTTACTGGGAAACTCAAACACCTTCGCCATGCCAAAGAGGATGCCCACAGAAGTGGGGATAAAATCTTGTATAACCAGGCCAGAAACAGACTGACAAAGGAGATCACAGTTGCTAAAAGAAGCTACTCTGAAAAACTGAAAAAACAGTTTTCAATGTGAAAACAATGTGTTACAAATCACATTGTAATGAGCAGCATCGTGACTGATGCAATAGTGAAAGAAATCGGCGATTCATGGTTTAATGTGAAAGTAGACGGTACCAGGGACCCTACTGGAATGGAAAACATTTCCATTGTAATTCACTACTTTAATGAAAAAAACGCTGGAAATTACAGAACGACTGCTTGTGATGACCATCGCAAATTCGGGTGATACACAAACCATCACAAACATGATACTTTCAGAGCTGTCCAAGGCAGGCTTGAATGCGTCTAAGATTCTGAGT
The DNA here is from genome assembly GCF_051911475.1 of Siphateles boraxobius. Classification (NCBI taxonomy): domain Eukaryota; kingdom Metazoa; phylum Chordata; class Actinopteri; order Cypriniformes; family Leuciscidae; genus Siphateles; species Siphateles boraxobius. Next base: position 49,976,291 of record NW_027508734.1, read on the forward strand.
CAAGTGTACAATGGAGCTGCGGTGATGTCGGGGAAATATGGTGGAGTGCAGCGACTTTTGCAGGAAAAAGTTGGCCGGGAGATACCTTATGTACACTGCCTAAATCACCAGCTGCACTTAGTTGTCGTGCATGCGTTGTCTGCTGAGCAAGCCATTCAAGATTTATTTGGCATATGCAACGCGCTTTATAACTTTTGCCTTAAACCCACAGTTGCCCTGCAATATAGAGGTGACATACGTAAACGTTTACTTGACCAGAGGTGGACAGGCCATCTGGCTACTGTTGCCGTCATTGTCAGTTCATTTGAGGACATTACATCAGTTATTGAGCGTGTCAGCTCTGCAAGGACTTATGGAGCTGAAGTTCGCATGGAGGCAGTTGGACTGTTAAGGGAAGTAACTGATGATAGCTTCATTTTCATCTGCCATTTGATTCACAAGGTAGGCCTAAGATATTTATTTTGTGTGTGTGTATAAATATATTTTACTTTATTTAATAACAAAATTCAACAAGTCAACTTAAAGTTATCTTTAAAAAATTTAAAATAAAATTTGAAATATATTAGAATTTTCAATCATTTAATATTTATAAAACAATTCTCATTTCAATTTGATAAAACAATTATTTAACAAATTTTGTGCATGTAAAATTCTTTTTCAAGGTTTACGCGTTTCAATTAATAGTACAATTCCATCAAATTGAATTGAATAATGATTACATATTATGAATCAAACTTTTTAAATGAGTAGCCTACTGGAGTTTAATAAAATATTTGTATAAATCTTAAACTTATCCTACATTTAAACATTTTTTAATTTTATTAATGAATGTGAATCCCATAAACTGTGGTCCATTCCTTTTTTGCTTAATATAAAAATGCTTTATTAAGCTCTAGTTGTTTACTAATTTATTCTTAATTCATAATATCAATAATGTGTAAGGATTATTCAATTCAATTTGATGAAATTTTACTATTACTTGACATCTTATCTTGAAAAAAGGCTTTTAAAAAGGCTGTTTTAAAAGGCCGTTAAAACAGTTAGACTAAATATAGTCGTAATATGAATTCTGACATGGGTTTGAATAGCCTGATTTTATTTAGGCATATTATTTTTTTTTTTAAATAAATGTCAAAATGACAACACCATTAATTTTTAGATATCCTAATGTTCGGAAATGATGGAAACATTTAATTTCAGTTAACGCAAACCTGGATGCTTTGGATCATATTCTTGGTGAAATTGAAGTGTGTTTCAGTGAACGTAATTCAAAATTTGCTGCAGCACTTGCCGCTCTTGACCCAGAAAATGAGACCTATTTGGATGTTAAGTCCATAAAGCCCATCATGGATTTAACTAATTCTACCATTGTGGAAACGGAGTCCATTGTTGCAAAGCAATATATCTCCAGAATCAAAACGGAGGAAAGCCAGCAGATGATGACTACTAGGAGACTTCTCTCTGAACATCACAAAGTACTTTTGTCCGCACTTAAACTCGTTGTCACATTCGGGGCCTCTACCGATATGTGTGAGAATTCGTTTCCTGTGCTCAAGAACGTTTTCACGGACAACAGACGAGCAATGCACCAAACCCATAAGGCTCAGCTCGTGCAACTTGTATTTGAGTGGGACCTTACAAAGAAAATACGCAACGAATGGAAAGACCTCGTTCTGAGAAAGTTTAACACTTCCACTCGTCGACTGCAGCTTTCCTAACGGTAGGATGTGTTTTTGCTTTTTTGTCTTTGTTACTAATATGATTGATTATATAGCCATGCTGGTCCTTATTATTTATGAGAATGCACATAGGCAGCATTGCTCTGTATCGTCGCGTCGGGTATATGATGGCATGATTTTTTTTTTTTTTAATTTTATTATTATTAAAAGTGGGTGTAGGTAGGCCCCCCCAGTGACACATCGAGGCCCCCTCGTTCCGTATGTCCTGACGCCGACCCTGGATGTGGCTTTTGTGGTTCACGGTCATAGTGGCACCAGCTGCTTCAGTAAATGTGGCTTATTCATCCGAATTTGATGTGGTTCTTTTACATTTATCATGTTTTACATTCATATTGCCCGTCGTGCACAGTTACCCTAAAGGCGCCGGGGTGGCGGTGCCACCGGCTTGGGCCCGTCATCACTGCTAGCAGCTATACTTATTATTTGTATTCTGGCCCTACAATATCTCTCTCAGTAAAAGTGAACTGTTATTTAAAGTGCACGAAGATGATGTAGACTCTTGAATGATCATGTCGGGAGGGAAAAATTCATTCTCATCACTTTAGCTTGAGCTGATAATACACATTTCAATATTATATTCTCCATCTCATAGGATGATTAAAATCTGAAAGAAAATGTAAGAATCACCTTTCCAAATGGCAACGGCACCTGCTTGATAAAGAGGCTCGTAGAGGGGGAGAAACCAATGAAAATGAGAGCAGCATTCAGTGAAGAGCGAGTAATTGAACCCAGTCTGATGTGGTTGGTAATTAGTTGTTATGGATCAGCGGGAGCGACATTGTTTCCTCTCTCTCTTGGGATTTTAAGCTCTTATACAATTATTTCCATTTCTCAGACAGAAACCTTTGGCTTAAAGCAGTCAAGAAGGATCAAACACTAGGCTATTAGTTTAGTTCTAATTTGCTTAATTATATTCACTTCTTCAAATGTATTTGTCTCAAATGTATGTGTCAGTTTAGTTTACAACAGTTTTATAAGTAATCAATCATTTGTTTGAAAGAATGAGTAGCAAAACATTATTTATCACTTGTAACAATGTTTTTATATGGTAACATTCAGCTTGACGACTTCTTTATTGTCTGGTAGTTGTGTTTTGGTGCAATACAAAGAAAAAGAATAAATATTACTATAGAACTGTAATATGATAAGAATGAAGAGTAAAATAAGCTGTCAGGGTGTGGGTTTTGTGTCTTGTTCCTTGTTCTTGTCTGTCATGTGATTCTGCCATGTGTCTTGTCAATGTTAATCGCCTGATCATTGTTCACAGGTGTCCCTTGTCTAGTAATTAGTCTTTGTATTTAAGCCCTCATGTTTGCCCTGTGTCTTTGTCGAGTATTAAATGTTTGTCCATTTTCTTGTTCGGAGTTCCATGCCTTGCCCTGCCCTTGTTTTATGTTTATTTGATCGTTTGATTTGGTTCACAATTTCTGTCAACATTTTGAGCAGTTCCTGGTTTCTTTATATTTATTTGTTCCTGAGGTTTGGATCTCTTGTTCCTGTTTGCCTCAGTGGATTATATTTGTTAATAAACTTTTATTAGGAGCTGCTCAAAATGTTGACAGAAAGTGTGAACCAAATCAAACGATCAAACAAACATAAAGCAAGGGCATGGCAAGGCATGGATTCTCACTCTCTTCTGAATGCTGTCTTACTACCACAACCAAATCAGTACATTAGCATTCATGAAACTTTGGATCTAAACATTACTGACATCTGTAATTTATATTGCCCAAGTAAATTTGAAATGCATTAATGAAATTGTTCATTGACGTCGTCAAGCTTCTTCTATATTCTAATATGTGTGTAAAATGATGATACGGTTTTAATTAATCACTTTAAAATAAGAGCATTCCGTTTTCTAAAGACACTGTTAAGTAAATGAGGACAAACTCTAGATACTCTATGTGAGTGATCGATCCCTTTAAATAATGTTCAGGCGGACCAATAGACCGGGGCCAATAACCTCAGACCTCAAGCACTAGGGCCAAAATCAAATTATGTTTCCACTGTCAGGCCAGTAACCCCGCAATGCTACCCTAAAACCCACCCTTAATTAACATGCCTTAGAACAAAGGCATACAACCCCACCATTTCACCAGCTGATTGAAAACTAGCAAAAAAAATTTGTATGGCAAAAGCAAACGTTTGGCCTTTGCTCAAAGACTCGATTCCAGCATTGATATTTGACCAATGTTTTACATTAAAAAATGTGACAGTTATTTATTATTTTGTGTCAGGATTGTATATTAATCATGCTGAATCAAACTGCTATTTAGTATTTCACATTAAAAGAGAAATCAGTTGCACCTGCATCCATTTATTTGCAATTACAGGAATCCACAAAACAACTCCATTAAGGCTTAAGTCAAGTCAAGTCAGTCAAGTCACCTTCATTTATATAGCGCTTTTAACAATATGGACCATTTCAAAGAAGCTTTACAGTGATAATAGGAAATTAAAGTAACAGAGATTGTTTTGGCTTTACAGCAGCTCTGGAATAAAGTTATTGTCCAGCTAAAGTTAGTTTTGATTGATTCACTTCCGTCGCAACGATCATTAGTTATTAACTTAGGGGCAGCTAACACGACACCGTTCTAACAGAAAATTCTTTAATGCGATCCGGCCGCTCATTTGCATAAAACAGTGCCTGGTGGCTCTGACAATTTATCGCTTCCGCGGAGCCACGTGAATTGGAATTATCCTGACAACGTTTTATCAGTACAGAGGTAAAGGGAAGGAGGCCTTCACAAGGGAGAGACTAGTCGACACTTCAGGACTGCGTTGTCGTCGTGTCCAGGCGCAGGTCCTTCATCAGATCCGGATATGGCCTGGATTCGGCGGACTGCGGTAAACCTCGGGATAAACAGAGAGACTAATATTAACTTAGAAGCCATCCTTCTTATGATGTACGGTTCCGGCTGATCTAAACTATGCAGCATAACATTGAATTATAGAAGTCTATAATGTGTTATGTGTATGCTAAGCCAAAGAGATGTGTTTTTAATCTAGATTTGAACTGACAGACTGTATCTGCTTCCTGCTTCTTTTGGTGCTAAATAGGAAAAGGATCTACCACCAGCAGTTTATTATCAACTGGCCGGAATTTTGAGATTGCAATCAATAGACGTAAAGGACTATAATGCGTTAAGAGCTCGCTGAAGTACTGGGGAGCTAAACCATTTAGTGCTTTGTAAGCAATCAGCAATATTTTAAAATGTATATGATATTTAATAGAGAGCCAATTAGGGCAGTAGTACTCGAGTCCGGTCTTGAGACCGTTTTTCTATGATCTCGGACTTGTCTCGGACTCGCTGGTATTCGGACTCGGACTTGTCTCGGTCTCGGCCACTAGTCTTGCCAAATACGGCTTTTGGTCTCGACCGAGTCCAGGTGTCTTTATTTTGTTCCCAGTAAGCACACATAAAAGCCATTTATATGCACACCGTTTATTTTCTCTGGTGTGAGCCGCGATTGCGCCAGAACCAGCCAGTCATCGAGATAATTCAGCACGCGCACTCCCCGGAAGGCCCATGACACAATGGCTGCGTGGCGTAAGCGTCTCAGCTGCGTGGCGTGTCCGTTTTTATGTCGGCTCCCATTATAACAGGTTAGAGCTTGCAGACTGCCTTGCGTGACACGGAAAGGCAGATGCGGAAAACGCGTGCATGCTAGAAATAGAACCGACGCCTATTTTTCAGAATTTTTCGGAAGCGTTTCCAGGCAAAATAGAATATGAAAAAGATGTACACAAATACATATTAATAAATTACATTTTGATGGTTGAAAGTCTAGGTTTTTACATAAATTCAGATATAATATGATTTAAAAATAAATAAATAATTATCAATTTTCAAATATTGCACCTGTCAATACAGAACGAAATAGTCTGTAGTCTATTTTGCTGTCAATACTCACTGTGTCTTTAGGCTTTATATTTATGCTTAACATGAATATAGGGCTTCCACAATTCTCTCCCATATGTCGAACAAGGGTGATCCGTGTCAGCAGCACCGTGTCAGACATGTTTCTGGTGTGCAAAGACACAGAAAACGCGACGTAGCTGACACGCAACAGAAATGCCACGCAGCGTAGATATGTATATGCGGTAAAAATAATGTTTCATAGTTTGGAGCGGCTCGATCACTTCAGAAAATGTTCTATTAGAATAGAAAAAACTATTGTTATTCTTATTTTATGCAGCCCTACACATAAAATGAACACCAGGGGCCCGTTTCAATAAGGAGGTTCAACCAACTCTGAGTTAAAACTTGAACTCTGAGTTGACTTACCCTGAGATGGGAAACTCTGAGTTTTCGGTTTCAGAACAGCTGAAATGAGTAAGTTCAATCAACTCTAAGTTGACTGACTCTGAGTTAAGCACGTGCACCACAACTATAAAAAGCCATTATCAATGGAGCGCAGATATTATGAGTCACCATGGTAACAGCGCCAGACAAAAAGAGGTCTGCATATTTCGCACCAGTAGTGCGCAAAAAAAAATTTTTTTAAGCAACACGGCAGCAGCGGCAATCGAGAGAGTTAGTTTGAGAGAAAATAATTGCTCGAGTCAATGCGTAAGTTTACATATTAATTACTGTTATACAGTGTTGGGTGTAATTACCAAGTAATCCAAATACTGTATATTACAGAAGAATTAAGAGTAATCCCTTTAATTAAATTAAAGTAAAATATGATGTCATTGCATTAAATACTGCATAGACTATAGAACAATTCTGTATAAAACAACAGCGGATTTAAAAATATTTTTTAAAGGTATATTTTTAATGTAATCTTCTCTCTCTACACACTTTGGTCAATTCAAGAATAATTCATGCAATTGTATATTGTTAATTTGAAAGCATTAAAAGCGCAGTTTGTCTCTTTTTGTATTGTTCAATTGGTTGAGGTTGATATGGGATTTATAAAGTAATAAGACCAATACTTTCTAGAGATAGTAATTCTTACATTAATCACTGTTGAAGTTGTCATTTGTAGTTAGTAATTAATAACTATTTTAGAGTAACTTGCCCAACTGTTATAATATCAGAGGTGAAACTGGAAGAACAGTATGTTATTCAACCTAATTTTAATTTTCATTTAGGTGCAATCCTGCAGGCATTAAAAGAACATGGCAGCAGCTGAAAATGAAATATAAAAACAAAGGCTTGAGCATATCATGTGTGTATACCTGACTTAACAAACATTTGACATATTAAATAACTAAATAGCATCCGGTGTCTAGCAGTGCAGCAGCATTTTTGACATAGGACTTTAATTAACACAATTAAATGTTCATTCCCATTTCAGTTCTACTCAGCCAACAGAAAGAAGGAAGAGGCTCGCAAAGATGGAGATGGAGATGCAGAGGAGATGGAGATGCAGAGGAGATGGAGATGGCGATGCAGAGGAGATGGAGATGCAGAGGAGATGGAGATGGCCCTGAGCCTGTATGCTGGAAGGACAATGGCTAAGGGAATTCCTGGAGGGACTTCATCAGAGCCAGTCACTCCCGAAGATTCAAGTGCCTTCATAATATGTAAGAGGTCTACATATGTGTTATTTTTTATATAGGCTGTTTTTGATATTTCCATATATTTTACTTTGGGTTGGGTTTTTTGTTGCTCCCAACAGATTCTGATGGTAATATCTGTCTTTTGGAGCTTCCTGTCCCAACAGAACCCCAGACAGTTGTAAGTAGCCTACTCAATACACCAGAAATTATGACAAATAGTATTATAAAATGTGCTCAACCAAATGCTCATCTTCACAGGACGATGGGGATGAAGAAACAGTTTCTGCTGCCACAGAGAGGCCTACAGAGGAAATGTTAATATTATGTGTCTACACATCAAACAATCTACACATTCACATTTCTTCACATTATTTATATGGAGTAGCCTATAGAATCTAAGTTTATATCTAAGTATAAAAGGACATTCTTACTCAGGTTTGACTTACCTCCCATTCTGAAACAGAAAACCCAGAGTTTCCCTCTGGGTGGTTTACGCCTCCTCGCATAAAGCTTTCTTACACAAAACATGTCTAACAATTTTAAATCAATATATTGTCTTATCTGAATGAGTAGTTAGGATGATTTTCACATAGTTTTGAAGCAAATACTCTAGGCTATGTGATACAACTTTCAAAAGTCTTGTGAATAAATAATCAGCATGGGTTTTATGACCTTATTTCATTCAATCATGTTAAGTGTGTATTTTTTGTGTATACTCACAATATAAACAAAGTATTGTGCTTTCAGTCAAATAAAGAAAAATAAACATGATGTTAGTTTTGCCTTCTCTCTGTCAGTGAAGTCCATTCTGAAACGCGTCCGAAAATTAACTGTAATTCCGCGAATACTTGTCATACAGGCACAAGTGTTTTTCCATAATGAAGCTTGAACTCTCTTCTTTTAAATGAATTAATTTATATAAAAAAAAAATATTCTCAGTTTATGGAATTTGTATGAAAAGAGATCAGTCTTTTTCTTTCCAGCTCATTATACCTAATTACGCGTTAATGTGCCACGCCCACAGAGAGCGCTAGGTATTTAAACGCAAATGATCTAAGGCAAGCCATTCAAACATGCCAACGCCCACCAGCTGGATTATAAAACGGATCAAGTTTAGTAAGTATCTTACTACCGCTGTGAGGAATAATACTATCTAATAACCCTGGAAAATGTATGAGAAGTGCTGGTAGTTTCATTTCGAGGAGCAACGGATCCAGCTGATGTAGTAAGTCATTTATTCTTAAGTGCTTTGTTCTAATCGCGATGTCTGTAAACCGAAAAAATACTGTTTAAATATGAATTGCATGTCTGTGTGTAGGCTAAATGATAAATGAACGACACAGGCGCTTGCGCTGTTTACTTCAGTTTGTGAACGGTCTGTGCCGTTCATTCACTCTCGCACCTATATTAGTAAACATATAATAATAATAATAATATGTTTATTTTCTATAGCGCCTGTCAAGAACCCAAGGTCGCTTCACAATGTAATACAAATAGCAAACAAACAACAAGCAAACAAATACAAAGGCCATCTGCTTATGAGAGACAGAACAGATGGAAACAAGCATACACTGATTGACATGAATCAAACAAAGACCTATTGTATTATAGGTCAAAATATACAATTACGACGAAGTATGTAGCAAATAGAGCTGGAAAAGTGAAGAGTGAAGAACAGAGAAATCAGTGATGAGGATACTGATTTATTGGGCAAGCTTGAAGATATGAGTTTTAAGTTGTTTTTTGAAGGTCCGGATGTTGTCGGTCGCACGAAGATTCGGGGGCAGCTTATTCCACAGCTTAGGGCCAACAACACTAAAAGCCCTACCGCCAACCGTGGAGAGTCTGACCTGGGGTACCACGAGTAGGTTTTCAGTGCTATACCTAAGGGGCCGAGTTGGAACATATGGCTGTACCAAATCAACAAGGTATTTGGGTGCCGGGCCATGTACAGCTTTAAATAAGTTTTGAACCATTTGAAGGTGGTGTATTGATTTGGTGGGTAGTCCGCTGTGTAATGAATTACAGAGGTCCAATCTGGAAGTGATAAAAGCATGAATAACAGTTTCCGCATCTATAAAGGTAAAAGAGGGGCGAATACGAACAATATTCCGCAGGTGAAAAAAGCGTGATTTGACAGTCTGACTAATGTGTGAGTGAAAGCAGAGCGTGGGGTCGAACAGAACTCCCAGATTCTGTACAGTTTTTGAAGGCCTAATCTCAGTACCATCTATATCAATAAAAATGTAATGTCTGGGTGAGCTCTGTGATCTAGGGTTAATCAACAGGATTTAGGTTTTACCAGCATTAAGCTATAAGAAGTTAGAGGACATCCATGTTTAAGTTCGTGAAAGCATGAGATAACTGAAGGGTGGAAAGGATGAATTCGGATCGATCGTGAAGTAAATTTGAATATCATCAGCATAGCTATGAAAATTCAGACCATGCTGTCTGATGATCTGGCCTAACGGTAGCAAGTAGATTAGAAATAGAAGCGGGCCAAGTACAGAGCCTTGGGGCACACCATGAGAAACAGGAACAGAGCGCGAGCGATTGTTACCTATCTTAACAAATTGTTGTCTATCACATAGATACGAGGTCAGCCACTGAAGTGTCGCACCCGTAATGCCTATTGCAGACAATCGTGAGATAAGTGTAGAGTGGCACACAGTGTCAAATCCTTCACTGAGGTCAAGGAGAACCAGGATACTATGTGCACATGAATCAGAAGCCAGAAGGAGGTCATTTAGTACTTTTAGAAGAGCTGTTTCTGTGCTGTGATATGTCCGGAAACCAGATTGAAGGAGTTCAAAGAGATTATGTTTCTCTAAGTGTGACTGCAGTTGTGCCACAACTACCTTCTCAAGTAGCTTGCCAACGAAAGCGAGATTTGATATTGGTCTATAATTGCTGTAAGTGGCGTTGTCGAGGCCGGGCTTCTTAAGGATTGGGGTAAGGGCCGCTACTTTCAGATTAAGTGGAACAGTGGCAGTGGCAAGAGACCTGCTAATTAGGTGAGTAATGGGTTGAAGGAGTAAATAAAAATTAGTGTTTAGAAGGAATGTTGGAATAGGATCAAGTGTAAAGGGAGTTGAATTTGACTTGTTAATCAAATTTGCAACCACAGATGTATTTGTAAGTGAGAAAGTGTCTAACGGACAACCAATCAAATATGGAGTTGAGGGGGTAGTGGCAGTAGAGGAAAATGACTGATAGATGTCAATTTTTTGTATTAAAAAGACTGAAAACCATCACAAAGATCAGCAGAACCAGTAAGAGCTAAGGTGGACGGTTTGACCAGTTTATTTATTTCTGTAAAAAGTGCTATAGGTTTGCATTTAGCTTCCGCTTCCTGCTCAGCTTTGCTCTATCGCTTTTATATTTTTATATTTTATCTCCGTTTATCACCTAATTTTAACTTCAGCAAATCAGCACAGTGCTCAAACGCTTGGATTACTACAAAAGAAAAAAAGCAGAATTCTTTTATTCGACCAGCCTCCCACTGAAAGCTTACATTCCGGGGAAGAGAAAACACAACTGCCATTAGGACATTCATAAGGATAAGAAAATGCCTCCTCTGGAATCTACTTGCTGCTCTAACTGCCACAGACTTTTACAAAGGATTGCAGTTCAAGAAACAAAATTAATTGCGGGACCACCAAACCAGACAGAACACACAACAGAGCTTCTTCATGGACGTCCTCAGCATACAGGCGGTGAGTCCCATGAATCTAGTGCTCCTCGACAGGCTATACTGAGTGTAGAGAAACAAGCCGATCGACTTAAAAAACGATGGCACAAACAGGGAGCGAGACCCAAAGGCACTCGAGACATCAGATTGTCACGAGCATCACATATTGCCGCAGTAGCATCCTCTACCCCAGATATGGCTATGACAAGGATTGCAAACACTGGTCTCCTACCACCGCCTATACATCTTGAGAACAGATTTGAAGTATTAATGAATGAGGAATCCCCAAATTTGATGAATGAACACAGACTGAATCAGCCAGTAGCTAACACTGATGCTAACTGGGGCTCAAGGTCGAGCAGACAACGGCACTCAGCACACAGCGCAGCCGAGCCCAGGATTCTGATAGTGGGCGACTCCATAATCAGAAACATTAGCAGCAGGGATACAACTACATGCTGCCTTCCACAAGCAACAACTTCTGATGTAAACAGGGAACTTCAGAACATTCTTATGAAACATAAGACTGCAAATCGACTCATCATTCATGTGGGAAAGAATGATATTCATAAAGAGCAGTCGGAACTCCTTAAGAAAGATTTCAATGAACTTTTTGAAACACTTAAAAGACTGAAAGTTCAAACATTCATCAGTGGACCACTCCCAGCAAGAGGAACAAACAGGTTTTCACGGTTGCTTGGGCTTAATACATGGCTGCAAAAAACCTGCAATATAAAAGGAGTGAACTTCATTTGCAACTTCAATCTTTTCTGGAGTCAGAGTCAACTGTTTCAACAGAATGGCCACCACCCAAACAAACTTGGTTCAAGAGTGCTAAAGGACAATATCTACTTCTCCCTCCGTCATCCTTCTGCAGTGTGTGCCAATCCACTCTACCTGAATGGCACACACACACCTGGATACAGTATGAATGACCACATGACTTCACTTCAGCACCTGAATGGACATGCGGTTGACACATCACACAAGGACAATGATAACACCACTCAGCCACAACAACCTCTGCTCACGGACACAATCTCAGCTGAGCCCTGCCCACAGAGCTCACCACAGACAGACTGTGACTTACTAGCACTTCTCCAAGATTCAGCACCCAAGGATGACTTTCTGGAAAACAGCCAAGGAAACCAGGACAGCATTTCACAGCCTCCGATAACTCCAGAGCAACAGCCCCTCTCACCAGACACGTTATCTCTCTCTCCAGCATCTCCACTTCTGTGCTTCTCAGAGAGAAAATGGAAAAACTGGTGTATGCTGGAACCAGACTATCCCACTCTTTTGCTGCCAGCCCACAGATACCAAACAAAAAACGGCAGGCCCCACAACCACCAAAGCCTGGGGGCCCAGCTCGCCCTCCCCCTCCTCCTGTGAGAGCTCTTCGGCCTCTGCCACAGCGCCCTCCATCTGCTCGAGGTGAACCAAAAACAACTGATACCAGCTCTCAGTGATATGTGTTGGGTCCCCGCTATGATAACAATAACTTTTCCAAATGTTTACAGGACAAGCGGGAACCCAGTGTGCCTGTATCATTCGCTATTGCTGTTCGATTACATGATAGAAAGTCTAAGGCCTTCAAAAGCCGTACAGCAAACCCATCTAATCTGGTGCCTATTACACGACAAACTAAGATTGCTGTGGGGAGAAAAAGTAAGACTGTTAAGTTAGCACTTTTAAACATCCGCTCACTTAAAAATAAGTCACTTCTAGTCAACGACTTAATAACCACATACAACCTGGATTTTATCAATGAAACAGCCCCTCCTAACTTCACTTTTATGAGTGTCTGCAGAGCTGTCAGAAGAGGTGGGGGTTTAGCTGCTCTTTTTAAAGATGTCTACCAATGTAAGCAAATATCATTTTAAGAATTACCCGTCTATCGAATATCTGTGTATTGTGTTAAAAGGTGCTCCACGCATTTTACTTATCATTGTTTACAGGCCTCCAAAATACTCTCCAGCCTTTGCTGATGACTTTACAGAACTGTTATCAACAATTTCCTCAGAGTTTTATCGTTGCTGGAGTCTTTAACATTCACATAGATAATGCAGAAACCAATATGGCAAAAGAAATTAAAACTGTTTTAAAAACTTTTGATCTGACTCAGCATGTACATGGACCCACACATAATCATGGACACACTCTAGATTTACTTATCAGTAAGGGTCTAAACATTCCATCGATTGCTATTAAGGATGTAGCACTGTCTGATCATTTTTGTATTTTCTTTGATATATTGATCTCTCCTGCCATTGAAGCTAGATCTGTGTCTGTCGAGAAGAGATGATTAAATGAGAACACAAGTGTACTGTTTATGAAGACTATATCTTTAACACCAAGCATATCTCATGACTCTGTTGATTTTCTCCTTGATTCTTTAAACTCAAAAGTTAAGGCCCTATCCACACGGACACGGGTATTTTTATAACCGTGACTTTTTTTACGCGGTTCGGCCGTTCGTCCACACGAAAACGCACTGAAACCGAACATTTTTGAAAACCCCTGCCAGGGTGAGGATTTTCAGAAACGCCGGTTACAGTGTTGTCGTGTAGACAGTGAAACCGGGGTTTTTGCCTTGCGACGTCAGAGTGTGCGCCGTTATCAGCTGTGTTTGACATCAGATTTGCGCTTCTGATTGGCCAACGTGGCTTTAGGGTTAAGGTTTATATCACCGCCTGCTGGCGTGGCATGCTCTTGACCGCGCTTGATTGCGTGTTTTTACGTTTTCATGTAGACGGAGACCGAGCATGTGTGGACGGGATTTTTTTTAAAAACGCTGTAGGAAAAACTCCGGTTATAAAAATACCCGTGTCCGTGTGGACATGGCCTAAGAGTGTAATTGATGATATTGCTCCTGTGAACGTCAGGAAGAAGAATGGCAGACAAAAAGCACCTTGGAGAAACTCAACAGCATTGCAAAATATGAAAAGACAAAGCAGAAAAGCAGAGCGCATGTGGCAGAAGACAAAACTTGTAGTCCATTATAACATCTACAAAGACAGTATCCATGCTTTCAATAAGGAACTAGGCAAAGCTAGACAGACTTTCTTCTCGAATATTATAAACAGCAATATAAACAACACACGCACTCTTTTTGCTACTGTAGAGAGACTGACAAACCCCCCAATCCAGATTCCCAGTGAAATGCTCTCAGAGAGCAAGTGCAGTGAGTTTGCTTCTTTCTTCTCTGAGAAAATCAATAATATCAGAAAGGTGATCAGCTCATCCTTGAGTTGCGCTGGGGTCAGGCAGATCAGACAACAGCCTGAGAAAGTAGTCACTATGTCTGATTTTGAAGAAATTGATGGTAACATTTTGGAAGAAACCGTACAGCACCTTAAAACATCAACCTGCGCCCTTGACGCACTTCCCACATCTTTTTTCAAAAATGTGTTACACAGCTTAGAAGCAGATCTCCTAGAAGTGGTAAATGCCTCACTTCTCTCTGGGAGTTTTCCGAACTCCCTGAAAACTGCAGTTGTCAAGCCCCTCCTGAAAAAGAGCAATCTGGATAAGACCATATTAAACAACTATAGACCGATCTCAAATCTTCCTTTCATAGGCAAGATCATTGAAAAAGTTGTCTTCAATCAGCTGAACAAATTCTTAAGCTCAAATGGACACTTTGACAATTTTCAATATGGTTTCCGACCGCACCACAGCACAGAGACAGCGCTCATAATGATAATAAACGATATTCACTTAAATACTGATACAAGCAAATTATCAGTGCTGGTACTACTCGACCTCAGTGCTGCATTTGACACTGTCGATCACAACATACTTCTTGACAGGCTGGAAAACTGGGTCAGGTTTTCTGTGATAGTCCTGAAATTGGTTCCGGTCATACTTGGTAGGGAGAGGTTATTATGTGAGTATAGGAGACCATAAGTCTGAGTGGACATCCATGACATGCGGAGTCCCTCAAGGCTCAATTCTTGCGCCACTCCTATTCAACCTGTACATGCTCCCAATGAGCCAAAAATGAGAAATAACCAAATCGCTTACCACAGCTATGCAGACGATACACAGCTCTACTTAGCCCTATCGCCTAACGATTACAGCCCCATTAACTCTCTGTTCCAATGCATTGATGAAATAAACAATTGGATGTGCCAAAACTTTCTTCAGTTAAACAAAGACAAAACTGAAGTCATTGCGTTTGGAAACAAAGATGAAGTTCTCATGGGTGAACGCATATCTTCAGTCTAGGGGTCAAACAACTAAAAATCAAGTCAGGAATCTTGGTGTGTCTCTGGAGTCAGACCTTAGTTTCAGTAGTCATGTCAAAGCAATAACTAAATCAGCATACTATCACCTGAAAAATATTGCAAGAATTAGATGTTTTGTTTCCAGTCAAGACTTAGAGAAACTTGTGCATGCTTCCATCACCAGCAGGGTGGATTATTGTAATGGACTCCTCACTGGCCTTCCCAAAAAGACCATAAGACAGTTGCAGCTCATACAGAACGCTGCCGCCAGGATTCTGAACAGAACCAGAAAATATCAACACATCACACCAGTCCTCAGGGCTTTACACTGGCTGCCAGTTACATTTAGGATTGATTTTAAAGTATTATTACTGGTATATAAATCATTCAATGGCCTAGGACATCAATACATTGCAGATATGCTCACTGAATATAAACCCAAAAGATCACTCAGATCATTAGGATCACATCAGCTAGAAATACCAAGGGTTCACTCTAAGCATGGCGAGTCCGCTTTTAGCTACTATGCCAGCCGCAGCTGGAACCAGCTTCCAGAAGAGATCAGATGTGCTCCTACAGTAGTCACATTCAAATCCAGACTCAAAACACATCTGTTTAACTGTGCATTTAATGAATGAGCACTGTGCCACTGTTCGTCCGACTGTTTGTACTGTATTCTATTTTATGTTTTTAATTATTCTGATTTATTTTGATTATTTCTGTATTTTATCTTTTACTCTAAACTGTTTTAATTATTCTGATTTCTTTTGATTATTTTAATTTATTCTATGTAAAGCACTTTGAATTACCATTGTGTATGAAATGTGCTATATTAATAAACTTGCCTTGCCTTGCCTTTGTTAATAACAGTAGAGAGATAGTTAGAGTGTGTGATGTTAAGTGCTTCTTTGTATTTCACTACTGAGTCAGAGAAGGCTATTGCATGAACAAGAAGGGAGCATTTGTTGTGGAGTAGTGGGTAGACGGAACAGTCCTAGTTATTAAAGGAGCAAGCTCATCCAGCACATCACCAAGCGATTTATCATAGGTAGAAACTATCTCATCAGGACACAGCTGATTGATTGAGGAAGGAAGAGCAGAAACGTCTATGGTTACGTATGTAACCCTCGTTCCCTGAGTAGGGAACGGAGACTTTATGTCGGATGACGACGAATGGGGTTTCGCTTAGAAAGCCTATCAACTTCGAGTATTACAAAACGAGCCAATGGCAAAGAAATGCCATGGGTCTGTGGAATTTGCATAGCGTATCTCCGCCCTACCTCGTCGGTATAAAAGGAGGACGCCGGCAACATGCAGATATGTTTCTTCGCTGAGGAGCCAAGACTGACTTAGAGAATACACATATGACCCGAAGGAAGCATATGGAAAACACTGGGGTGTCCAGCCGCAGGTGGAATATTTCAACCCCAGGGGTGCAAGGTGGCTTGCCGAGGGAAAGACACATGCTCAGGGAGACTTACAGTGGAAATACACATGTGGGGGTCGCTCAGAGGAGGGACCATGCACACGGGAGGCACCTAGCCGACGCGCAGGCAATAGACACTGGCGCCGACGTCAGGAGTGCTGGAGGAGCTCAGGGCTTTCGGGGAAGCTCACCTGAGGAGAATATCGCATGTATCCAGTCCGTGGAGTGGAATGGCGAGCAAGCAAAGACACCTGAGGGGGTCCGGTACTAGCTGGTTGAAGCGAGTAAATGAGAGGACACAGGCTCCACTCGGAGATTGTAGAATCTGGCGAATGTGTTAGGTGTCGCCCAGCCTGCAGCTCTGCAGATGTCTGTTAGCGAGGCGCCATGCGCTAGAGCCCAAGAGGACGCCACACTCCGGGTGGAGTGGGCAGTCACACCAAGGGGGCACGGTCGACCTTGCTGCTGGTATGCCAAAGCAATGGCGTCCACTATCCAGTGAGACAACCTTTGCTTGGAGAGAGCCTTTCCCTACAGCTTCCCACCATAACAGACTAAGAGCTGGACTGAGGTCCTGAAACACTACGTTCTGTCTACATAGGCGTGGAGAGCGCGTACTGGACAGAGCAGTGCCAAGGCTGGGTCAGCCTCCTCCAGGGGCAGCGCTTGCAGGTTCACCACCTGGTCCCGGAAGGGAGTGGTAGGAACCTTGGGCACATATCCAGGCCGGGGTCTCAGGATCACGTGAGAGTAAGCCGGCCCGAATTCCAGGCACGCTTCGTCAACGGAGAATGCTGCATGTCCCCTACCCTCTTGATGGAGCCCAGTGCAACCAGGAGCGCTGTCTTCATAGACAGGTATTTAAGCTCGACTGATTGCAGGGGCTCAAATGGAGTACTCTTCAGGGCAGTTAGAACCACTGAGAGGTCCAAAGAGGGAACGAGAGGAGGGCGAGGGGGATTTAGTCTCCTCGCTCCTCTCAGAAACCTGATGACCAGGTCGTGCCTCCCCACGACTTACCTTCGATGAGGTCAAGGTGTGCGGCAATGGCGGCAACATAGACCTTCAGGGTGGAGGGAGACAGCCTTCGCTCCAACCCTTGTTGAAGGAAGGAAAGCACAACGCTGATCGAGCATCTCCGGGGGTCTTCTCTGTGAGAAGAGCACCAGCTGACGAAGAGGTTCCACTTCAACGCATAGACGTGTCTCGTGGACGACGCCCTAGCGGAACCGATGGTAGCCACCACCGCTGGTGGTAGGGTACTCAAACCTGCCTCGTCCCATCCAGGAGCCACACGGGGAGGTTCCAGAGATCGGGACGAGGGTGCAGAGGGTGCCCCATCCCTGAGAAAGAAGGTTCTTCCTCAGAGGGATCGGCCAGGGAGGTGCTGTCGCGAGGAGTACTAGTTCGGGGAACCAGATCCGGTTGGGCCAGTAAGGGGCAACCAGAATGACCTGCTTCTCGTCCTCCTTGACCTTGCGCAAGGTCTGCGCAAGAAGGCTCACTGGGGGAAACGTATACTTGCGGCCCTGCGGCCAGCTGTGCGCCAGAGCATCCGTGCCGAGCGTGCGGTCGGTCAGGGAATAAAACTGGGCGCAATGGGTCGAGTCGTGAGAGGCAAACAGATCTATCTGTGCGTCCCCAAACTGGTCCCAAATCAGCTGAACCGACTGGGGATGGAGTCGCCATTCTCCAGGGAGTGGCTGAAGCCGTGAGAGCTCGTCGGCTGCACAGTTCAGCACTCCGGGAATGAAGATGGCTCGAAGCGACCTCAGATGCTTCTGACTCCATAGGAGGAGGTGGCGAGCGAGTTGTGACATACGGCAGGAGCGTAGACCACCTTGACGGTTGATGTACGCTACAGTGGCGTTATTGTCTGAACGGACTAGTACATGTTGACCCCTGAGCAACGCCCGGAAGCGGTGCAGGGCAAGGCGTACTGCCAACAACTCGAGGCAAATGACATGCCATAGCCGCTGGGGTCCTGTCCAAGAGCCCGCAGCAGCATGTCCATTGCACATGGCGCCCCAGCCCGTGGTGGAGGCATCTGTTGAGACAACAACATGCGGGGAAGCTCGTTCCAGGGGGACACCCGCCCTGAGAAAACTGAGGTTCGACCACGGGGTGAAGAACTGATGGCAGGTCGGAGTAACTGGTACTCGGAGCATGCCTTGTTGCCATGCCCACCTCGGGACTCGGTCGCGAAGCCAAAGCTGAAGTGGTCTCATATGAAGCAATCCGAGCGGCGTGACCGCGGCTGCAGATGCCATATGCCCCAGGAGCCTCTGAAAAGGTTTCAGTGGAACCGCACTCTTGCCCTCGAATTGTCTCAGGCAAGTCAGCAGTGACTGCGCGCGCTCGCTCGTAAGCTGCGCGGACATGGCGACCGAGTCGATGTCCATACTAATAAAAGAGATCCTCTGCACTGGGCAAAGTTGGCTCTTCTCCCAGCTGACCCGAAGGCTCAGACGAGCTAGGTGCCGGAGCACTAGGTCCCTGTGTTCGCAAACCCGATCTCGAGAGTGACCCAGAATCAGCCAGTCATCGAAATAACTCAGGATGCGAACCCCGTGTTCCCGAAGGGGAACAAGGGCAGCCTCGACGACCTTCGTGAAGATGCGAGGAGACAGGGCTAGCCCGAAGGGGAGAACCACGTACTGGTATGCCTGCCCCTCGAAAGCAAACCGTAGGAACGGTCTGTGTCAAGGAAAAATGGAGACATGAAAGTAGGCGTCCTTCAGGTCGATCGTTGCAAGCCAATTCTGGGGCCGTACGCATTCGAAAACGCTTTTGGCAGTGAGCATCTTGAACGGCATCCTGTGAAGGGAGCGGTTCAGCACCTGCAAGTCCAGGATAGGCCGTAACCCACCGATTTTCTTGGGGACAATGAAGTAGGGGCTGTAGAAGCCAGACCTCATCTCGGCTGGAGGGACAGTCTCGATTGCACCCTTCGCCAGGAGGGTGGCAATCTCTGCTCTCATGATGGGGGCATAGCCACCGACCAAAGTGGAACGGACTCCCTAAGCGGGGAGGAGACCGTGCGAACTGAATCGCCTAGCCGAGCCTGATGGTCCGCGCGACCCAGCGGGACAGACGGGAAGCTCTATCCAGGCTCCCAGGAACTGAACCAGCAGGATCATGCGGGACCACAGGCGTCCCCCCGGAGGGGCAGCGAAGCGGAGTAACTGGCCCAGACGTGGACGGCATAGCGGCCCGATGTGGGGGCACAGTTAGCAACCGCACCCTGGCAGAGGGGGCCAGGGGAGGACCAGGCTGGTCGTCCCGTGTGGGCCTGCTCTGCCAGGGGTCTGGCGACAGAGGGGGACAGGGGCGAAGCGGCCCGTCAGGCAGAACAGACAAAAAGTATTTTGCAGCAGAACAATCAGAATCAACATGTATATTGAAGTCACCAAGCATCATTATTCTATCATGCCAGGAAAAAGCGAGAGTGAGAGGTTCAGTCAGATCAGAACAGAAGTTTTGGTTGTTTCTAGGGGGTCTATAAATCAATAGAATCAGAAGCGGAGCGGGGCCAGCCAGTTGAAGTGAGAGACATTCAAAACTTGGAACATCAAGAATGTCATATTTAGTCACTTTGTAATTGTTCTTAAAGATCACTGCCAGACCACCACCTCTACCACTAAGTCGAGGTTTTGTCAAATAACTATATCCAGCAGGGGTTAAAAGGTTCAGCTCAGTGAAATCGTCAGGTGTTTGCCAGGTTTCAGTCAGAAAGAGTAAATCCAGGTCTCTCTCAGTTGTAACTTCATTCAGTAGTGTACCCTTGCCAGTCAGGGAACGAGTGTTCAAGAGTGCGCAATTGTATCGATGGGGAAAATGCGACGAGTAGGTCACATCTTTGGTTAGGGGTATAAGAGTCCTAGCGCGGTTGAGTCACATCGTTACTATGGCAACACTCCGATCTCGGCGACAGTATCACAGGTATTGAGAGAGAGGAGTCATAGTTATAAAGCCATCTACGTTTAGCAGACCGATGGATATAACGTGTACGACGTGTAATTCCGAGAGTAGTACACAGTCAAATCCGTCTGGAATCCTCCACGTTTGATTTATATAGTTTATGCAGTTGCAAAGAAGTATAGTTTAAATCCATTCCATGAATGAGAAGCAGAACAAGGCCAGCAAAGCCCAGGGCCAGCAATCTCAATGCCAGAGATTTATTAATAGCAGAGGACATCTCTTTGCAATTTAAGACAGCACTCACGGAAAACCAAATGGCCATCCACGTTACTACAACACTACGTTAGCCAGAACCCAACATATTTTAAGTGAATCCACAAAACTAACCCAAGCAGCTCGCTAAAACAAGTTAAAACATGCCTACCTGCTGCATTAGATGTCATGGGACTCACAGAGATACAGTGGTAGAGGGCTCGCGGGTAGAGTAATGCAAGGCCACCACGTTAGCCAGACCATAGAGGGCAGAACCACAATAAAACACTACGCAATGAATAAGGGAAAACTTACCCACCAAGAGTGCAAAATGGTAAAGCCGAAACAGTGGACAGAGGGCTCACAGGGATTTCACAAAGTGACACGCTGAGCAGAAATTAGCAGAGATAGTCCAAATTGTCCAGGGAGTGTCAGGGACTTCAGAAAAATGTAACATCCATGCAACAGATGCTTAGCTAAAACATCCAACACTGTTCCATTAAGATTTTATGTCCCAAGGAAGCACATCAGAAGCCGACAGCAGGTTTATCCAAAGTATATCCCGAGTATATATCCAAATTTCGTGTCCCGGGCAAAGAAGACATCCAGATTCTCCGTTCAGCAGTGACGTCCAGAAGAAAAAACATGATGCTGAGGATGAAACGTAACAAACAAGTCCAGATTCTCCGTTCCAACAGTGTTGCCCAGAGGCAAGCAACACGATGTTAATAAAGGAAACTTAACAAACAACGATTTACAATAACAAAACAAAACAACGATTTGCGATAAGAAGCGGCAGCCATTTCACGCCCAGCGTACTCTCAATCACATGACACATAACAGTTCTTCGTTCCTCAATGTACATGAACACATCCAAACTATATTGCTATCCTACTAAGATGAGTAAAAATAGACTGAAATATGTTGAAATGAAATATCTGTATAAGTAACAAACTGCAAATTAACATATGCTAATATAATATCATAAACACGATATGTTACAGACTAAATATGAATGTTTAGACAAGATTTCGTGATTAGTTTTGAATAGATTATAAAGTTTTGACTGTAAAAAAAGACTACTGTCACATTAAATAGGCTTTTGTTCGCCAGTTTCTGCTCATATGTTAAATATACTATAGTATGGGATGTTTTGTCAAAAATAAAGTAGGTATATTGAATTATCAACTAAGATTTTATTTAGTGTTTGTTCCAATATTCAAACCAATGAATCCTTACCTTTTTTAATACGTATGATAAAATGCATACTTTTTACAAAGAAAGAATACACTTGAAATATTGTTAAAATTGTTGTTGTAATTGTAACCTATTTGTAATTGGTTACAATTTCCAATTGTAAAATATATATATATATATATATACACTAACATAAAGGATTATTATGAACAGCTGTTCAATTTCTCATTGATGCAATTATCTAATCAACCAATCACATGGCAGTTGCTTCAATGAATTTAGGGGTGTGGTCCTGGTCAATACAATCTCCTGAACTCCAAACTGAATGTCAGAATGGGAAAGAAAGGTTATTTAAGCAATTTTGAGCGTGGCATGGTTGTTGGTGCCAGACGGGCCGGTCTGAGTATTTCACAATCTGCTCAGTTACTGGGATTTTCACACACAACCATTTCTAGGGTTTACAAAGAATGGTGTGAAAAGGGAAAAACATCCAGTATGGGGCAGTCCTGTGGGCAAAAATGCCTTGTTGATGCTAGAGGTCAGAGGAGAATGGGCCGACTGATTCAAGCTGATAGAAGAGCAACTTTGACTGAAATAACCACTCGTTACAAACGAGGTATGCAGGAAGGCATTTGTGAAGCCACAACACGCACAACCTTGAGGCGCATGGGCTACAACAACAGAAGACCCCACCGGGTACCACTCATCTCCACTACAAATAGGAAAAATAGGCTACAATTTGCAAGAGCTCACCAAAATTGGACAGTTGAAGACTGAAAAAATGTTGCCTGGTCTGATGAGTCTTGATTTCTGTTGAGACATTCAGATGGTAGAGTCAGAATTTGGCGTAAACAGAATGAGAACATGGATCCATCATGCCTTGTTACCACTGCGCAGGCTGGTGGTGGTGTTGTAATGGTGTGGGGATGTTTTTTTGGCACACTTTAGGCCCCTTAGTGCCAATTGGGCATCGTTTAAATGCCACGGCCTACCTGAGCATTGTTTCTGACCATGTCCATCCCTTTATGGCCACCATGTACCCATCCTCTGATGGCTACTTTCAGCAGGATAATGCACCATGTCACAAAGCTCGAATCATTTCAAATTGGTTTCTTTAACATGACAATGAGTTCACTGTACTAAAATGGCCCCCACAGTCACCAGATCTCAACCCAATAGAGCATCTTTGGGATGTGGTGGAACGGGAGCTTCGTGCCCTGGATGTGCATCCCACAAATCTCCATCAACTGCAAGATACAATCCTATCAATATGGGCCAACATTTCTAAAGAATGCTTTCAGCACCTTGTTGAATCAATGCCACGTAGAATTAAAGCAGTTCTGAAGGCGAAAGGGGGTAAAACACAGTATTAGTATGGTGTTCCTAATAATCCTTTCGGTGAGTGTATATATATAAATTTATTTTGTCCGAGGTAGCATTCTTTGGTACCCAGTGACACAGCTGTGTGAAAGGCTAATTAATATGAAGCTCATTATAGGGCTCATTATCCGGCCTTTGTCTTAGGTGTGAACACGCCTCCACGCATATTGCCTTTCCAAACAAAAGGTGTCTTATAAAATTTAAATCAATGTATTGTTTTGTGTAAATGATCAGGCAGGATGATTTTCAGATCATTTTGAAGCAAAAATTCTAGGCAACAACACCCATTAGTCAAAAGTCTTGTGGACACATATTTAGTATGTGTTTTGTGGCCTTATTTCAGACACTTTAAGGTTTAGTTTTTTCAATAACCATGCATAAACAATATTCTCTCAAAAATACAAACATGTACATACATCTTTCTCACATATTATGGCTAGCCCTGTTTGTGCTAAATAGAGTGTAATTACACCTTTGCAATTAATATGTTTATAAGCAACTGAAAAAGCACAAATGTCAGGGCATGTCAAAACATCTAAAGGACCCCAAAAACACCTTAGACCTCAGAGGGTTAATAACTGTCGAGAAGTTAAGTTGATGTGTTATTTGAGATATGTATATGATTGTTACAAAAAAAGCTTGAATTAGATACTTGTCTTTTGCAAGACTGGGTTTTTTTGTGTGCTCTATGTTTCTATCTAACATGATTCCCTGTGAGAGTTTCCTGCTTTGTACCAAATATAATCTCCTGAAGAGGAATCGTCTGATTGAACGACATGTGCACAAATTGCCCATGGACCGCTTTGGCTTTGATCTGTGCTTTGAGACCATTGAATGGTAGGACAGTTCTGATTTTCCTTGGTTTTTTGGATGTGAAAGACCCTAATTTTTGCCTTTAAAAAGGAGAGACTTTATTTTTTGGAACTCTAACTGATCGAAAGAGAGTCACAAGACTCTTCAAACTGAGACATTTGATTAGCGAACTCTGATCGATTGAGTCCTTTGATTCAGGACTCTGTTCAATTGAATCAAATTCGTTGGATTCAGTAATTCCAATTCATATAGTTGGATATACTGTTTTTTGGGGGGAAAAAGTGAATTGTTGGAAGAAATTCTGAATCTTAATCTGTGTTGGGTGGAATTGTATATATTTATTTATATTAATTTGTTGTACATTTGGTGTTTTGAATGTAATGTTTTGTTTTGTCATTGTGATTTGCTTTGATCTGAGTGAAAGAGACAGAAACAGTGTTGGGTTTTGAGTTTACTTTATTCATTTCATTTCATTTATTTCATTTATTATTTCACCCACACATAAAATCAAGATAAAATGGCACAGACTAAATGGCACATATGGTCATGTGTGAATCAGGTCTCCCAGAGAAGCTATCCAAAGCTTATAATAGGGAGCCTGGGACATATTAAAATAATACATTACGAACAAATACTTAAACTAAACACCAGTCACACAACAATAATATCATACAAAAATACACAATACAACATAAGACACACAAAAAATAGATCAGGACAAAGCTTTTAGGATCGACTGCAGTCTAGGTAGGCTACTGGAAAGGTTATAAATATAAACGTACAAGTTCCTTTTTTAGTGTTTTCTTAAAGATGGAAACAGATTTCAACACCTTCAGCCTGCCATCTAGCTCATTCCAAATCTTTGGGCCTCTACTTGTAATGCTCAAATTTGCACTTTTAAGTCTTCTGGTTTTACCAGTGATCAGATGTTTGTTCCTGGTAGCATGAGCACGAAGCGGGCTACTGGAATGAGCTGTGATAGCATACTGTTTGTAACATTAACTACTTGATGCATAATGCACGCATTGTGGTATAGGTTCAACTCAGTAACCCGGAGGAGACCTAGATGGTGAAAGAGGGGTCTTGTAGGGGTGTTATACCAAGACCACGATATAGCTCGTATTATCTTCTTTTGTAGACTTATTAATTTATTTAAGTGACTCGGGTAGGTATTACACCAAATTACATTACAATAACTAATGTGAGGTTCGAATAAGGTTTTGTACAGGGTAAGAAGAACAGGTAATGTAAGATAATGCCGTGTTCTGAAGAACAGACCAACATATTTTGAAAGCTTCTGTGTCAAGTGATCAATGTGGCATTTAAAGTTTAGACATTTATCAATGTAACCCCCCAAGAACTTTGTAGAGGTGGTTGGTAGTATCTCCTCATCATCTACATTGAGGCAAAACATTTTTTTAATGTTGAGGGATAATTTATTGCACTTGAACCAGATAACAATTTTTTGTAGTTCTTCATTTAAAATAATTTGTAAATCACTTGAATTTTTATGTGACAAAAACAAATTGGTGTCGTCTGCAAACATCACCTTTTGAAACACTTGAGAGGAATTCACAAAGTCATTTATATATATGTTAAAAAGTAATGGACCCAATATTGAGCTTTGGGGAACCCCGTATTTAAGTTCTTTCGTTTGGGATATATGGTTATTAATCATCACATATTGTTTCCGACCATGTAGGTAACTTTTAAACCAGTCAAGTGCTACTCCTCTAACACCATAATAATGTAATTTCCCCAGAAGAATATTAAAATCAATAGTGTCAAATGCCTTAGATAGATCAAGGAAAATACCAACACCACAATCACTCTGGTCTAAAGAATCCTTGATTTTTTCAATAAGATCTAAAACCGCCATAAAGGTAGAGTTCTCTTTCCTGAAACCACACTGTGGTCTTACTAGAATATGAAGCTTATCCAAATAATGACTTAACCTAATGTGTACCACTCTCTCTAATACCTTAGACAGAGTTGGTAGAACAGAAATTGGACAATAATTGCCCATATTATTTTTGTCACCTGATTTGTAGATTGGAGTAATTCTGGCTATTTTTGTCATGATTGCCACTATGCCATACAGAAGAGATAGGTTAATGCAATGTGTAAGTGGCTGTGCTATTATGTCTGCAACAGCTATCAGAATTTTACTACACAATCCATCAACCCCTCCCGTATGAGAACTCTTCAAATCTGTAATAATTTTATGAATTTCAATTTTATCAGTAGGTTTAATGAAGAAAGATTGCATGTAATTTCCATAGAGATAGTGTCTAAAAGAGGATTCGTTGGGTGGTCGGATTTTTTTGGCAAGATCTTCACCTAATGAAACAAAATAATCTTTAAAACTATCAGCTAATAAAGGTGAATTGTCATTTGAACATTCGGGTAACACAGCTGACTTCTGGCCCCTGTTTAGAACTTTATTCAACACAGCCCAGGGGCCTCATTTATAAAACTTTGCGTAGGTTTTGCGTCAGAAGTGGCGTACGGATGAAACATAGGATGTGAGTACGCACAGAAATATTCGGATTTATAAAACCGTGCGCACGCACATCCTACGCATTTTTTCCTTAATAAATCCCAATCAATTCTAAATGTAGCGCAGCTTTTGCGGCTTCATGTCACGCCCATAGTTGCTCATAAATAGTCCGTGAAACGCCCACAAGTTAATATTCATAGATTGTGAAATTATGGCAAACATAGAGAGGAAATCAAAAAAACGTAACTTCACTCAATGTGAAGTAGAAGTTATCGTTGGCGAGGTGGAAAAGGGGAGAAAAATATTGTTTGGAGGGCACAGTGTGGGCATTACTAATGCCAAAAAGGCACTTAAGTGGCAAAAGGTTGCAGACGCTGTAAATGCTGTAGCCTCACAACCTCGGACTGTGGCCGAAATAAAAAAGAAATGGTCAGACATCAAAGTCGAGGCAAAAAAGCGTCTAGCGCTCCATCGCCAGAGTGTGTCTGCCACGGGTGGGGGAAAGGGGACACCGGAGCTGACCCCTCTTGATGAGAGACTGTCGGCAATTATTGGGGAATCCCTATTAAGTGGAGTGGTGACTGAGGCGGAGGGGGACACTGACGCGCCAGATGCACACTGACGCGCCAGATGACAAAGGTAAGTGAAATAAGTCAAATGAATGCAGTCAAGTCACATGTATGTAGGCTACACGATTACAATTTATTCATATAGAACAATCTTTATTTCAGTCGCTGGGTGTTCTAGCTGGGCCAGTGCCAGTGGTTCAGAGGCTGCAGCTGAGCAGCCGTCTGTGCCCAGCGTCTCCACGGCACGCGGCTCTCAACCCTCCAGAAGCGGGCGTGTCCTCACCGATGCAGTCCTTGAAATGCAGAGGGAAGTCATTAACTCAGTCAGAGAGGTGGCAAAGGAGTTGGGTGAAATCAAGACTGTCCTAACTGAAATAAACAGCACAATGAGGTAATTCTTGAATAAATAATATATTTTTTCCACACCTTTTGTTGTTCTTTACAAGTGACGCATCACTTCCAAACGCTGGCTCACAGCAGCAGCATTTGGCTCAAATGCCTGGGGATGGGGGTCAGAGTCGGGGCCAACACAGCAATCGGCGTCAGGGGGTAGAGGCACGTTTTTAAGCTGTGCCACATTGTGTAGCACAGCACATGCCAGCACGATTTTGGACACCTTTTCAGGAGTGTACAATAACCTCCCTCCAGTGCAGTCGAGGCAGCGCCATCTGCCCTTAAACAGGCCGATGGTGCGCTCCACTATAGCGCGAGCTCGGCTGTGGCACATGTTGTAGTGCCTTTCCTCTGCATTATGTGGATTGAGGAAAGGTGTAAGCAGCCACTGTTTGAGGGGATATCCACTGTCCCCTGCAAGGATAGTGAAAGGGTTAAGACTTTGAAGTACAGTAAAATGTCTAGTAATCAAACGTAGCCTACCTAGAAGCCAGCCATCACGCACAGCACCAGCCTCGAGTCTGCGCCCAACACTGCTGTGTCTTAAAATGAATGAGTCATGGGTTGACCCAGGCCACCGAGCTACTACGTTAGTGAGCAACATGTCTGCATCACAAATAATTTGGACATTGATCGAATGGAAATGCTTTCGATTAATGAAAGCATTTTCATTCACATTCGGTGCCCTTATGGCAACATGAGTGCAGTCAATAGCACCGATAACGTTTGGGAAACCGTACATAGCTGCAAATTGAGCTTTCTTGTTTGCCTGTTCACCCGCCGTGTATGGAAACTTTATGCACTCATGGGACAAAGCTATTATGCCTTTTAAAACGTCTGGCATTATCCGGCTAAGGGTTGGCTGAGATATGCCTGACCTGTCAGCCAATTCCCTCTGAAAAGTGCCAGTCGCCAGGAATCCTAGTGTTGTTAGGACTTGAAGTGGGACTGGCACGGCATGGTTCCTCCGAGTGCTCCTCTGTAACGCGGGGGCCAAAAGACCGCAGAGGTCCAACAGGACAGCTCGAGGAAGTCGGAACCGGCTCATGAGCCACTCGTCCTCATTTGCCAGCAAATCTTCTTGCTGTCTGAAGATGCGTTCACTCCGAATCCTTCCATTTGCCACATCTTCTAAGAGCGCAAGATCAGCCATTGTGCGTCATTACGCATTGTGATGGGGCATTTTATTTCCATCCATTTAATTGCATCTGACAAGCTACAGATGTTGGTTATAATCTACTTGGAAATGGGAATTAGTTCAGCGCAAATGTAATTTCTTGCAGCTTTCTGAATGGTTGAGACATAGGCTACGTCATACGTTATTTTATCAAAAATAAAACAAACTAAAGGCATATGCATGAATACCATGATTCCGTAGCTGATGAAGACATTTTTAGTATGAAAAC
Source organism: Siphateles boraxobius (assembly GCF_051911475.1). Classification (NCBI taxonomy): domain Eukaryota; kingdom Metazoa; phylum Chordata; class Actinopteri; order Cypriniformes; family Leuciscidae; genus Siphateles; species Siphateles boraxobius. The sequence goes on from NW_027508734.1 coordinate 50,005,319, forward strand.
AACTTTCCCCAGAGGACAAATAATACAACTATTTATCTATCTGTCTATAAATCTATCTAGGCTATATATCTCCCTAATTATATATCTATCTGACTGACTATCTAATTGCATCTATATCTGCTCCGCCAGACGGACACATTGGCAAGAATATCAGTTTTGTACATTATTTCGTTCTGTTTACCATCTTATTTATGAGGATGAATTGTATAACATGGCAATATTATTGCAGAACATATTTGACTTTTCTTTTTGGAAATATTAAGTTGCATTTCTGTTTCAGATCGATCAAACGGGTGTTCGTGTAGGCTGTTGATTGTAAGACTTGCTTTGTGAAGTCTTCGTGTTATTTATGAGAGGCAGTATTGCCATTTATTTTACACAACGGTCTACAGTTTCACACACTTTCACGTGTTTCTTCCATCTGCCGACGGTGTCGCCATTTCTCATTTCACCCGTTTTTGTGCGTACGCCTGGGTCAGAGCTTGCGTGAAGGACCGCACATTTTCCCGTCAAGTTTGCTTTTTATAAATACCAATTATTGCGTAGAGAGCGGAGTACGCCTTCTTTTGTGCGTGCGCAACGTTTATAAATGAGGCCCCTGGTCCTTTTGGAGTCACCTTGGGCTGCATTTATATGTTCAGTATAGTAAATTTGTTTACTCTTCCTCATAATGTGGGTGAGTCGATTTCTAAACTTAAAATATTTTCTTTTGTTGTCATTATTGGGATTTTTCCTGTAGAGCTTATAAAGTTTATTTTTGCGTTTGATAGAGTTAAAAATCCCTTTAGTAAGCCAAGGGTGATGATCATCATTTCTGCATATGACAGTCTTCACTGGAATAGTATTGTGGATGGACTCCGTTAATTCTTGAATTAGATTAGGCAGTCTCAGGGTCACGAGTTTCATACACACTAGTCCAAACCTTACTCTCCAAGTTATTACGGAGCTGCTGTAGTGTTTTCTCATTCAGGACACTGATCTTTATCTTACGGCGGTTAAATGAAGGTTTGGATGCCAGGTTTAAAGATAACACAATTGGAATTTGATCAGTTATATCAGTCACAACCATACCTGACTTCAACCTCGAATTCTGGATGTTTGTAATAATATTTCAATGATGGACTTGGATGAGTGAGTTTCTCTAGTATATCTATTAATGGTTGGTATAAAGGAGGAGGAGTGGAGAATGTTCATGAAATCATTTTTAATAGGACCATCCCTAGAGATGTCAATATTAAAATCCCCAAGGATTATACAGTTGTGATTTTTCCTATTGATATCAAAAAGAGTTTCCTCAAATATACTAGTAAAAGTAATAGGGTTCACATCAGGGGGGCGATACACTATGCCAACAATGAGATTACTGGTTGCATTAATACTTATGTCAACAAACAGTGAATCTGTTTGTTCATCATCCGAGGCCAAATTGTCACAGACATTGGCCTGAAATCTTGATTTAACAAAGACACACACCTCCACCCATTCTACCTAATATGTTCTTGTAATAAAGTTTATAGCCATTAAGGTTAAAAGAATCACAGTATGACCTATCATTTAACCAGGTTTCACTACAAGCAATTACATCAAAACTACAACCTGATGCAGACAGCATTGACACTAATTGATCATAATGTTTTGCTAGGCTTCTGATGTTAATATAGACCACTGAAAAGTTATTATTCATACTTAAGTATTTAAGATTTTCTAGGTCATATTGTTTACAAGTGATATATGCACCAATGTCACTGCAGTGCCGAACCTCCCCATCAAGATCATCTAAATTATCCAAACCCATCCAAAAACAATAGACCTAGTCCACCATCAAACATCCATGAAAAGCATGTACACATAAAGCATTCAATCCTAAGTACAACAAAAAATCAAAGAAATACATACACACTTGCCTAGGTGCACTCTCTTTTGCACCTTGCTCCATTTACACATACGCCCACACACACCCTCCCTTCCACACCCCCTCACAACCACAAGTAGATTTATGTAGGGCACAAACTGACACATTTGTACCATTTGATGGTAATCTCAACACCCACATTTATAAATGTAATTAATTAGTCAATCATTGGATATGCATGAATAATTTTTGTTCATCTGCACAGGTACAATTTGCACAGGTACAAATTATAAGAATCAACCAGGCCCACCTTTAAAGCATTTTAGGATTAAAGATCGAATCCCACAGTGAAAAATATCGTTAACAGTTCTCAAAGCCTATTCAAATAACCACACAGGTCACCAACCAGCCAGTTTAAGGCAATGTCTTAACATATTGCTTGGCTTCTGGAACCGAAGAAAAGTACATCCTACCTCCCTCCTTAGGTTTAATGAAAAGTTTGGCAGGGAATAGAAGCGTTGGTCTAAGTCCGCGTTATACAGCTCCGACATCACCTCTCTATATTCCTTCCGTTGCGCCACAATTTCAGGTGGATAGTCCTCGTAAACTGAGATAGGATGGGATTGGAACTTCAACTGGCCTCTTTTGGCCCGAGCTTCACGGATAATTTTCTCCTTTACGAGGTACTTGTGAAGCCGGATAATGACCGACCGCGGTCTCTGACCTGGTTGTGGTTTGGTAGGGGGAGTTCGATAAGCCCATTCACACTCAGGCGGGAAATCCAGGATATGTCCAAACACCTCGGTTAGCATTTTGGAGTAAAAGACTGTCGGCTGTTGCTGTGTTTCAATGGATTCAGGTAGGCCAACCACCCTGATATGATGTCGACGATGCCGGGATTCCAAGTCACTAACTTTCGCAAGTAGCTTGGTATTGCTGTCACTCAATTTGACACAGTTTGCTTCCAGTGTTACCAAACGTGAATCTTGTTGAGTTGCGTTTTTCTCGAGTTCGCCGATCGTCACTGATTGCGCTGCAACAGTATCATGAATTCGATCCAGTTTATGCTCAAGCTTTGCAAGCGTTTCTTTAAAGTCCAGTGTTAATGCTTCTCGGTTTTCTTCGAGAAGTTTGGCGATGGACGCCAAAGTCAGAGCCCCGCAATCTTCAACTGATGCTGGGTCAGGGGCATCATTTTTACTTTTAGAAGGTCTAGGCATGTTTGAGCGTTTGGTATAATGGTCTGGTAATTTAAGTCGTAGGTAGTAATGTACAGATCAAATTATATATTCTTACATGTTCTTAGAAGAAATTTGACTGCATAATTGCTGGTGGTATTGCTGGTGATATTGAGAGACCAATTATATTGTGCAACTACACGTCGGCCATCTTGTTTGTCTGCATTCCATTCACACATTGAATGAAAAGTGTGACGCTTTATTGGATTGCTTTTGAGTATTGAATCTTTCAGCCTAGAAGAAAACAATAGAAGGGTGATGACAGTGTGTCTTTTAATTTCTTTTCTTTTATTTAATTGATTGATTGTTCATATGTGATTAATTTTAACTGAAACAAAATACAAAGAGAGCAAAATTGTCAACTATTCACTCACCTGCATTCGTCATTTCCTCCCTCCAGAAGACATTCCTTACTTCTGATCACATTGGCCCATATTGAATATTATTGCTAGGTGTAGCATATCAGTTATGTGGTGCGCTACACGCTACACTTACATTGTTCCTAATGTGATCCATTTCTCTTATAGGTATACAGTATAAAGAACAAAACCTTACCCTCCTTACCCTTAACCCTCCATTTTCAGTCTTTGTGAGGTTTGTCTGTGATCAGGCTAAAGTCCGTAATGATCCAAGTTTTGCTTGAGACTTGTCCAAAGGCTTCAGAGGAAAAGGTAAATGACCCTTATAAGCAATGTCCTCTGTATAACAATTCCCATCCATTGAAGAAATGCTGAAGCTTCAGAGGCAAGATTTTCATTACACGAGAGTAGATGTTAAAACTTCATGCTGATTTGTACACGGCTTTTGCCAAGATAAGCACCAACTAAGATGTAGTTTTACAGTAACCTATGCTTCTCCATCCATTTACGCTTCTTTCCAAATGGTGATGTGAACCTCCTTCTGTCTGGTGTTAATAGCTGCAGTGTATTTGGACACACAACGGCTGCAACCACAGTGCGGTCCCCTCATGACAACCGTCAGGATTGAGCAGAGTAGGGGACATCTCTAGGGTCTTCAAGTGGGCGCCTTCCATCCTCAGTGTTTCGTCGACTAGCCCACGACACCTCAAGAGGGCTCGACAGTGACTCTGGCGTCCCAGAGTCACCCCCTCCGTCCCCCACTCAACAACCCGACCATACGCGCCAACCCGTTTGACTAAGGCTGTCGAGCCCCACTGTGGACGTTAAAGCGGTCAGTGGCAACGGTTCCGTATGGCATACTACCGCAAAACATAATATCTGTCCAAACACCAATCCTCATTCACGCAAAATACACAGGAACGTAATAACTGTAATTACTATGCAAACTATACAGATAAACCAACAGACTCATCAAATTTTCAAGAATTTTTCGAAACCGTAACATGACGGCCTGTACACAGCCAGCCAGACTCTTTCCGTCTCAACCACAGCCAGTTGCTGCTCCTCTCTGCTGCTTCAGATAAGTTCTTTACTGTGCGAAACAACTCTTGGCCACTGAATCCGACGTCTCTGAGGAACCGGGTTGTGGAGTGTGCCACAAATCCTCGACAACCCGCTTCCACTGGATAAACCCGGACTCTCCATCCTCGCTGTTCTGCTTCAGTGGCCAGCTGAGCATACCGCAGTTTCTTCCTCTCATATGCCTCATCTACAGCATCCTCCCATGGCACTGTTAACTCTATCAGTTGAACAATACGTGCTGATCCAGACCACAAAACAATATCTGGTCGGAGGTTAGTGGTGGCAATCTCAGGTGGAAAAATAAGCCGTTGAACAAGATCAGCCATCATTTTCCAGTCCCAGCAGCTTCCAGTTGTCCTGAGCGAGAATTGGTTTTAACACCTTTTCTTGGTGGTTGCTCGCCTGGGCGGAGGAATATTGTCTTCTGTGTGTAATGTTTTGCTAGAACAGGTGGCAACTTATTGGTCATGTTACGCTTCTCTTCCAATGCTAAAGCCAAACATCGGGGTACTTGGTCATGGCGCCAAGTAAACCGACCTTAGCTAAGAGCCACCTTACATCCTGTCAAAATGTGCCTTAATGTGGCAGGTGATGAACACAAAGGACAAGAGGGATCCTCTCCTACCCAGAGGTTTAGGTTCTGTGGTGATGGGAGAACATAAAATGTTGACCTGATAAGCAGTGTTGGGGAGTAACGGAATACATGTACCGGCGTTACGTATTCAGAATACAAATTATGAGTAACTGTATTCCGTTACAGTTACAATTTAAATAGTTGGTATTTAGAATACAGTTACATTGTTGAAATCAATGGATTACATGACGATACTTCTCTGTTTCACAAGTTGATTCACTCTCTAAATAAATTAAGGCAACTCTTTCCCAGAAGCCCCAACATGAAAACAAAAAAAATGCGCGGTTTGCCACTTGCGTGCGTGATCAGTCAATGGAGTTGGAAGAGGAGCAGCAGGATCTAGAGATGAAGCCGGAACAACAGCAGAGCGAGAATGCATTTCTATCTTGGAAATTTAAACAGCACTTCACGTTAAAGAAAGAGAAGGGAGGGGGACGAAATATAACTGTGCAGTGCAACCTCTGCTTGCCAGCAACTAACCTCCTTTCAGCATCCAAAGACTCCACCTCCAACCTGAAGAAACATCTTAAAGTTTATTTTTTTATTTTTTTTTTTATTTTAATTAACGTTAGTCGTCTGCTGTAGTTTTACTGGTCACCTCGCTATTTTATAGTTATATCCGGTAGCTACCTGCTTAGTTGACGTGCGACTTCACTTACTTCACATATTCTCCTATGTGCTGATTTACTAGCCCCAGAGCCGTTGAAAGACTGACTAGCCCCGTTTGACATGCTAGTTAACGTTAGGGTGACCATACGTCCTCTTTTTCCTGGACATGTCTTCTTTTTGGATGTAAATAAATGCGTCCGGCCGCCCATTTGTAGATCGCCCAAAATGTCGTGGATCCGGCTTTTGCTTTCTACAGTCGCCATTCATTATGTTTATGCACACCTTTTGTTTCAATCGGACTGAATTCATTCAGATCGATGAAACTGAATGTAGTGTTTACATGAACACTAAACAAGTGATTGGTTTGATAGCGACCTAGAAGCCCAAATAAGGAAAGTAGGCCTATACATGTTGCGTGCAGCAAGGATGAAGTGGAGAGTGAATCCAATCGCAAGCACTTTAATACTCCAACAAACAGAATATCCAGGGTAAACTCAGAATAAGGCACACGGAACAAGGAACTGGGCACAACTCACATCAAACAACGACCGACAAAAACCAACTGAAACACACACACTGGCTCGGGCTCAGGAACAGACAACACACGCACTGGCTCGGGCTCAGGAACAGACAACACACGCACTGGCTCGGGAACAGACAACACACACACTGGCTCGGGAACAGACACTGGCTCCGGTTCTGGAACAGACACCAGAACAGAAACAGCCACAAGGACAGACGTAAACACAGAAACAAACATAGAGCGATCAGGTTCAGGCGTGACTTGAACAGTCTCTGGATCGGCAGACGTGACTTGAACAGTCTCTGGATCGGCAGACGTGACTTGAACAGTCTCTGGATCGGCAGACGTGACTTGAACAGTCTCTGGATCGGCAGACGTGACTTGAACAGTCTCTGGATCGGCAGACGTGACTTGAACAGTCTCTGGATCGGCAGACGTGACTTGAACAGTCTCTGGATCGGCAGACGTGACTTGAACAGTCTCTGGATCGGCAGACGTGACTTGAACAGTCTCTGGATCGGCAGACGTGACTTGAACAGCCTCTGGATCGGCAGACGTGACTTGAACAGCCTCTGGATCGGCAGACGTGACTTGAACAGCCTCTGGATCGGCAGACGTGACTTGAACAGCCTCTGGATCGGCAGACGTGCCTTGAACAGCCTCTGGATCGGCAGACGTGACTTGAACAGCCTCTGGATCGGCAGACGTGACTTGAACAGCCTCTGGATCGGCAGACGTGACTTGAACAGTCTCTGGATCGGCAAACGTGACTTGAACAGTCTCTGGATCGGCAGACGTGACTTGAACAGTCTCTGGATCGGCAGACGTGACTTGAACAGTCTCTGGATCGGCAGATGTGACTTGAACAGTCTCTGGATCGGCAGACGTGACTTGAACAGTCTCTGGATCGGCAGACGTGACTTGAACAGTCTCTGGATCGGACGGGACCAGCGGCGAGGACTCTGGGCTGACAGGAAGTACAGGGAGGACTTCCAGGCATTGCGGGACGCGGGAAGTCCTCTTCCTCCTCCGTCTCCGAGAGCGAGAGGGCGCTGGGCTGGACGGAACCAGCGATGAGGGCGCTGTGCTGGACGGGACCAGCGGTGAGGGCGCTGTGCTGGACGGGACCAGCGGTGAAGGCTCTGTGTTGGACGGGACCAGCGTTGAAGGCTCTGGCTGGACGTGGCTGACGTGAAGCTCTGGCCGGACGTGGCTGACGTGAAGCTCTGGCCGGACGTGGCTGACGTGAAGCTCTGTCTGGACGTGGCTGACGTGAAACTCTGGTTGGACGTGGCTGACGTGAAGCTCTGGCTGGACGTGGCTGACGTGAGGCTCTGGCTGGAAGTGGGTGACGTGGAGCTCTGGCTGTACGTGGGTGACGTGAAGCTCTGGCTGGACGTGAAAATCTAGCTGGGCGTGGAGGTCAGATGATGACCTGGCGTACCATGGGAGGAAGCTCTCCAGACATCGGGAGAGTGCCTCTCTCCAGTCCAGACCAGAGATATTGGGAAGCTCCCTCGGGTTGACCTCCTTAGCCCCCAGCCGGTAACACAATTTAATAGCCTCGTCTCTGAGGGAGCAGGAAGGAACAAGAGGAATAAATCCCCACGTGAACTGAAATAAATCAGGGCTATCCAGAGCCAAGGCTGCGACCTGACCCGCGAATTCCCGGCTCATGCTGGAGAGATCAGACGAGGTCCGTGCTGCTGGATTCATTTTAGGGTCGGTCGTTCTGTTGCGTGCAGCAAGGATGAAGCGGAGAGTGCATCCAATCGCAAGCACTTTAATACTCCAACAAACAGAATATCCAGGGTAAACTCAGAATAAGGCACACGGAACAAGGAACTGGGCACAACTCACATCAAACAACGACCGACAAAAACCAACTGAAACACAGAGATCTAAATAGACAGGCAAACAAGCTAAACAAGATAACAAGGGGGCGTGGCTAATCAGAAACACATGGGAACAATGATCAGACAATTAACAAGACACATGACAAACAGGGAATCACATGACAGACAAGAACAAGGAACAAGACACAAAACCCACACCGTGACAATACAAGAGAACATCAGAAGCACTGAAATCTTTTTTCTTTTTTTACTGAAACAGTGTTTTTTCTGTAAAAAAAAAATATTTTCTTTTAACCAATGGCCAAGAAAAGAAACTGTGTCATGTAAAAGGTGTTAAAAGCTAAACTTTTTTTAAATTTATAATTTGTTTGGCATTATTCTATTGTTGCGGGCAAAAAGTTGAATGGAAATTATAATATAGCCTAGTTGCAAGGATTGTTAATGCATTTGCCAAGACATACATAACGTGTTTAAATGCTTCCACATGGTTTTGGTTGCATGCATGTAATATGCATGCTTCTGTTGTTATAGCATACACATACCACTTGGCTAGCAAAATGGGTTCAGGATAATGCTAAAATAATTTCAGTGTTATTAATTTGTGCTCTTTCTGTCTTTCTTTATTACAGAGGAAGCATTCCAGTGTCTTGCAAAGAGCAGAAATGGCATCAGATTATGGTGGTGAACAAAGTGCCATGCCCACCCCACCTCCTCTCAAACAAGCAACACTCAGCACCTCAGCAATCACCCAAAGGAAAGTAAACTCCTTGGCTCTTGAGTTCAGAATTGCAGATGTGCAGCCTTTTTCCTTAGTGGAGAATGCCTCATTCTGTGAGATGATTGCAGGAATTAGTGGGGGGTAGGACACCAATGTGCAGAAAAACATTGATGCAGCGAATTGAAAGGGGATCTCAAAATATTTAGGAGGCACTTACTGAAACACTTCAGGATGTTCAAACCGTGTGCACAACAGCAGATATATGGACAGCTCATCATAGGAGTTTCATGGGAATCACGTGTCATTGGATTGAGCCAGAGACATTAGATCGAAAGTCTGTTGCTTTGGCATGTGAAAGGATAAGGGGCCGCCACACCTATGATGTTACTGCTGCCAAAGTTAGTCAGATTCATGCAGAATTCCGGATCCAGGGCAAAGTCAGTGCCAGAGTGACTGATAATGGTAGCAATTTCGTTAAGGCGTTCACTGAATATGGAGGGTGTGAAATGTATGATGAGATGGATAGCACAGATGATGTGCAGTTTGCTGATGTCTCTGCAGTTCTTCAGGAGGAGCAAGAGGAAGAAGAGCTAAACTTTTTTTGCCACCTCACCATCGATGTGCCGCGCATACTTTGAATCTTGTTGCCACGACTGATCTTGACAAAGCTGTTTCTCGAAAATTATACAGAAGTGCAATGTCTAAATCTGCGGCAATCTGGAATAAGGCTCATCACTCATCAGGTGCTCCAAAATTGATCTTGTCAGAGTATATCCAGCTGGAGAAAAAAGGCTATCAAAGCTTATGCTGTCCTGGATGAAACAAAGCAATAGGTCTTTGGCCAAAACCCAGTTTTTTTGATAATTTTGGCATTAAAGAAAATGGAATGCCATACACCTTGAAAACATGCTCTGGAGTGATGGAAACAGTAGGGAGATGGGCAAGTAACTTTGTTGTGGAATCATTTGATTCAATGATTCATTCGTCATTGAATCATTTGATTCAATGACGTAGTTGCAAAGTTACTTATAATAAGTAAAAAAGGATTCAAGATGGCTGCAGGTTGGAGAGGGTCTGTCACAGTACTCCTAGTCTGGCCGGACGTGGCTGACGTGAAGCTCTGTCTGGACGTGGCTGACGTGAAACTCTGGCTGGACGTGGCTGACGTGAAGCTCTGGCTGGACGTGGCTGACGTGAGGCTCTGGCTGGAAGTGGGTGACGTGGAGCTCTGGCTGTACGTGGGTGACGTGAAGCTCTGGCTGGACGTGAAAATCTAGCTGGGCGTGGAGGTCAGATGATGACCTGGCGTACCATGGGAGGAAGCTCTCCAGACATCGGGAGAGTGCCTCTCTCCAGTCCAGACCAGAGATATTGGGAAGCTCCCTCGGGTTGACCTCCTTAGCCCCCAGCCGGTAACACAATTTAATAGCCTCGTCTCTGAGGGAGCAGGAAGGAACAAGAGGAATAAATCCCCACGTGAACTGAAATAAATCAGGGCTATCCAGAGCCAAGGCTGCGACCTGACCCGCGAATTCCCGGCTCATGCTGGAGAGATCAGACGAGGTCCGTGCTGCTGGATTCATTTTAGGGTCGGTCGTTCTGTTGCGTGCAGCAAGGATGAAGCGGAGAGTGCATCCAATCGCAAGCACTTTAATACTCCAACAAACAGAATATCCAGGGTAAACTCAGAATAAGGCACACGGAACAAGGAACTGGGCACAACTCACATCAAACAACGACCGACAAAAACCAACTGAAACACAGAGATCTAAATAGACAGGCAAACAAGCTAAACAAGATAACAAGGGGGCGTGGCTAATCAGAAACACATGGGAACAATGATCAGACAATTAACAAGACACATGACAAACAGGGAATCACATGACAGACAAGAACAAGGAACAAGACACAAAACCCACACCGTGACAATACAAGAGAACATCAGAAGCACTGAAATCTTTTTTCTTTTTTTACTGAAACAGTGTTTTTTCTGTAAAAAAAAATATTTTCTTTTAACCAATGGCCAAGAAAAGAAACTGTGTCATGTAAAAGGTGTTAAAAGCTAAACTTTTTTTAAATTTATAATTTGTTTGGCATTATTCTATTGTTGCGGGCAAAAAGTTGAATGGAAATTATAATATAGCCTAGTTGCAAGGATTGTTAATGCATTTGCCAAGACATACATAACGTGTTTAAATGCTTCCACATGGTTTTGGTTGCATGCATGTAATATGCATGCTTCTGTTGTTATAGCATACACATACCACTTGGCTAGCAAAATGGGTTCAGGATAATGCTAAAATAATTTCAGTGTTATTAATTTGTGCTCTTTCTGTCTTTCTTTATTACAGAGGAAGCATTCCAGTGTCTTGCAAAGAGCAGAAATGGCATCAGATTATGGTGGTGAACAAAGTGCCATGCCCACCCCACCTCCTCTCAAACAAGCAACACTCAGCACCTCAGCAATCACCCAAAGGAAAGTAAACTCCTTGGCTCTTGAGTTCAGAATTGCAGATGTGCAGCCTTTTTCCTTAGTGGAGAATGCCTCATTCTGTGAGATGATTGCAGGAATTAGTGGGGGGTAGGACACCAATGTGCAGAAAAACATTGATGCAGCGAATTGAAAGGGGATCTCAAAATATTTAGGAGGCACTTACTGAAACACTTCAGGATGTTCAAACCGTGTGCACAACAGCAGATATATGGACAGCTCATCATAGGAGTTTCATGGGAATCACGTGTCATTGGATTGAGCCAGAGACATTAGATCGAAAGTCTGTTGCTTTGGCATGTGAAAGGATAAGGGGCCGCCACACCTATGATGTTACTGCTGCCAAAGTTAGTCAGATTCATGCAGAATTCCGGATCCAGGGCAAAGTCAGTGCCAGAGTGACTGATAATGGTAGCAATTTCGTTAAGGCGTTCACTGAATATGGAGGGTGTGAAATGTATGATGAGATGGATAGCACAGATGATGTGCAGTTTGCTGATGTCTCTGCAGTTCTTCAGGAGGAGCAAGAGGAAGAAGAGCTAAACTTTTTTTGCCACCTCACCATCGATGTGCCGCGCATACTTTGAATCTTGTTGCCACGACTGATCTTGACAAAGCTGTTTCTCGAAAATTATACAGAAGTGCAATGTCTAAATCTGCGGCAATCTGGAATAAGGCTCATCACTCATCAGGTGCTGCTGAAGCAATTGAGGAAATTGCCCAAATGAGATGTTCGGTACCTTCAGTGACTAGGTGGAGCTCAGAGTATCATGCAATCGAGAAGTTGATGAGTCTCACTGAGAGTCAGCTCAATGGAATCTGTGACCAGCTGAAAGTGGCCAAACTGCAGCTGAAAGTGGCCAAACTGCATCCTCAAGAGACAATGTTTCTTAAAGAGTACATAGCCATTCTGAAACCTCTTGCCTACTCAATCAACCTGCTCCAGGGAGAAAAGAACTGTTACTTTGGATACATAGTTCCCACCATTGTCAGCCTAAAAGCCAAGTTAGCTGAAAAGTTGACCCAAGTGCAGTTCTCAACCCACATCCTCTCAGCTGTTATAAAAGCCATTGACACTCGATTTGGGCAGGTGTTGGCCTCCCATGAGGCAAGGATGGCAGCTTCCACATCCCAAAGTTTCGACTGTGGTGGCTTGCTGATGAAGAGAGGGGAGCCATGAAAACAGCAATGGTCCAAGAGACTCGTCTTCTTCATACAGAGCCTTATGAGGATGTCTGCACCACTGTAAATTCTGCAGTTGGAGGTAATTCAGAAGATGACAACTTCTTTACTTTTGAGACAACACAGGTGACAAGTTCATCAGCGGAGGAAGAGGTGCAGAGGTATCTCCAGGATCCAGACAAGTCATTGGCTTCATTGAAGATGTATCCACTGATCAGATCCCTCTTCTTAAAGTACAATACTACTCTGCCATCAAGTGCTCCTGTCGAGCGGCTTTTTAGCCAGGGAGGACTTATTTTCACTCCACATCGTAACAAAATGACAGATAAGCACTTTGAGCAGGCTCTCCTGCTGCGATACAACCCACCCTCCTGGAGTGTTGACATGTAGGTAGATGGCTCAAAACATATTGGTCTTTAGGTTCACAGGCATTAACAGGCAATGCATGTAAATTGACAGTGTCATTATTCTTGTAAAACAAATTGTCTTTTTTTCACCTGACATTCATATAAAATCAACACCTTACATGCAAATGTTAGCCAAAAAAGTTTTTCACCCTATGTTATGTTCAACTTTGATATTTTGGCTAGGTTTTTGCTGCTAGCCTTTGTTGTTACATTACCAAGAAGTAATGTTGGTTTTTCAATATAACATGGTGTTGTGTGGGTAAAATTATATCTGGTGGCGTAGTTTAAAAAAAAGAAAAAATATTGCTGGTGCTTTTGTTTAAAGGTGATAAGTTGCAACACCTATGCACTTACTTGCTCAGTGATTTTTTATTTCTTTTTTTATATATAATGGCAAATTCTGTACAGACACAGAATATTTTATTTGTCTATTTTCACACTTTTAACAGCTGAGTAAATAAAGAAACTACAAAGGTAAAATTGGACACTTCTTCTCTTTTTTTTAACCAAGCAAAACATATTTTGCATAAACATACCCTTATAGTCTTTGTTCCTCTACAGCAAATTGTAATATATTGCACTTTCAGGGAGACTTGGGCCTAACACATTCAGCCATTTGGAACAGAAAAAACACACCAAATTAGGCCTGTTTAGTAAGCAGGATTTGATGGCCGCATTCCTACACTTATATAATGCAATTCAATGTAGAAGTAATCCAAGTATTCAGAATACAATACTCAGATTGAGTAATGTAACGGAATACGTTAAAAAATAAATTTTTGGGCATGTATTCTGTATTCTGTAACGAAATACATTTTGAAAGTATCCTTCACAACACTGCTTTTAATGAAACTGATCCTACTCTCTTCCATTGACCAAATATCTTGCCAGCCCATCTTGTGTTGTTCCACACTCTCCCATCTCATCCACTCTCCCTGCTTGGCCTGGGAAATGGCCATATACACCTCATCCTCTCCTCCTGCTTTCGCACCTCGTTGACTATGAGCTTCCTCCTTTGAGCTGGGGCTGCCTTGTGCCATTTAGGAGGAGCTAAACTGAGCCCAAAACCCCCTCTTCCATGCTGTTCCTGCCCCACGATATCACCAATTTGACGGGGAGCCTTTGCCTCTTCCACAGATTTCTTTGCTGACCACTTTCTACCAGTTTTTAACAGGTGCTGCCTCCCTTACACATTTGTCGCGTGACTCTACTAAGGTCATTTCCAGTCTGACCTTGGCACACTTAAACTCCTCGGTTAAAGCAGAGACTGGCAGCTGCAATATTCCTTTACTAAACAAAACATTAGATCAGATTGAAGACTAAAATTTCATCTTTGAACATAATTTCTTTATTTAATATTGTGTATCTGTATTGTCATTTCTTTATTTAGTATTCATAATCATTTGTATTATCTTATGCAGTTTAAAATGCATCAGTGGACTATAGACTGCATGGACATGTGTTAAAGGAAAATATTTTAGACACAAGGAGGGTAGCTGGGAGGATTATTTATTCTGGTTAAAGGTATGAGTAAAATGCAATGTTCACTTAGCAGAGATGTTCCAATGATGATTACACTTCAAATGTGTACAGTTGGTATGCTCTATATTTGTATACCACTAATATATACACTGAGAAATAGTCTAATGTGGAAGGTGGATTGTACCATTAGGTATACATTTCATTCTTAAACATAAGCAGTATGTTTTTCTACCTTACAAGGAAGTTGAAAGTCACTCAGTTGTGTATTTAAGCTCAATCCTTACTGTACTACAGCAGAGAAACATGAAAACGCATAGACTGGCATGAATACAACATCTGCTCAAGTTTCTCTACTGACATTTAGGAATAAAGATTTTTTTCTTGGCAAGATAACTGGTGTCCGGTCCCGTGAATCAAATAATAACGGGGGAAAAGGCTTAATTCTGAGTCTACAGAGATGAAAACTTACCTCAAAAGACATGAACATCTGTTTCAGATGCTGTACGGCATCCAGAAATTTTGCCAAAAACTGCGATAGACCAGTGTAAAGAATGTTACAGCAATCAGCATCCTACTGCCTTACATCCAGGTCCAGCACCTTGACCAATTAGCAAATCTGCCTCGACTGAAGACCAGGGCGGGGAGCAACAAACAATGGATTTCTTGTCAGTGACATCCAAATGCACTGAAATGTGTGGGAACAGAACAAGCTCAAGATCATACTCCAAAATTGATCTTGTCAGAGTATATCCAGCTGGAGAAAAAAGGCTATCAAAGCTTATGCTGTCCTGGATGAAACAAAGCAATAGGTCTTTGGCCAAAACCCAGTTTTTTTGATAATTTTGGCATTAAAGAAAATGGAATGCCATACACCTTGAAAACATGCTCTGGAGTGATGGAAACAGTAGGGAGATGGGCAAGTAACTTTGTTGTGGAATCATTTGATTCAATGATTCATTCGTCATTGAATCATTTGATTCAATGACGTAGTTGCAAAGTTACTTATAATAAGTAAAAAAGGATTCAAGATGGCTGCAGGTTGGAGAGGGTCTGTCACAGTACTCCTAGTCTATTGTTTGCTCAGACAGATTTCAAAGCCTATTCATGTTGATCCAGCTCGGATGGTTGGTAACATCTTTCCACTGCTTCATTTAAATGACAAAACGTCAAAATATGAAGACCTGGGATACAAACATACAAACAATGATTTGGCAAAGGCAAGCATGCCTATGTAACCTACACACTGGCCTGTGACTTTGGTCTACCCACCACTTTACAATAAGTTTACCAAGAGGACTAAATCAACAACACCGACTCAATCATCTCTGACAACTGGACTTATTATCGCCATATGTTAGATGTTATCTGGAGACATCCACCCGTGCCCAGGCCCGCACCACTACGAGACGCCAGGTGAGGCTAACCCTCGTACAGAGGACAAACGCGTCACTCCTACCTTACAGGTATGTTCAGGTACATCTCCGTGTTCCTCTGCACAACTTCCTGGTCCTCTCCTTCCTCTGTTCCCATCGCCAACTGTGGTCGAGCTGTCTGTCCGGGGAGGCGGGGGCGATGGTGTGGATGGGGCGGTACAGGGGTGGTCTGTCGGGGCACTACACGGGGAAACTCCGGGTCCGAAGGTGTGTGTCGGTGCGTCAGGCAGAAGCTTCAGTAGCGAGTCCGTGGGACAACAGTGTGGTGCAGCCTTGGCCTCACATGGGAGCGGGAGGCATGATCCAGACACACAACAACAACAACATTTCCTGAATTTCCGCTCCGTCACCATGGTAACGACTGTAAACAGGAAGCGGCTCAATCCAGGGGTTGCCAAACACCGGAAATCAAACTGTCAATCACTCGAAAATAGTTTGGGACCCTTAAGCAAAACCCAAAGGTCTGCTGGGTGGGCATTTAAATATAACAAGCATCATGTCAAAAACAGAACAAGTTAATTACCTATTACTTAAGTCAAATTTGAATTATCTCTGTCTATCTGAGACCTGGCTCTACAACAATGCCCCCTCTGCAGCACTTAACATCCCTGGCTATAATATGTTCAGGAGAGACAGAGAAGGAGCAAAGGGTGGTTGTGTCATGATATACATAAAAAATTATATTCAGTGTCAAGAAATTCAATGGCTGAATGATCATGAACTGGAATGCTTGGGCTTAAATATCATACTATCACCACAAATGTCTTTCACAATCATTGTGGTATATCGTATATCAAATTTGATCTAGTCCAAATGATCAAAGGGAATCACCACATCAAGCAGCACCCAGATTGATTTAGCATTTACCAACCGACCTGAGAGAACATTTAAGTCATACAATATGTTAGCTGGTCTTTCTGATCACAATTTGATCATTGTGGCCAGAAAGCTCTCAAAAAAGAGATTTAGTTATTCTGTCAGAGAGTGTGAGTTTGTTGGAATCCCCCCCAAAAAAACAGGAAGGATTATATAGTGCTGTCCAGCAAATTGACTGGGATCACATATTGTTGGGAACAAATTGGGAAATGGACTGTGAATCTTTTGAAGCGACAATTGAGAGAACAATTAAAGATTTTAGCTGTAAAGTTAAACACAAACGCAATAAAAACATACTTCGCTGAATGAACTCTGACATATTCAAACTAATGAAAGAGAGGGATCTTGCATTAAAAAATGCAATTAAAACTAAGTCAGCTAGTGCTAAAAATCTGTTTACAACATTGAGGAATAAGACTGTTAAAGCTATAAGCAAGGCCAAAACAGATTTTTTCTTGACTGTAAAAGAAAATGCAAAAGGAAATCTAAAACAATTTTGAACCAACTGAAAAAAACTTGTAGGACAGGACACAAAAAGGAAACAACTTTTTTAGAAATTAAGATAAATGGACAAATTACAAATAACACAGACAAAGTTGCAGATGCCTTTTTATTGAATATGTATCCACTATTGCCCAAAGCTTCCCATCTAACAATCTAAATATTTGTCCGATAAATAATTCAGAGCCAATTTTCAACCTAGGCACAGTCACAGAATCTGAAGTCTTACAGACAATAAGAACACTAAAAGCTACCAGAACTAGAGACATATTTCGCATAGATATGTGCTTGCTGAAAGAACTCAGTTCCACATTATTAACACCAGTAACCAAAATTGTCAATCATTCCTTTATTAAGGCAGTATTTCAAATTGTGTGGAAGTAAGCTGCTGTTCTTTCAATTCTCAAAAATGGAGATCCATTGTCATTGGACAATTACAGACCAATCAGCATCATACTGTCACGGGCTAGGACGAATGACAGGAAGCAATTGCAAGTAAACAGTTTATTAGAGAATCACAGAATCGGCAGTCCAAACAGATGATAACGGTGACGCAGGGACAAGATGGTCAGGATCCGTGAAGTGGTGCGATGAAGAGACGATGGTGAGACAAACGTAGAAACTCGAATACAGACGAAGAAACAGGAACACAAGGCAGGAACTGGACACCAACTGGACACCAACACGAACCACATGAAACAACGATCTGACAAGGATGAGAGAACAACGGTGAGTATAAAAATAGTGTGGTGATGATCAACTGCAGCTGGTGATGTGATGATGAGCAGCTGGAGCGGATCAAGTGATGTCATACAGACACACCCCTCACACACGTGCATTCATACAACAACATAAACACGAGACTAGAAGGAAACAGAGAAACGTCTACCGTGCAGTACCCCTCCTCTTAAGAACGCCTCCTGGCGTTCTCAGACTCCCTTACCTGTCGATTGTAATCATCGATAAGAGAGTGATCCAGAATGTCTCTAGCAGGAACCCAACTTCTCTCCTCCGGACCGTAAACTTCCCAATCCACCAAGTACTGAAATCCGCGTCCCCTCCGTCTAGAATCCAGAATACGATTGACCGAATAGGATGGTTCCCCATCTACGAGTCGCGGGGGTGGGGGAACCGGGACTAGCGGATTAATGCGAGCATAAAACACTGGCTTGACTTTGGATACATGGAACACGGGATGAATTCTCCTGTACGCAGGAGGAAGTTTAAGGCGGATTGCCACTGGACTAACGATCTTGGTGACAGCAAACGGGCCAATAAATTTGGGAGCAAGTTTATTCGAGACGGATCGGAGGGGAATGTTCTTGGTAGAAAGCCACACTTTAGAACCGAGGACGTATACGGGAGGTCTCCGCCGGTGGCGATCGGCCTTGACCTTGGTGCGTGCTCCCACTTGGAGTAGAGTCTCGCGGGCTCTAGTCCAAGTGCGATGACACCTCTGGATGAAGGCGTGGGCAGAGGGGACCGCGACTTCGGACTCCAGACTAGGAAAAATTGGTGGCTGGTAACCTACACTACACTCAAACGGAGATAGGCCCGTAGATGATACTGGTAACGTATTGTGGGCGTACTCCACCATTGACAGTTGCTGCCTCCATGAGGAAGGATTCTTGGAAACCAAACATCGCAACGTTCTTTCCAAATCCTGGTTGGCTCTCTCAGTTTGACCATTGCTCTGGGGATGAAACCCAGAGGACAGACTAACAGTCGCCCCCAGTAATCTACAAAATTCTCGCCAAAATTTGGACACAAATTGGGGACCCCTGTCGGAAACCACGTCTATCGGGAGGCCATGTAACCGAAAGACGTGATCTACGATCGTTGCCGCTGTCTCCTTAGCTGAAGGCAATTTGGGTAGGGGAATGAAATGTTCTGCCTTCTAGAATCGGTCCACCACAGTTAAAACCACTGTGTTACCCTGAGAGGGTGGGAGGGCGGTAATGAAATCTAGAGCTATATGGGACCAGGGTCTCGAAGGCACCGGCAGCGGCTGAAGTAACCCATCTGGAGGTTGATTGGAAGACTTACCAATGGCACAAACTGAGCAAGCCAAAACAAAATCGTGAATGTCGCGAGCCATACGTGGCCACCAAAATCGTTGCTTGACTGAAAACCCAGTGCGATTAACTCCTGGATGACAAGCTACGTTGGAACTGTGACCCCACTGGATAACTTCAGACCGTAATCCCTCCGGCACAAACAAACGGTTCGGTGGGCATCCGGGCGGAGGCGTTACCCCTTCTAAGGCTCTCTTGACCTTCGCTTCGATCTCCCATGTGAGTGTTGAAACAAATATGGTTTCGGGTAAAATACACTCGGGAGTAGACGGGCGTTCGGAAAAATCAAATATGCGAGATAATGAGTCGGGTTTGATGTTCTTGGAACCCGGACGGTAAGAGAGAGTAAAATCAAAACGACGAAAAAAAGTGCCCACCGAGCCTGCCTGGAGTTCAATCTTTTAGCAGTTCTGATGTATTCGAGATTCTTATGATCAGTCCAGACGATAAAAGGTACCCCCGACCCTTCTAACCAGTGACGCCACTCCTCCAACGCCAACTTGACTGCCAACAACTCTCTGTTACCAATGTCATGATTACGTTCGGCTGGGGATAATCGATGTGAAAAAAACGCGCAAGGGTGCACCTTGTCGTCCACAGGTGAACGCTGGGATAACACTGCTCCTACTCCCACCTCTGACGCGTCGACCTCCACCACGAACTGACGTGATGAATCAGGGGCTATGAGAATAGGAGCTGAAACAAAGCGGCTTTTCAGTTTAGAGAACACAGCCTCGGCTGAGTCAGACCACCTGAACGCAGTTCGGGGGGAGGTCAAGGCAGTCAGAGGCGCGACTAGCTGGCTGAAATTGCGAATGAAACGCCAGTAAAAATTGGCGAACCCCAGAGACCTCAACAGGGCCTTGCGTGAATCTGGACTTGGCCAATCAACCACAGCCTTGATCTTCTCAGGGTCCATCCGCATTCCCTCGGACGACACGATGTACCCTAGAAAAGGAACAGACTGTGCATGAAAATCGCATTTCTCCGCCTTGACAAAAAGCCCATTCTCTAGCAACCTCTGAAGCACTCGTCGGACGTGTTGCACATGTTCCTGGAGAGACGAAGAAAAAATCAATATGTCATCCAGGTAGACATATATAAACTGATCGATCATATCTCGCAACACGTCATTGATCAGTGCCCGGAAAACTGCTGGGGAGTTGGACAGCCCGAACGGCATAACCAAATATTCAAAGTGCCCCCTAGGGGTGTTAAAAGCAGTTTTCCACTCATCTCCCTCCCTAATGCGAACCAAATGATAAGCGTTACGTAAGTCCAATTTTGTGAAGATAGATGCTCCCTGCAACCTCTCGAAGGCTGAAGACATCAACGGCAAAGGATAAGTATTCTTTACCGTGATGTTATTCAACCCTCGGTAATCAATGCAAGGTCGCAACGATCCATCTTTATTCCCCACAAAAAAGAACCCCGCCCCAGCTGGAGAAGAGTAAGGGCGAATGAACTTGGTTGCCAGAGAATCAGAAATATATTTCTCCATAGCCTCTCTTTCAGGAATCGAAAGTGAATATAACTTGCCTTTAGGCGGAGACTTACCTGGCAGTAAATCTATAGCACAGTCATAGGGACGATGCGGAGGGAGAGAAGCAGCACGAGACTCCATGGGCACGTTACACAAATCCCCTGCTTCTTCCTGCAACACAGAAACAGGTACAGACGAACAAGCAGACACAAGACAAGACTTATGACATTCCTTGTTCCACTCCAGCACAGCTTTATTAATCCAGTCCACACGAG
Source organism: Siphateles boraxobius (assembly GCF_051911475.1). Classification (NCBI taxonomy): domain Eukaryota; kingdom Metazoa; phylum Chordata; class Actinopteri; order Cypriniformes; family Leuciscidae; genus Siphateles; species Siphateles boraxobius. The sequence goes on from NW_027508734.1 coordinate 50,026,396, forward strand.
GGTTGTGTTTGATCAGCCAGGGATGTCCGAGAACAACGGGTGCCAGGGGTGATTCCAAAATAAGAAAAGAAATAGTCTCGGTGTGGTTGCCAGACGTAATAAGTGTGATGTCTTCAGTGGTGTGGGAAATGATGGGAAGCTCTTGACCATTTAATGCGTGAACTGAAATCCGGTGAGTGAGGGGTCGGAGGGGAATCTGGAATGTAAGTGCGAAATTATAGTCCATAAAATTACCTTCCGCCCCGGAGTCCAACAGTGCAAGACAATCGTGCTGGTGGACTGACCATCTTAGTCTAACCGGGAGGAGCGTGGAGGTAGATGTAGTCGATGATGTCTTCCTGGCGGAGATCCCACCCGATAGTAGCCTCAAGTTAACTATCGGGCTTGGCCTTTTACCGGGCAGTTGTAAGCATAATGTCCCGCTCCACCACAATATAGGCACAGGCCCTGGGACCTCCGCCTCTCCCTCTCCTCCCGGGAAAGCCGAGCTCGACCCACCTGCATGGGCTCGGGATCGAAGACGGGGCTGACCACGTCCCTGCCGCTGGATCTGGGAACGTCGACTCCTCCGAAGGTACGGGTAGACGGAACTCGTCGCTCGATCCTAGATAGCCGAGCGTCCACCCGCAGAGCAAGATCAATCAACCCATATCCCATAACATATCCCACTGCGCCTCCTCGTTCCAGCCGCACTCTGCCGCCAAGGTCCGGTACTCTATAGAAAAGTCTGAGACCGATCTTTCTCCTTGACGTAGTTCCGTCAATGTTCTGGCTGCTTCCCTTCCCGAGACAGCCCGGTCAAAAACTTTCTTCATCTCGGCGGCGAGGGTCTGGAACGAGGCGCAGCATGGATTCTGATTCTCCCACACCGCCGTTCCCCAGAGCGCTGCCTTTCCTGTAAGCAAAGTTAGTACAAAAGCCACTTTAGCCTGTTCAGTCTTGAACGTGCGTGGTTGCAGAGCAAAATGCATCGTGCAACGGGTCAGGAATGCTCTACAAAAGGCTGGTTCCCCGGAATAATGCTCAGGTACCGGTAGGCGGGGCTCCGACATCGCGGGTCTCTCTGGAATTGGTGGGGGAACGGTCGGTGTGAGCGGCGCAGTGGGAATCTGAAGCCGTTGGATATGCTGGGTGAGCTCGGACACCTGCGTCACCAAGGCTTGCACTGCGCGACCTGTATCGCTGATCTCTCTCTGCTGGGCATCCATTCTCCTGGTGCTATGATAAATAAACTCGTCCACGGGGCTCTGCGGTGAACTCGCTGCTTCCATCTTTAGGTCAGATCGTTCTGTCACGGGCTAGGACGACTGACAGGAAGCAATTGCAAGTAAACAGTTTATTAGAGAATCACAGAATCGGCAGTCCGAACAGATGGTAACTGTGACGCAGGGACAAGATGGTCAGGATCCGTGAAGTGGTGCGATGAAAAGACGATGGTGAGACAAACGTAGAAACTCGAATCCAGATGAAGAAACATATAACACAAGGCAGGAACTGGACACCGGAACACCAAGACGAACCACATGAAACAATGATCTGACAAGGATGAGAGAACAACAGTGAGTATAAATAGTGTGGTGATGATCAACTGCAGCTGGTGATGTGATGATGAGCAGCTGAAGCGGATCAAGTGATGTCATACAGACACACCCCTCACACACGTGCATTCATACAACAACATAAACACGAGACTAGAAGGAAACAGAGAAACGTCTACCGTGACACATACCTACAGTGTCAAAAGTCGCAGAGAAACTGATTTCCAAACAAATAATAACACATTTGAATACCACCACATTTTCCCTTCATTTAATGCAATTTGGTTTCAGAACTCAACACTCCACAGAAACTGCTAATTGTTTTTTCATAGAAAATATCAAACATTTACTTGATAAAGGTGGCGTGGTTGGAGCTGTGTTTCTCGATTTAAAAAAAGCCTTTGACACTGTTAACCATAAAATATTATTAACCAAACTATTTAACTTCTCCTCAGATGCAATAAAATGGATAGAATCATATCTATCAAATCGCTCACAGTCAGTCAGGATCAGTGATTACCACTCACAGCCCCTCGCCATGTCCACAGGGGTACCTCAAGGTTCTATTTTGGGGCCTCTGCTATTTTCACTTTATATAAATGACCTCCCATCAGTTTGTCTAGACATCTATATTCAGATGTACGCAGGTGATACTGTCATTTATACCCATGGTAAAAACACAAAACAAGTTGCTGAAAAACTCACACAGTCTATGGCCCATGTCTCCGAATGGCTAAATCAATCCTGCTATAACTTAATGTAAATAAAACAGTTTCAATGTACATTTCTAAATCAAACTCGAATACCTAGAATTCGAATACCTAGGAATCTTAATAGACTCTAAACTAACTTTTAAAATACAGATAAAAAAGGTCTGCAATCAAGTCAAATTTAATATCGCAAATTGTCGGTTCATAATATCACACTTGTCACTTCAGGCAGCTAAAATGTTCATGTACAGTATGGTTCTGTCTCACATCACTTACTGTCTTACAACCTGGTCACAGGCAAATAAAACAACACTAAAATCTTTAGAGTCACTTTACAAACAGACAATAATAATTCTGGATATATAAACATCAAGATATCACCATTGTGCCATTTTAAAAAAGCATAAGCTTTTAAGTTGGGAAAATGTCATCAAGTATTCAAACCTGTCTGTTATACAAAATCATCCATGGTCTGTCTTCTCCTCCACTTAGTCAGTTTATAATAGAGATGCGCTGTTGGCGGTTATAGCCGCGGACTCCGAGGATAAACCGCGGATCGGGCGGATGATGTGACGAAAAAAATTATTTTAATTAAATTCAGGCGGTTGGCGGGCGGTTTTCTCGTCTCGCGGCTGCCATCAGCAGCGCCTTGTATCAGCGGATGGCGAGCGGGAAAATTGGTCAAAAATGTTGGTGCGGATGGATGGCGGACAGTGATGAGTTTTGTGATGCGGTTGCGGATGAAATAATAGCCCAACCGCGCATCTCTAGTTTGTAAACATCAGGAACACCAAATAGAGAGTAACACGAGGGTCGGCCCGAGGAGACTGTGTTGTTCCTCTGAGGAAAAGTGCATTTAGTCAGAGTGCCTTTTCAGTCACAGCAGCACAGGAGTGGAACTCTGTCCCTCAGAACATCAGAGAACGCACCTCATACACGCTGTTCAAAAAGCATTTAAAAAACTGGTTCATAATACATGTCTGCATTAATAAGAATATGTATCTTCCCTCAACCCAACCGTGCTGCCACTTGTGTCTCTGCTGTTCAATGTGTAGTATAATTTTACTATGATAAACTTTTACACTGTATTTATAAACTGGATTTGAAGAGTTATATATGTTTTACTGCTTTTATATTTGTATTGTTCACTGTAATCTTCTTATTGTTTTTTTATTTTAGGTAGACACTTTTAAGATTTTTCCAGGGACAGCGGATGAAAAATAGCCTTTTGGCTAATTCTGGTGCATTTGCAGCAATGGTAAAGGATGCTGCTGCAATTTTTACTCTTGCCTTGACATCAGAGTCTCTTTCCCACGTAGCTAACCTGTCCAAGTTGTTTTGCAGAGTTCTATTGGACCATGTGAAGTCTAAGAAAGGCAATGCCTTTCTATGTTCTGACAAAAGACCATCAAACCATGTGCGAACTAGTGGACCATTATCATCTAGCACCTTCTCTGCAGTGCCAGCTATGCGACTTTATGCTGCAGCTGACTGACAAAATATTTCAGTGTACTCACTCAGTTTCATCCTTCTTCTGTACACAACTAGTGATCTTTGACCAGTCCATGTTTCATACCTGTCAAGTATCCCGTTTTGGCCGGGAAAGTCCCGTATTTAACCCTTCTTTCCCGCCGTCCTCCCGTATTAGTATTTTCCCGTAAATCTCCCGTATTTTAACCTGCGCTATTAAAAAATAATAATTGCCCGGGCGGATAAAAAAAAAAAACATCCCCAATCTGAGCTCTGTCACTAGCCACGCGATAAATGCCAACTGCAGTAGCCTACTACAGGTACTGTGGGTACTGTAGGTGGCAGTTGTCGCGAGGTTAGTGTGTGAGGTCAGATGATGAGTGACAACGCGGGGGGAAAAAAGAAAAAAATCGGAGACGGATGGTGGACGCTACGACAGAGACGGAAGGCACTCCTGCCACAAAACCAAAACGCTCATGTAAATACCGCGATCAATGGGACAGCGAATTTACTTTTCTGAAGAGGAGCAGGGTAGGGGACAGTCACGCGTTTTGTAACTGCGACTTTAGCATCTTAAAACCTGTTAACCGTTGCCAGTGCGCCGGCGCACTGAAGCGTTTTTTGTTTGTTTAAATAGTTCAGTTACTATCAGATTTAATGTTATTACCTTGACAAACTATACATCATTAAGATATAACACTCAAGTTTCAGTATTTGACCACTATTGTATTCTCAGAAACTTTGAAGATGTTTCATACAAAATACATTTCTAATAACTTTACAAAACTTTGTAGCTATTAATAACTATTTTTTCATTATGACAATAATTAATTCTACATTTACAATAAACTGCCAGGTGCCAGCTTTCAAATGAGATCATACTTGTGCTTTTAGTGCAAAGTGTTTATGAACTGTAGGCTATCTGTTTCAGTTTGGGTATGCCATTTCTGAGGATTTTTCAAAAGTGGGGTTGCAGCCTAACAGGTTAAAGAATGCAAAGTCTGCAACAAATTTGAACAATAACTCACTAAAAGAGTAAATAAAAGTTATGTGACGTAAAGAAAAGCTGTAAAAGAAAAGCAATATGAAATTAAAAGAATGTGTGGAATGAAAATAAAATGTAAATGAGACAAGCAATGTTAAATGAACAGAAAATATGCAAATAAGCCATTAAAATAAATGCTCTTCATATATACCCTTTTGTGTTTTCATTTAAGCTATAACACTTGTCTGAAAATGTAAGGGATAACGTTACTGGAGCTTGGTTTGGGGTGGTGGGACTGTTCGCGGTGGGCGCCGGAAAATTTCCCTTATTTTCAAATCCAAAACTTGACAGGTATGATGTTTGGTCCAACAATGCTCTTTAACACTCTCAATACTCCCTCTCAAAATTAATCTTTTCTGGCATGTTGAAAATCAGAATTGTTTACAGCAGACTCAAAACTGTTGAATTCAGATTCAGTTAGGATTCGTGACATCAGCTGTGTGAAAGAGCATGTCAGAACACCTCCAAGTCCCAGAAAACACCTCAGACCCCCCAAAAAAAAAAATATATATATATATTGTCACTGAAATAAGGTCAAGAAACCAATACTGATTATTTCTTCACAATACTTTAGACAATTGTATCACGTAGCCTAGAATATTTGCTCCAAAACTATGTGAAAATCATCCTGCATACTCATTCAGATAAAACAATAAACTGATTTAAACATTGGACCTGCTTCTTCAATGGCGGTGGCCGTGGTCGTGAACCTGAGATGTTCATTCATTGTGCCTGTCTTTCCGTCTTCGGCGTTGATGCCTCAGTCTTTGCGGATGGCTGAATCTTCGCTCTTTACATGACGGGAGTCCGGTTACATCTTATGATTCCTCTCTGCAATCCTCTTCCGATACTACTCCCACTCCAGTGACAATGGCGTTGATTAACGTGAGATCTCTGCCAAATAAAACCTATATTTTAAATGATTTTTTTCTTTATCTTGAAATTGATTATTTTTTTATTCCTGAGACTTGGCTTAATGTTGGTGAAATGACTTCTCTCTCTGAACTTTATCCTCCTGGTTGCAGATTTTTTAGTACCCCTAGGTCTGTTGGCCGTGGCGGGGGTCTTGCAGTTGTTTTTAAAGACAAGTTTAAGTGTAGACTTAAACCTTCCGCGTCCTTTTGCACTTTTGAATCTCAGTTAATTACGCTGAATTCTTTTAAATCTGTGTTATTTGCTTTGATTTATAGACCCCCAAACTTTCATGGGGATTTTATACTGGAGTTGTCTGAATTTTTATTATATATATATATATATATATATATATATATATATATATATATATATATATATATATATATATATATATATTATATATATATATATATAATATATATATATTATATATATATTATATAATTATATATATATATATATAAATAACACTAAACAATTTACTCCGAACTTGTATCCTCGGCGGGATCAATCCGTTCTTGAAAATGCAGCCGTTCGTCGTCCGAGTTGCAATCTTCCTCTGAGGAAAAGGTGAATTCTTCCTCGCTGTCCAGAATCATCTGAAGGGCCTCTTTACCGGAGTAGCGTGCCATCCTCAAAACGTGATGAACTATCAGTGAATCTGATGAAGAAACTTCGTGTTTTTGTGGCATTGATCGGGGGGCGTGTCCGTGTGTGCGATGCATATATCAACTATTTACCATGTGAAAAGCGCCGGGGGCGTGGCAGCCTCAACCCATTAAAGATAATGAAGGGAGAACGAAAAAACTGTACCTCTCCTTGGTTTCAAACGGATTACATAAACTGAAAATATTTGTTTTTTTCATAAATTACTTCATTTAAAAGAAGAGAATGCAAGCTTAATAAAGACACAAGTCTCGTGCCTGTGTGACAAGTAATCCCTAAGTTACAGTTAATTTTCGGACGCGTTTCAGAATGGACTTCACTCACAGACTGAAGGCATCATGTTTATTTTTCTTTATTTGGCGAAAAGCATAACACTGTTTTTATTGTGAGTATCCACAAAAAAATAGACACTTATCAGGATCCAATGATGTACAACACTTAATATGTAAGATCAAAATCAACAGAGTATTTTGAGTTTCTTTTGCACTGATAAGAAAAAAATCAAGACTATCGCGCCTCAGAGGGTTAAACTTTTTTATTGGTAAGGTTGATGGAATTAGATCTCAGATTTCATCTGTTGGCAATGATTTTATTGCTTCTGTTGACCCTATAAACCAATTAAACACTTGTATGCCTGTTTCCTTGCAGCAGCTTAATGATATAACTGCTCATATGAAGCCCACCAGGTTTCTTGATGACGTGCTCCCTTCTTCTCTGTTTAAGAAGGTACTTGATTTAATTGGCCTAAGTAGTCTGTATATTATGAATTCTAGTTTGTCATCTGGTGTTGTTCTGTTCCGGTTAGTTTTAAGCATGCGGTTATTCAGCCCCTTAAAAAAAAAAAAAAAAAAGCTTAGACCACTTTGATATGAGTAGTTTTCGTCCAATTTCAAAATTGCCTTTTATTTCTAAGATACTGGAAAAAATTGTGAATGCACAACTTAATGACTTTTTAATGAGTAATAACATTTTCGATAGATTCCAGTCAGGTTTTATAGCTGGTCATAGAACAGAATCTGCTCTTTTGAGGGTCTCTAATGATATCCAACGAGGTGTTGATTCTGGAAACTGTGTGGTTTTGCTTTTGTTAGATCTTACAGCGGCATTTGATACAGTTGACCATAACATTCTCATTGATCGTCTTAGGGATCAGGTTGGTATTCAGGGCTTAGCCCTGAAATGTCTCTCTTCCTATTTGAAGGATAGGACTTTTTCAGTCAATTTAGGGGATTATTTTTCTTCCGTTGCTCCTCTTCTGTGTGGGGTTCCACAGGGCTCTATACTGGGACCAATTTTATTTTCCCTTTATATGCTCCCTCTAGGTTCGATTTTTGAGAAATTTGGGATTCAGTATCATCTGTATGCAGATGATTCTCAAATTTATTTACCACTGAAACATGGGCATATATGTGCCATTCAGTCTCTCCATGCATGTTTGGCCGAAGTTAAGTGTTGGCTTGCGAATAACTTTCTCCAATTAAAGGAGGATAAGACCGAGATGATTTTATTTGGAAATAAGGGATCTGTGGAAGATGACTGCCTGGGGTTGTTTCCTGGGAAAAAACTGTCTGGCTTGAGGAACTTTGGTGTCATTTTTGACTCTGAGCTTAAATTTGACCGGCAAATCAATGCTGTCGTTAAGAATAGTTTCTTCCATCTTAGATCAATATCTAAATTGAAATCTATCCTTTTGACGATATGGAGAAGGTTGTTCATGCCTTTGTGTCATCCCGTTTGGATTATTGTAATGTGTTGTATCTGGGTGTGAGTCAGGCTTCTCTCTCCCGTTTGCAACTCGTTCAGAACTCAGCAGCCAGACTTTTAACAGGTACTAAGAAGAGAGAGCATATTACTCCAGTGTTAATTAAATTACATTGGTTACCCATACGATACAGAATTCAATATTAAGCGCTGTTGTATGTTTTTAAGTCTTTGCATGGCCTAGCACCTGAGTATGTTACTGATTTAATCAGCCGCTGTCAATCCAGTAGATCCCTGCGATCAAATGATCAATTGCTTCTCATGGGTCCGTGATCCTGTTTAAAATGTAAAGGGTGATTGGGCATTCTCTGTTGCAGCTCCTAGGCTCTGGAATGACCTTCCTCTGTCTGTAAAAACTTGTCCTTCATTGGGTGTTTTTCAGAGTGCGCTTAAAACTTATCTTTTCTCTTTAGGATTTGATGATGCTTTGCAAGTTGTGTATGTCATAAGTTTGTATTGTTTTTATGTCTTTGCTTTTATTTTCTCTTTTATACCTTTTGTATAGCACTTTGGTTCCACTTGTGGTGTTGAAAGTGCTCTATAAATAAAGTTGAGTTGAGTGTTGTTTTTATACAAATTATTCAGAGAAAATTTGTTTTCGTTTTGAATCCGATCATTTAAAAGTACACACTTAAACGATTATAAAGATATATAGCTCATGCCTGGGTGAATAGTATTCACTGAGTTTTGTTTCAGTTTATAGACGTGCTCAAGAAAAAAAAGTTCACCGAGACGGAGAGGCAGAAATCACACCCTGTTTATTTTCTTTATTTTACAAAAGCACAATGTTGTGTTTTGATTGTAAGTGGAAACATACAAAAGTAGACATATCACAGATCATTTTTTCATATTTATTTTTTCTGTATGGCCATAAATGACGGAGTAATTTAAGTCTATTGTCCTACTATGTGAAGAAAATCCAGCAAAACGCGCCGGCGTGTTTTCAGACTCCACAGGGTTAAGGGTCAGAAACTTTTCTGGAACATTCTCAGTGGGCTCTCGATGGGAGCAGCAGATGATCCCAAGCTGGAACTCTAGTCCTGCTTCAAGGTCTCAGCCTCAAAGCTCCACGGAGGTCACCGTGTCACCAATGGCTTTCTCCCCAGTGATACACCACCAAAAGGGACATGGTAGGCAACTATGGCTGCCACGTACACCTTCAGTGTGGAAGGGGATAGCCCTGCAGAAAGATTATCCTTCCAGAACACACTGAACCAACCGGGCAGTTAACTGTATCCCACTGTCACATCCCGCACCATGAAGTGAACACTCTCCACTTTAATGCATACAGTTTCCTTGTCGAGGGAGCTCTGGAGTGAAGTATGGTCTCAACAACCTCAGTTGAGAGACCTGAGTCTATGAGTTGGACCCCCTCAGGGGCCGAACCCATAGCTTCCATAGCTCTGGACGAGGGTGATGGATTGTATCCCTGCCTGAGACAGAAGGTCCCTCCTGATCGGAATCTCCAGGGGAGAGCAGTCAAGGAGGTAAACAAGATCCGAGAACCATACTCGTGTCGCCCAGAACGGCGCTACTAGTAGTAGACTGACTCCGTCCCAACAGACTCTCTCCAGAACTCCTGGGAGCAGAATGATTTGGGGAAAAGCTTTCAGACGTAGCATCGGTCATGTCTGTCCCATGGCTTGGTTAGTAAGAGAGAACCAAAGTGGACAGTGTGTCGTATACTGAGGCGCAAACAGATCCACTTCTGCTTGGACAAATACTCACCTTGGGGTGAAGTCTCCATTCCCTGGGCCTCAGCTAATGTCTCAACAGGATGTACGCTCTTAAGTTATGAGCTTGTTTTCGGTCGAAGTTTTGTTTCTGTATGTCAGTTCTTTCTTTTTCAGCTTTTCCAAAGCTGCACACTTTGGACTGAGCTGAGACGGGATCACATGAACTAGTGTCCTTACTTTCCTTCCCATGAGGAGCTTGGCAAGCCATAAGTTCAAGGTAGGGATCACTTGACCTTTTGAGGAGATTCTTGATTGTCCTCACAGCTTGCTCTGCCTATCCATTGCTTTGTGGAAAATGAGGACTCTACGTCACATGGTTGAAACCCCAGTCCTGTGCAAACACACGGAAAGACCATCGTCCGAGTGCACCACCTCTGGAATTCCATGACGTGCAAAGATGGATTTGAGGTGTTCAACCACAGCTTCCGAAGTCGTTGACGTCAGTTTTGCGACCTCAAAGAACCTAGAAAAGTAGTCCACAATGACCAAATACATATTGTTGTCATTGAAACAGATCTGCTCCTGCTGTGGACCACAGCCTTGTTGGAAATTCAGTAGGCAGCATTCTTTCTCTGAGATTTGTTCTCTTACGTGCACATGTGTCACAGTTCTCAATATTTTTTTGTTAGCTCTTTACTGAGACCTGGCCACCAAACTGACTGTTTAGCTCTCTCCCTGCACTTTGTTATGCCATGATGTCCCTGATGCAGTTTTTTTAGTATCTCAGCTCTGAGTGACAATGGAATTACAACACTGATTCTATTCAATAATGGTCAAATTTGCACAGAGAGTTCTCATGAGAATGGCAAGTAAGGCTAAAAAGCTTTTTCAATGGAGTATTTTTCAGGCCATCGTACCACACAATTTTTTTAGCTGCTGGAGAATGGAATCATTGTCTTGATGTTCTTGGATCTCTCTGAGTCTTTTCTCTGTAGCTGGTAGACTTGCTATGACGAAGTCGGCATATAGCTGCTGATCGGATTCTGCTGCTCTCACAGATTTCAGATCGATTGCTCCTGTCTTGCTAAAAATAACTTACTCGTCAACATATATTAGATATGGTCTAATATTGCCAATCACATTAATCTGACCTTGCTAGCTTTTATCTAAATCGCTATCGCTAGCACAACACTCTAGTATCTCGCTAGCCTGTTAACCTGCCATCTGTGCTTGCCGTCTTTTTATTTCTCTCTCGTGCCTTTTACGAGTCTATCAAACAACTGTGGTAAGTAGGATCAGTAAACAAACACGGTGAGTAATGTCTTCTGTTATTGTCACTTGCACTTCGTGTCACATGTATAATATAGCCTTCTCTGTCAGCGGTGAAGGCTTTACATATGATAAATGCAGGGAGATAGTCAGGCTGACGGAGAAGATTTCAGAACTAGAGACACGCATCCAAACTTTAATCGAGGATAGTAAGAGTGCAAGGGCTTTAGATACTGCTTTGGATACGACTAGCTTAGTGAACTCTGTACATTGTTTGGTTCCAGCTGAAGAGCCTATGCAGCAGAACAACTGGTCGACCATGAGACGCTGTAGTCGCGGGACAAAACATCACTCTTCCGTTCCGATTACAACATTAAACAGGTTCTCCCGACTCAGTGAAACACCCACTGAGAATCCTGCTGAATGTTCCCTAGTTATTGGTGATTCTTTTACACGGAACGTGAAAAAAGAGACACAAGCCATCATAGTCACATGTTTGCCGGGAGCCAGACTGCCTGACATCAAAGCAAATGTAAAAGTGCTGGCTAATGCTAATCGTGAATTCTCTAAGATTATTATTCACGTCGGCACTAATGATGTTCGACTTCACCAGTTGGAGATCAGTAAAATTAAAGTTTGTGAACTCGCAAGTATGTGTCAAGCACTGTAATTTGCTCTGGGCCCCTTCCTGTTCGCCGGAGTGATGTGATATTTAATAGACTGTCCTAACTCAATGGCTGGCTGTCTAAGTGGTGTCCGCAAAATAATATAGAATGCATAGACAATTGGAAAAGTTTTTGGGGCAGACATGACCTGTTGAAAAGAGATGGTATTCATCCCTCCTGGGATGGTGCTGCTCTTCTCTCTAGTAATATAGCACATAGTCTTAGAGATCAAACATGACGATTTGGGGCTCAGGTCAGGAAGCAGACTGACTGGCTAAACCGACCGTCAGCTAGCTGTCTCACGTCACTGAGGTTAGATAAATCCCATTTCACCCTGATATCATCATATAGAGACTGTGTTTGTTCCCCAAATTAGGAAATACAAAAAACTCCCAAACCCATTTAAGGGTAAAAATTTAATTGATGTTCAACAAATTAAAAACATATATAATACAAATGAACAAATAATAAAGCTCGGGTTGCTGAATATATGACCCCTTACTTCAAAAGAACTTATTATTAATTATATGATCTCAGATTACAACCTAGATGTGTTGTGTTTGACAGAAACCTGGCTAAAACCAGACTGTTACAAACTGCTCCGAGACACGAAGGTTGAGGATCCAAATGCAGTATTCATTGAACAGGGGTAATTTAAAGATGCAATCCAGATAACAGGCAAGGATCATACACAAACAAACAATCCAAACAATAACAGATCAGGGCTGAGGTAAAGAGAGAAATGCGAGGGAACAGGCAGGGAATCAAGAGAACCAGGACACGGGAGAAACAGGATACAAACACGCTCAGATATGCAATGAGAGAACATACAAGACTTTGCAGGGAATGAATGAGTGTACGTGGTTTAAATAGGCTGAGACTGACAAGGTAATGAGACACAGGTGGAAGCAATCAGGGATGATGAGTCTGGGCAGTGAGTTATGGGAAATGTAGTTTGTGAGGGAATGACAATAGTCTGATGTGGAGTGCCCCCTGATGGCTCTCAAGGACACTCCAGCTGGTGACCATTACACAGATGATTACATTACTTTAAATGAGTCCACCCCCCAAGATTACTGTTATAAAAACAAGCCACGTCTGAAAGGAAAAGGGGTTGGTGTTGCTCTAATCTATAATAATATCTTCAGAATTACTCAGTCTAGCTTCAAATATAATTATTTTGAAGTGTTGGTGTTTAATGTAACACTATCTAGTGTAAATGATCAATCGCGCTTGACATTTGTGCTAGGTACTGTATACAGGCCACCAGGGCATCATACAGATGTAACAACATTCAGTCTTACATTAAATTAGCTCTAATTATCTATAGGGAATTTTAATAATTAATCATGAATGATTAATATATTGCATATTACAGTTAAATTATCGAAGCTGAAAATAGATCGATTGTATATATGAATGATCACCATAATGGGTTATGGTTCGTCATCAATATATCAATAGTCTTATTACAGATCGATTATATGAGATAACCTTAAATGGAATTAATTCAGTTATCGAACAATCTGTTTGTCCAGCAAACGGCCGTAAGATTAACTCATCAACTTCTCAACAAAGTTATCCCTTCTTATAAACTCCAAGAAATATCAATTTTCTGGCCGTGAACATTAATTTTCCTGTGTTTATAAAATTAGACTACTCAACGTAGTCAATAATAAAAGCTTTTGTAGCTAGGATCAACATCTCATTGACTTTGTAAAAATGAGCATTTTAGACAGAAGCAATCAAGAATATAATGGTTTTAATAATTGGACTAATAATACATCGAACTACAATTCACACATAATATATATCTATATACAACCGGAACAGACAGAACGGAAAACATTACAAACACGAATTTACAATAGGATGAGAGAGGGAGATTAAACGAGAGAGAGAGAAATAGAGAGAGAGAGATAAATAGAGAGAGAGAGAGAGAGAGAGAGAGAGAGAGAGAGAGAGAGAGAGAGAAATGAACTAAAGGTCAGGAAGAGAGAGAGAGAGATCACCGAGGTGATCTCTCAGCATGGCAAAAATCACAGACAATTTAACCTTAAGAGAGACAACAAGAAATCACGTCAGGTCATAATCAATACTTGCATATGGTTCTCGTTGTGTTGCTGAGGAACGCAGTCGTGTGTGTGGGTCCTTTGTCGGAGCGGACGTGTTCTTTCGTGTCTTTTCCGGGCAAGCAAACTCGCGGGAAGTTTAAACTTTAAAGGTTCAACGGCGTGAAGTTACCAAAGAAATGATTCAGTGTTCATCTCCCTCGTAGAGGGATTTTCATATGCGAATATGAAAATAACACTTAGTAAAGAAAAGAAAAGAAGGATTGGGAGTGACGCGGAGGTGCGCATCCGAGACGGTGGCCGAAGCCTGTCCGAAGCTGGTGTTTCCCGAATTTTGACCGAAGAGAAGAGAGAAGAGAAACGGGCGAGTTCCACTTTTGAGGGAATCCCATCCCCGCCCCTTTTTGCGGGGAGGGCAAATCATCTTGGAGCATTTTGAACGGGAGAAGTTCTTCTTTGTTTCGTCAAGAGAACTTATTTCTTATGATGGTATAACATTTCGTCATTTCTAACTAGACAGGCTGTACACATAGAATAATAAATTTTACTGTAATTGTCCATGTATGACTAGTTCAGTCAAAGCACGACGATCATGATGCTACCAAACATGAAATATGAAAAGTAGAAGAAAACCAAAGTGACATTCATATGCAGAATTACAAGCATTTTAAAGTTTGATCAACACACAATAAAATTGTCAGTAGTTCCCGTGTGGCATGTGAAGACATCGACGCACAAAAGGAATACATATAAAATATTTACAGGCACTTTTTCTCTGAACAGTGCCATGGCTGCTGGTTGCGTGTTAATGCATGCGCAATCCCGTGGTTGGCGGGTGGTGAACTTTTGCTCATCCCCTGCGGGGGATTGTACCGTGTGTGCGTCTTCTGTGAATTGATGAGTTTAACACCAGAATAGTGGTTGACTATCTGGCTACACAATGTCTTGTTTGTGAGGGGCAATCTTCAGGAGGGGGACCCTGGGGAGTTTACACACGGGATCTCTAGTCAGAGCGGCGCCTTTTGGTCACATGTCGGTAAAACCGGACACTGCTTTGTGTATTCATTAGTAATTTAATCAAATGGCAGAACTGTCCATCTGCTTGTCGTTACACAGACTTTATCAAATAATTCTCTGATTTTGCATCAGAGTTAGTACTGGCTGCAGATAAAGTCCTAATTGTTGGTGATTTTAACTTACATGTAGATAACGAAAAAGACGCATTGGGATTGGCATTTAGAGACATTCTGAACTCTATTGGAGTTGGCAACATGTGTCAGGACCAGCTCATTGTCATAATCATACTTTACATCTTATATTGTCACATGGAATCAATGTTGATGCCGTGGAAATTCTGCAGCAGAGCGATGACATCCCAGATCATTATCTAGTCTTGTGTATACTCCATTTAGCCATATTTGTTACAAATATGTTAGAACTATCACTTCTGCCACAAAAGATTGCTTTATTAAACTTCAACATTATTTTTGACCAAAACTTTTTACTCTCTCTTTTCCAGCACTTTAGACACAATTGCTCAGTTGTGCTTAAAGAAGATTAAAGAACATAGTCCAATCCCATGGTACAACGAGCACACTCAGGCCCTTAAGAGAGCAGCAAGAAAAATGGAGCTCAACTAAAAGAAAACAAAATCAGACGTTTTTCAAATTTCGTGAAGAGAGAGCACGATTGTGTACAGAAAGGCCTTAAAACTGCTAGATCTGCTTATTTTTTGACTCTCTTCGAAGAAAAAAAACACAACCCTAGATATTTATTTGATACAGTGACTAAATTGACAAGAAATGAAGCTTCTACTTCTGAAGTTTCCAAAGAGCATAGCAGTAATGACTTTATGAACTTCTTTACTTACAAGATTGATAATATTAGAGAGAAAATTATAACTATGCTACCGTCGTGGTTGTATCTCTCTATTAGTGTTATTCGATCTTAGAGCTGCATTTGATACCATTGACCACAACATTATTTTAAATAGACTCGAAAATTATGTTGGCATTAGTGGAATTGCATTAGCATGGTTTAAATCAAACTTATCTGACCGTTATCAGTTTGTAGCAGTAAATGAAGAGATGTCTGATCTATCTGTCCCACAGGGACACAGTTCAGTATGGAGCACCACAAGGCTCAGTACTAGGAACCTTGCTGTTCACTCTGTACATGCTACCCTTGAACGATATCATTAGGAAGCATGGGATTAGTTTTCACTTTTAACGGAATGCATAGCTGATTTGCATAGCTGCTGAAAAATTTGAATGACCTGTAATTTCATATGACTTAATTCTGAAAAAAAAAAAACAGAGTTCCTAATGATTGGACCAAAAAATACTGTCTATCAATTTATGGCTGCTCTGTCAAGTCTTCATCGTCGGTTAGAAACCTGGGTGTGCTCTTTGATACTAATCTTTCATTTGAAAGCCATGTTTCTAGCATCTGTGAAACCGCATTCTTCAATCTTAAAAATACATCTAAATTACGACATATGGTTTTAATGAAAAATGCGGAACAGTTAGTTAATGCGTTCATGACCTAAAGGCTAGATTATTGTAATGCTCTTATGGGTGGTTACCCTGCACGCATAAACAAACTACAGCTGATGCAAAACTCAGCAGCTAGAGTTCTTACTAGAACCAGGAAGTATGACCATATTAGCCCGGTTCTGTCAACACTGCATTGGTCCCTATTTAACATCGTATACATTTTGTTATCAAATTTTTATTGTTTAAACATGACATATAATGACGAAGACAAACAATCAGCAATTACCCCAGTATGAGAAAAAGAAAAAAAAAGATACAAATAATAATAAATAAAAATGAATAAATCAATAATTAAGATAATACAAATTTAAAATAGATATATATAGGGCACTATATAAGTGGGATAACAAAGATACAGAAAAATTATATATAATGAATAAATAAACAAACATACAGAATATACTTCAAGATATACACAAATATATATAAGTACTACAGATTATTAAAAAATAAATAAAATAAAAATAATAATAATAAATAAATAAAAAATAAATAAATAAAATAAATAAATAAATAAAACCACAGTAGCATAGAGCTGAGAGAAATCTACGACAGTTGAAATATATGATTAATAATAAGGAAAAATAAACCAACCAGATGAACAAGAACAATAAAATAAGATAAAATTACCATAAAACCAGAGAGATAGGGAGGGGGGTATTAATTCAACTCAGTAAACCCTTGAGTTTTTCCAATGTTTGGGCCCAGAGTCTATTGGTGTCCTCTCTTGCGCCATGAATGCGTGCAGTGGACAATTCGAGATACACCACATCTATAAATGTGAGAACCCAATACTGCTTATTGAGAGAATGTGGAGGTTTCCATCTCGTTGCTACTATTTTCTTAGCGGCTGTCAAACCAGCTAAAAACACTCGTTTCTGAGTTTTGTTAAGCTGGATATCAGATAAATCATCTAAAATAAAAACAGATGGGGACAAAGGGGCCGAAACATTCAATAAAGTGGACAAACTTTCTTTAACCATATTCCAAAAGTAAGCAACCCCAGGGCATTCCCAAATCATGTGAAAAAAAGTACCAAATTCCCCTGTATGGCACAGCGTGCAATTAGGATCAGGATTAAGCTTCATACTATAGAGTTTACGTGGAGTCAAATAAGTCCTATGAATAAAATTAAAATGGATTTGTTGATGATCCGGATTCCTTGAGGCATGCATTACCATCACCCAAACACTGTCCCAATTAAAACTGGGGGAAAGGTCCGGAATATCTGCCCGCCATGCAGAGTCTATTGTCAGAGGATGCTGCACTTTTTCCAGAAAAAAATTATATAATTTAGAAACCAAACCTCTTGTACCCCGAGTCTCAAGTAACACTTTAAGTAAATGGTGATCTTTAAGAGGAGCCAGCCAAGGAACCCCATAAGCCTTCATGGCTGCCCTCAACTGTAAGTAAAAGAAAAAGGTAGAGCTCTGAAGGTTAAATTGAATGGAAAGCTCTTCAAAGGAGTGAAGGCCTTTATCACCCATTAAATCACCCAATGAGTGAATTCCTTTGTCGAGCCACTGTCGACACTGGCCAATCTTTATCGGGCGCTTACCAATTAGCAAACCATCATTATTAAAGATAGGAGAGTAGGGATTCCAATTAGAACGGATATTACAAGCTTTTTCAGCTGCTCTCCAAACCGACAGAGCATGGGACACTAAAGGACCAAAACGGAGCGTACACTTATTTAGAGGAATATTGGCAAATAAAACTTCATCTAACTTCAGAGGAAGAACTAGATTTCCCTCCAAGGACCGCCAAGAAACATCCATTTTATCATTATACCAGCTAAGCAGGGGACGTAGTGTAAAAGCCCAGTGATACAGCTTAAAATTCGGAAGTGCAAGTCCACCCGCAAATCTATCTCGTTGCATCGTGGAAAGTTTAAGACGTGGACGTTTGCCATTCCATACAAATTTGGTAATTACGCTCTGTAGCCTATCCCAAAACCGAGAAGGGGGAGGCAAGGGCAGCATAGAACTCACAAAGTTAATTCGAGGGAGTACATTCATTTTGATAATCGAGATGCGCAATCTAAGAGAATTTGGAAGCGATGACCAATTATCCAAGTTACAAGAAATTTTAGACATGATGCCCTCATAGTTGGTCTTAGTTATATACTGCAATGAAGCACCAATCATAATGCCCAAATACTTAAATTGTTTGACCACTGGTATACCCGCGGGTAGTGCTGAGTTTCTCATTGCGTCATTTAGTGGAAGATGTGCCGACTTTGTCCAATTTATTCTATATCCGGAAATCTCGCTAAAACTGCCAAAAATAGTTAAAATGTTAGGAATGGACTGCAGTGGATTGCCTAAAAAAAGAAGGATGTCATCTGCATACAAAGAAATAAGATGGTTGGTCCCACACATTCTGATTGGGGTGATACCTTTATCTATGCGTATTGTCTGGGCCAGTGGCTCTAGCGAGAGTGCAAAAAGAAGCGGGCTTAGAGGGCATCCCTGTCGAGAACCTCTGGCTATGCTGAACAGTGAAGAACAAGTCTTTCCTGTCAAAACCATGGCTGTGGGGTTCGCATACAGCACCTTGATCATATGAATGTAGGAGGACCCCAAAGCCATGAGCTTCAACACAGACCACAAATATGGCCATTCCAGACGATCAAAGGCTTTCATAGCATCTAGGGAAAGGACTGCGGTAGGAGGAGTCAACGAAGATGACCCATGTATTATATGGAGTAACCTCCTAACACTATCAGATGCTAATCTAGTCCTAATAAAGCCTGTCTGGTCACAGTTAACAAGCTTAGTCATGGCCGGCTGGAGCCTCCGCGCGAGCAATTTAGCATAAATTTTCAAGTCAGCATTTAGAAGTGACAGAGGCCTATAATTTGAACAATCATTGGGGTCCTTGTCTTTTTTGAGCAAAAGCGTAATGACTGCAATATTCACATCTCTGGAAAAGGACCCTCTCTCAATAGCGGCTTGAATCATATAAAAGAGTAGGGGGCCCAGACTGTCCCAGAACGTGGTGTAAAATTCTGGTGGAATTCCATCCAACCCAGGGGATTTACCGCTACACATATCAAAAGCAGCCTCTTTAAGCTCAACTAAAGTAATGGGGGTATTTAATTCTAGAGAGTCTTCCTCAGACAACTTAGGAAGCAGTGTTTTGTTTAGAAAATTGTCACAAGTATCCTGATTATGTGATATCTCAGAGCTATATAAATCAGCGTAAAAGCTACGGAAAGTAGCATTAACTTGAGAGGGTTCACTAAGAATATCACCATTTTTGGACTTAATTGTGCCGATATCTGCAAAATGTTCATTGGACCGCAATCTAAGGGCTAATAAACGGCTGGGTCTAGCCCCATTAAAATAGTACAACTGTCGCGTCCTATGAATTAAAAATTCGGCCCGCTGTTTCATACATCGTATACATTTTAAAATATTGCTGATTACTTACAAAGCACTAAATGGTTTAGCTCCCCATTACTTGAGCGAGGTCTTAATGCATTATAGTCCTTCACGTATATAACGATCTCAAAATTCTGTCCAGTTGATAATACCTTGAATATCAAAATTGACTACAGGCGGTAGATCCTATTTAGCACCTAAACTTTGGAACAGTGTCCCTAACATTGTCCGGGAAGCAGACAAACTCTGACAATTTAAATCTAGACTAAAAATGCATCTCTTTAACCTGGTATAAACATACAAAATTATACATTCCTATTATTCAAATCAGTTAATTTTTTAACGTTTTAACTCTTGATTTTTTGAAAGGCCTCTTGCTGATGAGACCCACATGTTGGCCTTTCTTAATAAATCTCTGAGCGGTTGTGTTTTCTCTGTCATTTGTGGAAAGAATTTACCAAGGTGGTTGACCTTTCCCAAAAACCGCCTCATTTCACTGACATTACATGGTTGTTTCATGGCTCTTATTGCTTCCACCTTCTCTCGATGATTTGTCCAAGAAACTTGATTTTCGTCTTGGAAAATTCACATTTGTCATTGAGTGTAATTCCTGCTTTCTGAAGTCGTGAGAGCGCCCATCGCAGCCTCTCGTCGTGTTCACTCTGAGTGGAGCCCCAAACGAGCACATCATCCATTTGACACACAACCCCTTCCAGTCCCCCAATAATTCTTTACATGCATTTTTAGAAGTGCTCTGGTGCAGAATAGATTCCAAAGCATAGACGATCTGCAGGATCTGCCAAATGGAGTTATAAAGGTGGTCAGTAAAGATGATTCCTTTGAATTTGGAATCTGTCAAAGGCCGAAAAGTCTTTCCTTCATAACTCATTTGTTCAGTACACTGAGATCCACGAAGGCACCACAACCATGGGAGCACACCATTCCATTGGCTCCTCCAACTTTTGAAAAATTACCCCCTGCTGTTCCAATCAATTTAATTCTTCCTTCACCTTTGGTAAAAGAGGGAGGGAAATGCGCCTAGGTTTTGAAAGAGAAAGGGGTTTAGCTCCTGGCTTCAGCACTATGCTGTCCTCACCCTCCATTTTGCCTAAGCCACTGAAGAGTTTTGGAAACTCCTTTTCCACTCTTTCTTTTGAGCTTAAGCTGACATCATCCAACCTGGCTACCAGCTGAAGTGCGGTGACTGCTAGTCGGCCTAGCAATGGCATGTACAATCCGTCAACAACATGTCCTGCTTTGTGCATTTTTTGTGCTTGCTGAGAGTGGCTGTACATTTCCCTTTTACCTTCAGTGATATTCTCAATGGCCCCTGGAGGATATTCCATGGATGTTTCAGTTTGTTAAACTGGCCTTGGTTGTACAGCGTCACAGGAACAACTGTAACATCTGCTCCAGTATAGATTTTGAACACTGCATCGAAATTGTAAATTTTTATGTCAGTCATCCATGGACTTTGTCACGTCAGTCGTTACTGAGCCAAGGAATGCAATGTCCTCATTTGTACCCTCAGTTAGAGTGGGAATATTCACCTCATATACTTTCTTTGACCTGCATAATGTCCCTGTTGCGAGCAGGACGAGGCCGAGGGAACGTGAGAGAACGGCGCGGTGAGTGATAATGAGCGACACCTGCGCGACGATTTTTATGACAACGATTGCATATTTTATCTCTTGCTGGGCATCTCTTGCTGCAGATTATGGCCTTTTTTTTTGTTTCTGCATCTTGTACACAATGTTCCCCTTTTAGGTCTTTCCTGAGGTGTTTTCTTTGCCAACTGTCAATATTGTGGCTTCTCTTGTTTTGATTTCAAATTACTATTCTGTTTAGCCTAAACACTATCCAGATGTTTGTTTGCAATTCTTGTTGTTTTTTTACCTGTTCACTCTGTCGAACTTGAACAACAGGCTTCCCAAGTGTTACTTCAGGGTCGAGTTGTAACTGTTCTGACAGCCTTTTTTCTGTCAGACCCACGACAAGTCCTTTTCTCACCATCTCATCGTGCAAATCTCCGTTTCCACAGTGCTCGGTTAGACAATGCAGTTCTGTTATAAAATGATCCACAGACTCACAGACAAAGACCCAGATCTTGCTGCTACTGATTAAATGTAGCCCTCTCTAAAATCACGTTTCTGCAAGCTATGAAGTGATCATTCAATCTGTTCTTTACAACTTCGTAGTCACTCGCTTCTTCAGGACTTAATTCCAGGGAAGTTAATATGTCTTCTGCTCCCTCACCTATCATGTACATCAAGGCATTCACTTGATTTTTATCTCCAGTCTCGACTCAATATGAAATGATGCCATAACTTTGATAACTCTCATGATTATTATCATGAACATTGGTACCGTAACACCCTCAATATATGTTCCTCACATTTCCTATGCATTCTAATGCTACTGTATAGACCCCAATACTACAATTTGTATTTAAAGATACACACAAAAACAGCATGTTTTTGCTACCACCCAAATAGGGGCATTTAGGGCATGCTATAGTAAATGATCTGTGGGGTATTTTGAGCTGAAACTTCACAGACACATTCTGGGGGAGACTTATATTACTTGTATTTTATTTAGCTAAAATGGCCATTATAAGTCCCCTTCAAAATGAGAACAAATATTGTCCAGTGGGCTCAGAATAAGAAACTTAATTCAAAGAGAAAACGATTATTTTTCAGAGCATTTTTGCCCAAAGCCCTGGATAATGTTTGACCCTGATATATGCTATTTTATTAAATAATCTTTATTTATTTGGGACAGTAAGCAGAGAGCAAAGAGACAATACGCTGACATCAGTTTGTTTCATTCTTAAGGTCAGAAGAAGCATCTGCAAATGCCGCTGTAACCAAATCAGACTTGATCTCAAACCAAATCCATCATTGTTTCTCTGGATCAATACGAACACTTCAGAATGGATCACTGACCTGTGTGTGTGTGTGTGTGTGTGTGTGTGTGTGTGTGTGTGTTTGTGTGTGTGTGTGTGTGTGTGTGTGTGTGTGTGTGTGGATTCAGGCACTTTATTGTTGAACATGATAAAGGTTGTTTTATCGTTTTGACCTGCTCACTCTCATTGACAGTATAATAAATGATAACAAGGTATCTTAGTGCACCTCGGTTCACCTTTACCAATGTCAGACAGTTATGTCAAAGTCAAGCTGAGAAATTATATGCTACTTATGTAGCTCAGACCATATTTATTTAATTTTGTAATAATTTGTATATAGTTTATTTGTATAACATAAAATGTTACAGAATAAAAAGAGGTAAAGTGTTTGGTTGATATGAGGTGATGTGCAATGTATATTATGGGAAAATGTAAGCGTTTTTTTTTTACTTTGGATGCATGTAAGCCGATTGTGGGAGACCTCCAAAACAAAATTAGGAAACTAATTTGCATGAAAGGGGAACTTTAATAAAGTATTCATAGGATAATCTGGTCTGTTGCACCTTTGGCATTGAGGTATAAATATTTTAACTCTGGAACACAAGTTTAATTATCTGACACATAACATTTGCAATAGAGTTTTCACTCATTTAGTGCATTATTGAAGTAATACAATCTAATGCAAGTAAAAATTAAGCTCTTTTGGGTGATGATTCCTGCTGTGGCCTGAAAAGGTAACATTGAGGTTGTGATGAATTTGGTGTGAGTAAAATGGCAAGAGACAACACGTATGAAATACTGCGAAAGAAAACGTCTCAGGTTACGTATGTAACCCTGGTTCCCTGAGAGGGAACAAGACGCTGCGTCGAGTGGGAACGCCCTGCGTGATTGCATCGTGAAGCAAGTGTATAATCAGTCCAATGGAGAGACGAGACGTCATAGGCGGGTGACGTCATCGACCAGGAAACTATAAAGCACACCTGAAAACAGACCGCGACAGCTTCTGATAAGCCTGAAGCAAGTCGATCACGGCATGCAGGGAGTATGGCAGGGCGACGCAGTGTCTCGTTCCCTCTCAGGGAACCAGGGTTCCATACGTAACGTGAGACGTTCAAGTCTTTGTGAAGTCAAAGCGCACACTAAGAAGCAAGCACCCTAGACCCTGGAGTGGAGCCAAGATCCAAGTCATAAAATCTAACAAATGTAAGTGGCGAGGACCAGCCTGCCGCATCACAAATGCCATGAAGGGAAACTCCCGAGATTAATGCCATAGAGGCAGCCATACCCCTCGTAGAATGAGCCTGGACAGCCAAAGGTGAAGGCTGTCCGGCCGCTCCATAAGCAAGTGAGATAGCCTCAACTACCCACTTGCTCATCATCTGTTTAGATGCAGGGCAACCTATCTTAGGTGACCCGAAGCAGACAAATAATTGTTCTGATATACGCCACTGAGCAGCTCTGTGGACATACACATCCAAAGCCCGGAAAGGGCATAACAGATTAAGTTTTTCCTGATCTGGGGTATTAAAGGTGAAGGACAGAAGGCCTGCAGCACAAATGACCCACACATTTAGTAGGGACCTAGAAATACAACCCGACCTGGGGTGAAGAAATACTATCACCATACAAGGTGCAAATCCAAGTACGTGCAGGCCTCAGCCTCATGTACCATGGAGAAGACGAAATTAAGGATCTCTCCTCAGAGATAACCCAGCAAAGAAACATTCATAACAGAAATCAAGTACTGTACCAACAGGGCAGAAAAAAGATTCAGAAGGCATTCTCTGCACCAGGCAGAGAACAGTTTTCATATCAATGCATATTTAGTCTTCTCGTGGAGGGAGCTCTAGACTGGAGTATGGTCTCCACAACCTCGGTCCAGAGACCTCAATCTATGAGCACAGTATCCATAACTCCAGAGCTCCCAGGAGCAAAGATATCGGGAAATGCGTACAGGTGTACCGTCAACCACACTAATACAACACATCCAGTCCAAGCGGAGCTGGATGCGTGAGGGAGAACCACAAAGGGCGATGCATTGTACAAACGATGCGAAAGGTCAACTTGAGTTTGACCGAAGTTCTCCCTAAGTAGCTCCACCACCTCAGGGTGAAGTCTCCATTCCCTGGGCCTCAGCCCCTGCCACAACAGGATATCTGCTCTGATATACCTGACCATCAGTGTGATGTCCGGACCCTTCGCCGAGCGACCACTCATGATCACCCCCGACTTGTGAGGGAAGCATCCGTCGATAGCATTATTTGTCGACAAGAAGCCCCCAACACTGGGCCGGGGCGAGAAACCAAGGTTCTTCCACATGACTAAGGCACGTAGGCATAACCGCGTGGCCTTGATCATGCAAAAACCGGAGAAAACCCCTTGGTCCTGAGCCACCACTGCAGGGGTCTCATGTACAGAAGGCCAAAAGCAATTACGTTGGACGCAGCTGCCATGACACCCACCAGTCTGAAACTGTTTCACAGTGAGTGACTGGCCTAGATAAACCCCATTTATGGCTGTGAGAATCGCAGAAATACGTGCTGGAGAAAATCGTACCCGCATTGGTGTCGAATCCCATATTACAGCTAGAAAAGCGGTCATCTGAGCTGGGAGGAGCACACTCTTCTTGGCGTTGAGGGGCAACCCCAACATCTTTAACCCTCTGAGGTCTGAGGTGTTTTCTGGGTCCTGGAGGTTCTGATATGCTCTGACATTTGTGCTTATTTCTGTTACTTGTGACATTTTCATGGCTAAAGTCTTATTACATTGTATTCAGCACAAACTCTGCTACAGTAATATGTCAACAGCATGTATGTAAAAGTTTGGAGTTTTAAGATAATAATGTTTATGTGTGGTTTGTGAAAAAACAAACAAAAAATGTCACTGAAATAAGGTCATATAACCCATAGTGATTATTTCTTCACAAGACTTTTGAAAATTGTATCACGTAGCCAAGAATATTTGCTCCACAACTATGTGAAAATCATCCTGCATACTCATTTAGATAAGACAATATATTGATTTAAAATTTGTATGACGTGGTTTGTGTGAGAGCTTTATGCGAGGAGGCGTGATCTCTCATTAATATGAATGCATTTTACACCTGAGAAAGACAAAGACCCTCCCCTAATGGCCCTATCAGGTGCTATCAGGCCAGATCATTATGAGGAGCCTTGCACAAAGAATGAGGAGAAATTAAACAAAGAATGGCTTCTAGATTGTCTGGATTTATTTAAAACACAACATAATCCAAAGATACACAACAAAGGACAGAAAGCAAATTAGTAAACTCACTGATCTAAAGAAAAAACTTAAACAGTCACACACCTTTGTGCCATTCCTGAAACATAGTAGCCTACATACCTGTCATGTCCAAGGTGTTTAACTTTTCATTTTACCATGTTCATGTACAGAGACTCATGTGAATGTTGAAGTCAGCAGGACTCATCCAGTGGCATCTGGTCCCTTTCTAAAAAATAAATAAATAAACACCTGTGAACATGTTGATATCAAGACAAACTATAGGGGCTGCACGATTCTGGGAATACATTTTAGATTTTTCACTCACTCACACACACAAACATACAGGTCCTTCTCAAAAAATTAGCATATTGTGATAAAGTTCATTATTTTCCATAATGTAATGATAAAAATTAAACTTTCATATATTTTAGAGTCATTGCACACCAACTGAAATATTTCAGGTCTTTTATTGTTTTAATACTCATGATTTTGACATACAGCTCATGAAAACCCAAAATTCCTATCTCAAAAAATTAGCATATCATGAAAAGGGTCTCTAAACGAGCTATTAACCTAATCATCTGAATCAACTAATTAACTCTAAACACCTGCAAAAGATTCCTGAGGCTTTTAAAAACTCCCAGCCTGTTTCATTACTCAAAACCGCAATCATGGGTAAGACTGCCGACCTGACTGCTGTCCAGAAGGCCATCATTGACACCCTCAAGCAAGAGGGTAAGACACAGAAAGAAATTTCTGAACAAATAGGCTGTTCCCAGAGTGCTGTATCAAGGCACCTCAGTGGGAAGTCTGTGGGAAGGAAAAAGTGTGGCAAAAAAACACTGCACAACGAGAAGAGGTGACCGGACCCTGAGGAAGATTGTGGAGAAGGAACGATTCCAGACCTTGGGGGAGTCTGGAGTAGAAACATCCAGAGCCACCGTGCACAGGGGTGTGCAGGAAATGGGCTACAGGTGCCGAATTCCCCCAGGTCAAGCCACTTTTGAGCCAGAAACAGCGGCCAAAGCGCCTGACCTGGGCTACAGAGAAGCAGCACTGGACTTCAGGCCTTTTGGAATTTCCTTCTCCCCAGTCTTCCTCCAGACTCTGGCACCTTGATTTCCGAATGACATGCAAAATTTGCTTTCATCCGAAAAAAGTACTTTGGACCGCTGAGCAACAGTCCAGTGCTGCTTCTCTGTAGCCCAGGTCAGGCGCTTCTGCCGCTGTTTCTGGTTCAAAAGTGGCTTGACCTGGGGAATGCGGCACCTGTAGCCCATTTCCTGCACACGCCTGTGCATGGTGGCTCTGGATGTTTCTACTCCAGACTCAGTCCACTGCTTCCGCAGGTCCCCCAAGGTCTGGAATCGGTCCTTCTCCACAATCTTCCTCAGGGTCCGGTCATCTCTTCTCGTTGTGCAGCGGTTTTTCCCACACTTTTTCCTTCCCAAAGACATCCCACTGAGGTGCCTTGATACAGCACTCTGGGAACAGCCTATTTGTTCAGAAATTTCTTTCTGTGTCTTACCCTCTTGCTTGAGGGTGTCAATGATGGCCTTCTGGACAGCAGTCAGGTCGGCAGTCTTACCCATGATTGCGGTTTTGAGTAATGAAACAGACTGGGAGTTTTTAAAAGCCTCAGGAAACTTTTGCAGGTGTTTAGAGTTAATTAGTTGGTTCAGATGATTAGGTTAATAGCTCGTTTAAAGACCCTTTTCATGATATGCTAATTTTTTGAGATAGGAATTTGGGTTTTCATGAGCTGTATGCCAAAATCATCAGTATTAAGACAATAAAAGACCTGAAATATTTCAGTTGGTGTGCAATGAATCTAAAATATATGAAAGTTCAATTTTTATCATTACATTATGGAAAATAATGAACTTCATCACAATATGCTAATTTTTTGAGAAGGACCTGTATATATAATACTTATGCTCACAAAGGCTGCATTTATTTGATTAAAAATACAAAACAAACCCAGTAATATTGTGAAATAATATTTCAATGTAAATCAGCTGTTTTCTATGTAAATATCTAGTAAAGTGTAATTTATTCCTGTGATCAAAGCTGAATTTTCAGCATCATTACTCCAGTCTTCAGTGTCACATGATCCTTCAGAAATCAGTATAATATGATGATTTGATGCTCAAGAAACATTTTTCATTATCATCAATGTTGAAAACAGTTATTTACATTTTTATTTCACGATACTTTGATGAATGGAAAGTTCAAAAGAACAGCAGTTATCTGAAAAATAATCTTTTGTAACATTAAACACTACCGTTCAAAACTTTGGGGTCAGTAAGAATTTTTATTTTATTTTTTGGGGGAAATAAATAAAATGGATCAATACTTTTATTCATCAAGGAGGAATTAAATTGATCAAAAGTGACAGTAAATACATTAATAGTGATAAAAAAGATTCTATTTCAAATAAATGCTGTTGTTTTTAACTTTGTTCATCAATGAATTCTAAAAAAAAAAAGGTACACAACTGTTTTCAAAATTGATAATAATCATAAATGTTTCTTGAGCATCACATCATCATATTATACTGATTTCTGAAGGATCATGTGGCACTGAAGACTGGAGTAATGATGCTGAAAATTCAGCTTTGATCACAGGAATAAATTACGCTTTTTACTATATATTCATATAGAAAACAGCTGTTTCACATTGAAATAATATTTCACAATATTACTTGGTTTGTTTTGTATTTTTAATCAAATAAATACAGCCTTGGTGAGTGACCTCTTTTAAAAACATTAAAAATCTTACAGACCCCAAACATTTGAATGGCAGTGTATATATGTATATGTATTTTGTAAATATATATACGAACACTATAGGCATGTGTAGGGCTGCATAAAATAATAACAATAGCCTAGATAGCAGGCAGCCTATAAATCGTTAAAAATGATCACTTCAGTAACACTACACTAGACAAACATATATTGTTTATCATATGTTACTTTAAATATTTCTATTAGTTATGAAATGAGATGAGTTTGGCGTGAAGCCTACTGTGTGGCGTGTTTTGATTTTCAAACACACAGTGTGACTCAGACCCAAACTCAGCGCATGCAGCGCTCCAAACTATGAAACATTATTGTTACATTATACATCTACGTTTGAGCAGATATCCACAAACACAGTATTTAACAGTAAACACAGGTCTAAACATTAAAATATTCACCATATTAGAATAAACACTCATACTTGTATCTCATTTCATAACATTTTAGGCTGGCACCAGTTTAGTAGCTACAATGTAAAGTTTATGCAACAATAAAACACTTACTATTATGTCTCTTACCTTAGAAATTGTTCTCATAATCAAAGCGTCTTCTTCTGAGGTAAATCCAAGGTAAATCCACAGCACAAACAATCTTCCAAACTGATGAAAAGTAGAGAAACACTGGAGTCGCTGATTCTTTGTTTCGAGCTGATGAGGTTGTTAACAGCTCTGCGTTCCTTCACGTGGATCATTTGAATAAGAACAGCTCGTGCTTGTGGGGGTGTGGTCAAATTAAAGTTAATGAGCTCGGGCTGGAGAAACTGTACATGTTGCTTTCATACGGATTTCTTAAACCGAGAATATTTGTTTTTGATATGATTTACTTCATTTAAAAAGGGAGACTTCAAGCTTTGTAAAGACATTATTTTCATGTGTGGGTGGCAAGTATTGGCTGAGTTACAGATTATTTTCTGTCGCGTTTCAGAATGAACTTCACATTGAGAGAGAAGACAGAACGTGCATCATGTTTTTTTCTTTATTTTACGAAAAACAAAACTTTTTGTTTTTATTGTTAGTGTACACAAAAAAGAAGACAGTTAACAGTTTTTAATGATGTGCAACACTTGCCTGTATGACAAAAATCGACGGAGTTATTTGAGTTTCTTTTGCACGGATGAGAAAAAAAGCACCGACCCCAGGGGGTTAAATGAGAGAGAACGACATCTCGATACCGAACTGCCATATGCTCAGATTGAGCTAGGATCAACCAATCGTTGATATAATATAATAAGCGAATGCCCTGGAGTCTCAGATGAGCCAGAGCTGCATCCACGCATATTGTAAAGGTGCGGGGTGATAACCTAGGCCGAATGGAAGAACCCGATACTGGTATGCTTCGCCCCCATAAAGCAAACCTCAGGAACCTCCTGTGATGAGGATGGAT
This sequence comes from Siphateles boraxobius, assembly GCF_051911475.1. Taxonomy (NCBI): domain Eukaryota; kingdom Metazoa; phylum Chordata; class Actinopteri; order Cypriniformes; family Leuciscidae; genus Siphateles; species Siphateles boraxobius. The sequence goes on from NW_027508734.1 coordinate 50,056,456, forward strand.
AGATAAGTAAGCGTCCTTTAAGTCTATTGTGACAAACCAGTCCACGGACTGAATCTGTGACACAATCATATTTAGCGTAAGCATACTTTGAACTTGAGATTCTTAAACCTGCTGTTTAATTGACGCAGGTCTGGAGTAGGACGCAACCCCTCATCCTCTTTCGGAAACAATGAAGTAATGGCTGTAAAACCCTGACTGTCTGCTGGGAGGAACCCCTTCTACAGCTCATTTTGCAGAAGTGTCAGTACTTCCTGCTCCATAACCAAAGCCTGCTCGGGGTCCACCACAGTGGGGAGGACCCCTAGAAATCTGGGCGGACGAGAACCGAACTGAATTCTGAAACCCCTTTTCTATAGTGTGCAAGACCCACTGAGAAATATGTGGCAGTAGTTTCCACGCCGCCAGAAATTCTACTAGGGGAACCAGTCTCTCAAGACTGGCCTCCGCCCAGATTTGGTTGAACAGTCAGTACAGTGCCCTAAACTGGCAAACCGGCAGGGAACAACCGAACTGACCATTCTACGACCCTCCTCGGAGGATAGTATCGGGATGCTGACACCTCTGTGCCCTGAACGGCGAACCGGCAGGGAACAACCGAACTGGCAGCGCTGCAACCCTCCTCAGAGAGTCGCACCCCAGAGGGCGCCGAGGAGAAACGATTTCTCAAAACCGTCCCTGCCCCGGAGGAGCCCTCAGAAGCCTAATAGCCTCATTTTTTGCGACAGGACTTCTTGTCTAAGCTTTATTAGAGATGACGACAGTCCTCAGATCTTGCCTACCTCTAACTAGCTTAGTTCCTACGACCCTCCTCAGAGGATCGTTGGAAAAAGCAGGCACCCCGGCACCCTGAAACGGCGAACCGGCAGGGAAACTGAACTGACTGCTCTACGACCCTCCTCGAAGGATTGTTTTTGGACACTGACACCTTGGTGCCCTGAACGGCGAACCGGCAGGAAAACCGAACTGGCAGCGCTGCGACCCTCCTCAGAGAGTCGCACCCCAGAGGGCGCAGAGGAGAAACGATTTCTCAAAACCGTCCCTACCCCGGAGGGGACAACCCTTAGAAGCCTGATAGCCTCGGCGTCAGGGCTTCTTCTTTGTCTAAGCTATTTAGAGATAAAACAGTCCTCAGATCTTGCATATCTCTAACTGGCTAGACTGCGACCGCCACCCAGGTCCCCCTCGATTGTGGAGGAGCCCAAATGGCGACGCTCTGTTTTGCACTCTGTGCGTTGAGGAGCTTAGCAGGCCGTGACTGCTCCCGGCCAGCAGTCTCAGGAACATTAGATTGGTGAGGAAGAAACTATGACATCTCGTCTCTCCATTGGACTGATTATACACTTGCTTCACGACGCAATCACGCAGGGCGTTCCCACCGCGTCTCGACGCAGCTCGAGATCCCTTAAAAGGGAACTAATTTATTATACATAAGTGAATTAATTATACAAAATAAAATGAATAATGTTAATTATAAACAAAGCAAAATATTTACAGCTCAAAAGATACCAGATAAATAGTTAACCCAAGAGAAGAAAGGGACGTAATTAGTGAAGCCAAATGAATAATAAGAACAAAACAAAAATCAGTCTGACTTGTAAATCAACCTCTAATCTAACTAATAAACAAAAGAAAAATAAAGACATAACTCTTCAGCGTTGTGGTAGATTTTAATGAAATGAAGATTAATTATGATATTAACCATAAAGACATGAATGATACTAACATCTCGTGATGAGTTCTAACACTTCCTTTGAGTCCTATGTCTGAGGATGAGTAAAATTTCCATGCCTCTAATAATAAATCTAAATTAATCCTACTTCCTCTTCTTCTAGGATGTAGCCATCAGACGAACTCTAACCTACTAATTTTCTGACCTGATATAACTTTGGTCAAAAGGACTATGAAAATGCACTAACCATTTTATTGTGAAATGATTTAATGAAATATTAACCCCTCATATTGTTTTTTGATGATACAAGATATTTTGCTGATGGTACCAATGAAGGGTAATGAAAAGGGGGGAATTTGATTTAACAATGCAACCAACACGTGATGATAAAGAGTGTGATGATTACTCATGATGATTCTGTTTTGAAAATGTCTGGCACCTCCGATAAATATTTATTTTATTCGATGAGAGATTTATCGATTTTCTTACAGTTTTTTCCAGCAGAAAGCTAACGAGCTAGGCATCACGGGGGTGTCTTTGGTGTCTTTCTAGCCTTTACAGAAGGTTTTCTATCCAGCCTGGAACTTGTGCATCCTTTCAGAGTTTTTCAGCAATAAATCCAAACGCTTATATCCAAGTATGAGCCTCTTGATGTCCATAATTTATAAATATTCCGTCATTTTTGCCGCTAGCTCGACGCTAGCTGCCATTTTGGATATCGCGTGATGTTTTCACGTGATGGTTGTTGACCAATTACAGGCTGATCCGTCGTAAACATTGGTGTGCGTCATTACGCAATTTTTGATGCCATGCAGGATGATGGATTTTCAGGAGAACAGAGCTTTTTGACAGATGAGAAACTAGATTACCAGGATAGACCCAGCTGAAGTGCCATTTATTTATTTACTATAAAAAAGTATTATAGTAGTATAAATGTAGTATAAAAGTATAAAAAGAATATAATAAATAAAAGAATAAATAAAATAAATAAAATACAAATGCAAAGCCACTGGCACCACTGAATTTCATGAGGCCCAAAATGCCTGGACTTCTTTTGGAAAAATGTAAATAGTTTTGGTTCTGTACAAGTTATAATGTTTATTCCTGTGCTCCAGGACTCCAAAGACATGAACAAACTGTTTTCCAGAGGAAATGTGCTTAGCTTTTATTTATTTGTGTGTGATTTCAATAAATATTTGAGTGATTCAATTTCCGATTTATTTTTTAATTTGTCTTTGTGGTCCCATAACTTATTTTACATTCAGGTGACATCAATGCAACACAAATATGCTGAAAGTTCAATTTGTCCTGAAAAAAAAGAGGTGTGTCAATTGTCTGTGCACAAAAGGGTTTATGTTTTACAAGCTTTTTTAGTGAATAACACCAGACGGAAAATGTAATGTAAAAATACCCTTAGGTCTCTGAGGGTTAGCCCTCTGGGGACCAAGGTGTTTTTGGGGCCCTTGGGATGTTTTGACATGCACTGACATTTGTGCTTTTTTTAGTTATTTATAAACATGTTAATGGCAAAGGTGCAAATTCACTCTATATAGCACAAACGGGGCCACCATAATATGTGAGCAACATGTATGTACATGTTTGTATTTTAAAGAGAATAATGTTTATGCGTGGTTATTGAAAAAAATAAAAATGAAAGTTGCTGAAATAAGGCCACAAAACACATACTAAATATGTGTCCACAAGACTTTTGACTAATGGATGTTGTCGCTTCGAGTTCTGGCTTCAAACTGATGTGAAAATCATCCTGCCTTATCGTTCACATAAAACAAAACATTAATTAATACTTTGTATGACAGTTTTTTTTGACAGAAGAGGTTTATGCGTGGGAGTGGTAATGGCCCATCAATATTAATGAGATTCAGAGCAGGGGTGTGACAGACACTCCCCCAATGGCTAATGGCCCATCAAGTGAGGCAGCCTGAACAAAGAATGAGAGTTACTCGTCTGAATGTTTGTCTTGGCCCTCTTTGCCACATTCCTATGAAAATAATAATATAAATAAAGGTTAATAAAGGTTGATCAAAGTACTATCAGCATGTCAGGGCTATCAGGGCAATCAGCATGTTGATAAAACAAAAAAATATAAGCTCTTTTATATTAACATTACCAATCAATAATTGTAATATTGTGCATGCATAACAAATTTTTTGCAAAGCCACAGTAGTAGGTAAAAAATAGTAGATAAATATGTACTTACTCTTTTTGATTTATGTTGCTGCATGTCCTGCGAGTTGCAGTGGAAGGCGAGAGTGAACAAGCTACATTCCTTTTAAAAAAAGTTGAAAACTATTATTATCATATATTTTACAGAGTACTATTCCAGCACATGCATAACTGATGGACATTTAGCAATGCTGATAAAGCAACACAATATGTGACCGATCACGGAAACTAGGGACACAAGTCGGTTCTGGGGCATTTAGACTTATTCATAGATTCTGAAACTGTAGTTTCCAAGTTTTTCAACGATGTGTAACACATGGAAATCTGATAATATGTGTAGAGGTTGTGGCCATTTAAAGGTAGGCACTCAAAAAAGCTAAAAGGTTAGATAACGGCCTCTAAAGATTGTGCAGTTCTCACCTCTCTCTGCTGCTAGGAGTGACAATAGGGCTCATTTACATCTCATTTAGATAAGCCATACCCCCTGTAAAGCTCCCCCCTGTGCTTTACAGCTTTTTTTTCTTTCCTGAGCTAGCTAATAACAATAGGTAGGTATGGGAAGGTCTAAACATGGACTAAACATGAGTAACGTGTACGTGTTCTTCGACAAACTTTGATGTTTATGGAAACTCACCCCCAGGACCGGCGAATGCACTTCTGCCGCTCTAGGCGAAAAACAATTGTGCCGCCCCTCTATTTGCAACGTATACCAGCAACAACACACAAAGATCAATATGCCATATACATATAACGCAAAACCAGCAACAACACACAAAGACCAATAAACCATAGGCCTACATACAACACAAATAGTGTGCAACGCGCATGTGCCCAATATTAAAATTAAATATGAAAGTTTATGCAGGAGGCAAATGCCTGCTGGCATTTTTCTTTAAGCAGTTATGACAGGAATTTTCCAAATAATCACATTTCACCTCCTCAAATTACTGTTGCAAATCTCTTTACATCACTTTCTTATGTGCGTAAAACACACATAAAATGAAATGTCCGCAAGCACATTATATCATCAGCAGGTTCAACATCTTAAATAACGACTAAAGAGCAAATGAAGCTTAACTTACGTTACAGAAGCGCGCACGGCGGGCATTCATCGCAGCAAAGGTCTTAACTGCATCAACTATTTCGATTCTCTGTGCCAGTTCATGTTCTATGGAGATTGTTGCCAGTCCATTAAGTCTGTTCCCTGTTCACAAAACGTTCCCCATTCAAAGCAATCGGGACGTCACATATGAAACAGCCATCCACCGCTGTCAGCGAGTCGGCGTATTCAAGCACAGAGGGCGCGCGCACCGCGCCCATACCTCCGGTTCAGTTTCCCGAGCCCACGAAGTGCGGCAATCGGAACCCGGAGGCCATTTTGCCCCTAGCTGTACATGTAAAAGCATGGGAAGCGATTCCAGGGATATCACAATGCAAAGGGGCCATAGAACCGGTTCCTCCTTCTCTGAGCGAGTCAGGCCTTTAGAGACGTTTCTATGGCCCCTTTGCACAACAGTTTCGCTTTTTCAGCACGGCTTGTCGAAGAAGTACTTCAAAACATTTTCGGTGTAACTGCCACGGTTCAGCTCGTCTGCGACAATCTTTGCGGCGTCCATCTTCATTGAATTTTGATATCAGATAGAGCCGGCCAGAGCGCAGCATAATAAGTAGCCACGCTGTTCACTTGGAGGGCGGGGGCAAAAGCCGGCTTATCCAGTATGGAAATACACACAGACAATGACACGCCACGCCCCTACTGCATGCTAGAATCTCCGAAGAGAGTCTGCTAGATGGCAGACATGTTATACTTCATCCCTGACTCAAAAAAACGTCATGCTTCTATACAAAATCTTCGAGCTAGAGCGCATTGAATCAGTGTGAACAAAAGCGGAGCTAGTGTGCGAGTGAGCCATTTTATCAGAGCAATATTGTCAACGTCAGCGAGTATTTGCATTAGATTATTGTTGTTATTATTATTATTATTATCTAATGGCATCAATAAAGCTTACCCGCAATGAAGTGTTGGGTCTTATCGCGGTCCCTGATTCTGAAGGGGAATATCTGCGTTCAGAAGATGACGGTGATTCTGAAAGTGAAAGTATAGCCCTACACAAAGCGGTGAATCCTTTGCTCCAATGTAGATGGTCCTTTGCCCAATGTCAGTGGTGGGAACAATGTTTCCCGGGGTCGGAGTGTTCATCAACACGACAGTATTGTGGTGGAGACTTTGTCTAATGCCACTTGGTATGTTAGACGACGACGTCGAAGTATTCATAGGACAATTAGGGGGCAACGTGGAGGCAGGGTGGGGAGTCGCAATGACAACAGTAGTCGGAGCTGTGCACACTCGGCGCGCGCGCGAGGCAGATCTGGCCACGCTGCTCGTAGCAGGAGCAGAGGCGGTTTGACACGGGGCAGAGGGGCTGTTATGCATAGTCTATCGCAAGCATATGAATAATATATATGTGCCCCATACATGGAACCAGAGTGCCTACTGTATGTAGTAAATTGAAAATCTCTACAGCAAAAGGCCAACCGCTACATGCATTCGGTTTGTTTCTACCATTTATTGGTAATGATTTACAGAGTTTGTTCACTACTTACTATTTACCTGAGCATTCAGAATTGTGCAATGTAGCATACAGAAGGTGAGGGACATTTTGGGGGGAAAGAAGTTCTGCATTTTATCATTTAAACGTGACTTTTCTTGAAAATTCTATAATCCAAAGTGGCCGCCGCCATATGACGTCATAATATGCAAATTAGATGGGAAAATGTAATCCCTACATAAACTTTGGGTCATCCTTAATATTTCTATCATTCACAGAAAGTCTCTATCTTTTATCACTTTTAAGATATAGCATTCTGAAATTAAGATGTCAAAATCGAACGTTTTAGGAAAAAACCTCTGGCGCTTAAAGGGTTAACATTACCAATCATTAAATGGTATATTGTGCATGCATAACAACAAATTTTTTGCAAAGCCACACAGGCACATATATATTTGTATCATCACTAAGTATATAAACAAAATGTAACTAACATCTGTAAAATAGTAGGTAAATATGTACTTAATCTTTTTATTTTTGTTGCTGCGTGTCCTCGTTGCAGTGGAAGGCGAGAGTGAACAAGCTACATTCCTTTAAAAAAAAAGTTAAAAACTATTATTATCATATATTCTACAGAGTACTATTCCAGCACATGCATAACTGATGGACATTTAGCAATGCTGATAACACAAAACATATGTAACATCAACCAATCTCCAAAAATAAATAATAAAGTCATACAGGCTCATATTGTATTAACACTAAGTATAAACAAAATTGAACTAACATCTGTAAAATTGTAGGTAAATATGTACTTACTCTTTCTGATTTATGACTGTGTTGCTAAGCGCACTCCGAGTTGCAAGCGGAGGTAGTGATGAAGGTACATTCCTTTTAAAAAAATTGAAGAATATTATTACATAAATATAACCACAGTAGCATTAGTCTATAATGAATAACTGATGTAAATAATTTTGGACGCGTGCAATAAGCCTATATGCGTGTCAATGGGCCATTTCCGGAGAGGCACACCGCAAACAAAACACATTTGCGCAATTCATTAGCGGGGTATATTTACACACTTCAGCACATTTACACACATTTACAACTGATATTTGCGAGCATGCATCGTTAATGATAATGAGGCAGCATTTAAACTAGTCAAAATATAATCTAAACACCTACTAGGCCTATTTTCTAAAATAACTTCTAAATTCTAGCTTTCATACATAATGATCTAAACATATCATTTACACATACAAATTTCCTAACCAAGCATATGCACTAAAAACAAAAACAAATAAAACATTTTTGGTGTTGAAATGGTACGAGATATTAAATTCATGGTATAGATATGCACTTTCATTAGATCGTGTTGAATATATCAAATGTCAATACTCTGGATGGCAAGTGGAAACTAGTCCACCCAGTATAATATGTAAGCTACATGTTTATATTGAATAGCTTGTCAACTAATGGAAGTAAGACTAAATACTTACTCATCCGAAATTCTATCCAGGGCTGGATCAAGTCGCTCTTCAAAATACAAACGGTCGTCATCAGAGTAGTCACGCTCTTCTTCTGATGAAAATGTGGATTCTTCGTCGCTAGTATCCAGGACGGGCTGAAGAGCTTCCACACGTGCCATCTTCCCAACGCGAAGGTGACTGAATGATGAAACTTGAAGCCTTTAATGCATTTGCTTGGGGGCGTTTACCTGTTTTGCATAGATGGCTTAACACATTATCTTGTGAATAGCGCGCTCCGTGAGTAGGCGTGAACGAATTAAAGTAAATGAGCTTGTAATCAGCTCGACTGGAATCGCTCTATTTTCAGACAGATTACAGAAGCTGAAAATATTTGTTTTTAATATAAATTACTTAATTTAAAAGATGCGATCTCAAGCTTTATGCCCGTGGATATGTTTGCCTGTTTGACTGAATTTTCGTGGAGTTACAGATAATTTCCGAACGCGTTTCGAATGGGAGTTCGCTGACAGAGAGAGTGTAGAACTCGCATCATGTTAATTTTTCTTTATTTGGCAAAAAGCAAAACACTTTATTTTTATTGTGAGTATACAGAAAAAAAATAGAAACTGAACAGGATCGATTGATGTATAACACGAAAATGAAAGATCAAAATTAACAGAGCATTTTGAGTTTATTTTGCATTGCTAAAATAAAAAACGAGCAAAACACGGGGGCGCGTTTTTGGTCCCCAGATGGTTAAACAGACTAGACCTCAAGAGTTCATAGACTGGCTGAAGCTGACAAGATCTGTGCGTGAGATGCAGGGACATCCCTGACAGCCCGGACCGGGCAAAGTAGGTGTAAGAAATGTTCACCTAGTAGAAGGGGCTCTATCCTTTTAAATGGTATTCATAACACCTTGCAAAACGCTTACAGGACTCCATCGAGGGGCCTTATATTGAGGCTCCACAATTCAGGTTGGCGGTGCCAAATCATCCCTTTTGGCTGGGAAAGGAGGTCCCTCCTTAGTGGTATTAAGTGAGATCGCACTTAACCCTCTGGGGTCTAAGGGGTTTTTGGGGTCCTTGAGATGTTCTGACATGCCCTGACATTTGTGCCTTTTTCAGTTGCTTATAAACATATTAATGGCAAAGGTGTAATTACACTCTATTTAGCACAAACAGGGCTAACATAGTATGTGAGCAACATGTATGTACATGTTTGTATTTTTGAGGGAATATTGTTTATGCATGGTTATTGGAAAAAATAAAAAATAAAGTTTCTGAAATAAGGCCACAAAACACATACTAAATATGTGTCAATAAGACTTTTGACTAATGGATGTCGTTGCCCTAGAGTTTTTTCTTCAAAATGATGTGAAAATCATCCTGCGTAATCATTCACATAAAACAATACATTGATTTAAATTTTGTAAGACACTTTTTGTTTGGAAAGGCAATATGCGCAAGGGGCGTCAATGATTTCAACACCATCATGCATATTTAGTGGTTCACACCTGAGGAGACAATGGGGCCCGCATACTTAATGAGCCATTTATCAGGTGTGTCACTGAGCCACAAGAAAGAATGCAAGAGCAATATGTGTGTGTGTATATATATATATATATTAGTGGTTGGCCGTTATCGGCGTTAACGTGCTGCGTTAACGTGAGACTCTTATCGGGTGTTACGTGGATCTATATATATTGAACTACTGAGTGTATTAATTTTGTTATTTGAGTTCGTAGGTGGAGTTAGGGGTTTTCCCCTGATTTACGGAATGAGTGACGTCATGGGAATTCCTGCACTTAAGCCGGCCTGGTGTGGAGGGCGCGGTCTCTCTCCGCTTCTCTTGCTCCTCATTCTTCGCCGCCGTTCCTGATTGTTGTCAGCTGGGGTGGTTCGCCTGATGGCGAGAACGCTCATCGTCTCGTGTCGCACCTCCATGCTGAAGTCTTCGATGATAGTGAACTGAGTTTTTTTATTATTTAAAGCCAGGTAGAGGTTATTTCCTTAGTTCACTTTTGTTATTTATTTAGATTGTAGCGTAGCGAAGCAGTGGCCCGGAAGACTCACCTGTTTGTTGTTTCTGTCGGGAGTTAGTTAAGATCTTTCCTGCTACGATATGCTTAGTTAAGGGATTATGTTTTTTTCTGTTGCCCTACCTGTGTTGTTTATTTGTTTGTTGTTTATTATGGGGTGCTCTGTCCTTTGTCTGTTGTGGACTGGATTAAAAATTATGGCGTGATTAACGTCTGAATACCACTCAATCGTCTGTGATTATTAAATATGTTCGGTCCTTGTCTTATATGTGATTTAACGAGCCAAGCTAGATAAAGGGCCGTAACATATTTGGGGGCTCGTCCGGGATTGAATTGTGTGTGGCTTTGTTTGATCTTTCTTTGATCTGCTCACACTTTGTGTTACTTGAGTAACTTGGAGTAACTTTGTTTAATCACGGTCGATTGGTGGGTTTTGCCCGAGTAGTGCTCGTTGTTGTTTTTGTTTCCCCCCCCCTAATAACTAAACGTTGAATCTGATCATGTTTGAATTAGCAAGCTTTATTGAGAAGCCGACGCAAGTTGAGCTATTGAATATCAACAGAGCAGATCTGATGAAAATTGCTGCTTACTTTAAGGTCAGTTTTCGTAAGACTTCAACTAAACGTGAACTTCAGATGTTGCTTGTTGATTCATTGCATGAACAGGGCGTTTTTGGTGAGGAGGAAAAGATGACGGATTATCCTGAATTAGTTGAGGGTAGTTCCGAGGATCTTGCGATGCAGATTAGGAAATTGGAACTGCAAGCTATAGAGCACGAAAGAGTTTCGTTGAAGGAGAGAGAAGAATGGGAGCGTGAGAAAGAGAGACGAAGTGATCGTGAGAGACATGAACTTGAACTGAAAAGGCTTGAAATGGAACAAGCGTGTCGCCTAAAAGAAATGGAGTTGAAATCTCGCGAAAGGGGTGTGTTTGATGCTTCTGATTTCGACGTGAGTCGTAATATTCGCATGGTTCCTCCTTTCCGAGAGCAGGAGGTAGATAAGTTTTTTGCTCTTTTTGAACGCGTTGCTGTCAATATGAAATGGCCGCAAACATTTTGGCCCATGTTGTTGCAGTGTGTTTTTGTGGGTAGAGCCCAGGAAGCTTTTTCCTCTTTATCAATCGAGGAGTCTCTTGATTACGATCGAGTGAAGGCATCTGTTCTCAGAGTGTATGAATTGGTTCCCGAGGCTTATCGTCAAAAATTTCGTAATCTAAGGAAAAGTGATGAGGCTTACGTGGAGTTCGCTCGGGGGAAGGAGTCCCTGTTTGATCGTTGGTGTGCTTCCATGAAAGTGGAAACGTTTGAAGAGCTCCGAGAATTGATTATTTTAGAGGAGTTTAAAAACTGCCTACCAGAACGCGTTGTAACTTATCTAAATGAGCAAAAAGTTTCAAAATGTTCTGCTGCTGCTATATTGGCTGATGAATATGTGCTTACACACAAGAACGTGTTTAGTGTTGTGCCGAAGTTCTCATCCGGTAACAACAGTAATCGGTCTTTTCAGCGTAATTCTGAACGCCCCCTACCCGTTGACAGAGTGGCGGTGAGTTCTGATAAGTCTGTGTTCTCACCCATTTGTTTCTATTGTAAGAAACGTGGACACATTATTTCTGAGTGCAATGTGCTTAAAAAGAAGAACCGTGTTCCTAAACCTGTAGGCTTATTGATGACGTCCTCGCCACAAGTGGAAGGACTGGAGTCGTTGGCTTTGGAAGCTGACATGTGTGAAGATGAGGGGTATGTGCCGTTTATGATGGACGGATTTGTATCTTTGGCAGGTAATGCTTTACGAAAACCAATCAAGATACTTCGTGATACCGGCGCTGCTCAGAGTTTTATTCTGGAAGGAATATTGCCGTTGTCTGATGAGAGCTTTACTGGTTCAAGCGTCTTGGTGCAGGGTTTCGAAATGGGCTTCGTGAAGGTACCTTTACATGAGGTTGAAATTGAGTCTTCCCTTGTTGTTGGCCGCGTTGTGGTTGGAGTGCGACCGTGTCTTCCCGTTCGAGATGTTACATTTATTTTAGGGAATGACTTAGCGGGAGGAAAAGTTTTTGCTAGCGCCGAGGTAACTGATGTTCCTCTTTGTCCTATAGCTGATGTATTAGCTCAGAAATATCCTGAGATTTTTCCCTCATGTGCTGTTACTCGCGCTATGACTCAGAGGACAAAAGATAAAAGCCTTAGTGAATTGGAAAATGAGTTTAAGTTTGATCTGAGTGATACGTTCTTTTCTAATTCTGACCCTTGGGAAGTTAAGTGTTCAGACCTTGTTGACGGTTCAAATCCTGCCGTTAATAAATTTGATGAACATTTCATGCCTAATAAATTGTCCCTGTCTCGCGAGCAGCTTATTGTTGAACAGAGGAAAGATGAGAAATTGTCGTCCCTCTTTAAAGCTGTTGTTCCTGTCGAGCAACTCGAGCATGCATCGCAAGGATACTTTGTGGACGATGGGGTGTTGATAAGGAGGTGGAGACCACCTACTGCATCTGCTGATGATGAGTGGCAAATCGTTAGGCAGATAATAGTTCCCTCCTCGTATCGCTCCGAAATTTTGAGTCTTGCGCATGATAGTTCCTTTGCTGGTCACTTAGGAGTGAACAAAACGTACGATCGCATACTTCGAAATTTTTTTTGGCCAGGCTTGAAAACTGATGTTGCGAATTATTGCCGAAGTTGTCACGTGTGTCAAAGGACGGGAAAACCGAACCAGAACATTTCACCTGCTCCGCTACATCCAATTCCAGCTATTGGTGAACCATTTGAACGTGTGATGATTGATTGTGTCGGTCCCTTGCCTCGCACGAAGTCGGGAAATCAATACTTACTCACCATAATGTGTACGTCAACGCGTTTTCCGGAGGCAATTCCTCTGCGTAAAATTACTGCACCAGTGATTGTGAGATCACTTATCAAATTTTTTTCATTGTTTGGTCTTCCGCGTACTATTCAGTCCGACCAAGGTACGAATTTTATGTCCCGTGTGTTCAAGCAAGCTCTGAATCAATTGCATATCCAACACTGCACGTCCAGCTGTTACCATCCAGAAAGCCAGGGTGCACTCGAAAGGTTCCACCAGACTTTAAAGTCGATGCTGCGTGCGTTTTGTCTTGAGTTTCAAAAGGATTGGGACGAAGGGGTGCCTATGGTCATGTTCGCAGTGCGGGAGGTAGTGCAGGAGTCGTTGGGCTTTAGTCCGGCTGAGTTAGTGTTTGGGCATACTGTACGTGGCCCACTAAAATTGATTAAAGATCATTGGACTAATGATTCGACTTCAAACAACATTCTTGACCATGTCTCAGAGTTTCGTTTCAAGTTGCGCCGCGCATGTGAGTTGGCTAAAGCGAACTTGGAGATGTCACAACAACGAATGAAAAAACGTTTTGATCGTAAGGCTAGACTTCGTAGCTTCGCTCCTGGTGACAAGGTGTTAGTGCTGATGCCAGTGCCTGGGTCTGCATTGCAGGCTCGTTATTATGGTCCCTATCAAGTGAAAGAAAAGGTGAGTGAGCTTGACTATGTTGTTTTGACAACAGACAGAAGAAAAAAAACTCGTCTATGTCACATTAACATGCTTAAGCCGTACTTTGAGAGACCGCCAGATTCGTCTGGAAGGAAGTCGACTGTGTTAACTGTTTCACCCACAGACTTTCCGGTGACAGGAGAACAGGCGCTGTCCAGTGCTGATGTACCTGAAGTTGAAGTGCTGTCTGGACCTGAAGTTATCCGCACATTGAGTTCGGCTGTGTCAGACAGCAGTGATGATTCCACTGTTGAGGAGGATGTAGAGTTTCCTTCGACGGAATTGGTTGCGGGGAGATTGAAAAATTCTGAGATGATCCGTACCATAGACTCGCATCTTTCCCATTTGACCGTTGCTGAACGAGCTGACATAATTAACATTATTCGGACGTACAGTAATTTGTTCTCTGATGTTCCATCTCGTACTTCGTTAATAGAGCATGACATCGATATTGGTGACTCGTTGCCTATTAAGCAGCACGCATATCGGGTAAGTCCTGAAAAAAAAATTCTGTTGCAAAATGAGGTGACTTTTATGCTTGAAAATGACATCGCAGAGCAAAGTTTTAGTCCTTGGAGTTCACCTTGTTTATTGGTTAAAAAGACTGACAGTACGTTTCGTTTTTGTACAGATTTTAGACGCGTTAATGCTGTGACCAAACCAGATAGTTATCCATTGCCTCGTATGGAAGATTGCGTGGATCATGTTGGAAATGCTGTGTTTGTTACGAAAATCGATCTGTTTAAGGGATACTGGCAGGTGCCCTTGACCGATCGCGCAAAGGAAATCAGTGCGTTCGTGACACCGGATCATTTCCTCCATTATAACGTAATGGCTTTCGGTTTACGAAACGCCCCGGCAACCTTTCAGAGGTTGGTGAATCGTGTCATCGAAGGCATGCATAACGTTGAAGCGTATTTGGATGATTTGGTCATTTATAGCGCATCTTGGTCAGAACATGTGGAACAACTCGATGCGCTGTTTAGTAGTTTGTCTCGAGCTAACCTTACGGTTAATTTAGCGAAGTGCGAATTCGGTCGAGCTACGGTCACTTATTTGGGAAAGATTGTTGGTGGCGGTCAGGTTAGACCTGTTGAGTCTAAAGTCGAGTCTATCACTTATTTTCCCGTGCCCAAGACACGCCGTGAGCTCCGTCGATTTTTGGGTATGGTAGGGTACTACAGAAATTTCTGTAAGAATTTTTCTGTTGTTGCTTCGCCCTTAACCGATCTTCTTAGTCCTAAGGTTCATTTTAAATGGTCTGAGGTTTGCCAATCGAGTTTCGAGAAAATCAAAGCACTTCTAGTTAATTCTCCTGTTTTATCTGCACCTGATTTTTCTACTCCGTTTTTTCTCGCTGTTGATGCAAGTGACACTGGTGCAGGAGCTGTTCTCCTCCAATTAGACCAGATCGGGGTGGAGCATCCTGTTTGCTATTTTTCACGAAAATTCAATAAGCACCAGCGAGGTTACTCCACCATTGAGAAGGAGGCACTCGCCCTTGTCCTTGCTATTCAACATTTTGATGTGTATATTGGGTCTGTTTCACATCCACTGATCATCTATACGGACCACAATCCCTTGATCTTCATTAACCGAATGAAAAATAACAATCAACGCCTGATGCGTTGGAGTTTGTTTTTACAGACTTTTGAGCTTGACATTCGTCATATACGGGGTAAGGATAATGTGGTTGCTGATGCCTTATCCCGTGTCTGAATTAATTGTAGTTTTGAGGTAAGATTTCTCTTTCTTTCTCCCTCCAATTAATCATTTAAGGGTGAGGGTGTTACGTGGATCTATATATATTGAACTACTGAGTGTATTAATTTTGTTATTTGAGTTCGTAGGTGGAGTTAGGGGTTTTCCCCTGATTTACGGAATGAGTGACGTCATGGGAATTCCTGCACTTAAGCCGGCCTGGTGTGGAGGGCGCGGTCTCTCTCCGCTTCTCTTGCTCCTCATTCTTCGCCGCCGTTCCTGATTGTTGTCAGCTGGGGTGGTTCGCCTGATGGCGAGAACGCTCATCGTCTCGTGTCGCACCTCCATGCTGAAGTCTTCGATGATAGTGAACTGAGTTTTTTTATTATTTAAAGCCAGGTAGAGGTTATTTCCTTAGTTCACTTTTGTTATTTATTTAGATTGTAGCGTAGCGAAGCAGTGGCCCGGAAGACTCACCTGTTTGTTGTTTCTGTCGGGAGTTAGTTAAGATCTTTCCTGCTACGATAGGCTTAGTTAAGGGATTATGTTTTTTTCTGTTGCCCTACCTGTGTTGTTTATTTGTTTGTTGTTTATTATGGGGTGCTCTGTCCTTTGTCTGTTGTGGACTGGATTAAAAATTATGGCGTGATTAACGTCTGAATACCACTCAATCGTCTGTGATTATTAAATATGTTCGGTCCTTGTCTTATATGTGATTTAACGAGCCAAGCTAGATAAAGGGCCGTAACATCGGGCGATAAAAAAAATATCGCCGTTAATCTATTTTCAAAGTTGGGTTGGGATCATAAAATAGCTTTTTCGAATATCTTTATATTTTCGCGCAAATCGTGCAGCAGGGTATTTTCCTGTCAGGGACACAAGGTGTATACTTTTACATGTTACGTTGGGCGACCTTCCTCTCTTTACTTTACATGTTGTTAAATGAGTTTATTCCAAGCGCGCTGTATTTTCTTTTATGGGCATGAGCGATGCTCAATTTACAAATGAATCACTCTTTTGGGTTGATTCTGTTCAAAGACTTCATCAAACAAGTTGGCAGTTCTGTCTAAATTGGTTCGCGAATCAGTTCTGTTCAGTTCCTCATGCACTGAATCACTGAAGCGCGTTCAATCACACTCGACTCGGAGTCGAAACAGGAAGATTTAAGAACATCAAGAGCTACAGTTTAGTCTAGTGAAAGCAAATCTGCAAATGCATCATATTTTTTGCCAGCGATGAAGATCTTTATTAGTTGAACATCTTCGTAAGCTGTCTGTGAATGATTCCACAGGACGATACATTCGATTCATTTCATTCAGGTAATACATTTTACAACCAAACAGATTATTACGCCACGATAGCACTACTAAAAAGTAAGACATTATCCATTGGAGAAATACACTAATTTATAGGCTACAAAAAAACGCTTCAGAGCATCGGCGCACTGTCAAATGTTAACAGGTTTAAGCTACCGTTGTGTACAGTTTATGAAATGAACACCCGCCGTCCCGCGGTAATGTGTGTGTATTGCGCAGGGGCATAGTCACACGAATAGTTTACATTGATTGAAACTAATTTGTTTAAAAAGGAGGAGGCTATTGCCGGTAAAGGCAGGTTCACATAAAATCATTATGACATATGACATTATTTTTTGATCTATCTGGTTTGGCGATGCAAAAACGGGCTACGTCGTGCTTATTGTTTTTTTCTTCCAATTAGCCTACTATGTTAAAAAAAAAACGACGAAAACATGTTACTTGTTCAATTAATAAACAGTTTGTTTGATGACAAATCGCTAAAGATGAAATTGGCCTCCCTTTCTGTCATTGTAATTGTGCGTTTTATTTATTTATTTTAGTTTATCCATTGTTTTTTTTAACGATATTCGACTTTTGCTCCTCTATTGTCGAATGGCATTTTTGGCAGAAATTCACATCCCTATGCGAGGCGAACTATTCTCAAAGACTTACTTTTAGTCATTATTTGGGTAGCACACATATTCTGAATGCCTTCGGCAGAATTCGAATGAGCCATTTTAATCTAGATTAATCTAGATGAATTCCAAGATTCCAGTGAGATTAATCTAGATTAAAAAAATTGATCTATGCCCACCTCTAATATATATATATATATATATATATATATATATATATATATATATTCTACCAAATTGGTTCACAGTTGGAAGCATCTCATTTTTTTTATATTTTTCCATGTCTAGTAATTGTGCAGTTAATTCTCATACTGTATTTTCAGTTTTGGAATATGTATCCTCTCCCCAAATTTGTCACTAAAAAAACACAATAAAAATTATTTAAAGAAAAGGCTTATGTTTACATTTTAATAGTTTGTTTACATCTACCTTGTAAATATATTTTTTTTATCAAAAAGGTTACATAGGTATTTTGTTTTGCAGTTTAATACATAGGTATTTTGCAGTTTAATACGTTGCTTATACAAATACATTTTATTTCAACATATTTCATTCGATTTTTACTCATCTCAGTATAAGCTATAGTTTGCTAAAAGTGGATCATTCATTCACACACAGCGATTCAAATTTAAACTGTCTTTTTGCGAGTTGTGGTAAACAGCGCATCTCTGCCGTTCATTCACTCACACACAGAAACGCGATTCACTTGAGAATGAAAAAAACTTACTACCGTATTCCTCAGCTCAGCTGAATCTGTTGCTTCTCGAAATACCAGCACTTCTGAGGTAAAGTTCAAAGAACAGTATTTATCTGAAATAGAATCTTTTGTAACACTACCGTTCAAAACTTTGGGGTCAGTAAGTATTTGTATTTTATTTTTGGGGGGAAATAAATAAATAATATAAATCAATACTTTTATTCATCAAGGAGGAATTAAATTGATCAAAAGTGACAGTAAAGACATTTATAATGTTTTTAAAGATTTTATTTCAAATAAATGCTGTTGTTTTTAACTTTCTGTTCATCAAAGAATCGTAAAAAAAAATGGTACACAACTGTTTTCAACATTGATCATAATCATAAATGTTTCTTGAGCATCAAATCCTCATATTAGAATGATTTCTGAAGGATGATGTGACTGAAGACTGGAGTAATGATGCTGAAAATTTAGCTTTGATCACAGGAATAAATAATATTTTAAAATATATTAAAATCGAAAATAGTTACTTTAAATTGTAATAATATTTCACTATATTACTGTTTTTTGTTGTATTTTTAATTAAATAAATACAGCATTGGTGAGCATAAGTGACTTCTTTTAAAAACATTAAAAATCGTACCGACCCCAAACTTTTGAACGGCAGTGTATATATATAATCCAAATATAAATGGAAGTCAAAAGCACATTTTTAGTCATTCCTGGAGACAAATCCTGTTCAAATAGGCTATATGGGCCATTCTACAGAATTTGTTCAAAGTTAGAGTTGGAAACAAAACAAACACTATAATAACATCTTAGTTGATGAGTTTATTTTTGACAGAACATAGCCTACTATATATTTAACATGAGCAGAAACTGGATAAAAAAGCTTATTTGATATTTTAGAATAAAAACTTTATAATCTATCCAAAACTACGAAATGTTGTCTTTCATATTTCAGCTGTAACATAAACAACAGCGCCCATCTGTGCCGTTAATTCATTCACACACAGAAACGTGATTCAAATTTAAACAGTCTTTTTGCATTTACAGACACTATTCCATATCGCGATTAGAACAAAGCACAAGAATAAAAAATTTAGGCTACTCACAATTCTTGGCTAGATCCGTCGCTCTTCGAAATGAAAATAAACCAGCACATGTTCTTAGTAAATGTCCCAGGATTATTCCTCACAGTCACAGCCTCGCAAGATAAATAGTAAATTAATCTGATGATTAAATTTGTTGTGTTATCGCGTTTATGAGGGGCGTTGAGACGTTTGCATGTGTCGCTTCAGATCATTTGCGTCTGAATAGCGTGCGCTCTCCGTGGGTGTGTCACATTAGCAGAATAATGAGCTGAGAGAACGATAATGAGATCGGCTGACACCCCTCTCTTTTTTTATAGATTACATAAACAGAGAATATTTATTTTAGTTTTGAATTAGATATTTTACAAGTACAAATTTAAATGATAATAAAGATATATTGCTTATGCTTGGGTGAATAGTATTCGCTGAGTTTTGTTTAAGTTTAGAGACGTGCTCCAGAAAAAAGGTTAACAGATGGAGAGACAGAAAGCATACCCAGTTTATTTTCTTTATTTTACAAAAGCACAATGTTTTATTTCGATTGTAAGTGGATACAAAAAAAATAGACATTGAAGAGATTATTTATTTATATTTCTTAAGTCTCTATGACCAAAAATGACAGAGTATTTTAAGTCTATTTTCCTGCTATGTGAAAAAAATCGAGCAAAACGCGCCGGCGCGTTTGTCGACCCCAGAGGGTTAAGTGAGATCGCTGATCGATTGCTCCTGTCTGCCTCGCTGCCTGCTGTACTGTGAGTTTTGTCTGCTTCGAGGCTGTAAGCTCCGTCTAAGCCTCGTATTAGCTTCGTATTTCTTTCTGTTTTGAACCATCATTTACTATCATTTTTAATTGTTTATACTACTAATTACAATTTACTTATCATTCGCTAGCTTCCGTTATTCTTAGCACGACACACTAGTAACTCGCTAGTCTGTTAACGCACCACCCGTGAGCTCAGTTTATTTATTTATTTTTCTCTCGCGCACCCACGCCACTGAGTTAATAAAAGGCCAGGTGAGTAAGAATCAGTCAACAAACACGGTGAGTAATGTCTTGTCCTGTTATTGTCACCTGCCGTCATGCCACATGTTTAGTATAGCCTTCCCCGTCGGCAATATAGGATATATATGTGATAAATGCAGGGAAACAGTCAGGCTGACGGAGAAGATACAGACACGCATCCAAACTTTAATTGAGGATAGTAAGTGTGCAAGAGCTTTAGATACTATTTTGGTTGTGCCTAGCATAGTGAACCCTTTACATGATTCGGTTCCGGCTAAATTATTGCCTGTGCAGCAAGGCAAATGGGTGACAGTGAGGGATTGCTCTAGTCGCGGATCAAAAAACCACTCTTCCGTTCCGATTACCACAACACATCGATTTGCCCCACTCAGTGAAACACCGACTGAGAATTCTGTTGATTGTGCCCTGGTAATTGGCGATTCTATTACACGGAACGTGAAAATAGAGACACTAACCAGCATAGTCACATGTTTGCCGGGAGCCAGAGCACCTGACATCAAAGCAAATTTAAAAGTGCTGGCTAATGCTAATCGTAAATTCTCTAAGATTATTATTCACGTCGGCACTAATGATTTTCAACTTCGCCAGTCGGAGATCACCAAAATTAACGTTACAGAGGTGTTTGAACTCGCAAGTACGATGTCAGGCACTGTAATTTGCTCTGGCCCCCTTCCTGTCCGAAGGAGTGATGAGATAGTTAGTAGATTGTGTTCACTCAATGGCTGGCTGTCTAAGTGGTGTCCGCAAAATAATATAGAATTCGTAGACAATGGGAAAAGTTTTTGGGGCAATCCTGGCCTGTTGAAAAGAGATGGTATTCATCCCTCCTGGGATGGTGCTGCTCTTCTCTCTAGTAATTTGTCTCATAGTCTTAGAGATAAAACATGACAATCTGGGGCTCAGGTCAGGAAGCAGACAGACTGGCTAAACCGACCGTCTGCTAGCGGCCTCGCGTCACCAAGGTCAGATAAATCCCATCACATAGAGGCTCTTTCACCTAGATATCATCATATAGAGACTGTGTCTGTTCCCCGAATTTGGAAATACAAAAACCTTCCAAACCTATCTAAGGTTAAAAATGTTATTGATGTTGAACAAAAAAAAAAAAAAAACAGATATAATAACGATAAAGCTTGGGTTGCTGGAGATTTCGATCCCTTAACTCAAAAGCACTTATTGTTAATGATATGATTTCAGATTATAACCTAGATGTGCTGTGTTTGACAGAAACCTGGCTAAAACCAAACGATTACATTATTTTAATTGAGTCCACCCCCACAAGATTACTGGAATAAACATGAACCTCGTCCGAAAGGCAAAGTGGGAGGTGTTGCTGTAATTTATAGTAATATTTTCAAAACCACTAAGACATCTAGTTTTAAATTTACTTCTTTTGAAGTGTTGGTGCTTAATGTAAAAATATATAGCATAAAGAATAAATCACGTTTGAGAAGTCTGCTGGCTACTGTATACAGGTCACCAGGGCACCATAAAGACTTTATCAAAGAATTTGCTGACTTTCTATCAGAATTAGTATTGGCTGCAGATAAAGTACTAATTGTTGGTGATTTTAATATACATGTAGATAATGAAAAAGATGCATTGGGATTGGCATTTAAAGACATTGTAAACCCAATTGGAGTTAGACAACACGTGTCAGGACCTACTCATTGTCGTAATCATACTCTAGATCTAATATTATCACATGGGATCAATGTTGATGCTGTTGAAATACTGCAGCAGAGCGACGACATCTCAGATCAGTATCTAGTCTCATGTAAATTACATTTAGCCGAGGCTGCAAAGCCGACTCCGTGTTATAAATATGTTAGACCTATCACTTCTGCCACGAAAGATTGCTTTATCAATAATCTTCCTGATCAGTTTCATCATCTCAGCAACCCAGATAGCTTAGAAGAACTCAATATTGCAACAGAAACATTTAACTCTCTCTTTTCCAGCACTTTAGACGCAGTTGCTCCGCTGCGCTTAAAGAAGATTAAAGAAAATAGTCCAACGCCGTGGTACAACAAGCACACCCGGGCCCTTAAGAGAACAGCCAGAAAAATGGAGCGCAACTGGAAGAAAACAAAACTAGAGGTATTTCGGATTGCATGGAAGGAGACCTCG
Organism: Siphateles boraxobius; assembly: GCF_051911475.1. NCBI lineage: Eukaryota > Metazoa > Chordata > Actinopteri > Cypriniformes > Leuciscidae > Siphateles > Siphateles boraxobius. Next base: position 50,078,477 of record NW_027508734.1, read on the forward strand.
ATTGCTTACAGAGAGGCTTTAAAAGCTGCTAGATCTGCTTATTTTTCAACCCTATTAGAAGAAAATAAACATAATCCTAGGTGTTTATTTGAAAAAAGTGGCTAAACTAACGCAAAAGAAAGCTTCAAGCCCAGAAGTTTCCAAGAAACACAGCAGTAATGACTTTATGAACTTCTTCACTTATAAGATCGATAATATCAGGGACAGAATTATAACTATGCAACCGTCTACTACAGTATCGCATCAGGGAGTGCATTGTAGTCTCCCTGAGGAAAAATTTGATTCATTTGTTGCTATAGGAGAAGAAGAATTTTGCTAAATCGTTAACTCATCTAAATCGACAACTTGTATGTTAGGCCCTATACCGTCATAGATCCTCTTCTCAATATCATTAATTCATCTTTGTCTCTAGGATACGTACCAAAACCCTTTAAGCTGGCTATGATTAAACCACTTGTTAAAAAAAACACAACTTGATCCTATGGAATTAGTCAATTACAGGCCGATCTCGAATTTGCCTTTTCTGTCAAAGATATTAGAAAAGACAGTATCCTCACAACTGTGTTCCTTTCTTGAAGGAAATGCTATCTGCGAGGATTTTCAGTCCGGATTTAGACCGTACCATAGTACTGAGACAGCTCTCATTAAAGTCACAAATGATTTGCTCTTATCATCCGATCGTGGTTGTATCTCTCTATTAGTGTTACTTGATCTTAGTGCTGCATTTGACACCATTGACCACAACATTCTATTAAATAGACTAGAATTGTAAATAGTATGGCGTACCACAAGGCTCAGTACTAGGACCGCTGCTGTTCACTCTGTACATTTTACCGTTAGGAGATATCATTAGGAAACATGGAATTAGTTTTCACTGTTATGCTGATGATACTCAGCTCTATATTTCCTCAAAACCTAACGACACTTACCAATTCACAAAATTAACGGAATGCATATCTGATATAAAAAATTCGATTGAGTAGTAATTTCCTTCTACTAAACTCTGAAAAAACCGAGATTCTAATTATTGGACAAAAAACTTCCACACGCAATAACCTAGAATACTGTTTAACACTTGATGGCTTTTCTGTCAAGTCTTCGTCATCAGTTATGAACCTGGGTGTGCTCTTTGATACCAATCTCTCATTTGAAAGTCGTCATATGCGACTCATTGACAAATGTGGAACAATTAGTTCATGCTTTCATGACCTCAAGGCTTAAGCCCTGCATGCTTAAACAAACTATAGCTCGACCAAAATGCAGCCGCTAGAGTTCTTACCAGAACCAGGAAGTACGACCATTTTAACCCAGTTCTGTCAACACTGCATTGGCTCCCTATTAAACATCGTATACATTTTAAAATATTGCTGATTACTTACAAAGCACTAAATGGTTTAGCTCCCCAGTACTTGAGCGAGCTCTTAACCCATTATAGTCCTTACTGAACTACAACTCAAAATAACTCACAACATCAACGTCATCGTTCTCAGCCACTCCCTCTGTCAATTTTTCCAACAATTTAGACTCACACAAATTTACAGTCCCTAAAAAGAGAGAACAAAACAGCTCAAGTAAAAAACAATTCAATTGACGAAGATTGCTCAAATATATTTCACACAAACGCAGCATTTCAATTTTCAAAAAGCAAATCACATATATAACAATTCAATTCAATTCAAATTTATTTGTATAGCGCTTTTCACAATACACATTGTCTCAAAGCAGCTTTACAGAAAGTGCATTTCGGAAATGTACATAGAAAAATACAGTTAGTTAATCATGTATTAATTTATGGCATAACATATCGCCGGCTTTGAGTCGTCTCTTCACAGGCGTCGAGTCGTCTCTTCACAGGCGTTGGGGCATCTAAAGTCTCCGTGAGAGGCTGGATACAAACTGGAGCTGACGAACGCTATTTACCTCGGGACTAGCGTCCCGAGATAACAGCAGAAAGGCAGATGGGAAATAATTAGCATAGCTGATGTTCATAATGTTAATGCATTCGAACTGATTCAGCAGTAGTATTAAAGGTTAAGCATTAAGTGAATTCTTGGTTAAAGAGATGCGTCTTTAATCTAGTTTTAAACTGGGACAGCGAGTCTGAGTCTCGGACAATATCAGGAAGGCTATTCCAGAGTTTAGGAGCTAAATGCGAGAACGCCCTCCCTCCTTTAGTGGACTTAGATATCCTAGGAATGACCAGAAGCCTCGAATTTAGTGATCTTAAAGAGATCACTAAATTCGCGATGGATTGTATGGCGATAGAAGGTCTGTTAAATACACAGGAGCTAAACCATTTAGGGCTTTATAGGTCAGTAGGAATACTTTGTAATTGATACGTAACTTAATAGGTAACCAGTGTAGAGATGATAAAATAGGTGTTATATGATCATATTTTCTTGATCTAGTAAGAACTCTAGCGGCTGCATTTTGCACTAACTTTAGCTTGTTTATTGAGGATGCAGGACAACCAGCTAATAAAGCATTACAGTAATCTATAACAACCACCTGAATTTTTTTTTTAAAGGGTTCAGTTATTCATTAATTCATCATCAAAAGTTTACACAGTGTCAAACAAATAAATTAAAACATTAAAAAGAACAGAGTTTCAAATATTCACAGTCACAAAATTGCAAGTGTTCACACCAGGGTTATATTTAGTTCATGTATAATTAATTTTTAGTTCCCTTTCAGTCGATAACGTCAGACGTAGTCGACGGTCGACTGAAATGGGATCTCGCTAGAGAGCCTATCCTCTTCGAGTACTATTGAACGAGCCAATGTAATTGGCGTGCGTGATTCGCATCACACACTCCGCCCCCGCGGCGCGGTTATAAATACGGAAGTGGATGCACGCACTCTCTCTGAGAGTGCTGTTGTCTACAACGAGCGAGTGTGTCGGTGTTCTTCAGGAAGACTCTCCCAGTGCTGGTGTTCTACAGCGCGATTGCAGCGGTGATCGCGAGCTTTGAGCTCTCAACTGCTGTTTTAACAGCAACAAATTTCTAAATGTTTGTGTGTGTTGATGGCTGGTTAGAGGGCGGAAAAGTGAGTGCTTCTCTGTTTCAGTTCTCTGTTCATTGTTGGCGCGGTCATTCCCCTGTGTGCTCCGACACTGGTGACGGTCCTATTTTCTGAAAGAGCAACACGGGTGCGTTTGCGTCTTTTTCAAGATGTCATTCCGCCCGTGCGTTTCTGGGTGCGGTCGTTCCTTGTCTCTCTCTGATGGTCACAACTGTTGTGTCACGTGTTTGGGCTTACAGCACGCTGAGACAGCTTTTGTGGACAGCTCATGTTTTCACTGTGGGAACATGACTTTCGCAGTGTTGAGGGCGAGACTCGCCTTCGTTCGCGGAGAGCGAGTCCCCATTACCATGCCCCACCCTCGGGTGCTGTGTGGGATGGGTGACCGGAGGATAGTGTTGGATGTCCCGCCCGGTAACCATTCCCTGTGGGCTCCTCACTCCTCCCTTCCACTGCAACCACTGGAGCCTCCTATGTTGTCTGCTGGTCCATCTGAAATGGGTGGGCCAGCGGTTTCACTCGGGGCTCCCCTGGAGGACAGGACGCCGATTGCAGCATCGGAGGGTGAGCTGACTTCTAGAGATGATGACTCGGCTGCATTGTCTCCCTCCGGGAGTTCAATGTTGCCCGAGCCGGATCCAGAATTATCAGCTATGCTGAAACGGGCCGCAGAGGCTGCCGGGCTCGAGTGGAACCTCCACCGTGTCCCGTTCAGTCTCGGTTGGAATCTGGAGTTTGGTATCTTGGGGTGGGCCGCGCTGGTTCTCAGCTTATCAGGTGGTGAACAGCATCTTTCTCTGCCAGAAACTGCCTGAATAGATTTTCCCCCTCATTAACCTTGATGGAGGAACGGTGAAGGGTTGCGAGGTGTCCCTCCATTGGAGCGGTCTGTCGACACAGGTGCACCTGTGTCCGGCGGCTGCTGCCTTTTGGGGGGATCCTCGTCTCCCCCTTAAGGCCTGTGAGTTTTCGTCCGTTCCGACGGGCAGAGCTTACAAAGCCTGTGGGCAAGCCGCTTCCTCTTGCGTGCCATGGCGTTGCTGCAGGCTAGGGCACCCATGGCATGCACGAGGGTAATCCAGACCGTGCGCTCATAGGTGAGCACCGCACTGCATCCGACCTCACCCTTCGGGGCATGAGTGTCGCAGCGTGCGTGATCGGTCTGGCGATGTCCACCTTGGTAGTGCCTTCGTTGGCTCAGCCTGGTTGGTATGGCGGATGCGTACAAGGTTCGGTTCCTGGTCTCCCCAATTTCCCAGGTTGGGCTGGTCGGCGACGCGGTGGAGAACTGCATCCAGCAGTTCTCTGCCGCTCAAGCGCAGACGGAGTTCATCCGGCACATCCTGCCCCGGTGGCCAGCTGCTGCCTTCCTATCACCGCCGGTGGCAGCTCCCCCGCCTGCTCGTCGCCGTGGGCGTTCCCCGGCCGCCGCTCGTGCTGGCCCTCCGCAGCAGCCTCCACCCAGGCCTCAGCATGGAGCCGGCCGCAGTAGAGACGCCCAGCCTCTTCAGGTCAACTGGAAGAGATTAATCTCGCCCACAGGCTGAGTATCTCTTTTTCAGTTTTGGAGATGGACTCGGTCTAACACGTCTCTCCAATGAGAATGTGTTCAGCTGGTGCTTGAAGTGAGAAAGGGTCCCACTGAAAGAACTTTCAGAGGCTCCTGGGGTATATGGTAGTTGCAGCGATTGGCTTCCTCCATAGGTGACCGCTTCAGCGCTAGCTTCACGATCGAGTCCCGAGGTGACCGTGGCAGAGCAGCTCACCCTGTGTGACTATAGTTCATCCCGGTCTGCTGCCAAACCCTCTTCAACAGAGGGGCCATGTACAAAGGGTGTGTTTTAACGGGGGCCTGGGCGACCCTCGACTACACGGGCATTCGTGCCTCGAGTTGTTAGACATTGCGACCGTTGTGCAAGCTTCCCTTGCATGTCACAACTCACCCGTCACCTCCTCCTTGGAGTCAGAAGCTTCTGAGGACGCTTTGTTCCACTCTTCCCGCTCTACTCAATCGTGCCGCCATCAAGCCTCAAGACAGTTATAGCCAGGGCAAGTGGAGACTCCATCCCCTGGGTCCAGCTGGGTCATGACCATTCCGGGGCCGCTCAGTTGCCCCTCCGGTTTCGTCTTCCTGCCAGTGTTTGTACAAACCGAGCGGACTACCCTTGGACAAACACTGGCTCTCAGCTGCCCCAGGGGCCCGCAGAAATGCGTTTAACCCCAGTGAGCCTTCTAAAGGCGACTGCGACTCATGGTCGCCTTGTTCTGCTCAAGTCAGTGAATTCATCACACTTCATGTTGAGCAGAAATGCTCCTGAAACTCAGTGAAGTTCATCGCACTCAGGTGTTGAGCAGCAATGCTCCTGTAGCTCAGTGAGTTCATCACACTCAGGTGATGAGCAGAAATGCTCCTGTAGCTCAGTGAATTCATCACATGCAGTGCTGAGCAGAAATGCTCCTGGTGCTCAGTGAAGTTCTTCGCACTCAAGTGTTGAGCAGAAATGCTCCTGAAGCTCAGTGAGTTTATCACACTCAGGTGTTGAGCAGGAATGCTCCTGAAGCTCAGTTAACTTATCACACTCAAGTGCTGAGCAGAAAATGCTCCTGAAGCCCAGTGATCTTCACATGTTGTGTTGAGCAATGCTCCTGTCTTTTTGCGTGACGCTTGCACCTACGTGCCAAGTCAGGAGAGGAACAGGTCTTCATAGTTGCCCCTTATTGGCCCATCTAGACCTGGTTCCCAGCGACAGCCTTCCTGACTTCCCCTGAAAACACTTTCAGGGACGGGGCACGATGGCACCCGCGTTCTTCCCCCGGGGATTCCGGGCGGTCTTACATCTGAACGCGGAGGTTCAGGTGGCTATCACAGGCATGTGATAGTTACCATCACTTCTGCGAGCACCCCCTAGAATGGGGTAGCGTGCTTACGCATTTAGAAGTGGAACCTAGTCGTTGAGTGCGTCTTCTCTCCAGAGGAGATCCTGAAAGCTTTCGATCACTTCAGTGCTCTCTTTCCTGCAAAATGGGTTGGAGTAGGCTGTTTTCCTTCACCCTCAGAATGATGTTGCCTCGGTGTTTAAACAACGCTCATCGTGTTGCAGAAGCACGTTCTGATCGTCAGGTTCCTGAGGAGCAAGGTCTTGTAAATCCTTGCTTCCCTCTTTATCCTCTTGGGCCTTGTCCCTAGTGCGACTGCACTGCAGAGACCACCCCTGAGCCACTGCAGGCAGTGAGTTAAAAATTCTGTTATATCAGTTCTCCTGCTCGCGTGGTCTCTACTAGAGGGTAGGGGCTTGCTCGCTTTCGGTCGACGTATTGTGCCTGGAGTCTGGGCCGGCTAACTCTCACAAGCTGAGACCCCGGCTCGGATTGTGCCCAAGGTTCCTACCTCTCCCGTAATAGGAGCAGGTGGTGAGCCTGCAAGCGCTGCCCTGGAGGAGGCAGATCCAGCCCTGGCTTCTCTGTCCGTTCACTGGGACATGTACAGAATGCAAGCCATAGACCTCAGACCAGCTCTACAAATATCTGTTGGAACTCAGCACAGAGGGAAGGCTGTTTCCATGCAAAGTTGCACTTAGTGCTTGCCTTCATTTCGGTAAAAATCCGAGATGCAACATGTCCACTTAGGGGTTGAGCTCCTCTATGATGAGTGTAAAGTGCTCCGCCTGGGCGTTGACGATATGCTTTGCTAAACAGATTCTAGAGTTGGGGGCTGGACGACACCTAGTTGAACCGCTGCTTCCCGTGGGCTCCCTTCTCATGAAGCCAGTTTCACCGTGAGCCCGGTTCAAGTGTCGGCTTGCTGCGCATCTACGCTATTTACTACTCCAGTTGTGTTCCCTTAAAATTGAACCCTGTTGAGTTCCTCCACACCCCTCCGACGTCGGACGTGCGGAACGTCTGGTGTTAGGCCTACCACTCGTAAGCAGTGTGGAACCTGTGTTAGGCTGGGTCCATATGTTGCGGTCCCTACGGCGACCCCATATGTGTATTCTTCGACGATACAGCTCCCTGCGGCGAGCCCGTGTCTTCCCTCGGCAGAGTCTCTCTGCCATCACTGTCCGGTGTGTCTCCCCCGTCTTAGGCTGGAGCCACCCCAGTGACATTCCATATGTTAGACTGCCCGGTTTCCGCCCAGTTAATATGTGTATTCTCCACGTTACCTCCCTCTGGGTTGGATGTGGCTTCCGCAGCGTCCCTTCCTTCCGATGTACGGGGAACGCTTTCCCAGTGGTCCTGTAGGAACAGCAGTGACTTCCCTGGCCTAAGCCCTGTCCTTCCCCGCCTTAAATTTGCGGGGGCATCAGGAGGCTTTGGTTTAGGCCCTGGAAGGTGGCAGCATTAGTGGCGTGTTTAAAGGGTGATCCCATTTCAGTCGACCGTCGACTACGTCTGACGTTATCGACTGAAAGGGAACATCCTGGTTGCGTATGCAACCCAAAGTTACCTGAAGGAGGGAACGGAGGACGTAGTCCCCTTGCCACTACCGCTGGACCACCGCTGACCCCGGGTTACTCTCGGCTCCTCAGCGAAAAGCAACTAGTGCGTGCATCCACTTCCGTATTTATACCCGCGCCGCGGGGGCGGAGTGTGTGATGCGAATCACGCACGCCAATTACATTGGCTCGTTCTATAGTACTTGAAGAGGATAGGCTCTCTAGCGAGATCCCATTTCAGTCGACCGTCGACTACGTCCTCCGTTCCCTCCTTCAGGGAACGGTGGGTTGCATACGCAACCAGGACGTTCCGGTCTACTTCATTTTTAGTCCAGAAATTTTTAATTTATAGTTACTGTATGTCATGCACTGTGGAGAAAGCACATCTCAGCTGTCAGTCATTCGATTTTACAATCTGTGTGGCACTTGTTATTTTCCAAGCCTCAGAAATACAAAATTACCCAATGGTGATTGATTTAAATTTTTAAGATGCTTTTCTGTGGATCTATTTGTCACGGATACACCAGCGTCAGCGCCAGACCTCCACACTCCGCCCACTCGTTCCGCATCCCCTGAATACTGATCACCTGCACCTGTCATCATCACCTGCTGGCAATCTTCTCTCACTTCACCCACACCTTAAAAACACCACCAGTTCCCTCACTAAGTTATCTGCTCTCGTTGATACGCCATCGACTTCCTGACTCTCTCATCAGAGACAATCGCCATCAACCTTACCTGCTTCGTGAACTTACCTGCATCTTTGAAACACCCCGATATGTTATATTCCGGACCTTCTGTCTTCAGCCTGCCTGCCATCTTCTGCTCGGTTCACAACACTCATCCTGCAACAGATAAGAGACTCTGTCATATCCATTCATCCATTGATTCTTCCATTTATTTCTTCATCACTTCAACTTACCTGCCATGTCTATTCCTGAGTGCTGTAAATAAACTTCTTTCCAACTTTAACCGTTTGTGTCGTTCTGATTCATGACACTATTAGTTTAACTGTATTTTAATTTTGTGTGCATGATATTTATATGAGCCAATGATTGAAAATGGTTGAGAAGTCCTGAACTGTACACTGTAAAAAAAATAATAAATGATAACTTTTTGGAGAATGTTTTACAATAAAATTCTATTTCAGTCTTTCCGCTTTAGAAGTAACCTTTAATCGACACAATATTGTGTCTCGGCCTGCAAACCCTGTAAAGACATTTTACATCAGCCCCATGTAAACATGAGCTGAAGGGAAAGCTCACGTCTCAGACATTTAACAGTTTCCCTCATAGATGGAGTCTTGAGCTGACTGTCTTTTAATGCAGCTAATTTGTTTAGCTGGTTATGCATCAGCCATCTGATGTCAGTGAAATGAATCTGCCATCTGAGTGCTGCTCAATTACACTTCAGCTTTAAAGAGGCATTAATCATCACCACCAGTTCATGAATCTAATTGCTGTACTATTTGGATCTGCAGAATTTACTTCCTGATTAAAACAGACATTTTCTGTAAGCAAACAAACAAAACAATTTTCTTAGCACATTCTGCTAATGGCCCCTCTAAGTAATGAAAACATTAATTCTAAATGTACTCTGGACGTTAATGTCCAGTTTATTTTTTTAAGGTTTATAGCTTTCCCTATAAACAGTTTAGGGAACATTCCATTTTATAATTTTGCAAACATTATTGGAACAATTTTTGAATGTTCTCTGAAACATTTAAAAAATGTTAGACAAACATCCAACTAAAATATTTTAGAAAAAAAGCAATGTGTAAACAATGTATAAATAATATAATTTGTGTATAAAGTGTCTAATTTGTACTAAAGATGAGAACATTATTAAAGACCAGATAACTCTTAAAAAACTGCGGCTTAGTCTGCCTGACATTCAGCGCCACAGATGTCAGGAAAACATCTCACTTTCCTGGGGTAGAAATGGATTCTGAAGCAGCAGACTAGCAAACGTTTTCAGTCGATTTCTGCCACCTCATTTGTCAGGAGGGGCATTCGTCAACAGCCATATTGATTTAGCAATGTGCTGCAGATTGGGTAGAGGGGTTCGCCACCGTAAATCAGGTTGCAAATCAAGATGGCTGGTACAATCTGTCGAACAGAAGAGCCGTTTCCTAACTCAGAGCCAGAGGTCAAACATTAGCCAGCACTGCAACTTCAGAGATCAAGTTTCCAGTCCATTTGAAAAGCACAAGAAATAGTTCAACACCTCGACAAGATTATGACAAATATTAATAACCAGGACTGTTTTTCTCAAAAGCATCGTGAGCTAAGTTGATCATAGAGAGCATGGGTGCCAATGGTTCTACAATCTACTTAAGCTTACAATGCTTTTTTAAAAACACAGCCCAGAGCTTTTAAAATGGAGCTTTGTTAAAAAACTGAATGAGTAATCTGGGAACTTTTTTCTTTTAAATTATTCTAATTATTTTATGAATATTTTAATTATTTTCTGGTGCAACACGAACATATCCCAGTGACCTTCAGAAGTGAGGGAAGCTAACGCAAATGTGTGTGTGAACGCATGATTATAGTTTAGCTTTTTCAGAATTCAAAGCACATCTGCACTTTATCTGACACACTTTGAGCTTCATACACACACGTATCATAAAACACACTGCATTGTACACCAGCATCATGTGTTCTGCTAATGCTGAGAGCAAAAGCTAGTTTTAACATGTAACCTTCATCAAACCTTACCGTAAAAGCTGTAAAACTGAATATTATCCTTTTTATTTGTTATGACTCCAAATATTGATTTGTTAGTTACACAATTGCACGCTCCCTCAAAACTTGTGACATCTGTGGCATTCTGCTGTGTAATAAAACTGCACATTTTGGGCCAGCCTAAGGCACACCTGTGCAATAATCATGCTGTCTAACCAGCATCTTGATATGCCACACCTATAAGGTGGATGATTATCTCGGCAAAGGAGAAGTGCTCACTAACACAGATTTAGACAGATTTCTGAACATTATTTGAGAGAAATAGGCCTTTAAAAGTGTTGCGTTTATAATTTTGTTCAGTGTAATTAGGTGGCTAAGAGTGGTTGCTAGGGGTGTTTTGTAGTGATACAAAAAAACGTTGGGTGAAGCAGTCATAGCCGTGTTTTATCGTGAATAAATCACGGCTATTGACCAATCAGAATCAAGGACTGGAACTAACCATTTTATAATATACAGTAAGTTCCATTTGTGACTGGATTCCGTGATTCGGTGTAAATGTATATGAAGAGTTTATCAAGAAGCATTGTGCATCATTCAGAACTGAATATATGTTACATTTCATTATGTTACATATGTTATGTTACATATGTTACATAAGTGAGATCTTAAGTTTCAATTGAATTTGAACTGTTACATCAATGCAGAAAATAATCTTTCTAGCCATATAATTTTCAATATGGAAAAAAAAGGACAGCCAAGAGTTATTTTTTATAATCTTTTTAAAATTCAAAACCAAACAATAGAAAAACATAATTTCAATGGAAAAGTAATTTTCAAAGGAATTGTATATGTTGTTTGGTTTATTACACCAGATGTTTACACCTGATATTAAAATCATCAAAACGATGGGCTAGCTGGAGATTAAACTGGGTAGTGTTTCAATCTATAACTGACAGAGCTGTGTCTCCACCCACCTATTGTTATGCAAATTGTAGGACATTGCATAAAAAATGCTTGATGAAAACATCAAACTGTGTGTAAATTCTATAAAGACATATAAAAAAAATGCCCTGCACGCTTAATAAACAAACTCCAGCTGGTCCAAAACGCAGAAGCTAGAGTTCTTACTAGAACCAGGAAGTACGACCATATTAGCCCAGTTCTGTCAACACTAGATTGGCTCCCTATTAAACATTGTATATATTTTAAAATCTTGCTAATTTCTTACAAAGCATTAAATGGTTTAGCTCCCCAGTACTTGAGCGAACTCTGAACGCATTATAGTCGTATATTGTGATCTCAAAATTCTGGCCAGTTGATTATACCTAGAATATCAAAATCAACTGCAGGCGGTAGATCCTTTTCCTATTTAGCACCTAAACTCTGGAACAGTCTTCCTAGCATTTTTCGGGAAGCAGACACACTCTGTCAATTTAAATCTAGACTAAAAACACATCTCTTTAACCTAGCATACACAGCACATTATCAATTTCTATAATTCAAATAATGTAAAATGATTATAAGGCTGCATAAATTAGGTCAGCCGGAACCGGGTACACATCCCATAACACCTGATGCACTTGTTAAATCATAAGAAGAATAACATCTACGCTAACATTACTGTACGTTCACACCGCCGCCGGCGAGAGCGGCAAAATTCGCTCTCGCCGCCCTGCCAGCGACGCCGTGGAAAGATTCGTGGACGGTCTGATGCTCTGACGTTGATCGAACGCGTGGTCATTTTTACAACTGTATTTAAAGGGGCCACAAAGCATCAATCATGTCGATCGTTATTTTTGCAGAAAATTGATCGATGGAAAAAACTTAACAATTATAGTGACATGTTTGCTAATGAAATAAACAAATTAAAAGCCATTTGTGTGGTGTGGCTTTTGTGTTCATGGTTAAGTGCTATTATAATTTACATTCCCGCTGAAAAACAAGCGTTCTAGCGCGAAAATATTGCCTATAAATAGTGTTGTGTGCCTTCCTATCAAATTCAAATGATCAACCTCCTCAATTTTGCTTGGGAACTAATGTGGTCGGAACCAAAGTTTACAGGACTGCGTTCTCTGGACTCCTCTCAAACGGAGCACTTCTATATTCCGATTGGTTGCCGCCGGTTGCCGCCGAACCACGTCATTGCTTATTACCATAAAGTTGACCTGACTTCAACTCTCCTCGCCGCTCTCGCCGGAGCTCGCCGCCGGCTCTCATTGAAAATGAATGACTTCCGGCCACTTTGACGCTCTCGCCGGCGGCGGTGTGAACGCACAGTTAGTCTCCTTTGTTTATCCCGAGGTTTACCGTACTCAGCCGGATCCGGACTGTATCCAGATCAGATGAAGGACCTGCATCTAGACAAGATCACAAAACAGCCCTGAAGTGTCAGCAGAGACGGTCAACTAGACTATACCCTGCCAAGGCCTCCTTGACACGCTTTTTTCCTCTGTACAGATGAAAATGTTCATCATCAAAATGATTCCCATTCACACCCATCCGCGGAAACGACTACAATGCTGTATCATGCATGCCAGACAAGTAATTGGCAATGTCACTTTGTAAAGAAAGACTTTACCTGCACACATATGCATTCAAACTTGCATGCCTATAGGCTTAAAGGGATAGTTCACTTGAAATTAATTTTTGGTATGTTTTAGCTTACCTCAAGGGCATCCAAGATGTAGGACGTCACCATTCTCTCTAAACAGACTTTAAATGCGAACCTGTGATAGACGCTGCAGCGTTCACATGCGCATTAAGAATTGATTCTATAGTTTTGTGCGTTTTGAATATATGTGTGCAGGTTTGTAATTCCTTACAAACCATGCCTACAAACTACTTGTCTTGCCTATAAATTTTGATGCAGAATTTTATTTTATTTTATCACTTCGGGTAGGTATGCGAACCGAAAATTCCACAACTCATCTGTAGAGTGGTATAGGGATCCTCCATAGGGAGAGGCTAGTTGGCACTTCAGCACTGCATTGTCATCGGGTCCAGGCGAAAGTCCTTCGTCAGATCTGCAAACGGCCTGGATCCGGAAGGCTGCGGGAAAACCTCGGGATAAACAAAGACACTAAAATTAGCGTAGATGCCATTCTTCTTATGATGTAGCGAGTACATCAGGATTCCCCTGCGGTCAGGACTCTTGACGCTATAATGGACTAATACAGTGATGTAAAAGACCAAACTCGCACCTTATTGGGGATGTAGGCTATATTAGATTTAGGAACAGACAAGCGTACTCAGAATATTAACGTAAGTTTCACGCTAAGCGATTGTGAAATACTGGCATAAAGTTGGCTTGACACTGCATATTCGATATTTGCATTAAGGGACCGTCTCTAAAGTTACATACAACATTAATACACACACAAGAGAATGACTTACAGTCATAAAACCAACTGTAAATTGTTCATGTATGTGTCAGGCATGATGCTTGAGATAATACACTTTTTAGATAATTTATATTAAAATAAATAAGAGATTATGCTGTAGGCCTACTGAAAAAATAGCAATATTTAAATATGATTTGACAATTTATTTAATTAAATACCAACAAAAATCTAAAAGGTGTGCATGCCTGGCACCTACATGTTCTTTACAGTTGGTTTTATGAGGTAAGTCATTCTTAGTTATTAAACATGTGTAGCAATGTTGAATGTAACTTTCGAGACGGTTTCTAAATGTGCGAATATCGAATACAGTGTCATGCCAACTTTATGCCTGTATGTCAAATGTTGAATTTTCTGTCGAATTTGAACCACTGAATTTGTGGAAGCGAATTTGTAAAGCAAAATAAAATGGACCGAAAATTCCCTGTTGAATATTATAGGTTGTATAATATTTTGGAAGTGAAATCGTACTCGGTTACATACGTAACCTTGGTTCTCTCTAGAAGAGGGAATGAGTATTGCTGACGCTACGGGTAAAGTCATCTTTTCTCAAGATATTAAAGCCAAAAATTATCCTTTTTTTTCATTTATTGTCAATGCAGTGCACCAGCCAGCAGACCCAGAGCAGGCTCTTGCCTGTTCATTGGCTGCCATGCGGCAACTGCTCCAGCCTACCACTGAGCCTCGCGTGTGACTTCGCGCCCTGATACGCGTCACAGCCCGCCAAAATGGGGGTGGCTTAGCGTATAAAAGTCAGGCTCGGAGGCTGCGTCACTGGTTTCATCAGCTGAAGCGAAAATCGCTCATGGTGCCTGCACGGTCGGGTTACGCAATACTTGTTCCCTCTTCTAGAGAGAACCGAGGTTACGTATGTAACCGAGTACGTTATCTTACGAGAGGTTCTTTCGTATTGCGCAAGTTGCTTATGCTAAGGGAACCCATTGTCAAAGCCGTGCACGCCCAGCATCCACTTCATGAGTCCCAGGGATTCCTGGGGAACATAGATAAGTGGGAAACAGGTGGCCAGCAATGCGTGCCAGCACATGTTATAATCACATATAGGGTATACAGAGCGGCGTTGCCGGTCTATATAAATATTCACCATACTTTGCAGCTCAACCAGAAGAGCTAAGGTCACGTAAGAGTAGTCTGCGCATGATAAATCTGGACAGGACATACATACCGCTCATACTGACAGAAGACTACCCTACAGGACGGGAACTTCCAGGTTATAAAAACCTAACAAATGTGGACGGGGAGGCCCAGCCTGCCGCCTCACGAATGTCCTGAATGGAAATCCCGCTGGACCAAGCCCACGACGAGCCCACGCCTCTGGTGGAATGAGCCCTGATGCCCAACGGGCATTGCAGACCCTTAGACACATAAGTGGATGCAATAGCATCCACTATCCATCTGGACAGGCTCTTTTTCCAGGCGGCGAGACCTTTGGTGCGCCCACCAAACGAAACAAAGAGCGTGTAATGTAAGCCCTCAGAGCCCTGACAGGGCAGAGGAGATTAACATCGTTCTCACTATCGGATGCTGGCAGAGCCGATAGAGAAATGACCTGCGCTCTGAAGGGAGTGCCCATCACCTCAGGGACGGAGCCATGCCTTGGTTTAAGGATGACTTTAGAGTCATTTGGTCCAAACTCAAGACACGCAGCGCTAACAGACAGCGTGTGTAAATCCCCCACACATTTAACTGATGACAGAGCTGTCAGAAAAACGGTTTTGAGCGAGAGGTACTTTAGGTCCACGGAGTCTATCGGTTCAAAGGGGAAAGCTTTCAGGGCCTCTAGGACCAAGGAAAGATCCCACATGGGAACCGAGGGGGTCGCGGGGGATTCATCCTACTGGCTCCCCTAAGGAAGCGGATGACCAGCTCGTTCCTTCCTATTGACTGGCCGTGCGTTGATTCAGCGAACGCTGCAACGGCCGCCACATAAACTTTAAGCGTGGAGGGGGACCTGCCCCTGTCCAACAGCTCTTGAAGAAAACTAAGTAACCACGATACCCCACATGTCCGTGGGTCCAGATTTCTATCGGCACACCGTTTGGAGAACACTGACCGCGTAGAGCCGCCTCGTAGAGGGAGCTCTTGATTGCGTAATCGTGTTCATCACTCCTTCTAGCAAGACAACGGGTATCCATTGATTAACCATACATGCAAAGACCAGCGCTCTGGATGGGGATGCCAGATTGAGCCGCGGGCTTGAGAGAGGAGATATCTCCTCACCGGAATCGGCCAAGGGGCTGTGTGTTGCAGCCGCATCAGCTCAGGGAACCAGATTTGGTTCTCCCATCGCGGGGCTATAAGGAGCACCGAGTGGCGCGTTTCCTTGATCCTCTTGATTACCTGTGGTAACAGAGAGACTGGAGGGAAAGTATGGGGTGGGAGGCTTGGCCAGATTTGGGCCAGCGCATCCTCGTTCTTTGAAAAGAACATCGGGCAATGAGCGTTGTCTTTTGACGCAAACAGGTCAACTTCCGCTTTGCCGAAAAGGCGCCACAGTACCTGGACTGTTTGGGGGTGCAGGGACCATTCCCCTGGGGGAACGCTGTTCCTGGACAGTTTGTCTGGGCCGTCGTTCAGATGGCCTGGAACATGCGCGGCTCTCAGCGAGTGCAGAAGGTGCTGGGACCATATGAGGAGGCGTTCCGTCAGACTGCAGAGATTCTTGGATCTGACACCGCCCTGACACGTATGACACCAAAGACATGTTGTCCGATCGGACTAGAACGTGGTGGTTTCGTATGAGCGGGAGAAAGTGCTTCAGCGCGTTCTCAACCGCTATCATCTCTAGACAGTTTATGTGAAGGCATTTCTCTCGGTCTGACCACAGGCCAAAGACCGGTCTTCCCTCGAAGAGAGCACCCCAACCTAGGTTGGAGGCGTCCGTCGAGATGACTTTTCGATATGAGACGGCTCCCATCGTCACCACTCGCTGGTACCAGTCGGCCGCTAACCAGGGCTGCAGAGCTGAAACGCAGCTCTGAGTCACTCTGATTCGTCTGCAGCCGAGAGCCCAAGCTCGGTGAGGCACTCGAGCATTCAACCAGTGTTGTAGCGGGTGCATGCACAGTAGGCCCAGCTGAAGCACTGCTGCAGCTGAGGCCATACAGCCCAGCATTCTTTAAACGTTTTCAGAGAAGTGATGCTGCCCTTCTGGAAAGACGCGGCCAGGTGTCGCACACGGCGCGCACGCTGTGTAGATAAACGAGCTGTCATAGTCCAGTTCTATCCCCAGAAAGGAAACTGACTAACTGGGCAGTAATGAGTTCTTGGTCCAGTTGTCCGTGAGACCCAGGCTTTCCAGATGACTGAGGAGCACTGTTCTGTGAGATAACAGTTCTATCTCTGACTGTGCCAGAATCAGCCCATCGTCCAAATAGTTCAGAATCCGCATGACCGATTTCTCAGGGGAGCGAGAGCCGCGTCCATGCACTTCGTAAAGTACAGGGTGCTAAAGACGGGTCGCACGGGAGGACGGTGTATTGATATACCTGGCCGTCGAAGGCAAATCTCAAGAATGGCCTGTATTATCTGAATCTGAAAGTAAGCATTTTTCAGATCGAGAGATATAAACCAGTCCCTCGGGCGAATTTGTGTTTTTGATTTGTCTGGTCGTGAGCATTTTGAACGGTCTTTTCATGAGAGCTTTGTTCAAATATCTCAGATCTAAGCTCTTAGAGCTCCGTCCTTCTTGGGTACGAGAAAATAGAGGCTGTAAAAGCCTTACTCGCTCAAAGAAGGAGGTACTGGTTCTATTGCCCCTTTGCACAGCAGTTTGGCCATTTCTGCGCGGAGTAGATGCGCTCCTGCCGCTTTCACTTTCGTCTCGGTCCGTGCTCGAAAGTGAGGGGGATGGCGAGCGAACTGTAGTGAATAGCCCTGCCCCTGTCTTACTGTGCTTAGCACCCACTCTGATATCCCTGGAATCATGTTTTTAAATGTATAGCTAGGGGCAGAATGGCCTCCGAGTTCCGATCGCCGCATTTCGTGGGCTCGGGAAACTGAACCGGGGGTCTGGGCGCAGCGCGCGCGCCCTTGGCGCTCGAATATGGCGGCTCGCTGACTGCGGTAGCTGGCTTTTTCAAATGTGACGTCCCGATTGCTTTGAATGGGGAACGTTTTATGATACGCGAGCGGCGCCCAGGGCAAAAAGTTTGTCAGTAAGCGTGAGCGTTCGTGAGCAGGCACGTAACTTACATTCATTTGTGACGTCCCGATTGCTTTGAATGGGGAATGCTTTGTGACCACTTTGTGATGCGTGAGCGGTGCCTGGGGAGAGGTGTTTGTTAGTAAGCGTGAGCTTACATTCGTAACCTGACCGATATAAGGCTGCTTTGGCCATGCAACAGAGCGGGCAGATAGTAGGTGTGGGCACGTAGTCTTGGGCACGTTTCCTACATCTAACACTCGAGCGGCATTCGCCAGCTTTAGGAGAGTGGGCTCTGTGAGAGCGAGAGACACGGGTATATAGTGCTTGTGTGTAGGGGTGAACACTGAGATGTGGGCACCTTTTCTACACTTATGACACCATCGGCCTAAGCCGGATAACCAGACATTATACGCTTCTTTGTGATGCGTGAGCAGTGCCGGGCGTTTATTAGTAAGCGTGAGCGCTCGTAAGCGGGCACATAACTTACATTCATAGCCATGGGCAGAAGCCTCCGGGTTCCGATCGCCGCGCTTCGTGGGCTCGGAAAACTGAACTGGAGGTATGGGCGCGGCGCACGCATTCATGAATACGGCCCCTCGCTGACAGCAAAGGCTGGCTGTTTCACATGTGATGTCCGGTTGCTTTGAACAGGGAACGTTTTGAGATAACTTTGTGATGTGCTAGCAGCCCCGGGCGTTTACTAGTAAGCGTGAGCGCTCGTAAGCAGGCACATAACTTACTTTCGTAACCTGACCGAAATGAGGCTGTTTCGGCCGTGTGACAGAGCGGGCAGAGAGTAGGCGTGAGCACACGTGAGCACAGAGTTGTGGGCACATTTCCTACATCTAACACTTGAGCGGCATTTGCCAGCTTTATGAGCGTGGGCTCTGCGTGTGTGAGAGATCACATGGCGGTCTCCGACGCTGGGCGGGGCTCTGCACGAGCCACAGGAAATGCGAGGCATTTTTAGAAAAACGCCTCGCGCTCTTTTAGAAAGTGAGTGTCGCAGCGGTGAACACTCACAGAAAGCAATAGCACTAAAAGGATACTCGTCACCGGATGGCGTAGCAGGCACGGAAGGCTTAAGGCGGCGAAGACGACTGGCTTCCTCAGGCTCTTTCCTCTGCGTGCTGGTCGCTGGTTTCAACGGCGGCAGCCTCTCTCAGAGTCCAGCGATGCGGAGAGCTTCGCTGAAGATGATGAAATCAGTGACGCAGCCTCCAAGCCTGACTTTTATAAGCTAAGCCACCCCCATTTTGGCGGGCTGTGACGCGTACAGGGCGCGACGTCACGCGCGAGGCTCAGTGGTAGGCTGCAGCAGTTGCCGCAGGGCAGCCAATGAGCAGGCAAGAGCCTGCTCTAGGTCTGCTGGCTGCTGCACTGCGTTGACAATAAATGGAAAATTAAGGATAATTTTTGGCTTCAATATCTCACAAAAAAAAAAGATTACTTTACCCGTAGCGTAAGCAACTTACGCAATACGAGAGAACCTCTCGTAAGAGAACTGAAAGGTGAATATGGATTATTGAATTTTTAATAATGAAAAGGTGTGTGAGATGTTTTGAATTGAAATATTCACAGCTTAAATATACAACCATATTGAATTTCAGCCCATAAAAATGCAAGCAGGGTGTCACGGATGGAACAGGAGTCAGACAGGTGGTACATGAAATAATGTTTATTTACAGGATTGCAGAAGCAGACGGAGATATGGTGAGTATTCAAACAGTTGATAAGCAGATGGGGACTTAACTGAAGGATAACTAGAGTCTCTGTTTCAGATGCAGATGGAACGTCACAAGGAAGGGTTGAAGACGGATGGCTGAAGACTGAAGAAGGCATACGATGGCAAGGGTGATGAAGGTAGTCCAATGGATAACAGGTAAGTAGCAGGAGAGTCTGTGAGTCATGTAACGACGAGACCAGACAATGAGTGTGTGAAGGGGAGTTGAATATAAAGGGAGGTGGAATGATGAGGTGCAGGTGATGGTGATCAGTATTCGGGTGATAATGAACGAGTGGGAGGAGTGAGTGAATGAGTGGGAGGAGTGAGTGAAGCTGGTGGAATCCTGACACAGGGTTAATGCAATGCATATTTTTTTCAAGTTTCAAAAGCAATTCAACAAGCTTTTTTGTTTCGAAAACATTTGTCATTTTACTTCCATAATAATGGTATCACTTTCAAAACCCATTTCAAAAACTTGCACTTTGAAACCTACTTCATAGTTTGTGTTCAGGCCACCAAAACGCTGTTGTCATGTAAATGAAATTTGTTTTCAGTTGAAATCGGTGTTGTAAGTGGCCCCTAAGTTAATAACTAATGGTTTTTACAATGGAATTTAATCAATTAAAAACTTACTTAAGCTAGACATTAACTTTTTTCAGAGCTGCTATATAGCCAAAAAGATCTTTGTTGCATTAATTTCCTATTAACACTTGTCACGACCGGCTCAAAGCCGTGACAAATGGGTGGAGGACATAGTGAAGTTGGTCAGTTTGTATGTGTATTTATTAACATAATTAAAGAAATATATAGAACAGGAAATCAATTACAACACAACTGCCATTTCTGTCTGACAAGCGATGTTAATAATCAGCGCTACTGTGCACCTATCTCTCATCTGTTTCTTAATTTCTCCGCACTTTGTTTTCTGGGCAACCACAGGATTGTAGTTAGCATTGTTATTAGTGATCTTGCACACCTCTCTCACCCGATTCCCCTCTTGTTTGATTTCTCACACTATTTAGATCCCTTCTCTATCTGCCTTCTCTGCCAGATTGTTTTGACTGTTTTACGGTCACTCTCCAGCCTCTCAAATATTGTTATATTTTGCCTTGTCAAGTTATTTGATCCTGTTTTGTTTCTCCTAGTCCTGTCCAGCCCTGCAGCTCAGTTTTCCAAAACCCTTTTGGACTTGCCTCTGTTATCGGACCTTTGCCAGTACCTGGATTATTCTCTGCTCTGCTCTTTGGACTGTGTGGTTTGCTGGTTTTGACCCTGCCTGCCTCTTGACGACTCTCCTGTCTTGCCATCTTGAATTGTTGCCTTGTTGGACTGTCTTCCCGTTGCTAATCCTCGTCTGTCCTTGGACTAGGGCATCATCCCTTCCCCATTGCTCGGTGTCTCGGCTGCCTGATTAAATATTGTTTCCTTTTACTTTGATTTTCCAGTCGTTTCAGCTACTTGTCTTTGCATTCCTTTTGGGGATTCCTTTTTGTCGGCGTCAAAGGCGGTCTCCTCGTGCCAGGATAGATGTCTTGGGCGGCCAATCACGTGGTGTGTTGGCAGATGGATGGAAAGTCTCTGAAGTTGGAAGCGGGCTTTGCAGTCGAATTGTTTAATAGAAACTTTGCTGCAGAACTTAACTTAGAACCAAGACTCTCAACGGAAAATAAAAGAAAACTAAGAAAAAGAAAGAAAAGTGAGACGAGTAGTTAGATGGCTTGAATGAAGTTGTTTAATCCATGTTCTTCATAACTTGATTTGGGGTTCTTTTTTCTTTTGGGGTTTTTGCTCATTTACATGGTTATTCGTCCCTCTGGTTACTCCGTCATGGCTTCTGCATGATAGTCTGTAAATCTACTAATGCATTCTGGAGTCTTCTCCTGCATTCTGGAATCTTCTCTAGCGAAACTCAAAGACTTTGTTCGGGTCCTAAGATTTTAAACTAAAATGTTTGTCCAGCCTCCTGGATGAGTTCTGACAAAGTCCTTTTAGGCAAGTCATGCCACTCGGCCGCCATCTTGGCAATGCCTCCGGGCAGCTATTTCGGACTAACAAGACCAGGCTCCTATCTAAATGAATGGGCAGAGAGTCAGAACTGCACATTCACTGGTCACCGGGACATAAAAACTGCATGTATAGAAACAGCAGTAAAATATGATAAAAATCGCTGAAAAAGTTTGATGACCCAAAATAAGGTTTAAAACGCCTTTTCCCCCACAGGTTATACTTTACTACGCATGCGCAAGGGTTCTCTCACTCTCTGACATGCGCACGCTGCACGGTTTGAAGCACAGTATGTGTGAGCTCTCGCTCGCTCGCTCTAGATTCTGGGAGATTTGAACTAATTTGCGGGCATCAGGGAGCCGCTATAAATATGCGGTAGACACTTGGGATGTCTGATATTTACACAACGCACACATACACTGCATATCAAATCTGCCGCCTTTTCAAACAGTAACGTATTTTCCACTGTATTTTCCACTGTCGCAAACCTCAACTGTGCGCATGCGTCAGTGGAACCAGACGATAGGCTTAAATGTTTCCCGGCTTGACTGTTAAAGGCAGACGATTGGCTTTCCAGTGGGAGGGGCGGGACATGTTCATACAACCGCCATCTTTGGCGTTACGGGTTTTCCCTATATAGTTGTATTGAGGATTGAGTAAGTGGCATGTCTCTATAAATAGTCTCTGGTTCTGATTAATTATTTATTTGAGAGGTGGCATATTCTTCACCTCTCATTGTAAATCATGCGTTATCTGTGATCTTTTTACTCTCCAGCTCTAGCAGAGAGTACAGAGGGTACAGTTTAGACATGATTCCTATTATAAGAATACAAATCATTTTACACAGATTTCAAACAAGCCATCTTCAGAATTGTGAACATACAATCGCACTGATAGGAAACAAGACAGACTTTCATTCAAACATCTAATAGTTACCGGGGTGGTGATGGAGCAGTGGATAAGACACATGCCTTTGGTGTGAGAGACCCGGGTTCGAATCCACTGTGAGACACCAATGTGTCCCTGAGCAAGACACTTAACCCCTAGTTGCTCCAGAGGCGTGCGACCTCTGAAATATACCCTGTAAAAAATTTACTGTAGAATTTACATGAATTTTCTGGCAAAAAAAGTATAATACTGTAAAGCAATTTACAGTTAATTGTTGCATATGAAATGCAGTAATTTGTAGCTTTTTTTACAGTAACATTGAATTAAACTTGTATTTTATTTTACAGCAATATTTTGTAATTTCACTAAAGTACAGTATTTACATGGCAATAAAGTTGCCAATAAAATGCTGGGAATATATATTTTACAGCAATGTTTTGTAATTTCACTAAAGTACAGTATTTACCTGGCAATAAAGTTGCCAATAAAATCCTGTAAATAACCCCAAAATGCAAGAAGATGCTGTAATAGTTTAACATTTTAAAAGCTGAAAAGAATCATTTTAACAGTAAACTGTACTCTATTATTTACCATTATATTGATGTAAATACATTAAAATAAACATTTAAAAAAACAAACACAAAGTCAAAGCTGTTGTAGAAAAATATTTATTAAAATAATATCTCATACAGGTTTGGAACAACATGAGGGTGAGTAAATGATGACAGAATTTCCATTTTTGGGTGAACTAACCCTTTAAGCTCAATCAACAGAATGGAATTATGGTTAACTCACATCCCCTGTTAAAACTCGCATTTCTGCTTTTTTAAATTGTTTTTTGTATAAATGTTTGTGATAAACAACACAAATACTGGTGATTGACAACATTCCCTCTAAAACATTTAAACAGTTTTAATGTAAAGTACTTTTTTAAATTTTGTGTAAGTTGAACACTTTTTGGCAGGAGAACAAGATTATATATAGAAATAGTTCACCCCAAAATATAAACTCTGTCAGTAATTACTCTCCCTCATGTTGTTCAACCCCGTAAGACCTTCGTTCATCTTCAGAACACGAATTAAGATATTTTTGATTAAATCTGAGAGCTGGATCAATCCTCCATAAGCTTCTAAGGGAATGAAACTTGCCAGCCCCGAAAAGTTATTAAAGAAATCGTTAAATTATTCCAAGTGACTACAGTGGTTCAATCTTAAGTTAATCAAGCGACGAGAATACTTTTTGAGCGCAAAAAAACGACAAAAATAACGACTTTATTCAAGTATTCATTTCCTTCTCTGTTGGACTCGAGATATTCAAGTAGTATAATTGCGTACTGCTTCTGTGTTATACGTCAAACACATCACACACATGACCATCGTTCGCCAATACTGAGCCTACATGTGACGTACAACACAGAAGCAGTACGTAATTATACTACGTGAATATCTCGAGATTGAGCCACTGTAATCACTTGGACTATTTTAACGATTTCTTTAATAACTTTTCGGGGAACAACTTTCAATCCCTTAGAAGCCTATGGAGGAGTGATCCAGCTCTCAGATCTAATCAAAAATATCTTAATTCGTGTTCCGAAGATGAACGGTCTTACGGGGATGGAACAACATGAGGGCGAGTAATTACTGACAGAATTTTCATTTTGGGTGAACTATCCCTTTATGTGTCATTTTATAGACATCTCCTCCTGTAGTTTTTTTTTATATACATTTGACAACTTACATTATTAACCACTCAAAGTCCATTAGCCTTCTGAGAAGAGTAGACACATGAGGATTGACTGTGTTGTTCCTCTTCTCTGAGCTCTTTCGACGTCTTGCTACCAGTGGATGGGTTGATTCCAACAAAACATCTGCACAAAAATCAGTCAGATAAACACAAGCAGAAGCTTTAGTTTCATGTGCAGACTAATGAAAATATACCACTTTACAATAAGCATTCGCTGCACTACTAAAAAGGGTTAGTTCACCCCAAAATGACATTTCTGTAATTAATTACTCATTAATCTGTCATTAATTAACTACTGACCTTCATTTATTTTCAGGAACACACATTAAGATGTTTTTGATGAAATCAGAGAGGTTTCTGAACTACACATAGACCACAACATCATTGCAACTTTCAAGGCCCAGAAAGGTAGTAAAAAAACATCATTAAAATTGTCCATGTAACTCCAGTGGATCAACCTTAATGTTATGAAGTGATGAGAATAATTTTTGTTCTAACGTAGAACCTGGAAGCAATGCACTGTGCTTACTACATTAACAGTTTCAGAGACTGACACAGAAGAGAAGAGATTGTTGAATTAGGTCATTATTTTGGGGGAGTTTTGTGTGGTCTGGGGACTCCCTCGAGTGTGATGGTGGTGTCCACGGACGCCTCCACCTCGGGATGGGGAGCGCTGCTCGAGGGCAGACCGTTCTTTGGCCAGTGGTCAGAACGGGAGAAGCTCCTACACATAAACTGTCTAGAAATGCTGGCAGTAGACAACGCGCTAAGGCGTTTTTGTCCCCAGATAAAAGGCAGCCACGTCTTAGTCCGGTCGGACAACATGTCAGTGGTGGCGTACATAAATCACCAGAGCGGCGTCAGGTCCCGAAGCCTTTACAGGCTGACGAAACCCCTCCTGGACTGGGCTCAGCACAACCTGCTTTCACTGAAAGCAGCGCATGTGCCTGGTCACCTGAATCTGGGACCAGACAGACTGTCCAGACTGTCCAGAAACAATGTCCCAGCAGGGGAATGGTCGCTGCACCCGCAGGCGATCCAACTGCTGTGGGAGACATTCGGCAGAGCGCAGGTTCGCGTCCCAGGAAAACATTTTCTCCAAGAGCAGGGATGCGCTGGCCCACGTAGGGCCCCGACGCCCACTCTATGCTTTTCCCCCCGTCTCGCTCCTGCCTCAAGTGCTGGAACGAATCAGGGAAAATGGATGCCCAGTGCTGCTCGTGGCTCCGCTATGGACGAACCAAACCTGGTTCCCAGTCCTGATGCAGCTGACCAGCACTGCCCCGTGGCCGATACCGGTGAGGAGAGACCTCCTCTCTCAGGCAAAGGGCTCGATTTGGCATCCTCGCCCGGAGTTATGGTCCCTACATATATGGGCCATCAACGGGTACCCGCTAACCTCCCGGAGGGAGTGTTAAACACGATCACACAGGCTAGGGCCCCGTCTACTAGACGGCTCTACTCCTCGAAATGGTCAGTGTTCTCTACCTGGTGTCAAGCTCAGGGCTTTTCACCCGCAGACTGCGGGGTTACGGAAGTGCTCTCCTTCCTTCAGGAGCTTCTGGATAAGGGTAGAACCCCGTCCACGCTCAAAGTATACGTGGCGGCCATAACGGCTTTTGCAAAACCGACGTCTGGCCAGTCACTGGGGAAAAACGACCTCGTCGTGCGATTCCTCAGGGGAGCTCGGAGGCTGAGTCCTTCCAGACCTCCCTCAGTCCCTATGTGGCACCTTTCTACGGTTCTGGAAGCCCTGAAAGGTGCCCCATTCGAGCCAATCCATTTGTCAGACATGAAGCACCTGTCTTTCAAAACGGTATTTCTTGTGGCTCTTGCTTCAATAAAGCGCGTGGGGGACTTACAAGCGCTTTCAGTAAGCGCGTCCTGTATGGAGTTTGGGCCTAATGACTCAAAAGTCATACTCAAACCAAGGCACGGGTACGTGCCAAAATCCCTCAACACACCGTTCAGGGCCCAGGTTATTTCCCTGTGCGCCCTCCCGGTGAACAATGAGGAGGCAGATGCTAATCTCCTTTGCCCCGTCAGGGCACTGAGAGCTTATGTGTCCCGCTCGTCTGTCTTCAGGCAGACCGAGCAGCTCTTTGTTTTGTTTGGCGCACACTCCAAGGAACTGGCCGCATCAAAACAGAGCCTATCCAGATGGATAGTCGATGCCATAGCGCCGGCTTACACTTCTAAGGGCCTGCAGTGTCCTTTGGGTGTCAGAGCGCACTCCACGAGAGGCGTGGCCTCTTCGTGGGCGTGGTCTAGTGGGATTTCCTTGCATGATATCTGTATGGCGGCGGGCTGGGCCTCGCCGTCTACATTTATAAGGTTCTATAACCTAGAGGTTCCCGCCTTACAGGCCAAGCTGCTGTCGGTCTAGAATTCAGTACTATCTGTCCCGCTGCGCCGGCGCAGAATGCTGAGTTTTGATTGAGTATCGCTCACTGATCGATGGAACAGCTCCATGGGTGTTGAATAGCCCGTACTTTTGCCCAGTTCAGGCTGAACGCGTTCACCCTGTCTGCGGGATATACTGTTGACATAACTAGCTCCTATGGGATGCTATTTCATGGGGAATGATGCTGGTAGCCTCTCTTCTCCGACTCTCTGTGAGTCTACGGTGATTATGCACTATATGAGCCCCGGGCTACTGCCCTTGGGACTTTGGTGTCGGATCCCAGTACGCACGGCGTCTTACATTGTGTTCCCCATAGCGTAAGATATTACGCAGTACGAGAGATACTCTCGTAAGAGAACGTACTCGGTTACTAACGTAACCTCGGTTCTCTCTAGAGAGGGAACGAGTACTGCGTATCTTGCCGTGCATACAACAGCGCTGGTTCACTTTAGCGATAAAAACCAATTTGTATCAGCCTGTCGAGCGTATTTATAGGCCAAGGCCACGCCTATTCTGGCGGGACGCGACGAAATTGGCGCGAAGCACCCCCATTGGATGTCACGTCACGCAGGGCCTCTCTCGATAGGCTTGCTGCTGTTGCCGCAGGGCAGCCAATAGGCGCGCGAGCCGTCTTGCCTATGTCTGCACGCTGCCGCACAGCGTTTTACATTAAACAAAATTAAAGGATAATTTTTGGCTTCAATATCTCGTGGAAAAGAGGTTTTCCCCATAGCGTAAGATATTCCGCAGTACTCATTCCCTCTCTAGAGAGAACCGAGGTTACATCAGTAACCGAGTACGATTTCGTCAAAAATAATTAATTCATCTTAATTTGTGTTGTGAAAATGAACGAAGGTCAGTAGTTAATGTTGACAGAAATTAAATTTTTGGGTCAACTAATCCTTTAACATACACATTTATATTTAAGTAAACTGTTACCTTTGAACAAATTCAAGTGTGTAGGACGCCTCGTGCTTAAGTTGCAAACAAAGCAGCAAATCCCGCCATAAAATTGGGGTGTGGATTCATAACGACTTGACCCTCAATACTCAGCATCAGGGTTGCAGTGAGAATTTCACCTAAAAATAATAAATATAAGAAACACTTTCTAAAAATGCATGCTAAAATACCACAGGCAAAATGTATTAAGTAATTTAAAGATTTTGAAACGTACATTACCTAAGACAATCAGTCTCGGAGAGTCTGGAAGTGTAGAACTTTTTTCCACATCAGCTGCTGTTGCTGACATCTACAAGAAAAAGAAAAAAAAAGAAAAAAATGCCCTCATCAATATGGCCTTTTAAATGCCTAATTAAGTTATTCAGAGGTGTACATGTGAAATGACAATATCCAATCTGGCAAATCAATGTTGTGTCTATTTTTTTCAAATCTGGCACCTTTACGAGACTTCTGATAACCTGTATGGTCTCTATATAGATGAGACTTAAAAGCTGCAAATTTTGTAAATGCACGGGAACAGTCAGGTACAACACAGGTAAAACAGCAGTTTGCAACATTACTGTGACCTATTATGCTTAGTAAAACCTATATGGTATTGCTCTCATCTTGACACAATCTACAGTGATACATTTCTCATTTAGATTTAGGTTCAAGTTATATTAAGAAAACGATAACTATGGGAACTTTGAACAGAAAACAAAATGAACTTTCAAATCTTTTGTCAGTCATTTTGAATTTAGTTATGACGCAGGGATTTGTTAAACACTGGTTTTACATGCTCTCAATAAGAAATCCAAACTAGTGACATAAATGACAAAATAGCAGCATCCAACGATCTTAAAATCATATATTCTAATGTTTTTCATCAGCAAAGCTAACTGCACGTGCGTATAGTTTTGTCTCACCAACACAGCAGTGGATTTGTCTTGTCTGCCAAACAACTGCAAATGTTCTAAAAAAAACTCTCTCGAGAGCAAAGACGAATAGGCATATTCCTATCATTGTTCGCAGCAAATTGCTGTGCGTTACATTTAGTTATGACGCAGGCCTTTGTTAAACACTGGTTTTACATGCTCTCAATAAGATATAAAAACTGGTCAAGTAAATGAGAAAATAGCAGCATCCAACGATGTTAATATCATAGCCTATTCTATTTTTTTTTTCGTCAAGAAAGTTAACTGCACGTGCGTATAGTTTGTCTCACCAACACTTCAGTGGATTTGTCTTGTCTGCCAAACTGCAAATGCTCTAAACAATACTATCTTGAGAGCAAATGCGAATAAAACTGTAACAAACTGCAGCATTCATCCATAACATTTACGATGGTTTTACCTTGTAACAGTTCAGCTTCGTCTCACCACTGTTATGCCGCGCGCCGTCGCGATTCTATGCGGGGGGGGGGGGGGGTAATTGGAATATTGGAATCAAACACTTTTACATCCCACTAAATGTCCTGATAACACGCAGTTGTTAACAAGTTTGCATATCTGACATAATATGTTATGAATTCTGTTCATAATTGCTTAAACAGCATTAAGTAATACATTAGATTGTAATATACTGTATATGGACGTAAATTTAAGTTAACTTACCAAAAATTGAGTAAATAGTGCCTTTTATCTTCAACTCTTCTTGCCCTGCATGCTCAGGTTCGCCAGTTTTCAAACCTGTATTCAGCCCGCGAAATACCATAATGCCACATCACAGTAAATTGTTGTAAAACGTATGAACTACATTGAAAACACCTCTTACCTGTAAATCAATTTACAGTTGACAGGGAAATATACTTTAAACAACTGTAATACTCTTTTTGACCCATAATGCATTGCGAATTACAGTAATAACTTGTACAATGATAAAACAATAAATTTCTGTAGAATTTTGCTGTAGAATCTACAGCAATTTGTTACAGTGTAGCAATTGTAAGTCGCTTTGGATAAAACCGTCAGCTAAATGAATAAATGTAAATGTAGTTATAACCATTACATGACTTATATGTGATCTAAGCATAATATACACATTTATAGGTTGTTGACACAATATATAATTATGTAGTTTAACAATGTTTGATTATAAGTCCGTCAAGAATTGTTGTGGGATGATTTTATGTATTTTTATATGTAAAGTCTATGAAAGCTTTAGCGTAACTTCTGCCAGGAAGACTCAATCGTTGCGTCACTTATTGCCTTCACATCTAACCAATCCTGTTCTAATACTTGCAGTATAAAAGATCGGTACTTACACATGTCTGAGTTTGTAGATGCTGACGCAAACAATTGGTCTTAAAAGATTTCAACCCTGGGGTCGTTCAAAGGTCCTCTGAAGAAGGAAAGGATGTTTTAAATCCTTTATCTTGGGATCAAACAACCTCTGCCGTTATCTTGGTGGGTCCTAAGCTGTGCCATCTACGAAACAATCAGTCTCTTCCAAACTATCTAACATTGACACGTTTTTCCTTTAACAGCACAGACTGTGTGCATTGCCCTAAGATTCTTTGCGAGTGGCTCTTTCCTTTACACTATTGGAGATGCGGAGAACTTGGTGATAAGTGCTGTCTGTCGTGCCGTTTGCAAAGTTTACCTGGCGCTCAAGCAATTTTTAGTTGTTGTTTTTTTTGTGGCATTTCCAAGGCACTTTAGACCCAAGGTTGTATAGGTTGTATAGTTTTTTTTTTTTTTTTTTTTTTTTTTGCCAACGTAGGTACATCATAATTTTTAATGAAGATCATGCAAACATGACCATGCCGATTAATATGACTTACAGTATATGTCCCTCAGGCTTCCCTAATGTGATTGGAGCCATAGACTGCACACATGTTCCAATCAAGGTCTCAATGAAGGGGATTTTGTGAACTGAAAGGGGGATCACAATGTAAATGTGCAGGCAAGTTACTATTGCGATTCTTAATATTCCAGATTTGTATTATTATATCAAATTTAAAAAAAGGCAGTTGACAGACTAAAATCTCTGGTGGGGATGGTGTGTGACTATGTTCCATATCACAAATGTGGAAGCAAAATGGCCAGGATCTGTGCATGACTGTGACTGTGACTGTGCATCTGTGCATTTATGCACATTATTTGAACGTGGTACGGAACAATATTAATTTCAAGCTCACTGTATTACATACACTTATGCTGATCCTAACAGAACTGCATTTTTCCATTATACAGGTGATTACAACAGAATCCTGCTTGGGTGTTTTATGACCCCATTCCCTGACCCAAACCCCAGGCCAGTTACAATGCAGCTCTAGCGAGGACAAGGGCACACAATGAAATTAACTTTGGCCAACTAAAGGGAAGATTTCAGTGTCTGAAAAGCCTGAGGGTTGCACCTGACAGGGCCTGTGACATTGTTGCATGTGCCATATTACACAACATTGCCACCATCAGAAAAAATATAAAACATTTCATTAAATGTTTAATAAAAGACAAGACAAATATGCTTAGTTCTTTGAGTTTTATTTTAATTATTCTTTGTAAAGAAAAGCCAGTGATCAAGTCATCTTTTGCCTGCAACAAGAGATATTATGCAAGGTCAGCAATAGTACTCTGTGTGAAATAATATATTAGCACTTTCTCTGGAGTTCATTTGGAGCTCTATCTCTAGTGCCAGTTTTTTTCTTTAAGTTTTCAAGTTTAAAAAAAAAAATACTATTTTCTAGGGGCAGGGGTGGGGGTAGGTTGGGGTAAACCTGTCAACACATGCCTTGTGCAACAAAAATTGAAAAGAAAAGTACAACACTGCACACCTCTGTATCACTGCTTTGTGCAGACTCTTCTGTAGGCCTTTCTGTAGATGTGGACTCCTTCAACTCACATTGCATTCAGAAATAATAGGTACTCTAGTGTAAATTAAGTAAAGTTATTTATGCACTTACAGATACTTTCTCCTAAAGACAGTCACCTGAGAGGGTTTCCTCACTGTCCTGTGCATTGGGGAAAAAATGGGCATTACAAAGTGTTATACTTTCTTCCCTTTTGATGTAAAGTTAGAAAAAGTCCACTTACTGCACATTAGTAGTGGGAAGTTCGGATCATTTTACTGACTCGGATCTTTGAGTCTCGTTCAGCAAAAAAGAACAAATCTTTTTTTCGAGTCATTTCGTTCATTTCAGCATGATATAATTAAAATGGCATGTTAAATATCTCAACAAGTCAAGTCAAGTCACCTTTATTTATATAGCGCTTTTACAATACAAATTGTTTCAAAGCAGCTTTACAGAGATAACAGGAAAGTAAAGTTGTAATAGTATTGTTAAATTCAAAATTAAATGTTAAATGTCCCTAACTAAGCAAGCCAAAAGCCAATGGCGAATGATGACAGAATGGAGAATGGAGAAAAAAACCTTGGGAGAACCCAGGCTCAGTCTGGGGGCCAGTCCTCCTTTGGCCAACAAATGAACAGTGTATGATTATGATTTACGCGGCATAATAGGTCAGAAGTAAGATTGGATCAGAACTTTCACAATATTTATCCAGTTCATCTGGTTAGGGGTCGGAGTCATCACGCCGGTATGGAGATGAGTTTGATGAGGTGTCCATGAGGCCTTCACAGTGTTGATGAGGCTGGCACTTCAGGGATGCGTTGTCGTCGTGTCCATGTGATGATCCTTCCTCAGATCTAGATATGGCCTGGATCCGGCGGTTTGCGGTAAACCTCGGGATAAACAGAGAGACTAATATTAGCGTAGACGCCATCCTTCTTATGATGTACAAAGTACATCAGGATTTATGGGAAGTGTTCCCGGTTCCGGCTGATCTAAACTATGCAGCCTAACATTGAATTATAGCAATCTATAATGTGTTATGTGTATGCTAAGAGATGTGTTTTTAGTCTAGATTTGAACTGACAGACTGTGTCTGCTTCCCGGACAATGTTAGGAAGATTGTTCAACACATCTAGTACTTACGAAAATGTTGATTACATTTGTAAAAAGAATAAAAATAAACTATAGGGTAATGCAGCCAAAGCCAAATTATAAGGAACCGAATTTTTTTATTAATTGATTAGTTGTTGGGTCCTAAGTTCAGGCTATTGCAGTCTGATTCTGTTAGTTCACATCACCTCCTGACCTGATCCGAGACGTTCTTTCCTTTGCAACTTCATATTTATCAGGTTAGTTCTCCTCTCATGTCTCGAGACGTTAGCTGTCGACTCGTCAGTGTCTGACTCTGATCTGTCTGCTGGGCCGACCGTGCCGTGTGTGATACAGCTGATTAGTTCATCTTTCGAGTCTCGAGTTCGGGTTCGGACAGGTCCGAGTCTTTCGTTCTTCCTGTCAGTCCCATAGAGGCTATGCTGTCAGTACCGGAAAGAAAAATGATTAGTTCATTTTCTTCAAGTCTCGGGTTCGGGTTTTAAATCCTTTGTTCTTTTGTCACGTGATCGATGGTATCTCGCATCAAATACAGCATTAGATTCGTATTATTGACTGCGTCTGAATGTATATTGTTTTATATTTAGGAATTAAAATACAAAATATGTGCAATAAACATTATCTGAAAAATAAAAGTTCCCCTTCAGGGACTACCGTTGCGTGAAATCGCAGTGGGAACGCCCTCAGCGTGACGCGTCTGAAGCATGAATGAAATCAGTCAATGGAGAGAATGAGCGTACGGCGAGTGACGTCATCGACCAGGAAGCTATAAATATCCCCTGAGTACACAATACGCCAGCTTTTAGTTACTTCAGCAGCTCTGTGTGTGTCTGAATCTGTCGATTGTGTTTGTCTGTTTTGTCAGGAGTTTTCACTATATATATTTTATATAAAAAAACCAATATGAGCGAGCAGTATAAGAAGTGTGTTCCCCCCTGTACTCGGTACATCACGGGTGGGGATTCACACGAGCTAAGTGTGGCTTGTTTGGGAGTGCAGCAATGCCCAGTCGGCTCTCGAGGGAGTCGATTGTCAGCATTGCGAGCGTTTTCCCTTGAGAACTCTGCGCTCGCGGCGATCGCTTTTCGAGGAGAGTGATTTGCTGCGAGCTCCCCGAGGCTCGGGTCCCGCTTCTGTTGAGGCAGAGCGGCGGCGCTTGTCTTGGGGCTCGCAGATGGATCTCGCTGGCGACGTTGAGACGGGCTCCGCCCTATCTCAGCTATCTCCGACGAGATCTAGTGCCTCTCACCCAGCTCTGGAAGCACGCGCTGCGGCGGTTACTTCTGCCCGGGTGGAGGCACATGATGATGTTGAATTGAGATTTTCCAGTTCTGAGGAGCTGGATGTCGAAAGTTTATTATCAGAGAAAACTAGTTTATCACATTATACTGCAAATGAAGAAGGTTTGATGGATGTATTATCTTGGGCTGTTGAAAAGCTAAAAATAAAAAAAAATAAAAAAAATAACAGTATCGAGTGGCCAGCTGATAGACAGGTTTCTAGAATTAAAAGCAATCTAGATGATAGATTTCTGTCTGCACGACCTCAACCTTCTAGCCGGTGCTTACCGTTCTTCCCAGATCTTCATGCTGAGGTTTCAAAGACCTGGGTTAGACCGGTTTCAAGCAGAATTTACACAAATCAGTCCAATGCTTATGGTAACATTGTTGGTGCTAAATCTGCTGGTTATGTGACGATACTGTAGGCGGAGGAGACGCTTGCGAGCTATCTCTCTCCTGCTTCATCGTCTTCACTTAAAGCACCGGCTCTTCCACCAAAAAATAAATAAATAAATAAATATATATACCTCTGTGCTGGTGGGGAAGGCTTACTCGGTGGCTCGGCAGGCGGCTGCATGTTTGCATACAATGACTTTTATGCAGGCTTTTCAGGCCTACCTGCTCAAAGGAAATCTGAGGGGGGTCCCCGCCAAGAGAGACTTGCGTTCACCTCCCTTAAGGGTGCCCTGTCTCTCCCGGCGCCCTCAGGGGCCCGTCCTACTAACCCTGCCGAAACAGGGCGTAGAAGGGTCTGGCGAGTGCTTTCCCGAGGGACGCTCGCCGCCTCTAAGGAGGGTTCTAGTGTGTTCAGACCAGTCGTTCCCTGCCGGTGCGCCGTTACAGGGCACTGTGTCTGTCACGCAGAATGTTCAACCAGAGCAAAGTCTTTCGTCGAGTTCGTCTTCAAAAAGAGCACAGCAGAAGCAGAGTGTCACGTCTCGTGCCCCCTGCAGAGAAACTGGAGGGATGAGGCGGGGTGCTCTCCGGCGCGGCCTTCTCGGGGCAGGACTGATCTGAGGACAGTCATTGTCGCCAGAAAGGCCGCGTCGAAAAAGTCCTGACGGGCTGAACGTCAGGACTCTGAGGGTGGTCCCCATCGGGAAAAACTTGAGTTCACCGCACAAAAACACGGTGCCCTGTCTTTCTCGATGCCCTCAGGGGTCTGTTCTACTAACCCTGCCTATACAGGGCGTAGAGAGACTCGGCGAGCGATTTCCCGAGGGACGCTCGCCCCCTCCAAGGAGGGTTGTGGAGTGCTCAGACCAGCTGTTTCCTGCCAGTATGTTACAGGGCGCTGTGTCTGTCACTCGGGATGTTCATCCGGAGGCCAGCCTCGAGAGGCTGGTTCCCTTAGTAGAGTTCCTGGCGGAATGGGTCCCCCACCCAGCAGGGAGTTAGGATACTACTTCATCGAAAAAAAAAAAAATCCTGACGTGCTGAACGTCAGGGTTCTGAGGGTGGTCCCTATCGTGAAAGACCTGAGTTCACTGCACAAGAACACGGTGCCCTGTCTTTTCCGATGCCCTCAGTGGTCTGCTCTACTAACCCTGCCTTCACAGGGCGTAGAGAGACTCGGCGAGCGATTTCCCGAGGGACGCTCGCCCCCTCCGAGGAGGGTTGTGGAGTGCCCAGACCAGCTGTTCCCTGCCAGTACGTTACAGGGCGCTTTGTCTGTCACTGGGGATGTTCAAATCAGATCCGAGGACTGGTTTGTCATGATAGATCTAAAGGACGTTTACTTCCATGTATCTATCCTCCCTCAACACAGGAAGTTCCTGAGGTTCGCTTTCGGGGGCGAAGCGTACCAATATCTGGTTCTTCCGTTCGGCCTAGCACTGTCACCCCGAACATTCACGAAGTGTACGGATGCTGCTATAGCCCCGCTGAGGTTACAGGGCATCCGCTTTCTGTACTATATAGACGATTGCTTGATTCTAGCTCAATCGGAACAACAGGCGGTTCGGCACCGAGATGTCGTTCTTGCTCATATCAAGTGACTGGGGCTGAGGCTCAACGCCAAAAAGAGTGTTCTTTCTCCATTACAGAGAACCACTTTTCTAGGTGTAGTGTGGGATTCAACGACGATGCAGGCACGATTGTCACCTGCTCGTGTTGCTTTGATTCTCGCTGCAGTAGATCAGGTCAAGCTAGGCCAGTCATCCACTGTAAAACAGTTCCAGAGACTGCTAGGTCTCATGGCAGCTGCGTCCAACGTGATACCTCTTGGCCTCTTGCACATGAGACTGTTACAGTGGTGGCTCAGGACCAAGGGATTGTCCCCGAGGGGAAATCCGCTTCGCAAGATCGTGAGTTTGCGACGGTGTCATCACGCCCTGATCATGTGGAAAGATCCTTGGTTTCTGTCCCAAGGCCCTGTGTTAGGAGCTCCTTGTCGTCGCGTTATGCTAATGACAGATGCCTCTCTCACGGGTGGGCTCAGGGTCTGTGGGAGGACCATCATCGTCTGTGGCACTTAAACTGCCTAGAGATGTTGGCGGTGTTTCAGGCTCTGAAACACTTCCTCCCAGACCTAAGGGGCCACTATGTTCTTGTCCAGACAGACAACACATCGGTGGTTTCTTATATCAACCATCAGGGGGGTTTGCGTTCTCGCCGCTTTACAAACTGGCACGTCAGATCCTTCTATGGTCCCAGGGAAAAATTCTTTCTCTGAGAGCTTTTATCTCCCGGGGTATTTAAATCAGGGGGCAGACATCCTGTTAAGACAGGGGCCGAGGCCCGGGGAATGGAGTCTTCACCCCGAGGTGGTGGAACTCCTATGGAAACATTTCGGTCTTGCCGAGGTAGACCTATTTGCTTCTCGAGAAACATCACACTGCCCGCTGTGGTTCTCTCTCAGCC
The DNA here is from genome assembly GCF_051911475.1 of Siphateles boraxobius. Classification (NCBI taxonomy): domain Eukaryota; kingdom Metazoa; phylum Chordata; class Actinopteri; order Cypriniformes; family Leuciscidae; genus Siphateles; species Siphateles boraxobius. The sequence goes on from NW_027508734.1 coordinate 50,114,933, forward strand.
ATCCAGCCCCGCTGGGGTTGGATGCGATGGTACATCCGTGGCCGAGGTCACGCTTGTACGCTTTTCCCCCGATCGCTCTGCTCCCAGGAGTTCTGGAGAGGGTTCGCCGGGACGGGCTCAGTCTCCTGCTAATAGCCCCGTTCTGGTCGGGTATCGTTTGCGGACCTAGTGTCTCTCCTCAACGGCTCTCCCCTAGAGATACCGATCAGGAGAGATCTGCTCTCTCAGGCGAGTGGGTCGATCCTTCACCCCCGTCTAGAGCTATGGAGGCTGTGGGCTTGGCCTCTGAGGGGGCCCAGCTCATAGATTCTGGTCTCTCGGCTGAGGTCGTTGAGACCATCCTCCGATCCAGAGCTCCCCCCACGAGGAAGTTATGTGCCGCGAGGTGGAAACTTTTCACCTCTTGGTGTGGAGAGCGCCAGCAGGACCCAGTTAACTGCCCGGTTGGTACAGTCCTGGATTTCCTGCAGGACCGTCTCTCCACAGGGTTATCCCACTCCACACTAAAGGTGTATGTGGCGGCCTTAGCTGCTTACCACACCCCTTCAAGTGGAGGTTCCCTCGGGAAACACCCGCTTATGTCTCGCTTCCTTCGTGTCACCTTGAGGCTGAGGCCTGCAGTTCGCACAAGGGTACCAGCTTGGGATCTGGCCGTCATCTTAGAAGGTCTCTCCCTTGCTCCTTTCGAGCCCATCGAGGAAGTTTCGGAAAAGTTTCTTACTCTAAAGACTATCCTTCTTCTCGCTATCTCATCTCTAAAAAGAATTGGAGATATTCAAGCACTTTCGGTGGCTCCCTCGTGCCTGGAATTTGCTCCTGGTTGGTTAAGGCCTTTCTCTTTCCGAGACCAGGTTATGTTCATAAGGTTCCAACTGTTTCAGTTAGACCTATAGTTCTGCAGGTTTTCTGTCCTCCGCCTTTTCTGACGTCAGACCAGGAGAAAATTAATTTGCTGTGCCCAGTTTGGGTTTTGATGCTTACGTCCACAGAGCTGCCCTGTGGAGGAGATCGGAACAACTGTTCGTCTGTTTGGGTCACCTAAGAAAGGGTGTCCTGCATCTAGAAAAAGGATGAGCAAGTGGGTGGTCGAGGCCATCCCACTTGCTTATGGTTCGGCCCATCAGCCTTCACCTTTGGCTGTAAGGGCTCATTCCACCCGGAGTATGGCTGCTTCTACAGCTCTTCTTTCAGGAGCTTCTCTTCAGGACGTTTGTGATGCGGCAGGCTGGTCCTCACCGCACACTTTCGTTAGATTTTATTCCCTCGATCTTAGCTCCACTCCCGGGGCTCAGGTTCTCTCGTCGGTTTGTGTCTCCTAATGACACACGACGGGGATTTGGTCGTATGGGGATGTGGGTATTGCGTTCCCACTGCGATTTCACGCAGCGGTAGTCCCTGAAGGGGAACGTCCCGGGTTACGTATGTAACCCTAGTTCCCCGAAGGGACGGACGCTGCGTGTCCTGCCATACTCTCGGCATCCCCTTGGGTCGCTGCTTCAGTAACTTTTAAGCTGGCGTATTGTGTACTCAGGGGATATTTATAGCTTCCTGGTCGATGACGTCACTCGCCGTACGCTCATTCTCTCCATTGACTGATTTCATTCATGCTTCAGACGCGTCACGCTGAGGGCGTTCCCACTGCGATTTCACGCAGCGTCCGTCCCTTCGGGGAACTAGGGTTACATACGTAACCCGGGACGTTCCATCTTATTAGCCTATTGTCCCTATCCGTCTCTTTTCTAAATGTTTCTTGTGCATCTGTGGTGTGTTTTATTATATACTATACATTAATTAACCACTATTATATTATACATTAACTACGTGCTTGTTTGTAAAAAGGTTGTGAATTAGTAGGCTATTCAATACGGTGACAAGTCATGTGACAAAAGAATGAAGGACTCAAACACGAAGACGTGTTATGTTACGTGTAAGTGTTATGGTATGACAGTTCCTCGGGTTAAAGAGACGCTTGCTAGCTTTCTCTCTCCCGAGTCGGCGTCATCATTTTTAACCCCGACGTTACCCACCAGCCATCTTAAATAAATAAAGAAATATTTTATTAGGCAGCGCTGTTGGGTGAATTATAAAGACATGGATGAATGTGAGGTTGTCAGCACTGACGCTATTCGAGAATTGCGTCGTGCAAAAACAGATAAACTATACTGGGGAGGGACGGTTTCGAGAAATCGTTTCTCCTCTGTGTCCTCTGGGGGGCGACTCTCTGAGGAGGGTCGCAGCACGGCCAGTTCGCTGTACTGACAGCATAGCCTCTATTGGACTGCCAGGAAGAACGAAAGACTTGGACCCGGCCGAACCCGAACTCGAGACTCGAAAGATGAACTAATCATTTCTCTTTCAGGGACTGACAGCATAGCCTCTTTGGACTGACAGGAAGAACGAAAGACTCGGACCCGGCAGAACCCGAACTCGAGACTCGAAAGATGAACTAATGATTTATCTTTCCGGTACTGACAGCATAGCCTCTATGGACTGACAGGAAGAACGAAAGACTCGGATCCGGCCGAACCCGAACTCGAGACTCGAAAGATGAACTAATCATTTCTCTTTCCGGTTCTGACAGCATAGTCTCTATGGGACTGACAGGAAGAACGAAAGACTCAGACCCGTCCCGAACCTGAAGACTCGAGAGAGATGAACTAATCATTTCTGTTTCCAGTAGAGATTCAGAACCCATACAGTATGTTGCGCAATGCACATTCGCGGTCAACACAAAATGAACAAATCACTCTCTGAGACAACTCGGTAGTCCCGAGTCATATTAAAGATTCATTCAAAATGAACGAATCGTTCATGAACGACACATCACTACTGCACATGCTTCAGCCACCACTTGCTTGGGAACAGGTAAAAGTGTTGGTGTATTTAAAACTGCACAAAAGAGGAAAACACAATTTCATTACAATGAAGTACACTGGGGGGAAATTTGATCAATAACTCATGGCAACATATTTTTTTTTTACATTAATTACATGTAGTTTCACACATGTACACTTTCACAAGTCAAAGCAATTCATTACTACTCAAGATTTAACAATTGATATGACTGGACCAGCCATTTGGATTATAGGCCTACTTAATTTAATGCAGCAACAAATTATTTTACAGTGTACTAAGATCATTTAAAGTTCATTTACCAGCAGTGAAGGAGTTGCTGCTACTGGTCCCTGGCTGTGGGTCTAATGAAGAGCTGAACCCAGGAAAGCCCTTCACAATGGGTCGGTTCACATTCAACCCAAGGGAGAGCTCTTCTGCCTGGGTATAATGTGGGGGTGCAGGACCACTACCTGTTTGTTTTTATTTTATTTTTTTCTTAGCCTTTTTCTTGGTTGCTTTTGTGAAACAGGCAAACACTTATTAACAGTGCCTTTTTAAAATAGACTATAGTATAAGTAGTACAAATTACCATTATGTAGAATACTCTAGTACTTCACTTTTACTTGCTCCCATGTTCTAGTAGTGGGTGGTGACTCTGACATTACAATGAACAAAGTTATGAATTATTTAAAAATTATTATAATACAAAAATATATACTATAATAAGTGATAAAAACATCTAACATGGTCACTACAAAGTTAACTTGTCTGGTTTGAGGTCAAACTTTGAGGTGTCCCCTGGGGTTTTAATTAAGATTTCAAATTCAGCATAAACTTCAAGCAATAACTCTTGCTCTGCTGCGGAGAAAAACTGAGCGCGCTCTTTGGCCACGGTGAGCAGCCAATAGCAGCTTTGCTGATCAATGTTTCTAGTATCGATACTTATCCCCTTTTAAACCAGTGCATGAACGCACAATTATTCTGGTCATGACGTCACCCGCCCGTGACGTTCATTCCATCCATTGGACTAGTTGACATAGATGCTTCAGACGCAATCACGCTAGAAGCATTCCCAAAGCGTAATCGACGCATTGCGAGTTCCCTCGAAAGGGAACTGCAACTTTACTACCACTGAATAGACAACCATCAACTCTTCCGACTTCCTCCCTTTTCCTGGTTGCTCTGCGTGGCCTCTCCGGCCCAGGCCCACAATCTACACTCCAGCCATGTGAACAGAGTCAAACAAACCATGCAATTCATCACCATTTCTTCATTCAATGCAGAAAAAATCGACTGAGACTCATGGAACCATCATCATTCTTCAGGAACTTCACGAAATGCTTTCACTGCAAAGACCATCCAAGTATACATTTAATGAGGTGCTCTGAAAATAATAAGCTGATGGTTCTTTTCATAGTTAAATGGATCTTTCCCATCATTCCACTTCCTGCTCCCGGTTTCATTCTGTCACTTACCATTTTACCAATTTATGTGTGATTGTATGCAAGCTGTGTGTTTAGATTAGTTATGTTTTTGATTTAGTTAATAAAACTTTTGCACAATACTTATTTGGTTCTGATTATCTGCCCTGCAAGCAAAGTCTATTTAATGATTTCCAGATCCTGACAAGGATAAATATCGGCGTGGCGTTTTCGAGATGGAGAGAGCTTTGCGACAAACTTGGCCTTGACAGAAACTCTGCTCTCGTGTGTGTATTAATAGACAGGTAAGCAAATCTATGTTTGAAGGCACACTCCACCTGGGGTGTGGCTTCCTCTTGGGCTCTAGTGCATGGCGCCTCGCTGACAGACATCTGCAGAGCTGCAGGCTGGGCGACACCCAGCACATTTGCGAGATTCTACAATTTCCGAGTGGAGCCAGTGTCCTCTCATGTACTCACCCCCAGTGGCCGGTAATAGGACCCGCTCAGGTGTCATAGCTTGCTGCGCCATTCCACTCCACGGACTGGATACGTGCACTATTTCATTCAGATGAGTTCTTCTTCCCAAGACCCTGAGTTCCTCCTGGGATATACCAGTGTGCCTTGGTATTCTTGTGTTAAGCCTAGCCCTTCGTCCGTGCTAGTCTTACAACAGGGAGCTCAGGCTTGCGCAAGGCACTGGAAGACAGCTGATTTGGCGTGATTAGATTGGGACCCCAATTTCATCATTCACTGACATAACTTGCAGTGACTGAACGAAAGGGAACGTCTCGGTTACGTATTTAACCCTCGTTCCCTGAGGAGGGAACGGAGACTATACATCCCCCTGCCACAACCACTGTACCGGCAGGAGTTCAGTCTCGGCTCCTCAGCAGGATACATAATGCGAGATTGCCAGCGTCCCTCCTTTTAGTTGCGCTATGCAAATTCCATAGACCCATGGCATTTCCTTGCCATTGGCTCGTTTTTAGAACTCAACGGTGATAGGCTTCTAAGCGAAACCCCCATTTTGTCATTCATAAAGTAAAGTCTCCTTTCCCTCCTCAGGGAACGAGGGTTACATACGTAACCGCAATGTTCGTCCTCTTTCCTGCAATGCCACTAGAGAGGAGAGGTATGATTTCATGAGCTCCGTTCATCTGATGTTAAATTGTGTTACAGGTTTTCATTTCATGTTTAAATGATCAATTGTGAAAGTATTCTATGAGATGTTATATTTAACCATTAGTTTGAGTTATAAACTTGTAAAACAACGTTTATTTGCCCACGCCGCTCACCTGGTCGCAACGTTCCTGTGACGTCACTGACCGGCTCTCCAATCAGATCAGTGCACCGTGGCATAAAACTGGAGAGGTTTCGCCACTCGCAAGGCCCTATAGACGCTTTCAAACTATGTTCTGTGACAATCCTATATTCTGTTTATAGTGAATTTGTGTACTGTGTCGTGCGTTTATTAATTGTATGTACCGGCTTGTGTTCTGTTCCCTTTCAAGGGAACTTCGAGCTGCGTCAAACGCTGCGGGAACGCCCCTGCGTTGTGCGTCATGAAGCACGTATGGAATCAGCCCAATGGAGAGATGAAACGTCATAGGCGGGTGACGTCATCGACCAGGAAACTATAAAGCACCCCAAAAACACAAGCGCATTAGCTTCTGTGCTTTCAGTCGCGCTACATGTGAATCTGTCCCTGTGTGATATTGTCTGTCTTACATACCCTGCACCACACAAACAATTTATCCCTATATATATATATATTGAGAGATTATGGCGGACGAACAGCAGTTTAGAAAGTGTGTTCCTCCCTGCTCGCGTTATTTAACGAGCGGGGATACACATGATCTTTGTGTTGTTTGTTTGGGAGTTCAGCATGCCCAGTTTGCTCTCGAGGGAGCAGACTGTGAGCATTGCGAGCGTTTGCCGTTAAGGACGCTCCGCTCCCGCCGATCGCTCTTTGAGGAGAGCGGTTCGGTGCGCGCTCCCCGCGGTTCGGGTCCCGCGTCTGCCGAGGCAGAGCGGCGGCGCTTATCGTGGGGATCGCAGATGGATCTCACAGCGGGGTTTGAGACGGGCTCTGCCTTATCTCTCCCTTCACCTGTGAGATCCAGTGCCTCAGTCCCGGGTTCGGAAGCACGCGCTGCGGTTTCTTCCGCTCGGGCTGAGGCACCAATGCTGCAGCTATCCAGTTCTGAGGAACTTGATGTTGTTAGTGTTGAGGGAGATGTGGAGGATTCGCCACCCCACACGCCTGAGAGTGATGAGCTTATGGAGGTGTTAACAAGAGCTATTGAAAAACTTAATATTGAATGGCCAGTGACTAGACAGGAGTCTGTTTCTAAATCAAAGTTGGATGAGAGATTTTTGCCGTCACGTGTGCAGCCTCCACGCCGGTGCCTGCCGTTTTTCCATGATCTCCACACCGAGGTGTGGAGATCATGGAGAAAACCGGTGTCATATAGAGTGTTTAGTCCCCAGACTTCAACATACGCTAATATTATGGGAGCCAAGGCTCATGGTTATGGTGCTTTGCCTCGTGTGGAAGAGACGCTTGCGAGCCATCTCTCCCCCGAAGCAGCATCATCTTTTAAGGCACCGGCATTACCCACCAAGCCTTTAAGAAACACTTCGGCTTTGGTGGGTAAAGCATATTCGGCAGCAGGTCAGGCTGCGTCATGTCTGCATACTATGTCAATCTTGCAGGCATACCAGGCTGATCTGCTAAGGGACATGAGTGAGAGTGAGGAGGTCAGTACTGACGTAGTTCGCGAACTGCGTCAGGCTGCTGATTTATCCCTGCGTGCCACCAGAGAATCGGCCAAATTAATGGGTCGTTCTATGGCAGCTCTGGTGGCCGCAGAAAGACATTTGTGGTTAAATCAGACTAATATTAAAGAGAGAGAAAAAGCTTTTCTTTTAGATGCTCCTCTTTCTCCCATGGGGTTGTTTGGTGATGCTGTGAATTCAGTTATCGATAAATTCCAAGAAGAAAAGAAACAAACTGCAGCTTTTAAAAAGTTTCTTCCCCTTAAAGTTCATGTCCCTGGGGCTGCTGGGCGGGAGCAGCCCCGGCCGTCTTCGAGCTCATCACATAGAGCGCAGCAGAGGCAGAGTGTCGCGTCTCGTGCTCCCCCTGCTGGACAGTGGGCTCAGCCGCGACACTCTCAGCCGAAGCCTTCTCCCAGTAGAACTGATCTGAGGACAGTTATATTGGCTAAGAAGGCTTCGGCTAAGAAGAAGTCCTGACGCCAAGCCGTTCAGGATGCTGAGGGTGGTCCCCACCGAGGCGGAAAGGTGTTCACCTCTTTTTACGGTGCCCATTCCTCCTCGGTGCCCTCAGGGGCTCGTTCTGCCAACCCCGCCTTTATGCCGGGGCACAGACGATCCCAGCGAGCGCTTTCCCGAGGGACGCTCGCTCCCTCTGAGGAGGGTCTCAGAGCGGTCAGACCAGTTGTTCCCTGCCGGTGCGCCGTTACAGGGCGCTGCGTCTGCTGCTCAAGTTACACCAGAGGCCAGTCTCGAGAGGCTGGTACCCTTAGTAGAATTTCTGGCAGAGTGGAAAAGCCTTCCAAAAATATCTCATTGGGTCCTGCAGACAGTAGAAAAGGGTTATGCTATCCAGTTCAGGTGTCGTCCACCAAAATTCAGAGGGGTTCTGCACACAGTGGTGGGCCCCGAGCAGGCTCTGGTATTGGAACAAGAGGTGAAAACGCTCCTTCAAAAAGAGGCTATAGAACGGGTTCCTCCTCCCAGTTTGGAGTCAGGTTATTACAGCCGATATTTCATCGTTCCAAAGAAGGATGGGGGGTTGCGTCCAATTTTAGACCTGCGCATATTGAATCGCTCGGTAGGGAAGCTAAAATTCAAGATGCTCACTATCAAGCAGATCGTGTCTCAAATCAGGTCCGAGGACTGGTTTGTCACGATAGATCTGAAGGACGCATACTTCCATGTGTCCATCCTTCCACAACACAGGAAGTTCCTGAGGTTCGCCTTCGGGGGCGAGGCGTACCAGTACAGGGTTCTTCCGTTTGGCCTAGCTTTATCTCCCCGCACTTTCACGAAATGCATGGATGCAGCACTAGTGCCTCTGAGGCTTCAGGGCATTCGTATTCTCAATTACATCGACGATTGGTTGATTTTAGCTCAGACCGAGCAGATGGCGTCGAGATGTCGTCCTCGCTCATATCAGAAAGTTGGGGTTGAGGCTGAACGCAAAGAAAAGTGTATTATCTCCTTCCCAGAAGACCACTTTTCTGGGTGTCGTTTGGGATTCGGTATCGATGCGGGCGCGACTCTCTCCGACCCGCATCGCTTCGATTCTCTCAGCTGTGAAACAAGTGAAGCTAGGCCAGCTACTCACTGTCAAGCAGTTTCAGAGACTGTTGGGTCTGATGGCAGCAGCGTCCAACGTTATACCTTGCGGCCTGTTGTACATGAGACCGCTACAGTGGTGGCTCAGGACCAAGGGATTCTCCCCGAGGGGAAATCCGCTCCGCACGTTCAAAGTCACGCGGCGCTGCCTTCGTGCTCTGGTCATGTGGAGAGAAACTTGGTTCCTATCCAAAGGTCCTGTGCTGGGGGCTCTTTGTCGTCACATAACGCTAACGACGGATGCTTCCCTCACAGGGTGGGGGGCGGTCATGAGTGGTCGCCCAGCCCAAGGTCTGTGGCAGGATCATCATCTTTCGTGGCACATAAATTGTCTAGAGATGTTGGCTGTGTTTCAGGCTCTGAAACACTTCCTAACAGACCTGAGAGGCCATCATGTGTTAGTTCAATCAGACAACACGTCGGTGGTCTCTTATATAAATCATCAGGGGGGCCTGCGGTCTCGCCGGCTTTACAAGTTGGCCCGTCAGATCCTCCTGTGGTCCCAAGGGAAGCTACTATCTCTGAGAGCAATGTATCTCCCTGGGTATTTGAATGTGGTAGCAGACTCCCTGTCGAGGCAGGGGCCGAGGCCAGGGGAATGGAGACTCCACCCCGTGGGGGTGGAGCTCCTTTGGTTGAGTTTCGGTCGCGCCGAGGTGGACCTATTCGCTTCCAAGGAGACCACTCATTGTCATCGGTGGTTCTCCATCACTCTTCCAGCCCCCCTGGGGTTGGATGCTATGGTGCAGCCGTGGCCGAGGTCACGTCTGTACGCCTTTCCCCCGATTGCTCTGTTACCAGGAGTTCTGGAGAGGGTCCGCCGGGACGGGGTCAGTCTACTACTAGTAGCCCCGTTCTGGCCGGCCCGAGTATGGTTTGCGGACCTGATTTCTCTCCTGGACGGTTCTCCTTTGGAGCTCCCGGTCAGGAGGGATCTACTCTCCCAGGCGGGGGGCACGATACTTCACCCCCGCCCAGAATTGTGGAAACTGTGGGCTTGGCCTCTGAGGGGGCCCAGCTCATAGACTCCGGTCTCTCAACCGAGGTTGTTGAGACCATTCTTAACTCCAGAGCTCCATCCACGAGGAAGCTTTATGCCTTGAAGTGGAAACTTTTCACTTCTTGGTGTGGAGAACACCTGCAGGACCCAGTTAACTGCCCAGTGGGTGCAGTGCTGGAATTCCTGCAGGAGCGCTTCTCCACAGGGTTATCCCCCTCCACACTAAAGGTGTATGTGGCGGCACTAGCTGCTTACCACGTCCCTTTCAGTGGAGTTTCTCTTGGGAGACACCCGCTTATAACTCGTTTCCTCCGTGGCACTTTGAGGCTGAGGCCAGCAGTTCGTACGAGGGTGCCGACTTGGGATCTGGCCATTGTATTAGAAGGTCTTTCCCTAGCTCCTTTTGAACCTATCGAAGAAGTTCCCGAGAAGTTTCTCACTTTTAAGACTATCTTTTTGCTTGCTATCTCTTCACTAAAAAGAATCGGAGATTTGCAGGCTCTGTCGGTTTCACCCTCGTGCCTGGAATTTGCACCTGGCATGGTTAAAGCTTTTCTGCATCCTAGACCAGGTTACGTTCCTAAGGTTCCTACTAATATTGTTAGACCTACGGTTCTGCAGGCTTTCTGTCCTCCTCCATTTATGTCATCGGACCAGGAGAAACTTAATTCACTCTGCCCTGTTAGGGCATTAGACGCTTATGTCCACAGAGCTGCCCTGTGGAGGAAATCAGAACAACTTTTTGTATGTTTCGGGCCACCCAGGAAAGGGTGTCCGGCGTCTAAACAGAGAATGAGCAAGTGGGTGGTTGAGGCTATCTCACTTGCTTATGAGTCGGCTGGCCAGCCTTCACCTTTGGTTGTCCGAGCTCACTCTACCAGGAGTATGGCTGCTTCTAAAGCTCTTTTGTCGGGGGTTTCCCTGAGTGATGTTTGTGATGCGGCTGGATGGTCTTCACCGCATACTTTTATTAAGTTCTATGACCTAGACTTAAGCTCTACCCCTGGGGCACAGGTGCTCTCGTCCTCTGTGCGCTAGTCTCACATGACGGTCATTTGGTCCTATGGCGACGTGGGTATTCGCGTTCCCGCAGCGTTTGACGCAGCTCGAAGTTCCCTTGAAAGGGAACGTCTCGGTTACGTATGTAACCCTAGTTCCCTGATAGGGAACGAGACGCTGCGTCGCTCCGCCATACTCCCGGCACTCCCGTTAGCGCTTCCTTCAAGCCTATCAGAAGCTAATGCGCTTGTGTTTTTGGGGTGCTTTATAGTTTCCTGGTCGATGACGTCACCCGCCTATGACGTTTCATCTCTCCATTGGGCTGATTCCATACGTGCTTCATGACGCACAACGCAGGGGCGTTCCCGCAGCGTTTGACGCAGCGTCTCGTTCCCTATCAGGGAACTAGGGTTACATACGTAACCGAGACGTTTTATCTCCATTTGATCTACCTCTGTTATTGCGTGCTAGTCACATCTGAGGTTGGAGAAAGGGACATATAAGGAGGTTGCACGACATACATTGTGCACACTTAGGTATTTCACTTTGTATTAGATAGACTAGTTTAGGGGTGAGTTCCACCTGTTGTATTTTGCGTTTGGGTTGTTAGAGTAGGTAAGGTAGTGCGTTGGAGGACGTTAAGACTTTTGATTTAATTATTTTCTTTTGAAAGTTAGGTTAGAAATGTTAGCCGCAAGTTAGCTTGGTTAGTTAGCCGCCCGCATTCCTTCTCCAATTCTCCCTATTTTTCTTATATTTGTAAGTAGCTGTTTGTTATCTGTATTTTTCTTATTTTCCCATACGGTGTATATGTCTGAGTTGTGTTTTTGTCTTGTTTAAAGCTATGGGATGAATATAGTATCAACATGATTAACACGTGCAAGCACACTTATCAATGAACTTGATACATGTTGCAGAAATGTTTTATCCATGCCTTTCAACTTGCGTGTGCAAAATTCAAAATTGAATGAATGTGTAGCAATTTGTACAAATAGAGACATTTTTGTGAATACAAATTATTTCTTTTGTATTAGTGTATCATAATTTGTGCATGCAACAAAGAAGATGTGCATGTGTGGATCAGGTGACGCGTGTGCATTAATTGAGTTCTTTTCTGAGTCGATCTCATTTGGTTCATTTGGATTTTTGTGACTTTCTTTTCGCTGTTTTTAAGCATTTCACAACCCACACAAGTGCGTCGCTACATTTAAACTAATACAATACAACTTGTGTGTGCAAAACCCAGAATCACATGAATGTGCAGCATTTTGTACAAATAGAGACATAGTTGTTAATACAAAACCTAAATTTTGTATTAATGTAGGCCAGAATTTGTGCATGCAACAAGTAAGATGTGCATCGACTCGTTTCTGAGTCGATCCTATTTGATTCATTTGGATTTTGAGACTTTCATTTCGCCGGTTTCGCCTTGCACGATCCACACACACTGTCTGAGAAAACCTGCTACCACTAGATGGCAGTATTCTGCTAAAACAGACAACGGCAGCGTAATCAAGCGTGATCCCCATTTAAAACGCATAATGTGAGTGATATTAAATTGAAGCACCAAATTAAGTACACAATATAGGCCTACTACCTTATTAATAAAGCATACTTTATAGAGGCAATCAGATTATGAACAGCTCACATAGAAAACCATTATAAAACGCTTCATGTGCAATAGCGCATTGCATGATCAATAAGGTGTATCGGCTACTGAGTTTTAATATCACCGTCTTATTGCATTGACGTTAAGCTTTTTCGTAATAATAGGCTCTATGGGAGGAAAATTATATAGCCTACAGACAAGAGCCTATATGAACTCGACGCGCAACGTTTCACGTTAATGGCATTTCCTTCCTGAGCCTGTTAAAAAGAAAAAACTTAACATGAAATTCTGCAGTTGCGCTTAACTTTGCTTGGGTAGGGGAGAGCAACCGGTCCGAGAGCGCAGTAAAGTAAGTTTTAGGTTTGATATTCGCTACATTTTCTAAAGGGACCATCTGCAAATTCCACTCACAGTCAAAAAATATATAAACGTCCAGTCATTCATTCAAATGAACGATACCGAGGTTATAGTAAATGCCTAGTGGACAGACTGACTTAGCCTACTGTATGTCCAGCCAATATCTCGATTGAACAGTAACAAAAAAATAGTTACTGTAAATTGTTTTTCTATTCATGTTCCAAAGGTTGTAGTACGTTCCTAGTGATAGTCAGGTGAGATTTTGCATCATTGATCTGTAGTAGCCTAAGCCTACCAAAAACCCTTTTGGTGAATTACAGTAATTTTTTTATAAAAAAGTAATTGTTTACTGTAAATAGGCTACATGAAGGGAGGTATTGGGACAATTTCACCTGTAGTAAGCCAGTCTAGTCACTAGGAACATACTACAACCATTTTGAACATGAAAAAACCCTTATGGTGAATTACATTATTTTTCTGCAGAATACAGGCTACATAGTCTACATGAAAGGGAAGTATTGTCCAAATTTGACTTGTAAGTCAGCAGGAACCTTCTACGAGCTTTGGAATTTGAAAATGTCTGTTTTTAAATATTAAAAGTTTTTTTTTTTTTAACGCAGATAGGGGAATTGGCAGACGTTCCCTTGTGCATCATGAGCTGTGGTAGCGCGTCAAAGCATTCTCATATAGGCTATGCAGCTATACACACGTAGTAGCCTACGTGATTTTCAATTTATTTAATGTCGATATACAATGGTTGCATATTGTTAAAACTCATCGTGCTATAGTAAGACTATATAACAGTGGCAGGCCAAGGGTAAAGGGAAAACAAATGTCCTGCGAAAATCGTCTTTTAACATTTAAAAACAGACATTTTCAAATTCCAAAGCTTGAAGCTTTGGAATTTAAAAATGTCTGTTTTGTTCTGTTTTGAAAATGTTTGCTACAATGTGTAGTCATAAAAAAATAAGCCTATAATATGAACGCAACTGGGAAATTTCATGTAAAGTTTTTTCTTTTTAACAGGCTCAGGAAGGAAATGCCATTATAGTGAAACGTTGCGCGTCGAGTTCATATAGGCTCTTGTCTGTAGGCTATATAGTTTTCCTCCCATAGAGCCTATTTTTACGAAAAATCTTAACGTCAATGCAGTAAGACGGTGATATTAAAACTCAGTAGCCGATACACTTTATGCAATGCGCTATTGCACGTGAAGCATTTTATAATGGTTTTCTATGTGTGCTGTTCATAATCTGATTGCCTCTATAAAGTATGCTTTATTAATAAGGTAGTAGGCCTATATTGTGTACTAAATTTGGTGCTTCAATTTAATATCACTCGCAATATGCGTTTTAAATGGGGATCACGCTTGATTACGCTGCCGTTGTCTGTTTTAGCAGAATACTGCCATCTAGTAGTAGCAGGTTTTCTCAGACAGTGTGTTTGGATCGTGCAAGGCGAAATCGGCTAAATGAAAGTCTCAAAATCCAAATGAATCAAACAGGATAGACTCAAGAACGAGTCAATGAATGCACGCGTGTCACCTCATCCACAAATGCACATCTTACCTGTTGCATGCACAAATTCTGGCCTACATTAATACAAAATTGAGGGTTTGTATTAACAACTGTCTCTATTTGTACAAAATGCTGCACATTCATGTGATTCTGGATTTTGCACACACAAATTGTATTGTATTAGTTTAAATGTAGCGACGCACATTTGTGAATTTGTCAAATAAATGGGTAGTTGTGCACACATTAATAATTAGCACCAGGCCTATTAATTTGTAGTTGTTTGTGTGTGGGTTGTGAAATGCTTAAAAACAGCGAAAAGAAAGTCTCAAAATCCATATGAATCAAATGAGATCGACTCAGAAAAGAACTCAATGAATGCACACACGTCACCTGATCCACACATGCACATGTTCTTTGTTGCATGCACAAATTATGATACACTAATACAAAAGAAAACATTTGTATTCACAAAAATGTCTCTATTTGTACAAATTGCTACACATTCATTCAATTTTTCATTTTGCACACGCAAGTTGAAAGGCATGGATAAAAAATTTCTGCAACATGTATTAAGTTCATTGATAAGTGTGCTTGCACGTGTTAATCATTTTGATACTATATTCATCCCATACTCAACTAGTTATGTTGTGTGTCTGCAAATGTGTGTTTCTTCCAAATTAATGTTTCTCCCTCATATCCCTTAATTGACCATCTCTGGGGTCGTAACATGTGCAGCTGAAATAATTCTGACAGACGGTCTAATGACATCCACTGACCTGAGTCTGGACTAATTTTTTTGTAAAATTTATGCCAATGCTAACCATCATAGGCACTTGGCCCTAATATTTAGTTTTAAATGTCCATTTTGCCTTATTTGACCAAACTATTATCTTTCCCTTGAGAGCAACAATATGCAAATAAATCAACAAATTAATTTTGTAACTTCATGGTTTGCCTTTTTTACTCTCCATATTCAAGGCAGTTTCATGGGATCATTCCGCTCACTCTTCAAATCGAATGTGCAAATGAATTATGCCTAGCGAGTCACTTTTTTTACTTCAGCACCTACTGCTATTGGTCTGTGCCATAGAAATTAGATAAATGATCGACTCTTTACCTACTAGAAGCCAAAAGGATTGGATGGATGATATAGTGGCATACAGATCACATCAGAATAATCCAATCACTAAATAAAATGCATCTCCTCACATCAGTTAACATAAGTGTTATTTTACTTGTGAAGCCGGGTGAGGTATAGCCCCGGATCGGTTGGCTGGTGTTACCCAAGACTGTGAACCAACCCGTGTTTTTACTACATTATGATTGGTCAGTATCGTGTAATTCCCATGAACATATCAGGGCCACATTTGGCGTAGTTGGCAGGAGCTTGTTTGTATTTATTTTATTATAAGGTTTTCTTTTTCTTTCTTGGAGATGTGGACGGGTGTTTTGAAGGTATAATTTTTTTTTAAAGTTTTTTTGTTTTCCTATAGAAGCAAAACAGCACTGCATTTGTGGGCTAGCCTCCTTGGTCTGGGTCCCTCTACAATTGGTTAGCTAGTAGTTTTGGGAGGGGAAAGCCCCAATTAAAAAACGTATGTTATGTCAAATTTGGAAAGCCCAGGGTGAGATCAATTTGTTGAATAGGAGGTAGGTAGCTTTGAAGCATTTCAGTGCATCGCTAGCCAGCTGTAAGTTTGGATGTCCATAGTGAGGCCCTTAAGTGGGAGTGGGAGGGAATTTTTCCAAGTTCCTGTAATGCAGTATGGGGTTCAAGGGAAACCATTGTTAGAGACCTGTGGTGCCTTGGTAGAGTTGGAAGAGTAAAGGGAACTGTCGAAATCGCTGCAAGCCAAAGTCCTAATATGGCGCTGACATCTTGCGCAGATTTAGGACCTGCTTCTACGCAGTAGCGAGCAGGAAGTAAAGCCACGATATCAAGGTCTTGCCCTCACCCCTGCAGAAACGGTTAGTATAAAGTTCTAAAATAAATAAACAGTGTGAAATAAACAGTTATGGACATGTAGAAATTTAAGTGGAAGCTCCAATCTCCCCCCGAAAATCCCCCAAAAAGTCTGTTGGTGCCTTGGTGCCTTAGAGAAGCTGTCAATCAACAGCTGTCAATCATGATGTCACATTCCTATTTTTATAGCATCAAATAACAAACTAAGATCAAACTTATTTTAAAAAACGAACACTTAAACTTAAATCAGCATGATAAAAACTACTTGAAATGACAGAAAACTTATTTGAAGTGTAATTTGATTATTTAGTTTCCATTAGACTTCATGGGGAGGCGGGCTTTATGAGCTATACTGGGACCAGCCACCGTGGGGCGATCAAGACACTTTGGCTTCACTTTTCAGCACTTGTGCGGCACACTTCGGTAAAAACATACTCTGTATGTTTAAATAAAGTGATTTTGTTTTTATACTTTCTGTCCACATCTCCGTGCTCATCCTGCCTTTGGCAACGAACCTGCAAGCCCTTGCGTCAGGCTGTATTTCCTGGTTTATTACAGGTGGCGTTGTCACCATTATGTTTAGGTTCGTTTTCATGGACTTTCAGTTTGTTTTCATTTGTCATATGTCTTTGTTCTGAGGCTCCGTTTACACGAAGAGAAAACACAGATATTTCCCTGCGGTTTAGTCTCTCATTTACACGAAAACCCCGTTTTTATCACAGAAAACGATTATTTCTAAAAAATCCGGCCAAATTGAAGATATTTGTTTATCTAAATACCCGGCTATGTGTAAACGTAGCCTGATTCACGTCACTCATCAGTATCCTTGGTTACTGTCATTATTAGTTAATCCGTGTCAGCTGTGTTTAATCATGTTGTTTGAGTTTGTGTGTTTAGCAACTTTGTGATTCTGATATCTCTATTGTTGAAATTGAGGATGCACTGACATCTATGAAGAAAGGAAAATCTCCAGGGACTGACGGTTTGTCTGTTGAATTTTATTTTTGGGATGATACATCTTTAAACAAACTATGAAGAGGTAGCTTTAAGATATCCCAAAAATGTAAATAACTTCCTTATATTGGTGCTAATATGTCTATTTTTCATAAATCTATTTTGTTTCACCATTTATACCATTAAGGCCTGATTTTAAACGAACTGCAAATATTAAAGCAAGTAATTTAAAATCAAAATTTTCCAGTGATATTGGTCTGCAGTTCTCAATTAAAAGTGTGTCTTTATTGGTTTTGTGAACTGGTGACCAATATCGCTGGAAAATTTTGATTTTAAATTACTTGCTTTAATATTTGCAGTTCGTTTAAAATCAGGCCTTAATGGTATAAATGGTGAAACAAAATAGATTTATGAAAAATAGACATATTAGCTCCAATATAAGATTACATCTTGATCTCCTTGATTATTCAGATAATTTTGATTCAGATGATATTATAATGTTTTTGGATTTTTATAAAGCATTTGACTCTTTAGAACACAATTTTTTGCTTAAATCTACCAGCCTTTTTGGTTTTGGATGTACTTTTATCAACGTGGTGAGAATAACTCCTCAGTTTTGGTTGGCTTTCAAACTACAAACGCTTTAATTGTGATAGAGGAGTGCGCCAAGGTTGCCCCATTTCCCCATTTTTTTGTCTTCTAGCTGTTGAATTGTTATCAATTAAAATTGATCCAAATCGCAGTTTAAAAGGTGTCTCCATATTGTTAAAGAATTTAAAAATCTCAACTAGCCGATGATAATACTGTATTTCCAGTTTCAAATTCCTGTGAGTATCAATATTATTAAATCTTTCTCTAAAGCTTCAGCTTTATATTTAAATGTATCAAAGTGTGAATTTTTTTGTCTTTATGATTCTCAACAAACATAGATACACCATATATCCATAACAGACTGTATCAAGTACCTGGGGTTTTTCCTTAGTAAAGATAGGACAATCTTTAATTGGCTACAACGAGACCTGTCAATCTATGGTAGAGTTCTTATATCCAAAGCAGAGGGTTTGTATGTTGTGTTTATCCCTCTCTATCCTTATTTGTTAGTGAAAAAAATTGTGATTATATTGACAAAATGTTATTATGGTTATTTGGAAGAACAGATCTCACAAAGTTAGAAAATCTTTTTTTGTCTAATAGACATTCTGAGGGTGGACTGGAAGTTTAAAATTTTAAGGAATTAATCAGCTCTTTTACAATTATTTGGTGTGGCGAGCAGGACAAGGCTGAGGGCCGTGAGAGAGTGGCACAAGGCTGGTGGCGTGATTACTGATGATTGCTACCTGCACAACGCACCGGTCTCGTATTTCTCATGGAGGAGCAGAAGCATAAAAGGAGGAGCGACGACAGTGGAGAACGAGAGAGGTCAGGCCTGGATTTGTGTTGTTTATTTTGTTGTATGTGACAGCAGTCGTCCATGAGGGGCTGCTGTCTTTTACTTTCATTTTGTATTTGTTTTATTTTTGGTATTAAAGTTTGTTAAATGTTCACCGGTTCCCGCCTCCTTCTTCCCACCACATCTAACCTTGTTACAGTTGGTTAAAAAAAAATGTCTTTGTAGTGTTGTGAACTATTTTCTTCTAAAGTTTAGGAACTCAGAAGCGAAGACCAGGAGACTCGGGGTTGTATCTTTTAAGCAGGATTCTTTATTTGCTGTAGTCTGCTTCGTCCAAAATCTTACCCAAGTCTAACCAAGGGAACTTTACATTGCAGTTTATATACATTTCAAGGGGGTGGGATTGTTACATAGAGGAGGGGACTCTTGAACAAAACATGTAAATGAAAGTACATGATTCAGCTGGTTACCTGATTTCATTAGGTAACTCAGAGCCTTGAGATGCTAATCCAATCAGCCTGATTAGATCAACAAAAGGCCCAGCTGACCTTTGAGATGTGACAAGAGGTTAATGTCTGAAACCTTGGTTGCCTCAAAAATGGAAAAAACAGTGTGCAACTTTCTCAGTTAAAATACTATAGTATTGGAAGCTCAATTAAACATTTTAATAAATTTGTAACACAACAGTATTAATGACTCAATTTCGTACTATATCCCTAATACCATATTTCGTAGAATAGGTGGCTTAGAGTTTCTTTTAAAATGTAATTTTACTCCTTCTAAATTATACTTTTAAATGTTAAATACATTTTAATTACTTGGAAATTGTTACAAGCAATTTTCTCCTCACAAAGAAATTCTGTGGAATAATTCAAAAATTTTTAATCTGAAACAAACCCTTTTTTTGAAAAATTGGTATGATTGGACTATTGTTTTTTTGGGGGGGATTTATTTAAAAATGATGGTAGTATACTGGAGTAAGAACAATTTGTGACTTTGCATAATTTTCCTCTGCCTGCTAGGACTTCAATTCTGTTATCAAAGATTTGTCTCCAAGTTATGTGCACTTATGTAAAACACACCTTTGCTTTCATGAGAGAAAAAAAATGTTTCCTTGATTAAGATTGTTTTAATCGTAAACATATTAAGCTATTGTTACATTACACAGTTTACACACCCCCTAGATGTAAATATTTCTAGACCAATAATTTTTTTTTTTTTTTACAGTATTCAGTGGAAGAGAGCATTGTTACTCCCTGAAAAATAGTGTATATCCAATAAAGGGAAGGGAACAAATAGGCGTCGGAGCTTGTGTCAAGAAAAAAATGGGCGTGCCAGATGAAGCCGCGATTCGAGGCTTGTGTTGTTAACGTGAAAATCACGTGACTAATGACAAACGAGGCCTCGGTTTGATCCAAAACGGTAAGCTTGTAATGTGTTTAATTCCAGTGGTACTGGTGGTTTTTCACGAGAAATTTGAGCATGTCTTTGCGTCATCATGTCACATCTGTACACATGAAGGTGTCTCGGCTAGTAGGCTATGTTGCATATGAGGATGTTGGAGGTGGAGATTTATAGCCTTTTCCCACAGCACTCGATATAAACATCAATTTGAAGGTGGATCCAGAAAGGATCCAATGGAAGAGCTAGACGTCATAGGCGGGTGACGTCATCGACCAGGAAGCTATAAAGCACACCTGAAAACAGACCGCGACAGCTTCTGTGCCTTCAGCAAGCGATCTGTGTATTCTGTCCTTGTCAAATTTATTGTTGTCTGTCAAGTTGCAAAATATATATATATTATGGCAAAAGAGAGCAAGTAGCTTCGTGTTGTTCCCTGCCCACGTTATATCACGGGTGGGGACACACATCAGCTTTTTGGTACTATTTGCGAGTGGAGCATGCCACAGTCAGTTCTCGAGTGGGCTGACTCTGAGCATTGCGAGAAGCTGTCCGTGAGGACGCTCCGCTCCCGCCGGGCGATCTTCAAGGAGGACGGGGCGGTTCACGCTCCCCACGTGGGTCCCGCTGTTGCCGATGCACGGCGGCGACTCGCATTTTGGGGTTCGCAAACGGATCTGACAGCGGGGGTTGGGACGGGCCCCGCCCTATCTCAGCTTTCACCTGCCGTGGCCGTGGCCAATCATCTCTGCCCGCCCTCCACCACCGGATGGAAAGCCAAGGCTTCCCACCCCTCGAAGCCCTGCCGCACTACTTCGGCTCTTGCTGGTCGCGCCTACGCCGCCGCCGGCCAAGCTGCGTCAGCGCTTCACTCAATGGCGGTACTTCAAGTGTTCCAAGCCAAGCTTCTCCGCTTCCTGGACGAGTCTGGCCCCGAACCCGGAGCCTTCAAGGACCTACACAGCGCGACTGACATAGCCCTGCAAGCCACGAAGGCCACCGCCCAGTCTATTGGCCGCGCCATGGCTAATTTGACTGTTCTCGAGCGCCATTTGTGGCTGACTCTGACGGAGATGAAGGACGCGGATAAGGCCCCGTTTCTCGACGCGCCTATCTCCACCAGCGGGCTGTTTGGACCGGCAGTTAAAGGTTTCGCCGAACGCTACACTGAGGCCCAGAACGCTTCACAAGCTATGCGCCATTTCCTGCCTAAACGCTCCAGCTCATCGCAGAGCAGACAGAGGCCGCCACAGCCGCAGCGGGCTAGAGCAGCCTCTCAGCCCGCGCCTAAGACTGACGCTCAACGCCGCTCGCGCTCCCACAACCGCAAGCCGCCTCCTGAGCGACGGGGTCCTCGGCCCAAGATTGTGCTGAACCCTGAGCCTCGAAAGCCTTCCTAGCCACAGGAATGAGGAGAGAGTGCGTGTCTCTCAAAAGCCGGACCACTCTCTCTGCAAAATCTCAAACATTACCCAGTCCCCGTACAGGCGGCTGGAAATGTCTATACATGTCAATGGCTCAGTCACAGAGCTCGCTCACCTGCAAACAAACGCCGTTTTTACGCCGACACACAGAAAACACAAAAAGAGTCTTTTTCTGCCTGTGTCACTAAGGGTCACATGTCCACAAAGTGTCCATTCCCAGATACTGTCAAAACAGTGCCAAATTCATTCCCAGCTCAGGCTGCACGCCCCATGAATGTAGATCACGTGCCTACGGTCATGTACGCACCACTACACACAAGCACTGTTCACACAGTTATGAATTCATCCCCAGTAAAAGCGGGAAACATTATAAAAGTGACGCGTGTGCCTACCACTGTCTATGCACCCCCACTTATAAACACTGTCCCTACAGTGTCAAACACAACCCCAGCTCAGGCTGCGAGTCTTACAGACATAGCGCGCGCTGTTGTAATCACACACGCGCCCATTCACTCAGCTGCTCAGCGCGCGGCCGCGCCTCTGAGAGCTACGAGGTCAGGCGATTCGCTGGCCGGGTCCCTACGTCACAGCGGCCCGCCCCTAGCCTGTATTCAGCCCATATCTTTACACGCAGCAGCATGGGAAAACATTCCAGATATGCCGAAATGGGTGTTGAATATAATAAAGCACGGATACCCACTCCAAATTGAGAAAGGAGTGTTCGCATGTTCTACGCACCGAGGTGCGCAAATTAATAGAAAAGGGCGCTGTGGAAACCGTTTCCCCCTCTATGAGCGGGGCAGGTTTTTACAGCCGCTATTTTCTCGTCCCGCTTTCGAGGGACAGTCTTACCAGTACACAGTACTTCCGTTCGGCCTGTCCCTGGCTCCCCGTACATTCACGAAATGTATGGATGCAGCACTTCCCCCCTGAGACGAAGGGGAGTGCGAATACTGAATTATCTCTACGATTGTCTGGTCCTAGCACAATCAGAGAGTCAGTTAATAACACACAGATCTTGGATTATCAGCCATCTAGAATGCCTGGGTCTAAGAATTAATTTTGCAAAAAGTATACTTTCTCCCAGAGATTTCTTTCCTGGGAATAGTTCTAGACTCGATGCAAATGACAGCTCGTCTCTCATCAGAGCGCGCGCTCACCATCCGGCGCCTTGCAACATCATTCATCATTACAACACCACCGTCAAGCGGTTTCAGAGGATGCTGGGTCTCATGGCCTCAGCATCGGCCGTACTCCAGCTAGGATTGTTGCATATGCGTCCTCTCCAACGCTGGCTCAAGAGCCGCGTCCCTGCTCACGCGTGGCGTTCGGACCACCTTTTAATCCGAGCGAACCACGGCTGTATAAAAGCCCTGACGCACTGGAAAGCCGCCGACTGGTACCAGTCAGGCGTGAGTCTGGGTGTGAACACAAGGAGAAAGATGATCACAACAGATGCCTCCAAAATTGGTTGGGGGGCCCTTTACGAGGGCAGGCCTGTCTCCGGCTTTTGGTCAAACCCGGAGAAGCGCCTACACATAAACTGTCTGAAGATGAAAGCGGTCGCTTTGGCTCTCAGAGCCCTGCTTCCAAATCTAAAAAACGAACACGTCCTGGTCCGAACGGACAACTTGACGGTAGTGTCGTACATAAATCGCCAGGGTGGACTCAGGTCGAGCTCCATGCATTCAATGGCCAGGAGACTCATCTTATGGTCCCAGCACAACTTGCGCTCGCTGAGAGCAGCGCATGTGCCAGGCGCGCTGAACCAAGGGGCAGACATGCTATCCAGAGACAAGATTCTCCCAGGAGAATGTGCTCTCAACCCGCAGACGATTCAGTGGTTATGAAAAATCTTTGGCGAGGCGGAGGTCGACCTCTTCGCCTCCAAGGAGAATGCACACTGCTCTCTTTTCTTCACGAAAAGCACGGACGCGCTCGCCCAGAGCTGGTCGAGCCGCCCCTTATATGCTTTTCCCCCGATCGCGATGCTGCCACAGGTCATCAGTCGGGTCAGAGAGGTGAAAAACGCAGTGCTCCTGATAGCCCCACTCTGGAAGAACCAAACATGGTTTCCAGAATTGATGCAAATGCAATCTGCACCACGGCCGATTCCACTGAGGCCATACCTCCTCAGTCAGGCCAGCGGGATGATATTTCATCCCCGCCCCGATCTGTGGGCCCTTCATGCATGGCCCCTCAACGGGTTCCCAGGAACCTCACGAGTGGAGCGCTAAAAACCATCGCTGAGGCGCGGGCGCCCGCCAAGAGACGCTTATATGCCGAGAAATGGAAAGTGTACAGTGACTGGTGTTATGCCGAGGGCCTGAACCCTGAAACATGCGAGATTACGAGATTACCCCCTCCACGCTCAAAGTATATGTGGCGGCCATCACAGCGTCACACAACCCTGTGATGGAACATCCAGAGAATCTCTCACTGGATAGTTGAGGCTATAGCTCTGGCTTATGAAGCCAAGGGACTTCAATGCCCCTGGGGAGTCAAAGCACACTCCACCAGGAGTGTGGCTTCTTCCTGGGCGTGGTCGAGCGGGATACCGATTGAGGATATTTGTGCGACGGCAGGCTGGGCCTCACCGTCCACATTTATCAGGTTTTACAACCTACAGGTCCCGACATTGCATTCCAATGTACTATCAGCATGATGATAGTAGAACTTTGAGTTTGTATCTAGATTATGTATGTGCTTGTGTCACACTGAGCGCCTTCTGGCCACTTTTTTCCCACATATAAAGCTCGCCTCTGGCGGCTAGTTGGATGATAACTTTGCTTTTTAGCTCAGGCACCTGCCTCTGGCTATCATAAGGCGAAGTTCAGCACGCACGGCGTTTTGCATGGTGTTCCCATAGCCTAAGCTACTTACGCAATAGGAGAGACCTCTCGAAAGGGAACGACTCGGTTACTAACGTAACCTCGGTTCCCTGAGAGGAGGGAACGAGTATTGCGTAAGCTGCCGTGCTTGTGCTTGGTTAGTTCGCTTCAGTCGTTTTAACCTAAAGAACTCTCATGACGGGGCGCCCAATATATAGCTCTTGGCCACGCCCATCTTGGCGGGCTCTGACGCGAGCCGCGCTCATTGGTCGCGAATTGCCGCAGCACAGCCAATGACCGAGCTCCTTCACTCATTGCTGTCTGCTGTGCAGCTGCTATGCGTTTTACATAAAGACTTCAATATTCTCGAGAAAAGGAGTTTTCCCATAGCGTAAGCTACTTACGCAATACTCGTTCCCTCCTCTCAGGGAACCGAGGTTACGATAGTAACCGAGTCGTTTCTATTTTATGTGTTTAATGCCCAAACGTCTAACTATAGTAATGCTATGGGTATTAAGTGTTATGGTATGACAGTTCCTCGGGTTGAAGAGACGCTTGCTAGCTTTCTCTCTCCCGAGTCGGCGTCATCATTTTTAACCCCGACGTTACCCACCAGCCATCTTAAATAAATAAAGAAATATTTTATTAGGCAGCGCTGTTGGGTGAATTATAAAGACATGGATGAATGTGAGGTTGTCAGCACTGACGCTATTCGAGAATTGCGTCGTGCAAAAACAGATAAACTATACTGGGGAGGGACGGTTTCGAGAAATCGTTTCTCCTCTGTGTCCTCTGGGGGGCGACTCTCTGAGGAGGGTCGCAGCACGGCCAGTTCGGTTGTTTTCCTGCTGGTGGCCACGGAGTGATATATATTTTTTATATATATATAAAAGATAAAATTATGTCTGTTCTTCTGGACGCTCCGCTTTCAAAAAACTAAGAAATAAACCATTCAGCGGTGTTCCAGAGGTTTCTTCCTCACCAATCTAATGTTCCTGAGACTGCTGGGCGGAGCAATCTCGGTCTACTAAGCTCCTCGCAGCACAGAGTGCAAAACGAGCATCGCCATTTGGGTCCTCCACAATCGAGGGGGACTTGGGTGGCGGTAGCAGTCTAGCCAGTTAGAGATATGCAAGATCTGAGGACTATTTTATATCTAAAAAAAGCTTGGACAAATTGGAAGCCCTGACGCAGAGGCAATCAGGCTTCTAAAGGGTGGTCCCCTCCGGGGTAGGGATGTTTTTGAGAAATCGTTTCTCCTCGGCGCCCTCTGGGGTGCGACTCTCTGAGGAGGGTCGCAGTGCTGGCAGTTCGGTTGCACCCCGAGCAGGCTTTGGTTATGGAGCAGGAAGTACTGACACTTCTGCAAAAGGAGGGGTTCCTCCTCCCGGCAGACAGTCAGGGTTTTACTGCCATTACTTCATTGTTCCAAAAGAGGATGAGGGGTTGCGTCCTACTCTAGACCTGCGTCAATTAAGCAGCAGGTTTCAGAATCTTAAGTTCAAAGTAAGCAAAAAATGCTTACGCTAAATATGATTGTGTTACAGACTCAGTCCGAGGACTGGTTTGTCACAATAGACTTAAAGGACGCTTACTTATCTATCCATCCTCATCACAGAGGATTCCTGAGGTTTGCTTTCAGGGGCGAAGCATACCAGTATCGGGTTCTTCCTTTCGTTCTAGGTTATAACCCCGCACCTTTTACAATATGCGTGGATGCAGCTCTGGCTCCTCCGAGATTCCAGGGCATTCGCGTGTTAAATTATATCGATGATTGGTTGATTTTAGCTCAGTCCGAGCTTTTTGCAGTTCAACATCGAGATGCCGTTCTGTCCCACATAAGGGGGTTGGGGCTGCGGCTCAACACCAAAAAGAGTGTACTCCTCCCAGCTCAGAGGACCACTTTTCTAGGTGTATTATGGGATTCGACAACAATGCAAGCACGTCTGTCTCCTGCACGTATTTCTGCGATTCTCACAGCCGTAAAGAATGTAAAACTAGGTCAGTCACTCACTGCAAAACAGTCTCTGAGACTGTTGGGGCTCATGGTAGTTGCGTCCAACGTAGTTACTTTTGGCCTTCTGTACATGAGACCCCTGCAGTGGTGGCTCGGGACCAAGGGGTTTTCTCCGAGGGGAAATCCGTTTTCGCATGATCAAGGTCACGCGGCTATGCCTTCGTGCCTCGGTCATGTGGAAGAAACCTTGGTTCCTCACCCAGTGCCCAGTGCTGGGGGCCTCTTGTTGACGCGTCACGCTATCGACGGATGCTTCCCTCACAGGATGGGGGGGCGGTCATGAGTGGCCGCTCGGTGAAAGGTCTTTGGCTGGGGCTCATGGCAGTTGCTTCTGTGGTGGAATTTTCCTTTTTCCTAATGCTAACCTATAATCTGACTATCCGCTTTCCCTAAAATGCTCACTCTGTAATACTCCAGCTCCCTGCGTCTACAATCGACAACCGCTGAGTTTTTTTTACTAATCCTACCCTACTCAAGCTCTCTTGCGTCTACAGTCGACATCTTAGCTTCGAGTTTGCTAAACTACTCTACTCAAGCTCTCTTGCGTCTACAGTCGACATCTTAGCTTCGAGTTTGCTAAACTACTCTACTCAAGCTCTCTTACGTCCCCAATCGACGTCTTAGCTTCGAGTTTTTCCTTTACCTAACAACTCCTATGCTGCGCAGCTTAAATGACAGACAGACTTCAGTAGATGTCCCTTGAATGCTCTTTATTACGGCCAGGAGTTCTCGAGCATTTCTCAGAGAATCTCCCAAGAATAAAGAAGGCCGGAGGATCTCAGACAATTTCCATTGAGAATCCCACCGAAAACACGGAAACAACAGTTTTTATACAATAGGGAGGTATGGCATAATGACATTAATTTGATTGGTTATTCATTTACAGTCTCTTCTGTTACTGGGTAGAGAAGAATATGTTTTGACGATTACTTCATTGATCACAAGTTCTAACTTAGTCATCTGTCTAGTTTCATTTCCCATATTTGTTATTTATACACACAGTCAGGGGTTCGACACACACACATTCATGTAAAATACAGAAAGTCTTAGGACATGGTTTTTAGAGATTTAGCAGGTTAAACAAGGTAAAATATTAAAACATGGTTTTCTTAATATTCAGTTAAAATTTTCCACCACACTTCCAACGTAGTTACTTTTGGCCTTCTGTACATGAGACCCCTGCTGTGGTGGCTCAGGACCAAGGGGTTTTCTCCGAGGGGAAATACGTTTTCGCATGATCAAGGTCACACGGCTATGCCTTCGTGCCTCGGTCATGTGGAAGAACCTTGGTTCCTCGCCCAGGCCCAGTGTTGGGGGCTTCTTGTCGATGTATAATGCTATTGACGGATGCTTCCCTCTCAAGTCGGGGGCAATCATGAGTGGTTGCTCGGCGAAGGGTCCGGACAACACACTGATGGTCTCGTATATCAGAGCAGATATCCTGTTGAGGCAGGGGCTGTGGCCCGGGGAATGGAGACTTCACCCCGAGGTGCTGGAGCTTCTTAGGGAGAACTTCGGTCAAACTACAAGTCGACCTTTCGCATCGCTTGTTCAATGCATTGCCCTTGCGGTTCTCCCTAACGCATCCAGCTCCGCTTGGACTGGATGTGATGTAATAGGTGTGGTTGCCGCTACACCTATACGCTTTTCCCGATATCTTTGCTCCTGGGAGCTCTGGAGTTGTGGATACTGTGGGCTCAGCCTCTGAAGGGGCCCAGCTCATAGATTCAGGTCTCTCGACCGAGGTCGTGGAGACCATACTCCAGTCTATAGCTTCCTCCACGAGATGACTAAATATGCTGTTCTCTGCCTGGTGCAGAGTACGCCTTCTGAATCTTGTTTCTGCCCCGTGGGTACAGTACTTGATTTCTGTATGAATGTTTCTTTACTGGGTTATCTCTGAGGAGAGATCCTTAATTTAGTCTTTTCCGTGGTACATGAGGGTGAGGCCTACACATACTTAGATTTGCACCTGCTATGGTGATAGTATTTCTTCACCCCAGGTCGGGTTGTATTTCTAGGTCCCTACTAAATGTGCGGGTCATTTGTGCAGCAGGCCTTCTGTCCTCCACCTTTAATACCCCAGATCAGGAAAAACTTAATCTGTTACGCTCTGTCCGGGCTTTGGATGCGTATGTCCACAGAGCTGCTCAGTGGCGTATATCAGAACAATTATTTGTCTGCTTCGGGTCACCTAAGATAGGTTGCCCGGCATCTAAACAGATGATGAGCAAGTGGGTAGTTGAGGCTATCTCACTTGCTTATGAAGCGGCGGGACAGCCTTCACCTATGGCTGTTCAGGCCCATTCTACAGGAGTATGGCTGCCTCTAGGCTTTAATTTCGGGGGTTCCCTTCAGGACATTTGTAATGCGGCAGGCTGGTCCTCACCACATACACTGTCAGATTTTATGACTTACACCTCTCCACTCCTGGGGCTAGGTTGCTAAAGTATTTATACTAAAAGTATAAAAAGCAAAATGAAAATATAAAAAAAGTACAATAATTGTGTCCAAGATGCAGTGGACTACAAGTATAAAACAGCGGACAATACTCAAGTTCTTATTATAATTCGAAAATTATAATTGTAGTCCACAAATGACCCATGATCACCCATCTTTTTTAGGAAAGATTAAGGCGATGGTTGTTGTGCTTTGCAGCAAAACGTTTCACAAACGTATCTAAATCTAGTGCTTTTGCACGCTGTTTCTCAATACTGAGAACAGCAAGATTTCTCAGACGGTCATCTGCCATTCCTTCTCCAGCACACCTGTTTGGAACTTTCTAGTTATCCTATAGACCTTGATTAGCTGGTTCATGGTTAGAGTTGCACTAGCTATTTGTAAAGTTCACACTAAGAGCTTAGTAACTAAGTACTTAATTCAGTTGCACCTAGTTCTTATGGCAGATCGTATCTAGTAGTCATAGGCCTTGTTCACAAGCTGTCTACAAATTTGTAAACAGAACAGTTAAGTAGCTGTGTCAGGTAAGATACATTTTTTAAATGCTCACCAAGGCTGCATTTATTTGATCAAAATACTGTAAATATTTTAATACTGTGAAGTATTATTGCAATTTAAAATAATATACTGTATATAAAAATCACACCAATCTTCAGTTTCCCATGATCCTTCAGAAATCATCCTAATATGCTGCTTTGGTGCTAAAGAAACGTTTTTTATTAGTATCGATGTTGAACATTTTTGTGCTACTTAATGTTTTTTTGGAAACCGTGATTAATATTTTTTAGGATTCTGTGATGAATAGAAAGATCAAAAGAACATCATTTATTTGGGTTACACTTTATTTCGATGGTCCACTTAAGACCACTAACTCCATTACAGAATTACTAGAGTGTTAGTGGACTGTTACGTTAGGTGTTAGGGTTCAGTTTAGTAGAATAAGTTGACAAGTTACATTTAGTCAGTAGAATGTCTATTGGGTAAGGGCCATATTATTAAGTAGCCTATACAAATATAAAATCAGAAAGATTTATCACATGCACACACCAGTTATGTTTAGACTACTTAATCCTATTGTATTTGTTATTTCCCCAGTTGTAACCTGGTTTCATTGCTGTAATATCTGAGAGGAATTGGATTTATAGGACTGATTAGCTAATCAAATGATCGATCTCCTAACTGGCACTGTATTGTGTGTTGTAACGTCGGCGTAACGGCGACCATCAGTAAACGTTATGGATACAAACAATATTTTATATTTTTTATTAAGCTGTTCTTGTCTTTACTAAAGTTAAAATTATGCTAATCAAAGGGATGAGTGCTCTTACAAATCACGAGGGAGCGATTTGACTGCTGATTTTGGTTAATGTAATAGACTCGTTGTTTTTGCTGATGGTGAATCGTCTTTAGCAAACAATACATGCATTACAAATGTAACTTTAATTTAAACGTGTGTTTAAACTACACCTGGGGAAATGTCTCTGGTTACGTTTGTAATCCTAGTTCCCTGAAGGGAACGAGACACTGCGTGAAACGCTGTCGGAACGCCCCTGCGTGAGTTCGTCATGAAGCACGTATGAAATCAATCCGATGGCAAGACGGAACGTCATAGGCTGGAGACGTCATCGACCAGGAAACTATAAAGCACCCCCAAAACACAGGCACGTCAGCTTCTGATAGACTGAGGCAAGGGATCTCGGCCATGCCGGGAGTATGGCATAGACACGCAACGTCTCGTTCCCTTCAGGGAACTAGGGTTACATACGTAACCAGAGACGTTCCCTATCAGGGAACTCAAGCTGCGTGAAACGCTGTGGGAACGCCAATACCCACGTCGCCATACGAGCAAGTGTCCGCAAGGAATAACGTTGGACGCTGCTGCCATCAGACCTAACAATCTCTGAAACTGTTTGACAGTGAGTGACTGCTCTAGCTTTGCTTGTTTGACGGCCGTGAGAATCGAAGCGATACGAGCAGGAGACAGGCGTGCCTGCATCGTCGTCGAATCCCAGATCACAGCCAGAAAAGTGGTCCTCTGTAGTGGAGATAGCACACTTTTCTTGGCATTGAGCCTCAACCCCAGTTTCTTGATATGAGCGAGAACGACATCTCGATGCCGAGCCGCCTAAAGCTCCTATTGAGCTAGAATCAACCAATCGTCGATATAATTCAAAATGCGGATGCCCTGGAGTCGCAGAGGAGCCAGAGCAGCATCCATACATTTCGTGAATGTTCAGGGAGAGAGAGCTAGGCCGAACGGAAGAACCTGATACTGGTATGCTTCGCCCCCGAAAGCGAACCTCAGGAACTTCCTGTGTTGAGGAAGGATAGACACATGGAAGTAAGCATACTTTAGATCTATCGTGACAAACCAGTCCTCGGATCTGATTTGTGACACTATCTGTTTGAGAGTAAGCATCTTGAACTTGAGCTTCCCTACAGTACGATTTAGTTTTCGTAGATCTAAAATTGGACGTAACCCCCCATCCTTTTTCGGAACGATGAAGTACCGGCTGTAATAACCTGACCCCCTGCTGGGAGGAAGAACTCGTTCTATAGCCCCCTTCAGCAGAAGAGTTTTTACCTCCTGTTCCATAACCAGAGCCTGCTCAGGGCCCACCACTGTAGGCAGGACCCCCCTGAATCGAGGCGGACGAGACCTGAACTGAATAGCGTAACCTTTTTCGATTGTCTGCAGTACCCAACGAGATACATTTGGAAGGCTCTTCCACTCTGCCAAAAAATCTACTAAGGGTACCAGCCTCTCGAGGCTGGCCTCTGGAATATTTGGAACTGCAGACACAGCGCCCTGTAACAGTGCACCGGCAGGGAACAACTGGTCTGACAGCTCTGGACCCCTCCTCAGAGGGAGCGAGCACCCCTCGGGGAAACACTCGTTGGGACTGTCTACGCCCCGGCACGAAGGCGGGGTTGGCAGAACGGGCCCCTGAGGGCACCGAGAGAGAATGGGCACCGTGTAGTGAGGTGAACTCCTTTCTCTCGCGGTGGTGACTACCCTCAGTATCCTGACACCAGTGGCTGTCCTCAGATCAGCCCTACCCCTCAAAGACCTCGTCTGAGAGCGCCGCGTCTCGTGCACCTCCTCAGCAAAACTGGGACGAGACGCGGCGCTCTCAGACGAGGTCTTTGAGGGGTAGGGCTGATCTGTTTGCGACACTCTGTTTCTGTTGTTTATGGTGGGAGGAGCTAGTCGACGGCCGGGGCTGCCGAATAGGCTTTGGTTAGGCCGAGGTATTTCTTAAAGGCTTGGTGGGCAAAACCGGTGTTTTAAAAGACGATGCCGAATCAGGAGAGAGATGGCTGTCCAGAGTCTCTTCAGCCTTTGGCATCGCCCCATACCGATAAGATTTAGCCCCAGATATGTTAGAATATACAAAGGTCTGCTGACTAAAAATATGGGATGAAACATGTTTTTTCCAGGACCTAGACACCTCAGTGTGAAGGTCTGAGCAGAAGGGCAAACACCGGCGTGGAGGCATAGCACGGGAAGGCAAAAATCTTTCGTCTAATTAACTCTTTGATTTAGACTCCTGCCTGTCAACTGGTCACTTAAGCTCCTCTCTAGCTGGAGACTGAAGTGACGAGTCCCCAGTCTCTACTGTCTCAACACTTTCAACATCCAGCTCCTCAGAACTGGATAGATGAAGAACAGGTGCCTCAGCCTGGGGGGAAGAAACCGCAGCACGTGCTTCCACACCCGGGACTGAGGCACTGGATCTAGCAGGTAAAGGTTGAGAAGGCAGAGCCCGTCTCAAACCCCTCTGTTAGATCCATCTGCGATCCCCACGACAGGCGTCGCCGCTCAGCCTCGGCAGAAGCGGGACCCGATCCGCGGGGAGCGTGCACCGAACCGCCCTCCTCAAAGAGTGATCGCCGGGAGCGCAGCGTCCGTAGAGGTAGACGCTCGCAATGCTCACAATCAGCCCCCTCGAGAGCTGACTGGGCATGCTGCACTCCTAAACAAACAACACATAGTTGGTGTGTATCCCCGCCCGTGATATAACGAGAGCAGGGGAAAACACACTTCCTAAAATGTTGCTCGCTCGCCATAATGATAAATGTTTTTTTATATATTTGAGATATATAAGTGAAAAACTCCTGCCTAGTAACAACTAAGGAGAGACAAAAACACAGTAATCGACAGATTTCACACACACAGAGCGCTTGCTGAAGTAACAGAAGCTGACGCGCTTGTGTTTTGGGGGTGTTTTATAGTTTCCTGGTCGATGACGTCACCCGCCTATGACGTTCCTCTCGCCATTGTATTGATTTCATATGTGCTTCATGACGCACTCACGCAGGGGCGCTCCCACAGCGTTTCATGCAGCTCATGTTCCCTGATAGGGAACTCACTTCGCCTTCTGGGGCAGCTCAGTCTCTCCAGTCGGTTTGCAGGGCCACGCACCGCAGCAGACTCGATGTGTGTGTGTCCCAGTCAGCCAGACTGAGCGAACGACGCTCTGCACGTTTGAATCAGGGACGTAGCTAAGTATTTGAGGGGTAGGGGGAGGGGCTAATAATACATTCAAAATAAAAAATTAAATTGTTCACTTTTTGTAAATTTATTGTTTAGTTCACTGTTTTGAGAAGCTTGTGGACATAGTGGCGGGTTGTTTTTACAAGTACAGTTTTTGGATCATCAAAGTTAGGGGGGCAGCTGGGGGGGCAAGGCTCTAGAGTGCCTTGTAAAATCTCTGTTGGAGTACCATCACAATAAAGAGTTAGCAGAAATTAAGCAGACAGTCTACTAATACTCTAATCAAAGTCAGTTGACATCAGAGGTGGAAAGTAACGAATTACATTTACTCGCGTTACGTAATTGAGTCGTTTTTTTGTGTTTCTACTTTTTAAGTAGTTTTTAAAATCTGTAATTTTACTTTTACTTAAATACGTTTTGTTTGAAGTATTGTACTTCGCTACATTTGAAATCATATCCGTTCAGAGTAAAAAATAATAACACAAGGGAGGGAAAAAAAAATCACACTCCGGAAACTACTGCATTGATTAAAGGGCGGGAGAACAAACACGCAAAAAATGTGACGCAGACCCAGCTGAAGCTGAAAGCGAACCGCCCTTGAATTCTTTTGAAGCGAATTATGGCCAGTAAGGAAATACTTTGGATGTAGAAAAAAGTGTGGTTGTCCTCGAGGATAGATATCCAATTTGCAAAAAAATGTGGACACAAAGTGGCTGCAAAAGGAGGATACATAGGACACCATCCCTCCTGCAGATAAAGGTATGTCCCGATTATAACGTAAGGATAGATTGACGTAAGAATGATTTACATGATGCAGAGGGAATCCCGGAATCCAGTCATGAAAATGGAATTTACATAACGCAGAAGATGTCAAGTAAAACACGCAAAATGATGGATGGATGAATACATGGAAAGTAGAACTGTGCAATAAATCCAATCGCGACATGGTCTGTGAATATTTAAGCGCAAAAATACTGCTATGTAAATATATAACCTGCTTGTTCTGCGTTTCTGTGAATCAGGGTGAATGAGCTGCTCCACTTTGTCTGCTACATACTCAAGTACGCGTGGTGTTTTCAGCGTCTCACAAACAATTTGAATACATGGTGAATACATGAACATTTCCAGAGCTGCTCTGAGAGAATGTCTAATGAGCATTTTATGCAAAATGAGCATCATTTTATTTGAGAAAAACCATTGTCGAATAGGCTTAAACTTTGAAACAGATCTTCACTACAACCCGTCAAAGTAAAAGTTTGGTTTAACTAGGAGAAATTATGACAGAAATATATTACTATCGTAGGCATACAATAGAATATACTTCTCACAATAATATTGATAAAAACAACAACAATAATAGTACAATTTATTTAAACATTAAGGCATATATTTTTTGTCCATGGTTTGATTTAGTAAATCTGTTTTTTGCAGCTCTTCCCCAAAAAATAAAAGGACACAAGTTTAAATTTTCATTTGATTGCCACCGTTTTTTATAATATATTTGGAGTAAATGATAAAAAGAAACATTAATTTTATGAATAAAATACATTTCATAGGACTATATTATTCTTAAAAAAATTAATAAATTATTAATGTTAAAAATGAGTTGTTAATCTAATTCATTATCAATTATTGAATTTAATTGATTAGACATGTTCTATTGAAATTGTAATAAACAAAACAAACAGATGGTTTCAAGTTTGTTATAATAAAAGCATTTGTTCAACCCCAAAAAAATGTAATTTAACTGTCATTTTAACTGATGATAATAATAATAACCATAATTTAATAATACCATTTATTTAATAATTGATTAATACTGTAAACCGTGATATTTTCTGATATTTAAAGTGAGGAACAAAATGTTCTGCAAACAGGCATATAAATGTACAAGCCAGTGACTTGATTTTCGAATAATTTAATTAAATGTGTTACTGGACATTTCTTTGTAATTTTCTGGCAAATTTACTAGCAATTTCTGAGTGAAAATTGTTTCAAAGTAAATCCTACTGCAGGTATTTATTTTATTTTTTTCAGTGTAGTGAAACAGTTCGTCACAGTGGACATGACAGGTCAGATTAAGCACATTTGAATGCACTGCAAAATAAATGTAAATTAATTTTGCAAAATAAATAAATATTTATTTATTTTGCCCCTTAACTGTCACGATCCCGTATACGGGATATCTAACTTTACTTCGCTATATTACTATTAAATCCTAATCTAATTATGACAAACTATATATCGTTGGAAAGGTCTAAGACTCCTAAATAGATATTTTAGCGCTGTTTTTTTCTTACAAATTATGTTTGAACAGTAATATATGAATTTATGACAAGAGTGCGCCTCAAAAAATCGACGTCATTACAGGAGTTTCTGACCTTTGTCATAAAAAGTCGACGCACACACTTTTAATAATTGAAACTTTGGTTTTTAATGCTAAAAGTTCATAATAAAACATAATCTAGTATTTTTCAATAAAAAAAAGATAAAATTATATTTTAAAAAGTAAAGTAAGAAGTCCTCTAAAAAGTATAATATATATTATATATATAAATATTTTTTTTATTATTATTATATCACATATTTGAGTAGTTATCATAAACTTAGGTATCATTTGAAAGCTTACGAACTCAGAATTCATCCTGTGAAAACCGTTTTGAAATTGGATGTTGCGTTACCATAGAAACGGTATTTTTTTATTAGGCCCCTCCCCTTTTGGGCATCATCTTTCATAATTTATTATCAAAATCTTTTCTAATATTGACAAAACACATATTGTCAGAAAGGTCTGAGTCTCAAGGTTCCATATTTAGTGACAGAGGTGATATTTGGATAGAAATGTATGAATTTGTTACAGCAGATTGCATACAATTAAATTCAATGGAATGCAATGGCACCCGGTGGCTATTTTTGGTACTATGCCTAAACAAAATCTCATGGGAACTTCAATTTTTGTGATATCAACTTGAAATTTGGAACACAACTTAGTTAGATATATAACTTTCATTTTATAGTAATTTTATAAAAAAAAAATATTTTGTAAAATATTTATTTTATATTAAAAATATCTATTAATAAAGTATATTTGATTCATTGTAAATTATAACTTCCATAACTTTTTCATACTTTAATTTATTGAAGTGCTTTCACTTCAGTAATAATCCGCTGATTGTTTTCTTTAAAACAAGACCAAACTTCGGTCTGTATTCCAAAGCATTCTTGAATTACAACTATTTAAGTTTGTATAGTGCATTTTAATGTCAATTATCAAAAGGGGGGGGGGGGTGACAGCTAAGGGGTTAAAGTGGTTTTATTGAACTGATGCATCAATGAATTAAGCTGACCGCATTACTTTATAATAGCTATATTCAGAAGATCTCACTGTTAGTTCTGGTCTCTCACTCTCTCCTACATCTCACTCTCTCTCTCTGCGCTCACGTTTATAATAACTATAGAAACTTCATCTCCCACCAATTAGTTCCTGGCCGGAAGGCAAACAGACACGCCAAATAGTGAGATGGTGCTTTTCCTTCGGGAGTCTGTCTTGTTTCCCTAGCTTTCATTCTGTGAAGCTCTTTCTGTGCAGATAACATTGCTCACTCACTGCCATCATACGTGTTGCCATGGGCGGATCTACAGGGGGGCAAGGCAGGTGCCCCCCCACTCGAGAGCCTTGCCCCCCCAGCTGCCCCCCTAACTTTGATGATCCAAAAACTGTACTTGTAAAAACAACCCGCCACTATGTCCACAAGCTTCTCAAAACCGTGAACTAAACAAGAAATTTACCAAAAGTGAACAATTTAATTTTTTATTTTGAATGTATTATTAGCCCCTCCCCCTAACCCTCAAATACTTAGCTACGTCCCTGATTCAAACGTGCAGAGCGTCGTTCGCTCAGTCTGGCTGACTGGGTCACACACACATCGAGTCTGCTGCGGTGCGTGGCCCTCCAAACCGACTGGAGAGACTGAGCTGCCCCAGAAGGCGAAGTGAGTTCCCTCAGGTGTAGTTTAAACACACGTTTAACTTAAAGTTACATTTGTAATGAATGTATTGTTTGCTAAAGACGATTCAGCATCAGCAAAAAGGGAGTCTATTACGTTAGCCAAAATCAGCGGTCAAATCGCTCCCTCGTGATTTGTATGAGCACTCATCCCTTTGATTAGCCTAATTTTAATTTTAGTAAAAACAAAAACAGCTTAATAAAAAACTATTAAATATTGTTTGTATCCATAACGTTTACTGATGGTCGCCGTTATGCCGACGTTACGTTACAACACACAATACATTGCCAGTTAGGAGATCGATCATTTGATTAGCTAATCAGTCCTAAAATCCAATTCCTATCAGATATCACAGCAATGAAACCAGGTTACAACTGGGGAAATAACAAATACAATAGGATTAAGTAGTCTAAACATAACGACTCGGTTACTAACGTAACCTCGGTTCCCTGAGAGGAGGGAACGAGTATTGCGTAAGTAGCTTACGCTATGGGAAAACTCCTTTTCTCTAGAATATTGAAGTCTTTATGTAAAACGCATTGCAGCTGCACAGCAGACAGCAATGAGCGAAGGAGCTCGGAGCTGGCAACTTGCTCGAACCAATGACGGGGCGACTCTGAATGCGAGACCAATGAGCGCGCGTCGCGCCCGCGCGCGTCAGAGCCCGCCAAGACGGGCGTGGCCAAGAGATATATATTGGGCGCCCCGTCATGAGAGTTCTTTAGGTTAAAACGACTGAAGCGAACTAAACAAGCACAAGCACGGCAGCTTACGCAATACTCGTTCCCTCCTCTCAGGGAACCGAGGTTACGTTAGTAACCGAGTCGTTCCCTTTCGAGAGGTCTCTCCTATTGCGTAAGTAGCTTACGCACTGGGAACACCATGCAAAACGC
Source organism: Siphateles boraxobius (assembly GCF_051911475.1). Taxonomy (NCBI): domain Eukaryota; kingdom Metazoa; phylum Chordata; class Actinopteri; order Cypriniformes; family Leuciscidae; genus Siphateles; species Siphateles boraxobius. The sequence goes on from NW_027508734.1 coordinate 50,152,897, forward strand.
CGTGCGTGCTGAACTTCGCCTTATGATAGCCAGAGGCAGGTGCCTGAGCTAAAAAGCAAAGTTATTATCCAACTAGCCGGCAGAGGCGAGCTTTATATGTGGGAAAATAGTAAAGAGCGGCTAGAAGGCGCTCAGTGTGACACAAGCACATACATAATCTAGATACAAACTCATAGTTCTACTAGCATCATGCTGATAGTACATTGGAATGCAATGTCGGGACCTGTAGGTTGTAAAACCTGATAAATGTGGACGGTGAGGCCCAGCCTGCCGCCGCACAAATATCCTCGATCGGTATCCCGCTCGACCACGCCCAGGAAGAAGCCACACTCCTGGTGGAGTGTGCTTTGACTCCCCAGGGGCATTGAAGTCCCTTGGCTTCATAAGCCAGAGCTATAGCCTCAACTATCCAGTGAGAGATTCTCTGCTTTGAAACGGTGGAACCCTTCGTACGGCCGCCAAAGCATACAAACAGTTGTTCTGTCTGTCTGAATAGGGCAGAACGCTCCAAATACACTCTGAGAGCCCTAATGGGGCAGAGTTGGTTAGCGTCGTGTTCGTCTGCTGGAGACGATAGCGCAGTTAGGGAGATAACCTGTGCTCTGAAGGGAGTGGTGAGCACTTTAGGAATATACCCATGTTTTGGCCTAAGGACGACCCTGCAGTCGTTAGGTCCGAATTCCAAGCAGGCAGCGCTTGGCGAAAGCGCGTCCAGATCGCCCACTCTCTTGACCGAGGCGAGTGCCAGCAAGAGCGCAGTTTTGAGCGAGAGCTGCTGAAGGTGCACGGTTCGGAGTGGTTCGAATGGGGGCCCTTTAAGGGCGTCAAGGACAGTAGCTAGGTCCCAGATCGGCACTGAGGGGGGGCGTGAAGGGTTCATCCTCCTAGCGCCCCTTAGGAAACGAATAATTAGGTTGTTTCTTCCCAATGGACGTTCCATCACAGGGTTGTGTGACGCTGTGATGGCCGCCACATATACTTTGAGCGTGGAGGGGGAGCGGCCCGCCTCCAGAAGCCCTTGTAGAAAAGCGAGTACGTTCGTAATCTCGCATGTTTCAGGGTTCAGGCCCTCGGCGTTACACCAGTCACTGAACACTTTCCATTTCTGGGCATATAAGCGTCTCGTGGAAGGCGCCCGCGCCTCAGCGATGGTTTTTAGCGCTCCACTCGTGAGGTTCCTGGGAACCCGTTGAGGGGCCATGCATGAAGGGCCCACAGATCGGGCGGTGATGAAATATCATCCCGCTGGCCTGACTGAGGAGGTCTGGCCTCAGTGAAATCGGCCGTGGTGCAGATTGCATTTGCATCAATTCTGGGAACCATGTTTGGTTCTTCCAGATTGGGGCTATCAGGCGCACTGCGTTTTTCTCCTCTCTGACCCGACAGTGTGCATTCTCCTTGGAGGCGAAGAGGTCGACCTCCGCCTCGCCAAAAATTTTCCATAACCACTGAATCGTCAGCGGGTTGAGAGCCCATTCTTGTCTCTGGAGAATCTTGTCTCTGGATAGCATGTCTGCCCCTTGGTTCAGTGCGGCTGGCACATGAGCTGCTCTCAGTGAGCGCAAGTTGTGCTGGGACCATAAGATGAGTCTCCTGGCCATTGAATGCATGGAGCTCGACCTGAGTCCACCCTGGCAATTTATGTACGACACTACCGTCATGTTGTCCGTTCGGACCAGGACGTGTTCGTTTTTTAGATGTGGAAGCAGGGCTCTGAGAGCCAAAGCGACCGCATTCATCTCCAGACAGTTTATGTGTAGGCGCTTCTCCGGGTTTGACCAAAAGCCGGAGACAGGCCTGCCCTCGTAAAGGGCCCCCCAACCTATTTTTGAGGCATCTGTTGTGATCATCTTTCTCCTTGTGTTCACACCCAGACTCACGCCTGACTATTAATGATAGAGAGGTGCGGTATTTTTTGCCGTCTTCCTCAGATTCCGCTGAAAACAGTGATAACAAACTTACCCGGCTTGTATACACACTTCCTTGTTGCGCAATACCACTTCGTCAAAGACCAATGAAATCAATGTTGTTGGCAGATTCACGAGCAACAACCAATGGAAAAATTGCCGATGGAGGAATATTTTTCTTACCCAATCAGAGGAAGGTTACCATGACGTATTCTAGCAAATCGGAGGACTCTGTAGCCTTGCAAGGGGTGGTACTATATACTATTACGCAAACAGCATTGAGTGGGAGAGACGACAGAAAGCGAATGGACGCCTCGAATATAAACAAGGCTTTACGGAGCGACAGCGCACAGAGATATGAGAGAGAGACAGAACAATTATAATATATATAATTTTTGTTCAAAAACTGTTCACTATTGTTGTGTGATGTGTGATTTACAGAAAAATAAATGCTAAAAATCAAATTTCCGTTTTTGAAATTCTCTAGTTTATGGTACATTTTCACTCATACTTCCTTTATAAACATATTACATGTGTGCTTATGTTAGCTTAGGGTCTTCTGAATCCATAGATACCAAACACATAGTGTTCCATCTCCATTACATATGGTTTATAAGCCCAAATGTAAAAATAGAGAAAACGGACCAAAAGGAGCTTAGTCCGCAGAGGGTTAATTGACTCTCTGATTGTGCTAGGACCAGCCAATCGTCGGGATAATTCAGTATTCGCACTCCCCTTCGTCTCAAGGGGGAAAGTGCTGCATCCATACATTTCGTGAATGTACGGGGAGCCAGGGACAGGCCGAACGGAAGTACTGTTTACTGGTAAGACTGTCCCTCGAAAGCGAATCTCAGAAAAGGCCTGTGATGAGGCGCTATTGGAATGTGAAAGTAAGCATCTTTCAGATCCACTGAGAGAAACCAATCTCCTGGGTGTACTTGCGTGAGGATATGTTTGGTTGTTAACATTCTGAACGAGCGAATCATTAGTGCTTTGTTCAGGTATCTGAGATCTAGGATGGGGCGGAGACCGCCATCCTTTTTCGGGACGAGAAAATAGCGGCTGTAAAAACCTGCCCCGCTCATAGAGGGGGAAACAGTTTCCACAGCGCCCTTTTCTATTAATTTGCGCACCTCGGTGCGTAGAACATGCGAACACTCCTTTCTCACTTTCGTTTCGACCACAGTCGTGAAACGTGGTGGTCTGGGAGCGAACTGGAGCGAGTATCCGTGCTTTACTATATTCAATACCCATTTCGGCATATCTGGAATGTTTTCCCATGCCGCTGCGTGTACAGATATGGGCTGAATACAGACTAGGGGCGGGCCGCTGTGACGTAGGGACCCGGCCAGCGAATCGCCTGAGCTCGTAGCTCTCAGAGGCGCGCGCGCGCGCTGAGCAGCTGAGTGAATGGGCGCATGTGTGATTACAACAGCGCGCGCTATGTCTGTAAGACTCGCAGCCTGAGTTTATAAGTGGGGGTGCATAGACAGTGGTAGGCACACGCGTCACTTTTATAATGTTTCCCGCTTATACAGGGGATGAATTCATAACTGTGTGAACAGTGCTTGTGTGTATTGGTGCGTACATGACCGTAGGCACGTGATCTACATTCATGGGGCGTGCAGCCTGAGCTAGGAATGAATTTGGCACTGTTTTGACAGTATCTGGGAATGCACACTTTGTGGACATGTGAACCCTTAGTAACAGGCAGAAAAAGACTCTTTTTGTGTTTTCTGTGTGTCGCCGTAAAAACGGCGTTTGTTTGCAGGTGAGCGAGCTCTGTGACTGGCCCATTGACTGCTGTATAGACATTTCCAGCCGCCTGTACAGGGACTGGGTAATGTTTGAGATTTTGCAGAGAGAGTGGTCCGGCTTTTGCGAGACACGCACTCTCTCTTCTCATTCCTGTGGCTAGGAAGGCTTTCGAGGCTCAGGGTTCAATATAATCTTGGGCCGAGGACCCCGTCGCTCAGGAGGCGGCTTGCGGTTGTGGGAACGCGAGCGGCGTCGAGCGTCAGTCTGAGGCGCGGGCTGAGAGGCGGTGGGGGCTGCTCTAGCCCGCTGCGGCTGTGGCGGCCTCTGTCTGCTCTGCGATGAGCTGGAGCGTTTAGGCAGGAAATGGCGCATAGCTTGTGAAGCGTTCTGGGCCTCAGTGAAGCGTTTGGCGAAACCTTTAACTGCCGGTCCAAACAGCCCGCTGGTGGAGATAGGCGCGTCGAGAAACGGGGCCTTATCCGCGTCCTTCATCTCCGTCAGAGTCAGCCACAAATGGCGCTCGAGAACAGTCAAATTAGCCATGGCGCGGCCAATAGACTGGCCAGTGGCCTTCGTGGCTCGCAGGGCTATGTCAGTCGCGCTGCGTAGGTCCTTGAAGGCTCCGGGTTCGGGGCCAGACTCGTCCAGGGAGCGGAGAAGCTTGGCTTGAAACACTTGAAGTACCGCCATTGAGTGAAGCGCTGACGCAGCTTGGCCGTCGGCGGCATAGGCGTGACCAGCGAGAGCCGAAGTAGTGCAGCAGGGCTTCGAGGGGTGGGAAGCCTTGGCTTTCCATCCGGTGGTGGAGGGCGGGCAGAGATGATTGGCCACGGCCTCGTCGAGGGGCGGCGTTCCCTCGTAGCCTCTTTCCTTCGCGCCGTCCACAGAGGAGAGCGACGAAGACAAAGAAGGCTTCAGACGCGCAGAGTGGGGGGCTTTCCATGACTTGGTGAGTTCGTCGTGAACTTCCGGGAAGAAAGGAGAAGGCCTTTGCCGAGGGGCCTGCTGGCGCCCCTGCAGAAACCACTCGTCCAGTCGGCTTCGGGTTGGTTCTTCGGGAGAAGACCAATCTAGCCCGAGGTCCTCCACGGCCTTCGAGTGGATGCGGACAATCTCTGTATCCATAGAGGAGCTCCCACTCGTGTTAGTTAGCGTCGACGGGGCGGGGTCGAAAGTGGAGCCCGGCCAGTCGTCAGATGCAGCGTCGATGGACAAAGAGTCATCTACTCCCCCATCGTCCTCGGACGCGCCGAAAGTCACAAGGCCCACTGCTCTGCTAGAGGGGTGCGGGTCCGGCTGAGTGAACTGAACCGGCGGTGGGGAAGACAAGAGCGGCGGTGAAGCATGCGGAGACTGGCTCGGCGTGACGTCACTGAGCTCAGGTTCAGGAAGCCTCTGTGAGCGGCGCTTTTTCTTAACACGCGGCTCAAACAGAGGGGTGTCGGCGATGGGCTCGCTCGCGGCGAAAGCGGCGAAGCGAGCCCGCAGTGCGGAGAGACCCAGGTCCTCACATTCCGGGCCCCCGCCCTTGGTCAAAGCAGCTTCTGCGTGGTTCCGGCCCAGGCAGCGAGCGCAGATGATGTGACGATCCCCGTCCGGAAGAAGGTCTCTGCATGACGCGCAGGAAGGCATTTGAAACAACGCCTCAGAAATTTGCTCTTTTACAAATGTCGCGGGGCGAACAGATGTAAATACTTGCGTGTAGCGTGCCGGATGGCTCAGTAGGATGGCGTTCGAAGGCGGCTGAAGATGCCGACGTCCTCGTAGCAATCCCGCTGGTATGCTTTTCCACGGCGGCGAAGGCTTTCAATAATCCGGAGGATTCAGCGAAGAAGGTGTTCGCTGAAGGAGATTAAATCTAAAGAACTCTCATGACGGGGCGCCCAATATATAGCTCTTGGCAACGCCCGTCTTGGCGGGCTCTGATGCGCGCGGGCGCGAGGCGCGCTCATTGGTCGCGCATTCAGAGTCGCCCCGTCATTGGTTCGAGCAAGTTGCCCCAGCACAGCCAATGACCAAGCTCCTTCGCTCATTGCTGTCTGCTGTGCAGCTGCAATGCGTTTTACATAAAGACTTCAATATTCTCGAGAAAAGGAGTTTTCCCATAGCGTAAGCTACTTACGCAATAGGAGAGACCTCTCGAAAGGGAACTGGTGTGTGCATGTGATAAATCTTTTTGATTTTCTGGCAATTCTGTATTGGAGTAAGTGGTCTTAAGTGGACCATCGAAATAAAGTGTAACCCAAATAAATGATGTTATTTTGATCTTTCTATTCATCACAGAATCCTAAAAAATATTAATCACGGTTTCCACAAAAACGTTAAGTAGCACAAAAAATTTCAACATTGATACTAATAAGAAATGTTTCTTTAGCACCAAAGCAGCATATAAGGGAATTTCTGAAGGATCATGTGAAACTGAAAAATGGTGTAATTTTAATATACAGTATATTATTTTAATTTGCAATAATACTTCACAATATTAATATATTTACTGTATTTTGATCAAATAAATGCAGCCTTGGTGAGCATTTAAAAAATGTATCTTACCTGACAGTTAAGCTACTTAACTGTTCTGTTTACAAATTTGAAGACGGCTTGTGACCAAGGCCTATGCCTACTAGATACGATCTGCCACAAGAACTAGGTGCAACTGAATTAAGTACTTAGTTACTAAGCTCTTAGTGTGAACTTTACAAATAGCTAGTGCAACTCTAACCATGAACCAGCTAATCAAGGTCTACAGGATAACTAGAAAGTTCCAAACAGGTGTGCTGGAGAGGGAATGGCAGATGACCGTCTGAGAAATCTTGCTGTTCTCAGTATTGAGAAACAGCGTGCAAAAGCACTAGATTTAGATACGTTTGTGAAACGTTTTGCTGCAAAGCACAACAACCATCGCCTTAAGCTTTCCTAAAAAACATGGGTGATCATGGGTCATTTGTGGACTGCAATTATAATTTTTTAATTATAATAAGAACTTGAGTATTGTCCGCTGTTTTATACTTGTAGTCCACTGCATCTTGGACACAATTATTGTAATTTTTTTTATATTTTCATTTTGCTTTTTATACTTTTACTTTTTAAAAGTTTTGTTTTGTTTGAACACTGCACTGGGCTTATTCCTGTTGTGAATTAAAAACCTTTGTAGTGTGTAAGGGCATGATTAAACAATAACTACTGTAGTTTAAATGTGTTCTTGTGTTTTTTTTGTTAAAGTAATTCAAAGGGTCTTAAGTGTATGTCCATGTACCGTCTACCCCTGCCACCCTGCCAAGACCTCTTGCCCCTCTTATTTGGATCAGTATTCTAAAGTGAAAAAAAAGATTACTCTCTTAAATGAACTTACTAGTTGGTTACCATAATCTGTCTGCCTGCTGCTGCTGCCGCTGCTGCCGAGTTGGTTTGCATCTGTAAGCTTTGTATATCTTTCTGTTTTTAATCATTATTTAATAAAATTTCCTTTTGTTTATACTGCTAAATATAACTTACTCAACATTAAATATTAACCTTACATTGTGTAAGGTCTCAGCTCAAATGAGGGGAAATGTATAATCAATAATTAATAATTCACAATAAATAACTGATCATACGGGTTATGAGTTATTACCTACAGTTTTAAATTGCCCAAAAAGGGAATATATAGTCCATGTACATGTATCTATCTATCTATCTATCTATCTATCTATCTATATATATATATATATATATATATATATATATTAGTGGTGGGCCGTTATCGGCGTTAACGTGCTGCGTTAACGTGAGACTCTTATCGGGCGATAAAAAAAAACGCCGTTAATCTATTCACAAAGTTGGGTTGGGATCATAAAATAGCTTTTTCGAATATCGTTATATTTTCGCGCAAATCGCGCAGCAGGGTATTTTCCTGTCAGGGACACAAGGTGTATACTTTTACATGTTACGTTGATCGTTCCTCTCGTTACTTTACATGTTGTTAAATGAGTTTATTCCAAGCGCGCTGTATCTTTTTTATGGGCATGAGCGATGCTCAATTTACAAATGAACAGTGTTGGGGGTAACTTATTAAAAGTAACTTGAGTTACGTAATCAGATTACTTTTTCAAGTAACTAGTAAAGTAACTCATTACTTTTTCAATTTACAACAAAATATCTGAGTTACTTTTTCAAATAAGTAACGCTAGTTACTTTTTCACATTTATTGTCTGACAGCTCTCCTGTCCCCATGTTGAGAGAAATAAAGTGAGGTGTTGTGTGCATTTGCAATGAACATGCATTTACTCATCTCACTTGCACAAAAACATTCAGTATTCCCCAAAATGAATAAAAACAGTCAAATGCAATCTCAGAATTTTGTGCAAAAGTTTTATAATTAACTATGTTAAATTACACAAATATACTTTATGTATTTAATCTCAGTTTATTAACCAATGTCTTTGCTGCTGACCTACAATGATCTAATTCAACCATACTAATAAGCAAAAATGACTTTAGATTAGGTTTAGAAATAAGAGTGTTGAACTTCCTTCTCCTGTATCCTATTGTTATTTAATCAAGAACAGCAGCAGCTGAAAGGTTTGTTTGAGCAGCGCCCTCTACTGTACAGTAGTAAATATGCATTTCCTTCAGCCTTAGGCTTATTCATTTAACTTTTGATGTGAAAGGGCCTTAACAATTGGCAAAAATAGATTGTTTTAGCTGTTATTAAAAAACAAACAAATAAGCCCATGCAGGTGAGAAAAAGTAACGCAAAAGTAATGTAACGCATTACTTTCCATAAAAAGTAACTAAGTAACGTACTTAGTTACTTTTTTGGGGAGTAACGCAATATTGTAATGCATTACTTTTAAGAGTAACTTTCCCCAACACTGCAAATGAATCACTCTTTTGGGTCGATCCTGTTCAAAGACTTCATCAAACAAGTTGGCAGATCTGTCTAAATCGGTTCGCGAATCAGTTCTGTTCAGTTCCTCACGCACTGAATCGTCTGAACTCTGAAGCCCGTTCAATCACACTCGACACGGAGTCGTAACAGGAAGATTTAAGAACATCAAGAGCTACAGTTTAGTCTAGTGAAAGCAAATCTGCAAATGCATCATTTTTTTTGCCAGCAATGAAGATCTTTATTAGTTGAACATCTTCGTAAGCTATCTGTGAATGAATGATTCCACAGGACGATACATTCGATTTCATTTCAGTAATACATTTTACAACCAAACAGATTATTACGCCACGATAGCACTACTAAAAAGTATGACATTATCCGTTGGACATATACATTAATTTATAGGCTACAAAATAAATAAGATACCATTGTGTACAGTTTATGAAATGAACACCCGCCATCCCGCGGTAATGTGTGTGTATTGCGCAGGGGCATAGTCACACGAATAGTTTACATTGATTGAAACTAATTTGTTTAAAAAGGATGAGGCTATTGCCGGTAAAGGCAGGTTCACATAAAATCATTATGACATATGACATTATTTTTTGATCTAACGAGCATCTGGTTTGGCGATGCAAAAACGGACTGTAGCTACGTCGTGCTTATTGTTTTTTTCTTCTTCCAATTAGCCTACTATGATAAAAAAAACGACGAAAACATGTTACTTGTTCAATTAATAAACAGTTTGTTTGATGACAAATCGCTAAAGATGAAATTGGCCTCCCTTTCCGTCATTGTAATTGTGCGTTTTATTTATTTATTTTATTTTATATATTTTTTTGACCGATATTCGACTTTTGCTCCTCTATTGTCGAATGGCATTTTTGGCAGAAATTCACATTCCTACGCGAGGCGAACTATTCTCAAAGACTTACTTTTAGTCATTATTTGGGTAGCACACATATTCTGAATGCCTTCGGCAGAATTTAAATGAGCCATTTTAATCTAGATTAATCTAGATTAATTCCAAGATTCCAGTGAGATTAATCTAGATTAAAAAAATTAATCTATGCCCACCTCTAATATATGTATATAGTCAATTGACCACAACGAATTATAATCAATTATGAATATATATAATATACAGATAGGCTATATCAATTTTTAGAATATTCTTTAAACAGAACTAACTGCATTTCGCCGGGTCTGTTCGTCCACCGAACCGACTGACGATTCTCTGATCAATTTCGCGAAAATGATTATTCTGATCACTACCAGGAAAAGCTATCCTTCTGTTTATGAAGAATAACTTTCTGATAATATTACTAATTAAAGTATTTATCAATATCAAGCTTGTAGCTTAGGATCACACATTTAAGAGGCTTTGTTTGATGAGCAACAGTCAGAGACAATAAAGAGTATAATGAGGGTTTAATAAATGAAGCTATAGCACAAATTACATTTAACAACGAATATATACAGAATAATGAATAACGGAAGGAAAGGAAGAGAGAGAAAGCAGTTCACAGAAATAGCAAACTTCACAAACAGTTAACCCTTAAGAGCCAGCAAAGAATCACAACGCCTTAAAGCAGGGCAATCACTTGATGCATTTGAATTACGATGAAACAATACTTGCATATGGATCTCTGTGTTACTGAATAAGGCTGCTTGGACGCGCGTTTCGGTCCTCGTTGAGTCCTTGAGCGCGTTCTAGGGCGCTTTTTGTAGTGTGTGTATCTCGCGGGTAGTTCAAAGCGTTACGTGTAGGTGAGTTGCTTGAAATCAGGCTAAGTCCGTTTCACCCGAGGTCGAAATGACTACGGCACAAGGTTTAAAACAAAGAAAAGAACTATAACGAAAATAAGAAAAGCTAGAACTCGAACACAAAGGAAGAGGGAAGTAGAGTCGTCCAAGGATCACAAAGAAGAGAGAGAAAGCAGTTTGGGCCATCATCTTTTCAAAGAAGGTAGTCCACGCCTCCTCAGGAGCACATTGACCAATCACACTCAGAAACTTTTCGCGGGTTAGAATCTTTTTGTCTTGTCGAGGCAGCCATTTGCATAGTTTATGGCGGAATCAGACTTCGCCCTTTCTACTATCAAGAATGGAAAACATAGTGTAATACATTTTATTATAACCTAATATATATTTTTAGCCAAAGCAGACCGAGAGGATTAATTTGGTACCAAGAAATGTATGTTTTGCATATATAAAGGTGGGTTATACTTTTAAAGTTTGGTATGAGCACTTAGAGTTTAGCTACACGATTATAAAATCATGACTAGGCTTGGTACAAAAGCAGAAACACAAAGGCATAAATGAATATATTTTATACTTTTCAGAATTGCCCATTTCTGGCTTCAAATGTCTGTGTGTGTGTGCGTGGTTGAATCTTCACTAGGAATTCATTCTCGCCGGGAAGAGGAGTGTTGGGGGGGCGATAGGAATTATTTTGAAGCTCACGCATTCTGGTTTATTGACGTTTGTGTAAACATTCTCATGCCATAAAGGTGTCAATGGGCAATTTGGGCGTCATTAGATGCAGACTTTTGGCACTCACTAGTTGAGCAAAACTCAAAGGGTTAAAAGGTTTTTGGCATGTTGGAATGAGTGAGTCATCATGAGATTGTCCAGACGCTACAATTGCTAGCTTTAATCTAAATCGTTGATAGCACAAAACACTAGTAATTCGCTAGCGTGTTAGCGTGCCATCAGTGCGCTCTTTATTTATTTATTTATTTTGCTTGCATCACACTACTGTGGCGAGTATCAGTCAGTCAAACAAACACGGTGAGTCATGTCATCTTCTCCTCTTATTGTCACCTGCACTTCATGTAACATGTATAGCATAGCCTTCTCTGTCAGCACAGGATTTACATGTGGTAAATGCAGGGAGATAGTCAGGCTGACGGAGAAGATTTCAGAACTAGAGATATGCATCCAAAACTTTAATTGAGGTTAATTGTAAGAGTGCAAGGGTTTTAGATACTACTTTGGATGCGATTAGCTTAGAGAACACTGCACATTGTTCGGTTCCGGCTGTAGTAGAGCCTTTTATCTTTTATCATCATATAGAGACTGTGTCTGTTCCCCGAATTAGGAAATACAAAAAACTTCCAAACCCATCTAAGGGTAAAAATGTAATTGATGTTCAACAAATAGAAAAACAGATATGATACAAATGAACAAATGATAAAGCTTGGGTTGCTGAATATTCAATCCCTTACTTCAAAAGCATTTATTGTTAATTATATGATTACAGACTATAACCTAGATGTTCTGTGTTTGACAGACACCTGGCTAAAATCAAACAATTGCATATTTTTTTTTAAATGAGTCCATCCCCCAAGATTACGGTTATAAACATGAACCTCTTCTGAAAGGCAAAGGGGGAGGTGTTGCTGTAATTTATAGTAATATTCAGAATTCAGAATTACTAAGAAGTCTAGTTTCTCTTTGGAAGTGTCGTTGCTTAATGTAACAAGATCTAGTGTAAATGATAAATCACATTTGAGATTTGTGCTGGATACTGTATACAGGCCACCAGGGCACCATACAGACTTTATCAA